>NC_138512.1:5740481-6412981 GCF_964252035.2 Podarcis erhardii | reverse complement strand
AGTGAAAGTCAGCTGTTCCCTAGCTACAACGCCAAGCATTACAGACGCCATCCAGAAATATTTCATCCACCTGCCAGGAGTTCAGAGCAACTTGGCAAGTTTCTAATTTTAAACCCAGCGAAATGAAATTGCTCCCTCATTTTATTGTAACAATATACATGCATGTGGAGAACATTAAGGAATGCATGTGCTCTCTCTCCCAGTGAAATAAGTGCAGGCTGCTGTTTTGCAGTCTTTGTGGGTCTAGCCAGCTAGCTTTATCTCCTCTCAAGCAGTGCCCATTTTGGCATCCTGATTTTGAAAAAGCATGCTTGCCACGTGAATCTCTCAAACTGGACAAGAGGATGAGGTGGAACAGATCATTCTGTAACCTTTTGAAATCTTCTTTGAGCTATGGCACAAAGTGCCGTAAGACAGAATATTGCTTATGTTAACTTGACTAGCAGATGTCCTGCCTTCTCTTTGAGCAGATGAGGGCATCTTATATCTTATTCTACCAATTTATGAAGCTATGAGGATATAAAAATAACTTGGTATAAAGCTGATGAAAGACAGTTGTGGTAACAAGATTTACTTCCTGAATTAAGCGGGTCCATTAATTACAAATGAATGCTGTTTTATTTTCGTAAAATAGAGCAAGATGGTGGGGGGAGTGAAATTTGGCTCCCAGGTGGCCTGACTCAGCCCACAAATGACCACTTAGAAAAAAATATCAGCCGAGTCAAATCTTTAGATAAGCAGCCATCTGATTTGTGTGTCTGCGAGAAGAATCTGAAGCCCATTTTAAAGAATGGGAAGGGAAGATCAGCAGGCAGCTGTTGCTTCTAGAGCTCGAGGCATGCAGTTTTTAAAATGAGATATGTAGTGTGTTAAGTATGCACAACGTGAAATGTTATGCACCTATATACTAATTAATCTTTTAAAAATGTTTTTAAGTTCATTTATTTTTAAAATGTATTTTTATTTCCAGTTCAGCTTTCTGTGTTAGTGATGTTGACTGCGTAAATAGATTTTTATAATTTTATTTAATATAAGTATCAAAACATACGAAAGCTTAAAAGATATACACCCCATAGCAATGCCATGTTTCTCTTATATAAAACACATTTACAATAGGCATAATATTACCTCCTGTATGGGGTTTAACCATTCAGCATGGTTATAGCTCAGGTCCAAAGAGTTCCTTATAGAAACAGCATGTTTCTCCCATGTCACAAACATGTTAAAATGCATTGAGAGATTTCTTGAGCACCATCAGTTTGATTAACAAAAGAGCATCCCACAATTTCCCCAGCTATTATTATTTCAAAGGTAGCTCTGTTCATATCCAATGATAAGCACAAATCACTCTAGCAACCTCTAGTGTATTTAATACTACATCATGTTTTGTTCTGAAAACTAGGTTCAGTATAAAATTAAGAAGACAGACCTTTCCAAAGGCACATTGACAATGGTAAAGAAGGATAATGCGCTGATAATCATTTTCCAAAATGCTTGAGCTGTGTGACATGTCCACTAAATGAGGAAATCTGCAGGATTCTGTTTTTAGCATAGTGCCAGCAATGACTACTCTCAGCTTTATAGGTAATTTCAGAGGTGTTAAATGGTATTTTTATTGTCATTTTTATGCAGTTCTCTCTCAATCATGAGGTCACAGTAAATTAATTTATAGGTCTGAAAAGGAAAGACCAAGCCTTGTAGAAATTTTCCTTCTAGATCTTTTTTTTCATCTTCGTTTATAATGTGTTACAGCTGTAGTATTCATATACAATATATATATTTAAAAGAACTTGTGCCTGGCCACAAATTATTTCAAAATCCATCAGATTATTTTTTGAAGTCTAGGTAACAATATGTTTTATTCAATAAATCAGAACTTCCAGTATGTTCATGGGGATTGGAGTCTGGATCTCTAAAAACTGGAGCAAATTTTGAGATTGAGGGTGAAATCCTACTGTGATCACTGTCCCATGTGGACAGTAATGTATTAAGTATAACATTTTGAAACTTTTTAAAAGAATTATTTGTATTTTCCTCTTTGTGCTCCAGAGAATGGAATGTAGAGGAATTTTACAGAAGGGGTGTTCAACATTTTTAGTTTCTGAATCACCTTTGTCTGTTATGCATTCAATTTTGTAGTGGTAAATTAAGAATTTCACGCGCTTCATGATTCACGCTAGCTGGCCATATAAATCTGTCATTGCTGAGGAATTAAAATGACAGGTGTCAGCAGTAGCACTTCCCAGCAAGACAAGGCTTTGTCTAGCTTCAACAATTTCTCAACATATTGTTTTGAGTTTGAGGGGTTAGTTGGCCTGATGCCCAAGTCTCTTGAAATTGTTGGAGTCTTGGTTCCGGTGAGGGTTAAAATCTAATGTAGGATTCCACTACTGAATTAGCCAAGCAAGGGTCATGGATACCACCTAAGTATTGTCCTTAGACTGACAAAGGAAGCTGCTCTGTACCAGAGGGCAGGTGAATGGGCTGGTTGTGAAGAAGACAGGCCAGAGTGGTGAGAGCCATGCTTACTTCTGCTGGAATCCAAGTCTGTGACTGTGGGAGAAGCAAGACCTTCTGGGCTGTAAGTGTTGTGAGACCATCCATCATAGGTGCAGGTTGTATATATGTGTAAATCATATATCATAAAGACACCACAGTCTCTGCTGTGTTTCTTTCCAAGGAAACTGAACTCTGGGTAAGCACCTGGAACCACTGGAATCTTGCATCGCTCAGAGATTGGGGTAGTGTGCAACAGTATATTTGGACAAAATGGTAAATTCAGCTTTGCTGGGACAGCTTTCATTCAAACCCTGCTAAAGTGGAGGAAAATATTTTTCATTTTAGCATGTTTAAGCACAGGGGGTCTTACCTATAGAGGCTGGTGGCGCGGGGCGCCAGTGCGCCAAGTTCTGGAGGGTGCCAGGGAAAAGATGGAGGCTGGACACGGCGCCTCCCGGCATCAGCTTGCCACCCTCGCCCGCCTCCACCATGCCGCGCCGAAGCAGCGCTGTGCCCAGAGCCTCCGTCTATCATGGCCACCGTGGCACAAAGCAGCCAGCTGAGCCGGGAGGCGCTGCGTCCAGCCTCGCCTCTTCCTCACTGGCGGAGCCGCCCTTCAACCACTGCCCGCCTCCTCCAGCCCCGCCAGCAGCGCCGTCCTCCCTAAAAAACTCTGGGAAACCGGGGGGGGGGCACCGGAGGGAGTTTTTTACCCCGGTGCTGGATATGCTTAAGACAGCCCTCTTTAAGCTTCTGGTGATAAGGAAGGGGTTCGCATTGAACCTCCTGCTAAAACAAAGGTTCCCCTCTCATTTTTGGTGATGTCAAGTGTTTGACAAGTGGCCAATCCTGCCCGGGTGTCAAATTTCACCCATAAGGCCAGGCCCGATAATGATCTGACCCTCAGAGCCAAAGAGATTCCCCACAAGTGCTACAAATGTTTATCTTGTAGCCAATATTATTTTTAGTAATGCTGTAAATTTTGTCTTTATGTTTAATGCAAATGGTTCTATTGATATAACAAATATTTTCGGCAATATTGTGTTGTATTGTGCCTCTTCTGATAACAAACATTTTTAATATTTAGAAAGAGACATACTGATGGAAATGAATGTGTAGAGACCACAATGAACCAGCATAGAATGGAAATATTTAGTTGCATACTTTTTCCAGTGTTAATATTTTGGCAATAATTTTATTGACTGGTTAAGAAAAATCTATTTTCACATGTAGATGAGTGCAGGCCATCAATGCACAGTATTCACTCTGAGTGACATAGTTAGATGCTTCTAAGGTTGCCAAGTCAGGAGAACCCCAGACCCCAAGATGTCAGGGCCCATACCTGAGTCTATAGGCAACCCCTAGTGATGCCATTAAGAATGATGCATTAAGTATTAGCCACAGTCATGAGAGCATGTCATTCAAATAAAATAAAAAGCAGACCCACATTCCCCCCTAACCCTTAACCCTGACCCCAACCCTAACACCTTGCCCAAACCCTAATCCCAAACCTTTACTACCACCCCAGCCATAACCCAAACTTTACCCTAAAACTAATTGAACCGTACACCTAACCCTCTCCCTCATTCTAAATCAACTTTATTCCTAATCCAATCTTCATCTTAAACAGACACACTCACCCTAATCTTAACCTTAACTCCTAATGCCAGCTTTAGCTCTAGCTCTACCCCAAGCCCTAACCCCAAACCCTAAACCTTGGCCTAATCCCAACCCTTAAACTAACACCCTAACCCTAATCCTAAACTCTAATCCTAACCTCCATAGCAACCCCCTAACCTAATCCCAACACCTAATATCTAAGATGCACATAATGAACACATAGCAAATACCTAACCCTAATCCTAGCCTTTTTATACTGCTTGCATCTCTCTGTGCCTGCTTCCATTGATCCCTGGTTTGGGGTTTGGGAGTGAAACTTTAAGGTGTGCCTGGGCACACCCCTCACACACTGTGGTGTGTGTGTGTGTGTGTGTGTGTGTGCGTGCGTGCGCGCGTGCGCGTGCGTGCGTGTGAGATAAGATAAAGAGATTTGCAGGTAGGAATTCATAGTATTCTGAAGATCTTTTGTCAGCTCCTTGCAGATGGAGATAGCAATGTGGCATTGATGATAGCCAAATGTCAGCTTTCACTTCAAATAAGAAATCAAAACAAAGGGATTAACTTCTTGTTACTTTGAAAGTTGTTGCTCGCAGAGTGGAAGGACTGCCTTGTGTATTGGAAGTGGCTGAAACTGCAGCCATGATCTTGCCCAAACTAATTACTACATTTCGGTAATTATTGGATGAACAATTAAAAGTAATTAGAGATGAGGCTGATAAAATGGTGAATGAAAACAAGACCAGAGAAGGATGAAATGGAAAATGTAATTTAAGAGGACACAGAGGCTTTGGAGAACAATATCAATAAAGGATTGCCAGAACAGGAGAGTGAAATGGTAGAATTGGGAGGTAAGAGATGGTGAAATGGAAAAATCCTTCACACAGGTGTTTGGCGCATAAAACAGCCAAATGGTGGAGCTGTGATGCTGGAGGAGTGGAATGGATGGAGAGATGGAAATACAACCTAAGCTGGGACCAACAGAGCTAAGATAAGAAAGCGCTCTGCTTCCCGTCTGCAGCAGGAGGAGAAGAAGAGGAGAAGGTGCCAGACACTGGAGGCACACCTCTCTCTACTCCGCACTTTGGCTCCATGCTTTTAGGACATCGGGCAGCCCAATCCTTCCCCAAAAAATATAGGGAGGGGGGCAAAAGGGCTCAGCCCCTAGAAGCCAGTGCTCCTGACAATTTGTAGTCATATACTGTACTGCATCAGAGAGATGCCAGATGGACAGAGAATGAAAACTGGTAAAATTGTATACACAGCAGTAAATTTTAATGTGTTGTTTTTTTAAAGCAACCATTTGGATAAGAATGTTCAGCACCTATTGCCTCCACTGGGTAGTGAGGTGTTTGTTTTTTAAGCTTAAATATTTCCATACTCCAGTATGAAATCCATATTTATTATGAATAGCTTCTAGTATTCCAGTGATGTCATTCACCCACTAGGACCTAAGAGGCTCCAAGCACAACTAGGCCAATATTCTAATTCTTCACTTTAGATTATCAGTAAATTACTAAACACACACTGCATATTCATTTTGATGGCTTCCTGTGCTGTGGGATTAAAAATAGTGGTCCTTTAAGCAGGTGGTCCTTTAAGCAGATTAATGCCATTTGTAATGGAATATCACAATACAATTTGCACATGGAGAGGTGTTTTCAAACCCTCTGAAGTTTGGGACTTTTGCTTTGAGCCTGAACAAATGCCTGGCCTTCTCATTTAACAACCAGGGCAGGTGGGCTATCAGACAGATTCTCGGGGGGTGATAGAATCATTCTAACTGTGGGGATTCAAGGACAGGTTATACCGGACTCACAGGGAGCCGAACAAAGTGAGGCAGGAATGCCAAGCATTTCGACACAGCGCAGTCCAGCAAGACTGGTGGCAACAGGACTGCTCTAACAAGGTAAGAAGAGCCCTGCTGAAGCAAAGTCAAGGGCTCCCTGTTTCGGTCAGGCGTGGAGCGTGGGAAGGCAGTGGCTACATGGGCCAGAGGTATACAGTCATGGACAGGCTGGAAGTCTGGTACTACACCCGGTCAACAGGAACAGAGGTCAAGAGGCAGGAAGCATTGCCATGGATGGGCTGATGGTCTCATGTCAGACTGAAAATGATGCCTTATGAGGAACGGCTAAGGGAGCTGGGCATGTTTAGCCTGGAGAAGAGGAGGTTAAGGGATGATATGATAGCCATGTTCAAATATATAAAAGGATGTCACATAGAGGAGGGAGAAAGGTTGTTTTCTGCTGCTCCAGAGAAGCGGACATGGAGCAATGGTTCCAAATTACAAGAAAGAAGATTCCACCTAAACTTTAGGAAGAACTTCCTGACAGTGAGAGCTGTTCGACAGTGGAATTTGCTGCCAAGGAGTGTGGTGGAGTCTCCTTCTTTGGAGGTCTTTAAGCAGAGGCTTGACAACCATATGTCAGGAGTGCTCTGATGGTGTTTCCTGCTTGGCAGGGGGTTGGACTCAATGGCCCTTGTTTTCTCTTCCAACTCTATGATTCTATGGAGAAGAGACACAAGGCACAAGGAGAGAGAGGTCCATCCGCTGGACCTTCCCAGAAAGATGGGGCTTTATAGGGCCTGGGGATCTGGGGGTCAGCTGATCATGTTCAGGCTGGGATGTGTGTGTGTTGGGTGACAGCATTTGGACCAGCACGGCAGCCTTTATATGTCCTTGCCATGTATAACCAGCCCAGAGCACTGGTGTAGCAGGGGCTGAGATGCTGAAGATGCTGAAAGCCCTGTTTCAAGAGACAACTTGCTGTAGCATCCCATTTCTAACAGTATATTATTATTGACATTAGCATTAGCCTCAGAGTGACTTACACTTATAAAATCATTCATGGTACAAAATGTAAAATAATCAAATAGATAAAGGTGCTCCTAATGTAATAACATAAAAAGGACAAATCCTCATCCGTCCTGCTAAAAGCTGAACACCCAACGCACACTTGGGAATCATTATACTATGTGATATCATATTTCATTATAATATCTAGTACAGTAGTCAGGCAGATCACTCCAGGATGTTGATAATGTTTCAACGGCTTTGGCTGTTAATTTTAAATATTTTTAAATATTTTAATTGCTTTTAACTTTTTTATTGATAATTTCAATATTTCTTGTGAATTGCTTAGAGGTTTTACCAAAGTCAAGCTAAACATAAATTTTGTTAAATAAATAAAATGAGGGCATGAAGGCAAGAGTCCTTCTCAGTTGTTGGCCTACAACAGGAGGGGAAAATATGTGGCCCTTTATTATCTAACGCCACTCCAATCATCCCTAACCATTGCCCATTCGTGTGTGTATGTGTGTGTGTGTATAAACAAACAAATTATCAATCAATATAACCATTTACATTTCCCTCCCCCATTTCCCCCTCCCCTCCCTCTCCCCCCCTGCCCCCCGGACTTCCCTCAGCTCCCGTCTCTGGTTTCTTTGCACATATTGGACGCGCAGCGTAAATTAATAATGCAGAGTTGTAAAATTGTACATATCATTGTCTTATCTATCATATATTCAACTAATAAATTTGTGTATGTTTATTCAAAACCTGCCAAGGAGTCCAAATCATTTTGTTGTCTTTTTAGATAATTTGTAAAAAGTTCCCATTCTTCCTTGAACTCACAATTGTCCTTGTCAAGCAGTTTATATGTGAACTTGGCCAATTACGCATAGTTCATCAGTTTTTCTTGCCGCTGCTCTTTTGTTGGGATTTATTCATTCTTCAACCATTGGCCATTTTAGCTGGGGCGAATGGGACTCCACCACACAGAGTGCCACATGTTCCCCATCCCTCATCTATAGCATCTGATATTCAAATGAATGTTTAATTCATAATTCTGTTTAAAAAACATGGTTAATAATCAGGGATAGATTTGTCATTTGAGAATTTGTGTAGCTTTCTTTTAAACCCAACAAACCGAGTGACCATCACTACATATTGTGGCCAGGAGCTCAAGTTTATACTGTGCTGTGTGCAGAAGTAATTTCTTTTGTCTGTCCTGAACCTCCTGCAATCAATTTCATTGGGTACCCCAAATTCTATTATTCAAAACTTTGCGGTTTCCTACCCGTTTCCTTCTTCTTTGTCAAGGCAGCACTCCTCCTTCTGGAGTGATTTCCCCCACTCAAATTGCTGACAATTTATCCCTATTACTCTATAAATTAGTGTTCGATGATGGTCTGTGCTTAGTGTTCAATAATATGAATTTATTTTTTTTAGTCTGATGGAAAAGAATGGGGGAGGGGGTTCTTGAAAAAAAGTTGTTTTCATGTGTTTAAAATCCTTATCCTTAATAGAACTTACAGGAGAAAACCTGAAAAGGTGGTCAGTAGACCAGTAAGTTCCTAAATCAAAACCCCTAAAATCAAAGACAGACTCACATCTAAACAGCTTTAATTGCAGCTGCTGTCTAGGAGATTCAACATACAGTGGTACCTCGCAAGACGAAAGCCTCGTAAGATGAAAAACTCACAAAACGAAATAGTTTTTCGTTTTTTGAGTTGCTTCGCAAGACGGATTTCCCTACGGGCTTGCTTCGCAAGACGAAAACATCTTGCAAGTTTGTTTCCTTTGTCTTGTGAGTTTGTTTCCTTTTTCTTAAAACCGTGCATTCAGGGGGTACAGTTGCGACTTGATTTCGAGGAGCAACTCATAGCACGCAGTGTGGTAGCCTTTTTTGAGGTTTTTGAAGACTTTGGTGATTTTTGAAGCTTTTCCAAAGTCTGGGCTTCACAAGACGAAAAAATTGCAAGACGAAAAAACTCGCGGAACGAATTAATTTCGTCTTGCAAGGCACCACTGTATACCTTTTTGGGCTGGCTTTTTAAAAAATGCATCTTTGTTTTTGTCTTTCTTTTCAGTTATGTGGCTGCGGTCTCTTGGGTGTGGGAATATGGCTGTCCGTGTCACAAGGAAACTTTGCCACCTTTTCTCCCAGCTTCCCTTCACTGTCGGCAGCAAACCTGGTCATTGCCATTGGTACTATCATCATGGTGACTGGCTTCCTAGGCTGCTTGGGTGCTATCAAGGAAAACAAGTGCCTCCTCCTAAGCGTAAGTTAGCAAGTGAGATAAACCACGAGTCGGGGGCTGGACTAGGGCTGGGCGATATCAGCTTTTCAACATCGAGGTTTGGCAATACAATGCGATTCTGAAAAAACAAGGTGCATTGGCCTCTGCCTGCGAGGCACCGGGTGAAACTGCCCCAGCTCTCACCTCGGGAGTTGAGGCGGTTTCACCCAGGCGCTCATGGGCTGGGACAACGCAGCTTGTTCCCCCTCCCCAGCTGAGACAGCCCCAGGGCTCTCCCCGCTCACATGCGGGCGGCAGGAGCATCAGGGCTCCTTAAACTTCTAAGCTGGGGCAAAGGCATCTGCACACTCCTCGGTCGAGCAGGTTAAAGATGCAGAGGGAGGAACAAACTGTATCAGCACCTCCCCAATACAGCTTGTTTCTCCCTCTGCATTGTATGAGGAGCCAACTGCGATGTTGGGCTCACTCAGTGGTATATCGCTGGTGAAACCACCGCTGCTCCTGAGTCGCACTCGCTGGAGGAAGGAACTCTTGACACACCCTCCAACAGACGCTGCTAGCAGAGCGACTCCGGAGCAGTGGCAGTTTCACCAGCGATATACCACTGAGTGAGCCCTTCATTTCGGTCTACTCCTCAAACCGGTCCTGGGCGATATATCGATATATCACCCAGGCCTAGTCTGGATACAACCGTCAAGTAAACCATGGCTTAGCTCAGCAGCATGGCGGCAGCAGCAGGAGGTGTAAAATGGCCAATCTTCTCTCCAGGAATCTGCATGTTGCCATTCATTTGATTTTGAATTGATTTTAGAATGCTGTGTTACTTTTATTGTTGTTAGCCGCTCTGAGCCCAGCTTCGGCTGGGGAGGACGGGATATAAATAAAATTATGATTATGATTATGATGTTGATGATGATGATGATGTTTGCACTAAGTCATGATCATGCCCTGTAGAAAAGGTGAATGAACTTTGGAATGGTTCATGCATCAATGCAAGCAAATGTACCATACATTCACAATACACAAGGTTTTTGTTTTTTGTGTAATACACACTTTCCCAATAAAATTAAAAGAAAAAAGTTCACAAGGTGGTCTGAGAATAACCTTAAGAATTTCCACTTAGTAATTTTAAAGAAAATTAAGAAAATGGTGATACATTTCAATGTTACTTTAATTGCAATATTTAATTATGTTACTATGTTACTATTTCCCACACTGCCATTTACATAAGGTATATTAAAGCTTCAAGTGATTGTAACATTCTTCCTCCTTTTGCTTCCCCAGTTTTTTATTGTTTTGCTGATCATTCTCCTGGCTGAGCTGATACTACTCATTTTGTTCTTCGTTTATATGGACAAGGTAGGCATTCACAGAGCTCCGTTATCTCAGAAGCTGAGCTACTTTCTTATGAGTATTCTTCCCCCAGCTCCCTCCCCAGAAAATAGACATATCAAAGAAGGTCCTGCAGAAAGGTGACAATCAGCACATTAGAAAACTGCTGCAAGAACCAGGCAGAAGGGAAATTTAGAAGTCTGGCTGGCATCTTGAGCATGCCCCTGACTGCTTGGCTCCTATGGAAGCCACAGTGCTTTGAGGAGCACAAAAGAGATGGAAACTACACTAGGCAACAACCTCCTCCTCCTCCTCCTCTTCTTCTTCTGTTTATCTTGTCCAGGGCAACCTAAAGTGATTTACAGCCAAAACAACAAACAACAACTACCACCCATATATACATTAAAACCAAGAGGATAAAGCAATACATTAAAAACATCCTGCCCACTTCTAAAAGGCCACAGATAGTTATAAAAGAAGGTTTTCACATGATGCCTAAAGATATGTAGTGAAGGTGCCAGGCAAATCTCCCTGGGGAGAGCATTCCACAAATGGGGAGCCTCTGCAGAAAAGGCCCGTTCTTGTGTTGCCACCCTCTGGACCTCTCGTGGAGGAGGCACATGAAAAAAGGGCTCAGATGATGATCTCAGGGTCTGGGCCAGTTCATATGGGGGAGAGGCGGACCTTGTGGTAGTGTGGTCCTGAGCTATTTAAGGCTTTATAGGTCAACACCAGCACTTTGAATTGTGTCCAGAAGCAGTCCAACACTATAACCATTGCACTGGTCCCAGACACATGTCTATTGGAAAAAGACAAAACTTCCTTTTACTGAAATATATACTCACATATTTGTTATCTTGAGTAGGACATCTATGCATACAGTGTTAAAATTATGCGGCAACCCCCTCCCCCCCCCAAAAAAATGCTTCCCTTGAAGCTATTAGGAGAAAGCACCAGATGTGCTTTCCATTCAGCCTACTCTTCACATACCTTGGAGGATATTTTAACGTGTCTTTTAATCTGGAATTGTCACCATGCAGTAGGTATTTTATTTCTGCAAATGGCTTTCAGTCTCAGCTTGAAAACTCTGATATGATGGGAAGAGAGTCTGTTGTTTTCCCACACATATACATTCCTAATCAGATCATACAAAAAGGTTACACTATTTATGTAATGACTGTGACCTTGTTGGTGTTTGTTTATACGAAATAGGTTAATGAAAATGCGAAGCAGGATTTGAAAGAAGGGCTCAAGCTGTACAACACGGAAAATAATGTTGGGCTGAAGAATGCTTGGAATATCATTCAGGCAGAGGTAATGACATGAACATTTTATTTATTTTTTGCTAATGGCCCCCTGACGTTGCCCTGTTAATACATCTCATGGGACAGTCCTATTGTCTGAGGGGACATGATGTGATTGCCTTGCTGAAGTTAAGCAGTTTTGGGTCTGGTGAATTTAAGCTGGGAGACCTGGGAACTCCATGTTTGCTGCTTTGAGTTCCATGCTGCAGAAAAAGGTAAGATGTAAATGTACTTGGAGGTCTCAGTTTTTCTAAGATGCAGATGAGTCACGATTTATAATGAATTGCTATATGGTAGTTTGTGCATTGGCTCGTGTTGTTTATAACATTATCAAACATCCCCAAAGCAGAAAACTTAAAAATATATATATATTGTTTTTCATATAATACAAGAACAACCTATAACTGCAATGACTTGTCCAGTTCTTACAGTCTTAAGCAGTTTCAAGCTGTACGTTTATTTATGTATTATCAGTTCAGGTATCTTCTCCACAGAGATTCTTGTGTTGAGGGTGGAATAAAAGTATATTCTGCCCCATTTATAAAGGAAAAGAAAGGAAGATAAGTTTGACCCAAAGTATCTATCTTTGAAGTGGCGAGTAAGGCATTCCAAATAGTATTTAAGCAGATTTCAAACGGGATTTCTATGGATTGTTTCCAATATTGGACTATTGTTAATCAGGCTGCTGATAACAGAAAAAAATACGAAATCCTTGCATATAATTTTACTGTTTAAATTTGAGTCTAACCATAACAAGGAGGGAGCCAAATAAGGTGGGAGGGCTCGCTGCATAATTTTGGAATTAATGTGAAACACCTTTTCCCAAAAGAAGTAAACCAAAATGCAAGTCCATCATGGATGAAAATATGAGCCAATCTCTCCACAGCCTTTCCAGCACAGGGAAGAGATCCTAGTGTTTATTTTGGCTAGATGTGATGGAGTCCAGTGCCAGCAAAATATAATTTTGAGAGAAGCCTCCTGCAAATGAGCATAGATTGTTCGTAGGGATGGGCTGTGCCAAACTGATTGTCATTTATGATATCCAGTTATGATCCCTAAGTCTTTTTCCAATACTGACCGGAGACCTCCTGTATCGCCTGCGTATTGTTCTAAAAGAATGCTATAAACTGAAGATGCAGCTCCTTTTATGTCATATTTTGATTTGTTACAGAGACTCAAATAACACAAGAGAACCAAGGCCCTTGTATTCCAAATATCTTGCAAATGTGCATAATTGAAGAGATTGAAACTGATTTAACTGGGCATCATCCAACTTTTCTATTAGCTCATGCTCAGATATTGCTTTACTTCTAGAAATAAAGTCACTTATGTGACTCAAGTTGTGACTCTCTTTTCAAGTTTTTAAAATTGTCCCTGTTTATCTTCCAGTTGGAATGATGGGTGGTCTAATAGTGGAGTCAGTGGTGAGTCCTAATCCCTCCACACCGTCAGCACTGCCTTTAAGAATGGGTTTTGTATCTTTCTCCACTCAGTCCAGGACAGTTTCAGGAAAAGAAGTGTCCTTTCTGACTGTGAGGAGAGGGGCCCCTCGCTCTACACTCATGGAATGACATTTTGTCCCCTAATCAAGGGGATCAGAGATTGACATGTGTCAGGGAACTGACATCGGAGCGAGAGGTGGAGGCAAGGCTCCCAAGCGATGCAGGAGAGGGGACCAGCAGGGGGGAAGGAATTCAGCGCAACACCAGTAGAGAAGGGAGGGAGATGGAGGATTCGGAGAGGGGTCTCCAAGACTCTTCGCCCGAGACCAGTGGAGAGAGCACGGGCACGCCTCTGCCCACTCCTTCCTTGCGCAGAAGAGTCCCGCGCAGGGAGAGTAGGCGGAGACTTGGCGTCAAACAACTTCTATGCTGGAAGAGGTTCAAGAAATGCCCACTGACGGATTCTGCAAGCGACTGAACGGCCACGGAGTGAGGGCTGTCAGCCGAGGCATGGTTAGCCAGGCAATCTAGCCAAAAGTAACGGCAACTTACGCACAAGTAACCCCTTATAACCAGTACAACATGTTCAATAAGTGAACAGATGTCAATAAACAGGTGGAATGAGCTGAAAATGGTGACAAATAAGGTTTGGGGTTTAAAATATACAGTAGTGATTTTTCAAGAGGCTAATTCTTTGCAGTTATCACTCAGACTTGCACTTGCTAGTGTCCAAGGTAACACAGCCTTTTCAAAACTCCTAAAATGTTCTTTCAGTTCCAGGCTGCATTATGTCTCATCTTGTCCTTGTCTCCTAGATGCACTGCTGTGGGGTTACTGATTACAAAGACTGGTACCTTGTACTGGGTGAAAACACTGTCCCTGACAGATGTTGCATAGAAAATTCTGAAGACTGTGGCCGGAATTCCACTAATATGAATTTAGTGTGGAAAACGGTAATTTTCGCTTACATAATAATCTGAATTTTTTCTTTAGTTTAACTTAATTTCTTTCCTTGTGGAAAGGGTATCCTTGCATGAACACCATTCGAGCGCAGGTATTAGGTACAGAGATATTTCAATTTAAGAGACTATTTTACAACCATTGTTCGGTCACCACTGTGACCTAGGACATGTGCTGAAGGTAAGCAATGCAAAAATCTTGCTGAAAGTAAGCAGGGTCTGTGACTTCCAAGGGCTCCATCCTTTGAGGCCCCTCTGGGATATAATACAATAATATTTTTTTAAAAAATCCCTAAAAGTAAAAATGCAAGTCAAGTAGATTCCCATCTGGTATGGTTAAACAAATCAGATAAACTGAAATTGATTTTTTTGCATATTTTGTTGTCAGTTAACCCTTCTGCTTTTGTATTATTGGTGCAAATTTCCTGGTCTGTTTTATTTATTTGAGTGCTTGAAACATTTTCCCCAGAGTGGCTTCCAAATGTGAGATTGTAAGTCTTGCCCTCAGGCTTGCAACCTAAAAGACATGACTGACAAGGAGAAGGGAGGGAGGCAAAATTGAACACCGGTGGAATTTGGGGGAAGGCCCCACATAAATTAAGAGGAAGGGCCAAAAGTTGCTCATCACTGAGCAGTGGTGTATTGTAGCCTCTCTTATAGCAAGGTGGAATGGCTGGGGATGATGGCAGCTGAGGGAGAACTCTTCACAGTCCCACCTTCTCCCTCACACCTCCGGGAGCCCCATCAGTGGCAGAGAATGGTTTCTTTATACTGCCAAGTATACCAATACTTGTGTTTAAAAGTCTTCAGAAACACAGGAAAACAAAGAATTGCAGGGTCTACAGTGGGAATAAAAAATGAATTGTGCACTGATGGTACAAGAAAAAAGATTCCACCTAAACATTAGGAAGAACTTCCTGACAGTAAGAGCTGTTTAACAGTGGAATTTGCTGCCAAGGAGTGTGGTGGAGTCTCCTTCTTTGGAGGTCTGTAAGCAGAGGCTTGACAGCCATATGTCAGGAGTGCTCTGATGGTGTTTCCTGCTTGGCAGGGGGTTGGACTCGATGGCCCTTGTGGTCTCTTCCAACTCTATGATTCTATGATTCTATGGTACAATCACTGAACAAATACCCTTTATATAGAGCTGCAAATTCAGGCATATTCTCTGCAAGCAACAAAATGGCCTACGTCTGCCTTTTTGTCCTCTTGCCTAGTTTCTTCTATTCAGCCAACAGATCAAATGTATATCACTGACTGAGCTTATACTTTCTCAGTGAGAGGAAAATGTCCAGTAAGCACTCCTACTTTATCCCTGAGTGAGTTATTTCATTTGAAGCATTTTGCTCTTGAGCCAGAACAGGTTGTCATGGTGCTTTCCTACTTTTTTTACCTGGTGTAAGATTGGGGGACAGGTGTGTCCCTTGGGGTAAGAGAAGCAGGACATGGTAGCCGTGGAGATAGCGGAGGCTGCTCAAAGCGCAAGTGAAATGGGCTGCTGCTCGACTTGTACCTCCTTACGAGTAACAGAAAAGCTCGAGCTCCCCTGGGGCAGCTGTTTTGCTGCTCTCACAACGTTTTGGTGCGCCTGTTGCCACAGCCAAGGTCTGAAGAGCTATAAGGGACAGCTAGGTCGAGTCAAAGGAAATTATTGTGCCTTTGATTTTCCCCCTCCCCTCCCTGCAAGATTCATAGACGCTAGGAAGAGTCTGTTTGAAAAGCAATGGTGTGCAATGGCTGTGTTTGCAAATGTGCCTGTTTGCTGTGCCTGTTCATATGTGCAACTACAATTTCCAAACGCTGTGTATGTGGTTCATGTCAACATAAGCTTACAGAGCATATATGGCAGAAGCATGAGTGCATGTGCCTTCCGACAAGTGTGTGGATGTGTGGACATGTACCGCCTGATGTTCCGTGGTTGAGGTGGATGAAGAGATAGAGAAGTGAAAAGAAAGCTGAAAGAGAGGGATGACAAGTCTCTGCCTCTGTCCACCCATTAGATCACAGGCCCCCATTTATACCGATTATTCTTGCCATTGTGCCTTGTCAGACTGATATAATGGTCAGCATATCAGACATGGAACTGGGAGACCAAAGCTCAGTGGGTGACCTCTCAACATCTCACAGAGTTATTCTGAGAATAACATGGTCAGGGGGACAGTCCCACTAAAAATAATATTGTCATATTCTTTTCTAACGTTCCAAACTGACAGCAAGTGGCAATGTAGAAAAGAGGGACGCAGGTTTTGGCACAAGCCAGCCAGAGTTGCTTTCTAAATAAAACACCTTGAGGCATTCTGCCGTGGCCTTACAATCTGCTTTTTCAACATATAAAACAAACATTGGTGGTATCTTCAACATTGGTGGTATCTTCAACTCACTCATATTTTTAAATGAACAAAACCCATTTGGTCAACATGAATGTGTTTTAATTTATTCATATTTAATTTGAGAAGCCAAAACAGGCTTCATCAGACTGAGCAGAACAAATAATATATATGAAGCTTTCAGGTTTTGTTGTTGATACAACTTGAACTTCCCGTCATTTTGGGATGCTTCTATCAAAATGATTGTTTTTATATTTTCAAATCATTTTTCACTTCCCCTTTCAGGGCTGCTATGAAAAAGTCAAGATGTGGTTTGATGAAAATAAGCATATACTCGGGACAGTTGGGATGTGTATCCTCATAATGCAGGTAGGTAGCTCAGAGGATCCTTGTTTGGGCCTCATTTTTGCTATGGTCCATGGAATAATGCAATAAATGTGACAACAGAATGTCTAGCGTATCCCCAGTTGGTGTTTATGTTCTGAGCCTGTGACAGAGGTGGTTGAAGAAAACAAAACAAAATCATCAAAGACTACACCCCTCTAACTTGGACTTTTGAGCAGGTGTTTCTGCCCCCCCAGTAACAGTGGGGAAGAGGGGCTGCTGGGCTTATCAGCACCAGCCACAAGCCTTCAACATCCTTCCCCAGCCTAGCACACTGGACTGGAGCAAGACCAGTGCCCCCCACCTTTTCACAGCCCTTAAACTCAAGAGAGATGGCTGTGTCCTCGCAGACCAGGCAGCCACCAGCCATGGGACTGGTGCAGAGAGGGGAGCCAAGAAGTAGCAGACAAGGCCCGAGAAGGCAGGCAGCACTCATTTCCTCTCCTTTTTCTTCTCTCACTGTTGGGGGAAGAAAGCTTGACAAGCCTTCTCAAGGCAGCCATTAAAATGTGCTTCAGGAGGCTCAGGAGAGAATCCAGGGATATGAGATGTAATTATGTTTCTTCTGCAACCACGTCATCTGTCTCATTCCTACTCCTGGACCAGATGCTGCAGCAAGAGGTCCTGAGCCTGGTCCCTTTCTGCTCCCTATTCCAGCAAGTACTGATTGATTGATTGATTGATTGATTGATTTAAAATATATGGCAGCTGTGAAAAAGGCAAATTCCATTAGGAAAAGGATCATAAATATAGGTGCCAATAAAATAAATATATACAGGGCAACCACATTTGGATTACTTTGGTCACCACTTCTCAAAAATGATATTATAGAGCTGAAAGAGGTGCAGAAAAGAACAACCAGAATGAGCAGGATATTTTAAAAGTTTTTCACCTCACTGCAAACATACTAGAGGACCATCCCTACTGGCCAACCCCAACCCCCAGCTTCTAACTCATCTACCAGTTGCATGTTAAACATTACTTTGGAAACATCCTATGTGTTTTCCTTGTGGCTGGAAATCTACCTTGAGCAAGAGGTCCCGATTATGCAGAAGAACCCCGTGTGCTTACAGTCCTCTCCTTCTAAAGCTGCACAGGAGGCACGTGAGGAACGGAGCTTTCTTCAGATGTGTGAAGTGGGGAAATATTCTGGGGAATTTTATCAAAAACACTTTGAGCTTTCTTTGAAGTGTTTCAATTTGAGAAAATGGTCTAAAATTGCTTTCAGTTTGCTTTGAATTTCAGTTGCCTCAGACGAGTCACAATTCTCTGTACAGCCAACCCGTCATGATAGTCTTACAATAGCCTTATGGGATTATTGTAAAGATTGCTGAGATTTGTGTGGTGTGCTAGTCCGAACCATTAAAAAGTGCCATTCAAATTCAAATTCTTGAATTATTCCCTCTGTTCTCTTTCAGATACTTGGCATGGCTTTTTCCATGACTCTCTTTCAGCAGATTCACAGGACTGGTAAAAAATACGATGCCTAAGAAACACTACATTGTTAACTGCATCAGGACTTCTCTCTTGGCACTGCGGGTGCAGGAGGAAGAAAAACAACGCTGAAAAAGAAAATCAAGCTATACCTGCTTGGGGCCTCCATCCTACCATACATCACGTGACTAAGCACAATGTATTCCTGGACTTCCTTTTTGTTTCTGTTCATTTACCATTTTTGCCAAAGAAGAAAGGAAATTTACTGAGAGCAAATCAGCTTTCTGCACTACTTTGTAGACCCACTGTTTATACTGCTCTCTAACATTATTTAAGGAACAACCTTTACACTGCTATCTGTATTAGACCATTGAGGATAACCCGACTGGTGTGTGTTTAACTTCTAGGAAAAAATCGTTTCCATTTCATGGGTCACAAGCAGCTTTTGCCGAACATAATACTGGGAGACTTGAAAAAGCCACGCAAATGGAGATCCTGTGAATTTGAGCTGCTTGGGGTGTAGGGTTTTTGTTTTTGAAGGGGAATATCTTATTATTATCTTACTGTGTATACTAGAATTTAGTACCCTGGTTTATACATTTTTACCGTTTCTCTCCTTTTTCTTATGCTTTTTTTTTCAGAGTTCTACTGTGCAGTCTTTGATGGATGCCATTTTTAGTGTTTGCAATTTATATCCAGAAAGAAAGGTGCATCTGGAGCTAAATGACTCACAGCCATTGTGTTACTCTCAGCTCAGCCCTGATGTCATGATGGGGCCTGGGTCACATATCACTTTTTAAGATACATGCCTAAGATTTTTTAAACGTACATCTGATGTGAGAATGAAGCAAAGCACGTTCGTGAGAGAGTCAGGACTGGCTGTGATCCCTTCAGGCCAATACTTTTGATAATTCTGTTAGTATGCATTTAAAAATACCACACCAGGGTTTTCATCTGTGAGACAGAAAGGGAATATGACCCATGATTCTCCATAACAAGAAACATCAGATCTTAAAAGAGCAACTCCCAAACTTTGTGTGAAGGTAACTGCTACTATACCACAATATGTAAAGGTTCCTATGAGCTCCAGTTACCTAACCAGAGGCAGCCCACTATACTTCTGAATGATTCCCTGGTTTTGCTTTTCCTCCTTTCATTCAGACACCGTATGGGGCACAGTTGCTGCAAGGCATGTGGCTAGATTATTTGCTCACTCCCAGTCACAGAGAAAACAGCAGAATTATCTGCTGGTTAAGAGAGATGCGGAAGGGGCTCCTCTGAAGGGGGTGAATTTTAACACATTCAGGCTTTTTGTGGTTTAAGAATGAACTTTTTCCAGAAAAACTGTGCTTCCGCTATCAGAGTTTGGGGGAATTGTGTACATGTTTAATGCAGATTGTCAGCTCTCTCTATCCTTCTAAGCCCTGGAGTCCTGTGAGTTGACAGGTGAGCGCTGAGGTCCAGCCTAGGTTGTTTTTTTTTACAAGACCTTCAGCAAGGCCTGAAAAATCTCAAGCATAAAAACCGAACCTATGCATTGTTCTGAATCCTAATGCGCCTTGTGAGTGTAGTAGTAAATTTTGACAGGCTCATCATTACAGTCCCCAGGCATACTGCCAGGGATAATTGAAAAACGCAGACAGTGTTTTGGTCCATTTTACCCAAGTTATATGTTTCCAGACAGTGAACTGCATTGCATCGGTTCAACTGGTAAAATATATTGAGCTTTAACAGTCAGCTGATATGCAACCTTTTAATTTGAAATGTAGACAATCTTGCAGATCAGTGCTGTTGTGAAGTAGAAACTGATCAAAAGAAATGAAAGAAATATCTAAGCTCTACCATTTTTCTCATTCTCCAATTCTTTCAATTCAGAGCTGTCATAAACTTACTTGAAATCCTCGTGCTCACCACGCAGATGACATCCTTGGCAAGTCGTGGAGATTCAAAAGAGTGATGAATTGTGGAAAATGAAAATTTACATTGCCCCTGCTATTTAAAAGCCCTCTTACGTTGGGTAGCATAATATATTTTTTATTTCTATTAATAACAGTTCCTCCCGTAGTTCTGAAACATTCACACAGGAGTTTTTGCTTCACATTTTACAACTTAGAAATGGACCTCCTTGTTAAAAATAAACTGTGGGATGGCCCTTTACAAAATGCCTGCCTTATCAAGCTAATCAAGTAATAAAGATTTTCCAGGACTGTGCCATTTGGGCAGCGGATGGGGAGGAGATGGCATGCTCAAATAATCCCTCTTCTAAAATAACCAAAACTAATCATTCATACACATAAAATAGAATATCAGAAATGAAGCCTTTGTCTTGATATATAGACTGTCCAGACAGATACACAATCCCCTGCCTGCTGCCCAAAGTCATGGGAATTATTTGCCGCTTAACTGTATATATGGGTCCTAAAGAGATCTGCATGAGACCACTGGTGCACAAATTTGAAGTCCCAAGCTGGGCTGTTCATTCTAATTCCACAAGTTTTGTGAAGCTTGAAATAAGGATAGCACCACCTTGCCCTTCAAGGATCGTAATTGTTAGTTTTTCTGAGAAACAGTTTCATAATATTTGCAATTATTCCAAACTTTGCATTTCAACAAAGGAGATGAAGGGGGGTGAGAAGCAAGTAAAGTGTGTGGCAGATCCAAATAGAAATGACTGCAAGGGGATGAATTTGGTGTTTTGCTCAATATTTTTACTAGGGATAGCTTTTGTTCATTTCAAATGTGTATGTGTGTCTTTGCACACAAGACGGCTGCTCTGCCTTCCATTTTCAAAGGTTGTTCAGAATTGCATCGCACATTGCACACTTTTTGTCAACATTCCTGCATATCCTTGAACATACACCTCTCTGTCTGTTGCTGTTTCTTGCAGTGATGCCCTCTCTTTGATCTCAGTTTCACAAGGGGATTTCTGTTTATCTTGCTGCTCCATAAAAAGAAGATGTGAATGGAAAAGAAAGCTGAACCACTTTGGTCGACTTGCTTATAGTGTTGCTTCAGTTAGGTGTTGTCCTTTCAACTGTGCTTGTTGGCCCCAAAGTAGCTGTGTAGCTACCTTATTTCTGACATTCGCCAGAACTGACAACATTCTCTTATACTCACCCAGTCCAGAAGCGGATTGGAGTAACCATCAGAGGGTACAGCTACAGGGTACAAGAACACTCACCATGAAAGCAATCACCACTCATATCAGGGGGTATGTATGAAGCATATGCAGAGTCACATGCTTGCTTCCTTTTCCGGCTTGGTTACTGCAATCCAGGTTGGGGAACCTCCAGGAAAGTCTTGGCCCAACAATGCTATTTCCTCCAAAGCACACACTCCTGTCAATCACCTGGCATCACTTGTGATGTCAACTGATGGGCAGGAGGGCACGGTTCAAGTCTGGCGGGACATAATGCAGCAGGATGTAACCTTCACTCATCAGCTGATGAGTGGGGGTTAAATTACGCTCCGTTTAGTTACAGGTACCTTCCAGGGGAAGGGAGAAATAAAGGCCTTCCCAAACCCTGTGACTGGATTGGTACTTCTCTGGTGAGCCCCAGCCACAGGGCTGGCAAAGTGCTAATTTCTGCTCTCCATGTTGGGGGAGATAACAGAAGGAAGCCTACGTTAAAAAGAACCTGCTGGGAATAGGTGTGCACAGCGAAACTGAGCAACATTAAAACCATTCAATGCTCCTTGCACACAGCCAGGGAGAAGCTCTTAAGTGCAGGCTTTGAGAAGCTTGTATCATCCACACATTCCAAAGCACTGTCAGGTGCTTGGGAACACCATGCAAGGGATTTTGAAAAGTGAGTGAGCCAACCTGCCTGTCAATCATGAAATGTCATATTAACATCATGTGATTGAAAGGTATGCTACCCAATCTGTCGAATTTTCCTTGAGCAGCCAAGCCTGATAATGAGCTGACCCATGGAATCAAAAAGGTCCCCACTCTTCAAATTCTAATAGTTTGGCACAGACTTACAGGTTGCTTACCAAGGAAGTAAAGGGAGTGTCCTGCTGTCCCCTCCTGCAATGAGTGCTTTTGGCTTCTGTTCTGTCCACACTTGCTGCTCCCCACTCCTTTTTTGCTTTCTCATTTCTGCTGTCTCTGCCCCTTGACGAGGCTCTTAACGTGTACAGTTGTGCTGTGTGTACAGCAGCCTCAGAATGGTAGGCATTTATAGTGCATTTACATACTGTCAGGACTTACTGGTTCTCAGATAAAGGTGTAAGTCCTTGCAGTGATGCCTTGCTGATGCTCTACTAGCCATATTGGGAAATATTTTTTTCATTCATATTTACTTTTTAAGACCTTGAGATATTCAGATGAGGTTGCAAGAAGATGGCTTACTTTTAAATTGGGGGAAATGGGACCACGTGTATTAAGAGTTATGTCTGATTTGTTCTGAGTTGGGATTTATGAATGGACAGGTGCCCAAAGTTGTGTATGTGTGAATGAGTGCTTAAAAAAATTGTTTCTGTTATTAAATATTACGCCACATCTCTACCTCTTTCTCATTTTTACCATAGATTTCCCCGCATCCAGTTAAGTTAAACTATTCCCACTCTCTCCCAAATCTCACATTCTTATGTCATTTAAGCAGGCATTAGAATAAAAAGAAAGAAAACAAAACAAGGTGAAAAATCCAGCCCCAAGGAGTACATCACTCCTCCATGTCAATTGCTGAGGCTTGACTTCAGAGATGTATATCAGCATGTCACTTACCAGTGGCTCAATTACATGTTGCCATTGGCTGGTGGGGGGGGGGGGGGACTAAATTGGCACTTGTCTGCAGGACAAATGCTTCAAGTCTAAGACAAATGCTTCGTAGTGTAAGATTAAACCGATGTCATCTTACAACTCTCTTCCTGTATCCAAGATAGAACTAGATCTGCCAAGGAACATGAAGCTTCTGCTAAAAAGGGCAAGTCCCCCTTCTTTCTCATTCACAACGTAGCCATGGAGGTGTAGAGCACAACCATGCTTGCTGTTCGATCACGCTCCATGTATGATACAAAGGTCGGAAGTGGGGAGTCTGCTCTCCACACCTCTGCCCTCCACGTGATTTAGATAGCTGCACAATGAGGGTCCCTGGAGGGAGGTCCCACTCTTCCCTCACGACATGATTCTGGTCACCTGAGAGATTCAGCTCTGTTATAATGCTCTGCTATAACACATTTCCCTTCTCCCATTCCAAATCGCTGGCTTTGTCTGTATGGGATGGAATGTGCAATGTGATCACAGTGTGATATGTTTCATTACTAAACTGTACAGGGGTCACTTGAGTTCTGTGATGGAAGTAAGGGGATAGAAATGTAAGAAGATAAATAAAGAGATGTTGCTGGGGCAGAAGGGAGAACTTAGTTTTACTGGGTTGGGCAGAAAGTTCCGTGTTCTTCATTCTAGCTCATTCTGTCTTCATGTGCTTTAAGTTTGTCTGCATTTATCCCCTAATATGGCATTCATACTCGTGAGTTTGTGAATACCTTTCTCTAGAATGTTAGAGGAATTAATTAACACAACTGTTATCCTTGAACCAGCTCTTGCTACCTCACAGAAAAGCAAGCAGCAATATGAATTGAAAATCCTTTCAGAGTTGCACAGTGGTATCTGTTGAATGTTAATCTCTGGTGATTTTTTTTTTCAGGGTTTCCATTTTAAAAAAAAGATAAAATTGTTAACTATAAGGCAGAAAAAGCCTAATTCACTGATAACCAACAGCAGCTCCACATGTTGTGCATTGGTAGACTTAAGTTTCTTCCAGCAAATATGTAAACGTGTTAACAACAGATATCTATACTTAAACACCTGTCTCTGTATATCTGAATTATGAAGCACCTCTGTACCCTGTTCCTAATGGATAATCAGATTATCTGATTGCAATCCCTGGATTATGTCTTGGTCTCTGACGGTGCACTAGGACACCCTGCTAATTTTCACTGAGGTGGCTAAAGCTGTATCAGAGCTGTTCCATTTCAGGCAGCATATAGCTCACACAGTCCCACCATATATAGAAATTAGGTGCCAGGGAAAAGGATTCTAGACTATCCTTCTCCCTGACATGCTAATGTTTTCCATGCAGGAAGAAACCATGAATGCATAGTGGTATAGCCCAGATACTACTTTACCTCCTCACTAACAACAAGGCCTAGGATCAGGTAGCTAGCCATTTTGCCTTCTTTTAAACCTTATTTTTTGTAGAGTGCTCACTTACATTTTATGAATGCATAGCACATAGATATTTCCTGTAGTCTTTTAAGCATTATCCAGACCATGCTGCCGAGAATGAAACAAACCATGGATAGCCATGGAAAGCTGGTGTTGGGCACTCTGGAGCCTTGGGCTCACCGGAGTCCCCTGTGCTCATGCCCTGGGGGAGGAAAAAGATGACTCAATTGGCATGTGGGAGGTAGTGATGCCAATGGGGGGCCAGAACAAAAGGAAAACAGCTCCACTTAGCATGGGAGTGGGTGGAATTGTACCCCACATAGGGCAGGGCAGATTGCTGCATAGACAACACAAAAGCAATACTGTTCTTAAGTTAAGAAAACCAGATATTTCAAGGGAAATCATTGGATTATACTCTTAATGAATACTAATTGTCCTGCAACTGTTTGGCAAAAGGGATGCTGACTGACTTTATTTTAAAACTACTTTTTGGTGGGTGGGTATGCATCTGGGGGGTGGGTATGCATTTCCTCAAAAAGAAAACAAATGTTGCTTTAATTATTTAACTACACACTTTTAGCATGTTTTTAAATAAAATTTCATATTGAGCAAAAACATTTTAAGCATATACAACTGTTGATTTGCATTTATATTAAAGGTTGAAGCAAAGCTTCTTGTTTTGTTCATTTTTAATAACCATGTACAGAGTTTTATATGTGTTTTTCTTTGCCTTTTATACATATATAAATTTGTGACACTCCTCAGCTACTGCAAAAAGTTTGTGGTTCTGGCTGTGGCCTATGTGTGGCTAACAGGAAGCAGTTATGTATCTGGCATAAGGACTTGACCTGTGGTTGGTCTAACTTGGGCCACACATACCCAAAAGGGCTGGGCATCACTGTGCATTTTTGCCTTTCTGATACATGTATCATATTCTTATGGTGAAGGAACAGAGCTACTAAAAGCTACTGCTTTTAGAGGTCTATGCATATGAATGTGTCTAATTCTACTGCGAATTCTTTTGAGTACACTTGAACACAATGACAACTATGGACAGCCTGGGTGGTTGGCATTTATTTATCTATTTCATAAAATGTATCTGCCACTTGACTGCAGGGGGGAGGGACCAAAAGAGTTTACAAAAAGATTTTTTAAAATTTTTATAAAGAAAGTTACAGCCATAGTTTAAACCATACAGAAAGTTCAGGCAGTAGAATAGACTAAAACAAATAATAACTCATACAAACTTCCTAAACACCTGAATAGGCTTGTCTAAATAGCAGTGTGTTTAGCAGGCACTGAAAAGAATACAGGAAAAGTGCCTGCCTAACCTCAATAGACAGGGAGTTCCAAAGTGTTGGTGCTGCCACATAAAAAGATATAGTCATTACAGATAGTGTGGGTATTATGTGGCACCTGTAAAAATGCCAGTTCTGATGACTGAAGCAGTCGAATGGGCATCAGGAAACCTATGAGAAGGTGGGACTTTGGAGAGCCTCAAAAAGCTATTGGAATCCCAGTATTCCAGCAGGGGCCCACATGAGAAGCAAACAAAGACAATTTTCAAAATAGATTGTTTGAAAAACAAATGTTTTCAAACTTTTAAATGCAAGACCATAAGGGCCCTTGCAACCTTTCAGAATATCTAAGTATTCAGTGTAAGCAGAAAGAAAGAAAGAAAGAAAGAGAAAAATTTATTATTTATACCCTTTCCAGCAAGTATAAAAACATAATAAAACATCAAGCATTAAAAAAACTTCCTGATACAAGGCTGCCTTCAGATCTTCTAAAAGTTGTGCTGTTCTTTATCTCCTTGACATCTGATTGGTGGGAGTTCCACAGGAAGGGCACCGCTACCTAGAAGGCCCTCTGCCTGGTTCATAATTCAATTAAATACTGAATATGAAATGATGGGAAATTTGGCTCTTTCTGTGTGTCCTTGTGCTTTTTTGAAGTTGATATGTTACTCTTTCAGCTACAGCAATGGTTCAAAACCTACCATACCATGAGTCCAAGGAAAGTATCTTCTAATGCGAGCCTTTAGTGCACTATTTCTAGGTGTGCTGTTACTAAAACAAACAAATACTGAGTCTTTGAATGTGACATTTTCGTTAGTACCTTCAAATAAGTTCAATATGGCTAAGACTGGCAACATAAAAGGCTGGTCTGTGATATGAAGCCAATGCTATTCTAGGCTGCATCAACAGAAATCTAATGTCCAGGTCAAGGGAAGTAATAGTTCCAGTCTAGTCTGCCCTGGTCAGACCCCACCTGGAATACTGCATCCAGTTTTGGGTGCCACAATTTAAAAAGGATGTTGACCAGCTGGAAGGTGTGCAGAGGAGAGTCTAGAAGCAAAGCCTGATGAGGAATGGTTGAAGGAGTTGGGTATGTATGAAGATTTCATGGTATTGAAGTGCTGCACATCATTGTTAATGAATTTTTGTAAAGTACATCGAGTTGTTTAGTTTGTGATTTATCTCTCTGCATTCCCAGGGTGTGGTAATGAACTTGGCTGAGATTCCTTCATTGCAAAGGGTTGGACTATATGCCCCTCAGCAATTACTAGTTGCCACCCTTTTGATTTGAGAGACAATGGAAAAGTGTGCCATTGGGAGTAGAGTAAAACTGTTGGAGTTACAGTGATTTGCTATGGGAATACCACTAAAGGGGTGTGTGTGGGGGGGGTGGTCCTCAGTATGCTTTCATAGGAGGTGACATGGAGGTGCATGGAAGCCACCTGTGCAATCTTGCCTTGCAAGGAAGCCCAACTCCCCAGTTCTGACTGTGCAGAGGCTGCAGTTGCCCAGTGAAAACGGAAAGATACTCTGCACGTGCTTAGATGTATTGCTTAAATGGGTATAGTTGGAGGAGGTGGGGTAATGCACCTTCAGTACCCTTCCCCTTTCTGCTTACACTCCTGGAGAGCTGAGGCTTGAGGCAGAAAAGCCAAACCGATCTAGCCATATGGATTAAGCTGAACAGTGATCGATCGGTTGCCCTTTCAATGATACCCTCAAATCTGCTTGCGCTGCCTAATGGTCGACTCTGCCCGGGAATGGAGGAAGGGAGCTTTTGACCCGGTTTGTTCCCTCAGCTGCCCTTCCTTCTTCAATGGAGCTGCCGGTCTCCTCGCTGGCGCCCTCGCCCCACGCCAGCCTGCGCTGCTGCTGCCCTGCCTGCCAAAGAGGTCTTTTGAGGACAGAGCAGAACTGGAGTGTCAGGTGCTTTCACTTCCAGCTGGAAGGGGGGGGCACCTCTATTGTTTTCTATTTTTATCTTCCCGCCTCATCCCCCGATGCTGCAACAAGTGCAGCGCAAGGGAATGCAGCCCCGCCGGCGGCCCCGCACCATTTCCAAGGCAGGAAGGCGCCTTTGCTTCTCTGGGGCTCAGGACCCGTCCTTGGGCAGCTGGGGCTCTGCTGCTCGGCCCGGAGCGGGGACTCTGCCGAAGAGCCCAGCGGGGAAGCCCGGGAGTTGCCATAGAGACTCGCGGCGCAAGCAAGACGTGAGCTCCCTTCTGCCGAGCCGGAGGGAGAGGAGTTAATGGGCTGACCCACAAAAGCTTCTCCGCACCGAGGGCGCCTTCCAGCGAGCGAGCAGTCCCGGGCCCGAGCCGGCCATGCCGCCCGCCGGCCCCCCTCGCGCTCCTCCGCGTCGCCTCCGGGTCCCCAGACGGGGCAGCTGATCCATGTCCGCCCAAGTTCCGCGGCGTCGGGTCTTCGCTCTTCCGCGCCAGACGCTCCTGTTGCTCGCCCCGGGCGGCGGCGGCGGCGGCGGCCAAGTCGGGCGGGCTGGAGAGGGAGCCCGGGGAGGCTGGATGCGGAGCCGACGGGCGCCGGAGCCTTGGCGGGGCAGCCGAAAGGCACGCGCGGACGCACCGCCGGCGCCCTCTCGCCTTGCGGAGGGCTGAGGAAGCCAGCCTGCTGCCCCCCCGCCCGGACCCCTCGGCCGGCTCCTATGGGCACCAAACACTCTTCGCGCTGCCTGCTCCTCAGGAGGAAAATGGCGGAAAGCGCGGCGGCGGCGGCGGAGAACACCGAGGTGAGAAAGCGGGCGACGCGCGCCCCCCCCCAGCCCCCTTGGCAGGCGCCCACCGGAGCCCAGCCTGGGCTCCCCGGCCGGCGAAGAGGGGGCAGCGCCGCGGAGACGGGCTCCTCTGGTCTGGGGCTTCTCCCTGCCCGGGGGCGCGCGGGGCGGACTCCTTTTTGCGCAGAGTGGTAGCGGAGGGTCTCCCGGCCGGCCGGCAGGACCACCTTCTTCCAGCCCGGCCGGGGCTCCCTCCTCTCCGGCTGCCGCGGACCGGCTCCTTCCCGGGCGGGACAGGCGGGCCCCCCGCCTCGGGCTGCTCTCCAGCGCCTCCGCCAGCGCGGCTGCCTGGAGCGGAGCGGCGGCGAGGGCAGGATGCAGCCCGCGGTGGCCGGCGGAGCTGGCCCGGGCGCCGCAGAGGGAGGGAGCGCGATCCGGCTCCACGTGGCGAAGCAGCCTCGCGGCGGAGTCGGAAACTCTTTGGGGCGGGAAGGGTCCCGGGACTCGGGGCTGCGCGCAGGCGGGCGCCCCAGGAGCCCACGTCCCTTTCCGTCTGCAGCTTGTACGCCGCCGGGCTCCCCTTCCCCAAGACTTTCGACCGGCCGGCCGCCTGCCCAGGCTCGCGCAGGGCGCTGACCTACTTTGCCTGGGTCTTGGCTCTTGCGGGGGGGGGGGAGAGGGTGTCCTGGAAATGTTTAATTCCCCCCGCATCGCAATCGGCCTCCAATCTGAGCTCCACAACTCTTCGCCTACGTGCAAGAAAGATTTCTAAATGCGCCTGAACGCAAGGCGGCTGGAATGAGCTCAAAGGAGAATGATTAAAGCAAAAAAAAAAATCATCGAGGCGGGAGGCACATGGCAGGTGCTGCATGGAAGCTCCTGCAAACACTTTGTGAGGGAGACGATGCTAAAAACAGCACCAGGCGGGCGGAGCATCTGCAAAGTGCCGGAGGAGCAGCGCGCCGCGCCGCCTGCAACTGGGGTTCGAATGAAGGTCACAGCCTGGCTGGTTAGAGATGTTTTACCTAAGCTGAGATGCTTGAAGGTGGGGGAGCGTATTAGCTGAGACCTTAAACTTTAATTATTGGAACAACGTTATGTTCTCCCATCCTCCTCCTCCTCACCCTGTGAAGGCAGGTAGAAAATTTTCAGCTTGGAAAGGGAAAGCAATGAGTTTGCCCTCCTTAGGCTGCTTCCAAATGACCTGTGGTAGCCAGGTAGAACCTCCATGTTCAAAACAACACGCCCCAGAATACCAGGTGATGATTGTGATCAGTTTGGCTGCAAAGATTTCTGCTTAGATTCAGCAGGCTCTTCTCATATTGAAGTTAAATGTTTGCTAAAGGGAGAGTAACATTATAAACTAATTAAAAATGGGTAGCTATTCTCTACTGAAGATAGAGTTAACAAGGTAACGGTAAGTTTATCTCTTACAACATATCCGTAGTTCTTACCTTACTAACTCTATGTTATAACCCACCCTCTTCTGTTGTGAAGTTAAGGCGTTCAAGGGTGCTTCTGCAAGTATCAAATCTCACCTTAACCATAAATCCAGTTACAGATAGGTAGCCGTGTTGGTCTGCCATGGTCAAAACAAAATAAAAAAATTCCTTCCAGTAGCACCTTAAAGACCAACTGAGTTGGTCTTTAAGGTGCTACTGGAAGGAATTTTTTTATTTTGTCTTAACCATAAACTCACTGATGACTGATCGCTTTTGTTACTTCAGTCCAGTGTCGTGCGGTCATTGGACTAAGGGACTAGGCTAGTCTCCTAAATGTTCCCCTGGTCCCTCCTTCCCTGTCCCGGGAAGCTTCCGCCCTGCTTAGGGAGGGAGGTGCGATGCTCATTAGGACGTTACAACGTCACACGCATGACACTGACTCCCCATGCCTCTCACAAGCTACCTCTGGTCCTAACTGTTCCCTATGAAAAATTTCACCACACACCGCTGCTTCAGTCATTGTTTGAAGAAACTGTTTGAATAAATATTGTTTAAGAATGAGTAAGAAATTATGGTGGGTCTGTCAAGCCTATATTTGTTAACTTGGACCTAACACCTACATTTAATGTTATCTTCAAATAATTATCTACTAATGTAGTCTACTATTGACCTCTGTCAGATGATGTATCAAATGCTTTATGATACTGCTTCTTTCAAATTAAGAGTACAGAATCTGTTTTCTCACTGGTTAAACTTTAACTGCATGCTGAGTCAACTTATTGTCTTTTATAACTGATATTTTCAGTGACCAACAATGTACCTGCCATTAATTAGTCATAAAGATATAAGAGGCATATTGTACCAAGGAATTCCATTAATTAACAAACTTGATAATACTCTGGTTCAGCTTCATAGATTTGATTTCTTCTGGTGACTAGCAAGTTGACAACTGGCGCTGTGGGTTAAACCACTGTTCCGCTTGGGCTTGCTGATTGAAAGGTCGGCGGTTCGAATCCCCGTGATGGGGTGAGCTCCCGTTGCTCGGTCCCTGCTCCTGCCAACCTACCAGTTTGAAAGCACACAGTGCAAGTAGATAAATAGGTACCGCTCCAGCGGGAAGGTAAACAGCATTTCCGTGCACTGCTCTGGTTCGACAGAAGTGGCTTAGTCATGCTGGCCACATCACCTGGAAAAACTGTCTGCGGAAGCAGACAAATGCCGGCTCCCTCGGCCTTTAAAGCAAGATGAGCGCCGCAACCCCAGAGGCGTTCACGACTGAACTTAATTGTCAGGGGTCCCTTTACCTTTACTATTATCTAAAAACTACCCTGTAAACAAGAACTAATGAACTGATGACTCATTGAACTGATAAGCCTTAATTGATTTCCTGAATAACTGATAACCAATGACTGATGACTATTTTGAAAGTGATTACTAACTATTAACAAGAGCAGGTGGGTACCATTGATGTTTGATCTTGTTAGACTGACCTGCTTCTTCAAGGGAAGTGTAGCCTTAATCCAGGGAAGGTGTCCACACCTCATGGACCCCCCCCCCCATCAAGCCACCCTCCTGCCTGGATTCACATCCAGGCACTGGTCTTCTTTTCCTGATTCTGATGGTGTGGAGGGGTAAAGCTGGTGTCATCAGCATTGGGTGCCACCTCAGCCCAATTCCCTGATTTGGCATCATTTCAAAATGGCCTCATATAAGTAGCGTGGGGAACAATAACACTGCTCTGCTGGCCATATGACAGAAATCCATTGACTACATAAAATAATTGCTGGAGGATGCAGGTAGTGGAAAAATAAGTTTCCCTTATCATTGCTTCCACAATAATACACTGTTAACCCATATTCAGTCAGACTCAGCTTTGTACCACTGCATTCCCATAGTCACCCTTTCTCCTTCATCACATACAAGTCTCCGAGTACTTCATGGTGTTGGCAAGGATACCCAGGAACAATTGCATTGAAGGCCTACACATCTCACGATTCCCACAGTAAGAGAACGGTCTCAACAGGAGTGCCAGCTGTATCGGCCAGAAAATTCTTCAGAGCATTCAGGAAACAACCTGATTCTATAATTCTCCAGGGCAGACTATCTCAATGGTTCTCCTCCTCTGCAGAGGCAGAGAGGCGCATCCAGCCCAGACCTCACCAGGGAATCATTTGTCCATGACCATGTGCTCAAATCAGCTTTGTTGCAAAAATCGGGTCATGTTCTGCCGTATTGGGACAGCCCTGTGGTTCTCATGGAGGCCATTAAGTCCTGAGCCAGAGCACTGAGTCCACCTGGAGATGAATATAGAATTCTCCCAACAGATTAAAAATGGTCTATACAGGCCATGGCTCTCATCCACTGAAATTCTAAGGAATATACCAGTACTAAATCTAAATTAGATCTATTCTAGATAGGAGTTTTCTCTTCTGATGTGTGTGCAGAAGAGTGGCTAGGACTTATGAGTGTTTTACAGTCTATATTTCCATACTTTGCTGCATATTTTGTGATTTTAAATCTCTGCTGTTCTCTCACGACAGAGTGAGAATTTCCATAATTCTTCTTCTTTTCTAGGTTGGCAGTGGTCCTCCCCCACCCATTCAGCCTCCAGCTGTCCCAAAGCCTGTCCAATCCACCATTCCTGTTCCAGGCAGAGGAAAAATAGCAAAATTCCTCAATCCAGAAGAGATGACATCAAGGGATTATTACTTTGATTCATATGCCCATTTTGGAATTCATGAGGTAATCCCTTAAAAAAACACTACCGTATTGGCTCGAATATAAGCCGCACCCGCAAATAAGCCGCACCTTTAAAATTCAAGGCTTATTTGTAGATGCGACCCACCTCCTGGCACTACCGCCTCCCAGCACTACTCCCCCCACAGCCAGCAGCGGGGTGGGCTTGGGAGCAGCGGGCTGGCTGTGCACTGCTGTCCCGCACTCCCAGGCTGCTCTTTGGGGGGGGGGAACCATGCCACTTTTATGTAGTTATATGTAATAAATATTACAGTGATCAAAATCAAGAAGGGTCAAGGACTTATATAAAAAAATGGAATTCCCAAGGTCTAGTTGTACCTCAGTCCCTCATACATGAATTTGTATGTGTGTATAATGCTTTGATTAATAATAATAATAATAATAATAATAATAATAATAATAATAATAATAATTTATTTATACCCCGCCCATCTGGGCGGCTTCCAACAAAATATTAAAATACAGTAATCCATCAAACATTAAAAGCTTCCCTAAACAGGGCTGCCATCAGATGTCTTCTAAAAGTCTGGTAGTTGTTGTTCTCTTTGACATCTGGTGGGAGGGTGTTACACAGGGTGGGGGCCACTACCGAGAAGGCCCTCTGCCTGGTTCCCTGTAACTTGTAAAATTTGGTGGAGATTTCAGGCAGCATCACCTTTGATGTAGTGGCTGAGAGATGTAGCCTGCAGGCCACCAGCTCACCATCACCAATAGTCAGTTTAAAATGTGACACACATTTGAAGCAGGTCCTCAGGCGCAGGGAAGTAGTTGAGCAGGTGGAACTCACCCTGCCTTATCTTGAAAATGTATTAGCCATCAGCTCCACCTTCTAACCAACTGAACTATCTACAGCGGCACTGTTAGCTGCTTTAACTATATAGCTAAAATGGCTGCAAAACTTTGCTCAGAAACTTCCACTTGCCTAATTCCATGTTAGATCAAACAATAGATAGTACGGATAATTGAACAGCGATTTTACTGATGTTGTTCATGTTACTGTGGAATGTGAGCAAGGGATGGACTAAACGACGTCCAAGATACAGCTGCAAAATCCACAAATCTGTGAAAAGTTCCAAGTGTTTTCTCCCCAAAGTTGAGAACATTTTTGCTAGCTAAAACATATGATGATTTTTAAAAATGGAACACAAGTAAATCATGTATTTTCAAGTAAACATATGGTGCCTTTTTCTAACACAGGAAATGTTGAAGGATGAGGTGCGCACATTAACGTACAGGAACTCCATGTATCATAATAAACATGTTTTTAAGGATAAGATTGTATTGGATGTTGGAAGTGGCACAGGGATCCTTTCAATGTTTGCAGCAAAGGCAGGAGCCAAGAAAGTTTATGGGGTAAGAAGAGCATTTCCTGAAAAATCCCGTCACATTTGCATGTATTTTTTGCAGCTTTGTAGCAGCGTTGCCAACTTTTGATTTTAAAAATTTAGATGCCCACAGTGAAGTTCAATGGACTCTGACTAGTCAGGATATGGAGCCAGGCAAAATGTTCTGGCAATCAATCAAAATGTCTGGCTTTTATATTACAAATTCTAGCAATTGGCCAAAAAATCAGCCAGGTCAGTTCCCCTCCCCCAACCAAGTTGGCAACCCTACTTAGAAAGGATCTGCACTAGATATTCTTTCCATCTTGGTGTCATTCTCATCCATTTCTTTTCTTGCTACATGTCACTTAGTGCAATCTTTTGTGTGTTTTCTCCCAAGTCCCACAATTTGCAACAGGGCCTGCCGACAAGGAAATGTGCATAGGATCGTACCTACAGATAATTCCTTTGGCTCTTTTCAGCCACATGGTGTGTCCTAATATCTGTGAGGTTGGAGTCAGACATTTGTTTAGTGGTAAACAAGGTGACTCAAGTTGAATAAGTTCCCCTCACAATTTCTAACATGGCAGCTGCATGTTGAGATTGTGGCTCTGCACTTCCTGGTTCAGATTCCTTTGAAATATTTTCTGGAAATTGATGAGTATTAGATCTGCCAGTTTGGCTGTCAGGGGATGGGTTAGAAAAATATTTTACTGTAGAAAAGGGTGTCAGTAACTCTAGAGTGGTTTATTGGGGAAGGTTCTAACCCCTCATCAGAACTTTCTGACAGCCAGTCACTCTTCCCCCACACTTGGCGCTTTATTTCTTTGGCTCTCTTACAGACTAAGCTGAGCCAGAAGCAGCTTACAACAACATCCAGGTAATATCAAAATACAAAGCATTTTGTATTTCCTCCTGTCACTAACATACACTGCCAAAGCACTAATTTAAAAGAAGTTCACAAAATAAAAAACAAACAAAAAGGGATATATATACAATTATCTATGTTATGAAAATACAGTAATAGTATATAAGTGTGTTGGAAGCATCCCAGATTGGTGGCACAACCAAGCCAGATGGGTGAGGTATACATAATAAATTTATTAATGATAGAATAGCGGTACAGTGGTGCCCCGCAAGACGAATGCCTCGCAAGACGGAAAACCCGCTAGCCGAAAGGGTTTTCCGTTTTGGAGGTGCTTCGCAAAACGAATTTCCTATGGGCTTGCTTCGCAAGACGAAAATGTCTTGCGAGTTCCTGCGGTTTCCCCCCCCTTCCCCCCTTTTTCTAAGCCGCTTATCTGCTTATCCGCTAAGCCGCTAATAGCGCTAATCCGCTAATAGCCATGCTTCGCAAGACGAAAAAACCGCTAGACGAAGAGACTTGCGGAACGGATTCTTTTCGTCTTGCGAGGCACCACTGTATAGTAATATTATCAATAATAGTAATAAGCAATCAATAATATGACAATAACTAAGTAGTAAGTAAATTTTTATTTATACCCCGCCCTCACTGTCCAAGAGCGGGCTCAGGGTGGCTAACATCAAATGTCAAATACAGTGGTGCCTCGCAAGACGAAATTAATCCATTCTGTGAGGCTCTTCGTATAGCGGTTTTTTCATCTTGCGAAGCAAGCCCATTGACAGCTTAGCGGATTAGCGCTATTAGCGGTTTAGCGGCTTTTAGCGGATCAGCTGATAAGCGGCTTAGCGGCTTAGGAAAAGGGGGGGAGGGGAAAACCCCGCAGGAACTCGCAAGACATTTCGTCTTGCGAAGCAAGCCCATAGGGAAATTTGTTTTGCGAAGCGCCTCCAAAACGGAAAACCCTTTTGTCTAGCAGGTTTTCCGTCTTGCGAGGCGTTCGTCTTGTGGGGCACCACTGTACATTAAAACACAATCAAACAATTGATTAAAATACAGTTTAAAAATTAGAATCAGGATTAAATTAAATGACTTCCCATGAAATTACAACCATAGGGGTCGGGAACCTCAACTATTCATCTGGGCCAGCTATCCATGTTGGTCCCACATGAGCTGATAAAAGAGGTAACTTACAGGGTTCCATAGAGGGGGGTCAAACTGCGCCCGAACTGAAGGCCAGGCGGAACAGCTATGTCTGCGAAAGGATGTCAAGTCCTGCAGGGCCCTGGTCTCCTGTGATAAAGCGTTCTACCAGGCTGGGGCCAAAGGCGAAAAGGCCTTGGTCCTGGTTGAGTTTAACCTCCTTGAGGCCCGGGACCTCCATGATATTATTATTTGCGGACTGTAAGGTCCTCTGTGGGACATGAGAGGCGGTCCCATAGGTACGAGGGTCCTAGGCCGTATAGGGCTTTAAAGGTTAAAACCAGCACCTTAAACCTGATCCTGTACCCCACCGGGAGCCAGTGCAGCTGGTATAGCACTGGATGAATGTCGTCCCACAGCAAGGACCCCATAAGGAGCCTCGCCGCGGCATTCTGCACCCACTGGAATTTCTGGGTCAGCTGCAAGGGCAGCCCCGCATAGAGCAAGTTACAGTAATCAGGCCTGGAGGTGATTGTCGCATGGATCACTGTGGCTAGATGAGGGCCAAAAAGGTAAGGGACCAGCTGCTTAATTCGGTGAAGGTGGAAAAATGACGCCTTTGCTGTAGCTGCAACCTGCGCCTCCATAGAGAGGGAGGCGTCAAAGGTTACATCCAAACTCCTGACAGAAGTTTGATCAAACTAAATACCTGTCACACATTACTCAAATACAGTGCCACACTTGGCTTTTCCATTAAAAATCCCCTTGGTACAAAGACAGTGAGCATGCTAACTCCCTCAGACTGATTTAAAAACAATGCTACAGTGTTGTCCAATGCTGGCCACATGACCCGGAAGCTGTACGCCTGCTCCCTCGGCCAATAAAGTGAGATGAGCGCCGCAACCCCAGAGTCGGCCATGACTGGACCTAATGGTCAGGGGTCCCTTTACCTTTACCTTTATATAAAGGCAACGACTGATTTGTGACTCCCACAGACTCCCACACTCGTTCCAGACTCCCACACTCGTTGGTGGGGCCTGTGTAAGCTGCCCCCTTTTTGACTTTTTGGGTCACTTCCAGGGTTGGTATGATGCATGCTTGCGGGGTTGCACACTTACTGGACAACCCTAAAATGATCCCTGGCTGTACACTTCGACCAATATGGTTTTGTTCCAGGTCCAATAATTACTGATCCAACAAGAAAATGATTAAACATTCTTCATTTTAGTAGAGAAAGGGAATATCATCACCTTTAGCAAGTGTCTCACTTGATATATTTTTAAGCATTTGAATGTGTAGATCCAAATTACCTAATGGAAGTAGTTTAAAAAATTGGATTTGTAAAAAAAAAACTTGTAACAACTTCTGGAAGGCATTTATGATAGAAGACAGGCTGCAATTAGAATAAATAATTCAGATTCTCCAAAATGTGTTCTTAGTTGTGGAACGAAACAGACTGCTCTCTGTTGCCTCTGTTATTTGTCTTAATTTTAGAACCATTAGCAATTAAATTACACAATGGCCTCACTTGTACGGGAGTGGTTATAAATGGAAGTGGTTATAAATGGAAAAGAACAAAATTTAGGCCTCTATGCACATAATATAATTTTATGCACCTCTGACCCTATTACAGCAGGCAACATATTATGTACAGAATTGGAGCAGTTCCCCAGGGTCTCCGGATTGCAAGTTAATTTTCAAAAACCAGAGGTAATGTCTTTTCATACACCACTCCATATACACTTAAAACAATGTTGAAGAGTCCAATAGCTAGGAAAAGTTTTAGATCGCTGGGGGTACAAATGATCTATAATTTGAATGTTAGTATAATTATAGCACTGTTTGAAAAAAATATGTACAGATACATTGGAATAAATTGAGACTCTCTATTACAGACAGACTGGCCACATCCAAAATTATGATTGCACCTTAATTGCTCTTTTTCTTTCAATCGCTGCAAGGTTGAATACCAATAGCTCATCTGAACAATCAGCAGAAAAAACTTAATAAGTTTCTATTCAGTTGGACCAACCACATTTAAAAAAATCTTTATTGTATCTCCACCCATCAACCAGTTGGGGCATTCCAAACTTAAGTAGCTAAGTAGCTATTATGAAGCAATCCAACTTAACCATATGGAATTGAGGTCATCGAGTGAGAGAACCCAGCTGTCAACACTGAAAGAGATAGAAATTGTATGGTATTAGCATTAATGAAAAATACGTTTTGATAGTTGAGTTGGCTTGCTAAGCCCTATACTCTTACGTCATTTAGAATATAGGGAAAATGAGCAAAAGTTTTAGCTCCAGGACTGTCACTGTCACCTATAAGTCCAATACAGCACCTTCCTTTATCTCAAAATAAAAATAGATCATAAAATATGAATGTATGGAAAGAACACCAGTTATATTATTTGAAAGGTTTTTATAGCAAGGGACAACCTCTTACAGCAGCAGAGATTACGTTTAGAAAATAATCAAATTTTATGGTTGTTAGGATATCAGTTTCTTACACATATACAAATTACAAAAGGAAGCTATGAGGAAGCTAAAAGAATTTAAAAAGATAAGAGGAAGTATAATGACTAAGGGATTAATTTCCCTTCTATACAAAACCTCGATTGAGAACCAATTTTGCCTTCAACAAAATCTAAAAAACTGGTGAGAACTAAATTAGGATATAAATATTGATAACGATAAATGCAACTATCTGTGAACAAAAGGACCCTATACACCTCTGTCAGCAACTACTAGGAAATGTTCACTAAAAATTGTGCATGGATGGTGTTAACCAAGACGCCTATCTTATGTAAAGTCCAATAGCCTGCCATTGTGTTGGAGAGGATACCAAATTATAGGTACATATCAACACATGTGATGGGAATGTCCACAAATAGGAAAAAAACTGGAAATGTCTTTTAAGAGCTATCTCAGATTACAGCTCAGACAATCCCAATAACCCCAGCATTAGCCTTCCTTAATTTATATACTTCAGATATGCACCAATTAAGAAGTAAGGAATTAATTACACATTTATTAACAGCAACCAGAATGGTAATAGCCAGAACTTGGAAAACTTTGCCATAACTGAATATAGATCACTGGTATAATATATTCTCACAAACAGACATAATGGAAAAGTTGTCACAAGAATTGAACATGGCAAGGGCACAGAAAAATAAAATAATATTTACACTGTATGATATGATTTTATTAACTATACAAATGAAATATCACATGGATGAGAAATACCTAAAATATATACTGTATTATGGCATGGATAAGCAGGCAATATTCTTTAGTTCCAATTTGATTTGTTGAAGAATCTATTGATTATTATTTTTTGTAATCACCTCATTTTTATGTTTTGTGTATTCTCCCTCCTAGTGGTTCATTTTTTTGTTAGTTTTGTCATGGTTTATTATTTATGTTTGTACAAAGAAATTACAATACAGTGGTACCTTGGTTTAAGAACAGTCCTGTTTACGAACAATTCGGTTTACGAACTCCGCAGAACCGGAAGTAGTGTCCCGGTTTGCGAACTTTACCTCGGTCTAAGAACGGAATCCGAGCGGTGGAAGGGCACCAGCAGTGGGAGGCCTCATTAGGGAAAGTGCGCCTCGGTTTAAGAACGGTTTCGATTTAAGAACCTACTTCCAGAACAGATTAAATTCGTAAACCAAGGTACCACTGTAATCGTTTTGTGAATGCTTTGTTACTGATTTTGCAACAGAAAATTAATTAAAATAATCAAAAGAGAAAAATGAAAGAAGCATATCACATTATTTACTAAAGCACAGTTGGTCTATGTTTGTACTACAGACTAAAAGAAGGTCCTCTAACAGATTCCTCACTTCGCTAACCAGTCGGCAATTGCCGGAAGTCATGTAGGAAGTCATGATACGAAACCAACCAAGTTACCATTTTGGGGGTCTCAAAGGGTTGAACTGGGGTTCTTAAAGGGATGAAATGGGAAATCATTACTTCCGTGATCCTATATCTGGAAAGAAGGTGGTTCACTATTTTGTCCTAAATGGGAGAAAAGAAAATGGAGACTATGCCTCAATGAGCATAGTATAAACTAAAAACTTAAATTTGTATTTCCTGCTTCTTTTAGATACATATTTTCATATTCTGTTTTTTTCTCTCTCCATACAGTTTCTGGCATGATTCAGTTAAAATGCCTCTCATTGGTTCTGCAATACTTAATGCAAAGCACTTTCTCTTTCTCTCCTGCATCCTTTAGATTGAATGTTCCAGTATATCTGACTACTCGGAAAAAATTGTCAAGGCAAATCACTTGGACCACAGTAAGACATATTTAAGGAAATTAGTGGTGCCTAGTGTTTCTGATGTATTTACATACCCATGTTTGCATTTTGGTTTATGGATTTATTGCGATTAATTTTTTAAACATGCACACACACACACACACACCTTTCTTGATTACAGTCCTTCTATAAATATTCACTAAAAAGAACCAGAGTATTCACACATATGAAAACATCTAAGAAAAAAGTAGAGTCCTGTTGGACCAGACTAATAATTCATCTAGTCCCATGGTTGGGAGTCTCTGGCTTATTTGGCCCAGGAGATTCCAAAACATGCCCACCTGTCATCAGGTGTAAGCATCATGCACAGGAGGACAAGTAAAAACATACCACTGAATTCAAAAGGAAGAATTGGGAGTGTGCCCTAAGTGTGTGCCAATTCTTCCTTTGCAGCCGTGGGCCTACAGTCAAATCCTCCAACAGCACCAGGTGTTTCATAGGTAGGTGATGTTGGTGAAATTTGGAAACACTGGTGAAATTGCACTAACAGCTTGGTCTAAGTCTGGAACTTACCATTGCTCTCCCAGGCCTTTGGCTAATGTAACAATATATAGCCTTTTTAATGGGGGGGTATTGTTTTTGTTTGTTACTATGTTAGGTGTTTTTTGTTTTTATTTTTGTAAATCATTCCTTATGTATTTTATTACATTTTATATATTTTTATGTTGTTCTAAGATCTGGGTATGATTTTCGTGAATACCAGATCATAAATTACCAAAATAAACTGATAAAACTTTGTTCGATAAAAAGTAAACCTCAGGCACTTTCCAGATCTTAGGGGTATTCGTTGGCCACAAGACTCAGCTCATATCTTTATCTGTCATTTTGGAAAGCAGCGCAAGCTGCTCCGAGTTCCTCTGCTGAGTTCAAGTTGTGTTTCACGTCTAAAGCTGTTTTGCTGAAAACTAAGTTGCACCATTCACCGTTATGGAGAAGGGGGAAAATTGCTCTCTTTTTTTTTTTCTCCTGACAGAATTTGCAGTTGCAGAAGGCCCTGTAGAGTAGCTGTGAGGTTACAGGCAGAGTTTGCTGGGCTGGATTTGTTTAGAAAAAGGAAACCTTTTTTCATTTCATTTTGAATGAGAATTGGATAGAATTTGTAGTAAAGGGCCCCCCTTTTTGTTTCTGGCTAAACCAAATTCCCAAATACTTAAAATCCTTAACTCATTATATGTTAATGTTTTACCTTATGTGAGCCTGATCTTTTAAAAGACAGAATAGTCTTAGTTTAAGCATAATAAGAAATTCCCTTTTATCAAACAGTGCAAGATAGCTGAGAAGATGCCTTGTACCTATCATAATATAGAACAATAAGCTTACGATCCAAAACTGTATGAGAAGAAAACACAGGCCCTTCGGGGGTTGGACTAGCTGGCCGTCAGGGTCCCCTCCAACTCTACAATTATATGAGATCCTGGACAAAAAAATAAATAAATTTAATACACAAAACACCCACCCACAAATTAAACACAAATTGGGTAATAATTATCCCTGCCTCACCTGTAGTCATGGACTTTGAAACCCCAAAAATCAGGGTTCCAAAACATGCAGAAGCCTTCACAGTCACAGGAGACTTCCAATTGCCCTGGAACTTGTGAAGGGTGATGAGGAAGGAGCTGACATGCTCATTCATAATCTCCCCTCCTTACATGTTTTCTGAAACTCAAAACCCTGAACAAGACAATCTGTCAATCAGTGCTTTGAATAAAGACTGATGAACAATAGTCCAGTATCAGAAAACAAACATCCTGTGAAATAAAAAAAAGATAAAGGACCCCTGACAGTTAAGTCCAGTCGCGGACGACTCTGGGGTTGCGGCGCTCATCTTGCTTTACTGGCTGAGGGAGCCGACGTTTGTCTGCAGACAGTTTTTCCAGGTCATGTGGCCAGCATGACTAAGCCACTTCTGGCGAAACCAGAACAGCCCATGGAAATGCTGTTTACCTTCCTGCCTGTCTATCTACTTGCAGTTTGATGTGCTTTCGAACTGCTAGGTTGGCAGGAGCTGGGACCGAACAACGGGAGCTCACCCTGTCATGGGGATTCGAACCGCCAACCTTCTGATCGGCAAGTCCTAGGCTCAGGGGTTTAGACCACAGTGCCACCCACGTCCCATCCTGTGAAATAGCAGACAGTAAAATAATAATAATAATAAATAATAATAAAGGAAATAGATGTTTGCAGATATGCATGTGCACATAGGTGCCTATCTATAAATAAAAATAAGCCAGGTCTCTGTAATCTATAAAGTGGGGTTAATGGACAATAGTACTAAGTTCTAAATGAACAAATGAAATAATATGTGAACTAGCAATTTGTAAAATCCTACCCCTTGTCTCCAGTTATGAATAGTGTTCCAAACATAAAACACTTTCACTTTTGGGTAAGGTAGAAATAAAGAAGTTTCCGTTCATCCCTGCCAAATATGTGGGATCCTACATCCTGTTGCTGTTTGCAGGGAATTGATTTATTTTTACTAAGATTAAAATTTAATATGTAAATGAAATTAGAAGAGACAAAATACTATGTTCCACCAAGATTTTCCTAAGTACAGTATATGAAATCTGTTCTTTTTTGCTTCTTACAGTAATCACAATATTTAAGGGTAAAGTAGAAGAAGTTGAATTGCCTGTGGACAAAGTAGACATCATCGTCAGTGAATGGATGGGTTACTCACTTTTCTATGAGTCCATGCTTAACACTGTCATCTTCGCTCGAGACAAGTGGCTGGTAGGTGAATGAATGGCCATTAGTTTGCCAGTCATTGTCCTCCCCGCATCAATACCCCAAGTTAGCTTGTTGGAATGGGAGTCATTCTGAGACTCTCTAAAAGATCTGCAAAGAGGGTGAAATAAACAGAGAAATAGATCTGTTTGATTTTTAGAATCAAAGCTTCATTTTGGAGTGACACCCTGCAGTTCTCTAGAAGTAATTCATGTAACAACCTCGTGACTTAGTGACATGAAGGATTTCAAAGAAAGCAAAGGTGGGTGTTTTGGTAGGAGCAGTTCAAAAACATGATGTCTTTGTCAAGTGACTAGATTATAAGATCTATTTCCCCATAATTCATCAACAGAAACCTGGGGGTCTTATGTTTCCAGACCGGGCTGCATTGTATGTGGTAGCAATTGAAGATAGGCAGTACAAAGACTTCAAAATCCACTGTAAGTATCTAGATATTACAATTCTTCTATGCTTTTCATACAAGCTGTTTGTTAGCTGATATTGCTGTGGAGAGGATTATTGTATTCCTCCATCAAGTGCAGCCTGTATGCAGGTCCAAGGAGGTCAAGGCCTAACACACACAACTGGACAAGGGCCAAGCATCCCTATGGTAAGCCAAACAACTTCAAGAGACTTGCATCACAGTCTGTCTGGATATGAGCAACTTTGCCCTCAAAGTGCCTTGTCACCTTGCCACAGCAGATTCCTGAGGTCTCCAGACTCAAAATTCTGCTTTTGACTTCCATTGTCAAAAAGCTTTGCTATTACATTTCTCCTCATGTTTAACCAAAATCTGCTTCTTAGAAACTTCCAACCTTTAGTCCTGCTGTCTGGAGCAAAAGAGCATCTGCTTCAACTACTGTGTGACAGCCCTTTAGATATTTGAAAACAGCAATTATCCCTTAATCTTCTCTTCCTTAGGCTAAACTTGCACGAATTGCAAATGTTTCCCTTTTATTTGTACTGACCTTTGACCCTCTCCATTTGTTTTGACAGGGTGGGAGAATGTATATGGCTTTGATATGACCTGTATCAGGGATGTTGCCATGAAGGAACCCTTGGTGGACATTGTAGACCCAAAGCAGGTGGTGACCAATGCCTGTTTAATAAAGGTTTGGCGTTTCTAAAAGTATAAACTTAAAATAGTGTTACTTTAAAAAGATTTCTGTGACTTCAAGGATCCAGTACTTTGGTCTTTGTCCTTTCGCTCTGACTTTTCATGCTGCTAATCAGCTTCAAATGTTGATCCTTCTATATAAAAGCCACATGACGGTGTTCCATTGTACTATGGCACAGGTCATAATGCTGGTGGCTCTGCTTCAGTCCCCTGTGGTCGAAAGTTGCAGCTAGTAAATGCCACTAAGTAATGGAAAGGATAATTACTGTGCATGGTCTAGTCCAGGAAAAATGGGTTAAGGGGAAGTTGTAAATGTGCATCCTGGATGCCAGGGTACACCGCCCTTGGTGGTGGAGAGGGGCATTGGCCGCCTCATGACAGCTTGCCATTTCTGAATGTCTATAGCCAGCTTCCCCTTCATTCTGGTGAGCCATTGGCTTACTGGGGAGCTTAATATTAATGTATATAAAGTCTTAAGAGATGTTGCTATATTAGAGATGCTCATAATTGAATCCTTTGTACGTGTGAAGAATTTTTATGTATTCGAATTACTGTAGCTGTATGTTAATTGAAAACCAGTTTGTAGTGATGATATATTTTAGTCTGTTACCAACAGTAATTTATTTTAGCATGTTTTTTCTTTTCTTTTGTAGAGATTTGTAATGAATAGCATTGCAAAAGCACCAGTGAGAAATTTGTGGGTTTTACAGTTATGGCGAAACATCCAGGTGCTGCTTCTGTCATCCCACCCTCTTGGGAACGGCAGGGGTCAGGATGTGGTGTAGCTCAACACCCAAAAACACCACACTGTGATGTACACACAGATGTTGTCCATGTACCTAGCTCCCAAGAGGGAACTCTGGTGTTGGAGAACTGTGGAGATAGAGCAGTTTATTACACAAGGGCACAAAAGGGGGGACTTTACAAGCAATTTGCCTCTTGATCACTCCTAAGAACTTGCTCACATTGCTAAAACTCAAAAGTCTTTTTATTTAACATGTACTCTGCCTCAATACTCAGGCACAAAGAGCCAATAGCAACTTTCACTTCACTACACCAAGTCTTGAAGGAGCATCTCCACCCCCATCGTTCTGCCACTGAGGTCCAGCGCCAAGGGCCTTCTGGCGGTTCCCTCACTGCGAGAAGCCAAGTTACAGGGAACCAGGCAGAGGGCCTTCTCGGTGGTGGCGCCCGCCCTGTGGAACACCCTCCCACCAGATGTCAAAGAGAACAACTACCAGACTTTTAGAAGACATCTGAAGGCAGCCCTATTTAGGGAAGCTTTTAATGTTTGATGCATTACTGTATTTTAATATTGTGTTTAATATTGGAAGCCGCCCAGAGTGGCTAGGGAAACCCAGCCAGATGGGCGGGATATAAATAAATTATTATTATTATTATTATTATTATTATTATTATTATTATTATTGAATGCCAGGGCGCAGCAATCTACACTAGTAAGCATGGGAAGAGAGGAACACTTGCTGTAATGGATCATTGCTACAACTGTCCTCCCACCCGAATGCCATATGGGAATACTGTGTCTTTGCTCAATATTCTTCCTCCACAACAGTGGGATGAAACTCATCCCATATGTAGGCAAGTTCCTTGTTGGTGAAGGCCAGGCCCTTAGTTCTCTTAGCTGCAACAAAGAACCTCCCCCTCTCTGTTTCTTGACTTGCCATTTGTGTGGGTTCTGTGACAAAATTGTCACACTCGCTTTCTGTAGATTTTTGGGGGATTCTTCTCAGAAGTGTGTGTGAATGCACACGAGTGCTGGACACACGCACATGTGGAGGGTTCATACACATGCTTTGCAACAGTCCTGGTGGAGGAATACAGGCAGCAAAGGTGGCTTGAGGCATGTGTTGTTAACCTGGAATGTGTTGTTTGTAACATGTGGACAGCCTTGCCACTTGAAGAGTGCATAATGAGCTTTGTGTGTGTTTCCCTCCTCCTTTCTTTACCTCAGTATGATTAGATAAGTATGCAATATTAATAGGCTAGCCCAAAATTTCTTTTGGAAATTAAAAGGTGTTCATTGTGGGTGTTACTTTCCTCTGTCTGCTCTGCTTCTTTGCAGCGAGTTCAAAGGGGTTTTGCAAACCATTACCTGTTGTACCACTCCCTGCTGGAAGGTTCCTAGGAAGGGGAAGTTATAGACCAGGCTCCTCCAACCTTGACCCTCTAGATGTTTTGAGGCTACAATTCCCATCATTCCTGACTACTGCTCCTGCTAGCTAGGGATCATGGGAGTTGTAGGCCCAAAACATCTGGAGGGCTGAGGTTGAGGAAGCCTGTTATAGACCTTTTGTAAGCAGTGGACCTAATCGAGGTACCGTTGCAGCAACCCAGGGTGGCAGAGGAAGTTTTGGCAACATTAGTTTGGACAGAGAAGGTGCCACTTCCCACATAGGTTTCAGTCGAGGACTCACATCAGGGCAGATGCAAGAGGTTGTGTTTGCACGAGGGGTTTGGGCAAGGAATGCAAGGGCAACTTCACCAGGGATATAACAGGCCAGATACAGGAGATCATTCTAGTTAAACAAGCAGACTTCCTTACCTAGGTAATATAAACTGCCCAGCCTTGGTATTTTATATTGATGTTTTCTGTGGCTTCTCTCTTCTCCTTCTGCAACCCCCAACAATACAGGAAGTGGACATTTACAGAGTGAAGACTGAGGACCTGGTGTTTACCTCTGCCTTTTGCCTCCAAATTCAGCGCAATGACTACATTCACGCCTTGGTTACTTACTTTAATATAGAATTTACAAAGTGCCACAAGAAAATAGGGTTTTCTACAGGTAAGTTCTTTCTTTGGCTTCATGTGGGTTCTGTCTCCAGTTACAAACATCAGGTTCAGAAACGTGATAACACTGAGTAGCGTTTTAAGGGATAAATTCTTGAGTTTAGAAAATGATCACATTAGTAACATATTTTAGAACACAATAAAAGGAAAGCATTATTGTGGTGTGCTTCTTGATTATTTTTGTAGGGAAGATCAGGGCAATTAACAAATATTTTAATAACATTAAGTGACATTAATGGCATAGGAGTTACGGTAAATAGCATTAGCTAAAAGACAAAATATTATGTAAAGAAACTTACAAATGTTACATTGCTCACCATGGAATCACCCGACAATAATGCCAGTGTGAAGATACTTTGTTAAATCATCTCCATTTCATTGGTGTAAATATAAACAACATTAGATTGGTGGGGAATTTCTTCCATATAATCTGTCTCCTTTTGTAGCACCAGATGCCCCTTACACCCACTGGAAGCAAACCGTCTTCTATTTAGAAGACTACCTAACTGTAAGAAGGGGTGAAGAACTCTATGGAAGTATATCCATAAAGCCAAATGAAAAAAATGTGGTAAGTTGGGCTCACACAACTGAATTTAGATGATCAGCTTAGGAACCTCTGGGTGTCTGGGACAGGTATTTCTGAAACATTCGTACATGGGCATTTGTTGAAAAGTACCTGAAACTACCCCAGGATGCAATAATTTTTGATTGTCTGATTTGACTTTTGACACTTTAGTAGATCATATTTAAAATATGGATCTGATTTTCAACATCCAATCAGGTTTCAAGATCTGTCGGTTGTTCTGGTTAACCAAAAACCACTGTGTTACAAAGCTATTATTTCACAGTGCAATCCTTCTCCAAAAGCAGGCCCCATTAAGTTCAGTGGAGAACGTAGAAGTATTGGAATAATTGCTCTACCTCAACTCTGATCACATGGCCACCTCTTCCTCCTGCAATGGCCACCGGGAGCTGCAACCTCTCCCTTCAGATCCATTCCAACAGAAAAAGAAAGGGGGAGAAAATAATTGGCAGATGTAAACACAGATACATGTGAGGTCATAATAGCAGAATGCAGAATTATGAAGCAGCACTTTGCAGTTATGTACTGCCTTTCCCTGCCTTGCCACTCCTTCCACCACCATACCTGTTGCTGCTTCTCTGCCCGCCCTGCCGCTTCCGCAATTTGGGGGGGGGGGTGAGATCTTGCACACAATCTTGCGTGGCTTCAGCCCAAATCATCACTGCTACCAGTGGTGCATCTGTCCTGCAGAGCTCTTGCCTTGGGGCTTCTGCTGCCTCAGGCAGCTACCTCAGTATGCCTGATGGCAGAGCTGGCCCTAATTATGTAGCAATGCTCTTTGTGCTCCTTGCTACCAGAAGCAAATTACCCTCTGAGTTACCAGGGTAGAGGCTTCTCCATGATGCCCCCCCCCATCTGCCGGACGCCCCCCATAAAAGACACAACACCAACATCCTTAGCATTTTGGGACCAGCTTAAGTCTTATTTATTTGCCCATACATTTTAGGTTTTTTAATTAAACATTTTATTGTTCAAACCTATAGGCCACCACGATTCAAGACAAAATACATGTGAAAATACAGTTCAGTTTAGCATATTCCATCAATCAAGACACAAAGTAAAGGGACACTGACCCTATAAATTTGTGCCTAGATCAGGCATGTCCAAAGTCCATTTCAGGGGCCTAATCCGGTCCACCAGTCGGTTTAATCTGGCCCCACAACTTCAAACTTCAATCTTAAAAAAAAGCTCAACAAAATCATAGAAAAGCTCAACAACTTCAATCCTAAAAAAAGGTCAATCCTAAAAAAAGGCCTCATGGCCCTTCACTTCATCAAATCTGGCCCTCTTTGAAAAAAGTTTGGACACCACTGGCCTAGATACTACAAGCATCCCATTCACTCCACTAAGTTTTTTTTATGTCTGGCTCTTAATTTTCTAGCAGACAGAGCACATTTTGCAATCTGGATGGTAATAGAAATGTCACTGTTTTCTAGCAATGTATTTATATGTTCCAGCGGTGTATCTGTTTGACAGGAGGCAGAGGACATGGGTTCAAAATTTATACCTTGGGGACTCAAACAAGGGGCAGTGAGATATCCTCAACTTCACTGGACTCACAAATACAACTTCCTATCCAAATATACAGAGTACATACACCAAAGCCATAAAACTGATTTTCTCAAAGGAGCTGCAGTAAAGTATTGCTCCAAACCAAATGCCATTTTATATAAACAATTATTACATTTATCTGATTGAATAAATGTCTTATCATTTAGAATAAACATTTATTCCTTCTTTGAAAAACTGTTTAACTTTGGTAGAAGAGAAAGTGGATTAACTTCCATATTAATCCCATAAGCATACAGGGTGCTTCAAACAGAGTTTACCCAAGAGTTTGGGGCTGAAGTCTGGAGTTGTTCTCGAAAGTGTTGGGGGGCAGGGGGAGCAGGCGAGAACCATTCACACATACCAACTTCAGCCAGTGCAAAGCAAGTATAACGCGAGCAAAGGTTTCCATAGAAAGCAATCCTGTTTCTGCCCTTAAAAGAGGTGCAGAGGTGCCTTGAGGGACAGCTAATAGGAATTCCATGAAAGAATTCTGCACCACCTCCAAAACAGAAACATTAGTCTACCCCAATACTTCTGTACCTTATGTTAGTTGTGAGATAATATTTGTTTGATGGTGTATCTTAGTATGTACTGTTCATTGTGTGATTTGGTCAGCTGCTTTTATATTAAGTTATGTTCCCACGCTATGTTATTTATAGATCATGGGGGCGTAAATATTTTCATAACTCTGCATAAATTGTTCCTGCTAAGTACTTTAAGGATGGAAGTGGGGGAGCACAAGCTGAGTCATATGCTGAAGACCCCCAGATATGCTTCCCTGATTTCAGAAAAGGGCTAGGGTTTTGTTTTTTGTCTTTGTTTATTGGCTAAGCCACCTACTGAATTTAAGAAAGGAGGAAGCTTTGAAGCAGAACCTAAGATATAGTTCTATGCCACACAAAAATTATTCTTAATCTGCATTACAGCGTGACTTGGATTTCACAGTAGATTTGGATTTCAAAGGGCAGCTCTGTGAAATTTCTGTATCTAATTCCTATAAAATGCGCTAGTAAGCAACTGTCTTCACAAGAGAAGAAGAGAGAAGCAATTCCTGGTCTGCACATCTCAAGCTGGGAACAATTGCTTCCAGATTTTCAAACAACCTGAACTGAATAGCTGACAAGTCCTTACAGCACAAAGCACCGGCTGTGGATCGCTAACATGAATGTATGGATATAGTTTCTGTCTAGCCTACAGTAAACAACCCTCTTTGTCAAAACAAACAGAACCCACAGCCCACTAGGCGTATAACTTACTATGAGTAAGATTCTTCCAAGCTTTGCATGCTATATGTATTTTTTCTTACTGAAAAGATCTTTTATGACATTGTTGTGCATAGATGACAGAGTTATATTAATAAAGTATAGAACATTAGTCTCTGAACTGGATTTGTTTCCGTTCCAGCTAGCTGAGAAAACACTGAAATTGCAATCCTGAACACACATTCTGCTGGAACCAGCAGGATGGACATGGGCAAAATCTTTTAATGAAGCGAGCAATCTTTCTTACCTGTTTACTGTACTTTCTGGAAAATGCTTGAACTTGTTAGTACAAGCTAGGAGTTGATTTAAAACAAATAAGCACCATTATTTTATGAATACAGTGTTTGTTCTATTTCTCTGTCTGTAAAAGTGGATTTTGGTTCCTGGTTCAACTGCAGCAGTGGCAACGCGGGACGTTGGAATTGTTGTTTCCATTGTGATGAGTTGTATGGAACTGTCCCAAAACATGCAGACTGAAGCTTTATGAAATGGTGTGTTCCTTTCTTGCTGTAAACAAGAAAAAACAAAACATAAGAATAAACAAAAATAAATAAACAAAAGCTTTTAACTTATTCATCAACTCCTTTATTTTTCCCTTGCCTGATTGATATAGAATGCAGACTTCTGCATTCCTTGATCCAGGTTGGATTGCCTGGATGGAAAACCTTCCTTTAACCACAAATAGCAGTCTGCTTACCCGTAAGCAGATCCACTGCTGAAATGCCCCATGCTTTCAATTTAGATAGCTTTCTGTGGTTGGCAAAAGCTTTCAGCAGTGAAGTGCTGGGGGCAGGGGAGAGAGATGTATTGTAACTCACCTTTTAGCTGCCTCATGCCAGAGGTGGGCAGGGTCAGTGCAAAAGAGAGCCGGTCTTCTTCAGTCTTCATGCACACACCCACACTTGCATTCGTACACACCCACACAAGCTCATAGAAAGCTACCAGTTGCATATTGTCAGACCCTTGCTTTATCAGCGTTGCCTTCATGGAGTCTTTCCTAGCCCTACCTGGATCTTTGGGTTTCAACCTGGGACATTTGCCAAGTGTGTGTTGTACCACTGAGCTCTGGCCAGCCATAAAACATTCAGTTCCAAGGCATAAAATATATACTTGTGCACAGATGCACACACAGTTTGCAAGGAAGGGCGATGCTTCTGGAGTCTGGCTTTTTTCATGATGTGTGCGGGAGGCAAGGCTGTGGTGCAGAGTAAAGGGAGTGTGAGGATTGTTACGGGGGCTGATGTGCATGACCTGCCTTGTAATTTAGAAGTGGGAATACTTCAGCCACACAGGCTCTCTGTGATGACTGTGATGGTTCTAGGCCCATTTCCTCTCCCTCAACCCCCATCTCCTCCAACTTGGCATCTCTCATGGTTGCTGTTGTAAAGGAAACTTGGAGTGTAGAGGTGGAGGAACACCGCTCTGTTCATGGAGACCAGAGCTGGTCTGAGGAGTTAGGACCTTCCTAGTCTCCTCCCACCTCCTGTTATGCCATGTCCTTTCTGGTTGCCCCCCTTGGTTGAAATTTAGAGGGTGAGTCCTCTTGGGGACAGAGGCCCTGTTGTAATGATGGTGGTAATAACGGGGTCTAGATGGACCCAGCGGTCCAACAATGCAAGGTGAGTGCTTCCCCCCACCCCATAGGATGTATTGGGGGGCATAGAAGCCTCTGTGGCTCAGGCTGGGGGCAAAGGAGGTGGAGCCTCCGCCTCCTCTGATGCCTGTCTGCCTTCCAGGCTGAAAGGGATGAGGTGGAGGCCCAGGACCCAGCTTTTTTGGACCAGAGTACTGGCAATGATGAGACCTTCACCACCGAGGGAGCAGCTTCATGGCACGGTAAGGCCGTGGGGAATTTGCCTGCTAGTAGATGTAGAATGTACGTCTGAAGCAGGCCTGGGTGCACCAGTCCACACTAGCCCCTTGTGGTGCTGGCGGATGTTTGGCCCCCTGGGAGAACAAGACCAAGGCCCCTTTCCCTCATCAGTCTCCCCTCCATGCATGTTGGGCTGGCAACACTTCAAAGTGAGCTTGCAAGGTGGAAGAATCGGGCCTTTTTACCTCCCCCCCCCCCGTTACCATTCTGGGGGCTGCCGTGCTGTGTCCGCCTCAGGAGCACCCAGTGCTTGTGACCCATCCTCTGCCGCTTCCCGTTTTCCTCAATTCTGCAGCAAATGTGTGTTTGGGTGAATACATAGGGCAGGGGGTCTTCACAGATGTACATTAAGGGGTCTCTGAAGATGGTGGCTAGCCTCTGCAGTGAGGAACCAGGTCAACCGTAAGTGTCCTTTAACCTTTTGGTATTGGCTAAAGTGGTTCTTCCCTCCCACCCATCTCCCCACACTGTGGCTCCCAACCTGCTCTCTGCTTATGCCCTGAATGAGAAGCTTGTTTATGAACTGGAAGCAAAAAGAGGCAAAGCATTTCATTTCATCTTCTTTTATTTCACAAGCCTTCAATTCAAAAAAAATGAACCACAACTAGTAGATCTGATACATTATAATAAGTAAAAATGAATGTGATTTAAAAAGGAGAAAAAACTTTGTACAAAAACATTAAAAATCCAACAGCAAATTGAATTCTTTAGAAGTACCAAATATTTCATGCAAAAGGTGAGCGCTACTGGCCAGTTGTAGAAATCCCCTGAACAAAATGGCAACAGCGTCACTATGTGGAAATTATGGCTCTTTCTAAAAGCAAAGACACAGACTTGGAATGTACTAAGTGGGTCAGAGCCACTAGGCCCTCCTCTATTGAGGTTTCTTGGGATTTAATAAATTAAAAAATAACATTAAAAGAAAGACTCCTGTCCTATTCTGCATATTTTAAAAATGACCAGTCTTTCTTCTTACCTTGGCATCGTGGTAATTATTGGCAAAGTGTTCTTTCTAAAGTGGACTCACTCACAAACTGCAGCTTGCAACAATAACTTAGTAACATGCATCAACTACTCTAGCACGGCTAACGGGGGTGGGGTGGGGTGTGCAAACGAACTATCAGGTCATTACGAGACAAAGCTAAAAGCATCCATCACTAATGGAGAAATGGAAGCACCATGCTTTAAAAGGTGGCAAAGGTATGAAAGCACAATTGTGAGGCAATTTATTCCAAGCAAACACGCTACACAATGATGACTTCTTTCTACTCACTTTTCTTAGGGGGGAGGAGAGATTCCCTGTCACACACACGCACACACACGCACACACAAGCACCGAATAAAAGTGTGGGATCAACAACACAGACATAGAAAGGAAATAATAATTGTTCCTATGAGCCTTTATTCTTGGTTTCTGTTTCCATCTGAGTTCATCCAAGACTAGTAATATTGGAGCGACCACCAGGAGGTGCAACAATGCGATGCCCAGTGCGACGTGGGTTGTTATCATCTACCTGAGCACCTGTGCAACAGCAATCCAGAAACAAGGTGAAAGTTAATAGCTTCTCCAGCCTTTCATTTACTCAGAAATCAATGGCACAAGTAATTGCAAATGCTTAATATGAGCTAAACATCTTGCCCTTTTATACTGAAAATGAGGCCTGACCCACACAAATACTGATTTTACATAGTACACCCCTGCGAGATAATGTTTAGGATATGGCACTCTGAAGCGACGGTGCTCAAACCTTCACCGGACACTGAATTCTAAGTCTCTTCTGTAACTTTTTATCAAGGCTAATGGGTATTTGCCTACTGAACTAGTAGAAACACAGGTCCATCTACAGAAAACCAATGTGGATTCCTCTGTGCAGTTGTCTTTGAGCTACACCTGCACACAAGACTTCTGGGAGTGGGCATCCTTTATCCAGACCTGAGCATGCAGGTGTAGCACTGAAAATGCAGAGAGACATGTACAGCACATCACAAGGCCGCACTTACACTGAAAACCTCCTTTTGCCAGTAAGTCATCAATGCTGGTCCTTACTAAATTACTGATGGATGGATTTGTACTAAGCAATTCTCTGCAGTGGACCCTGTTTTCAAAAAAAAGGTTGCTGATACTGATAGTTTGTCACACCTGATAAGCTAAAGTTAGATTGATGGAGGTTCCTGATTGGTGGAGGCTGGTTTTTGGCAGGAGACGATTTAGTGGAAGGTGCAGGAGTTGCATATTTTGGTGTTGCTGGAACTTCATAGACTGGCCCATCGTACATTCCTCTGGAGACACCTTGCAATTCTGTTACCTGCATATCACAAACAGAAATGCAATTACATTTCAGTGGCCTGGCATTTGACCCACCCGTCTCACGCATAAGATCAGTGCAAAAATGTATGCAACAGAGCAAGGTTCTGAGTCCCACTTCCTCCATCATCATTTCCATTTTCGGTTCCCAAAGTGGGGAGATTTGTACATCGTAAGATTTAGTATTTTCTAAGCACCTAAAAGTGAAGTGCCATGCAATCTAAGAAAGGGTTGCCAGCCTAATTGGGCCAGAAGGCCCCATTGGCATTTTGAAAAGGTGCAGTGGGTGCTAGTCACAAAATGGCTGGCATGGGAGCATGGCTTGGCACAAAATGGCTGCCACATCTCAAAAAGCCACGTCTCAAAAAGGACCACAAAGTGGTGAAACCCCTATTGGCACTGTGATTGGTCACAGAAAGAAGCTCCTTCCATTTTCTACTAAGAATGGAAGACAAAGTGGGCACTGACAATAATGCCAGTCAGAATTGTCACTGTTCCCTCATTGGAAGCCGGTTACTGTGGAGGAAGTCTATACATTAATTGGGAATCTGAAGAGCGGAAAGGTTCCGCGGAAAGACTTTATCCCAGTGGAATTGATTACATCAAACCAGCACTGGTGGGCTCCGCTTCTGGCAGAACTTTTTACGGTAGTAAATAACTCAGGCAAAGTATCATATAGCTGGAAACATGCTATAGTAGTTCCAATCTTTAAGAGAGGCTACCCAAACTTACCCTCCAATTATAGGCCAATTAGCCTGCTTTCAATAATTGGGAAGCTGTATGCCCGATTCCTCAGTAGCAAACTGACAATTTTTCTAAATGAACATAATATACTATCTGAAGGCAGCCTTTCGTGAGAACCATTCAACATCAGACCACTGTCTAATGCTGTCCTTCCTAGCCAAGAAGTACACCAGGCCTCTACAGGGTAAACTCTTTGTGGCCTTCATGGATCTGAAATCAGCATTCGATACCATCCCCAGATCCCAGCTATGGTCCAAATTAAATCTGATTTCGCAGGACAAACGACTCCTCTTTCTTATAAAAGCCCTGTACAATGGAACCAAACTGCAGGTCCGATGCGGTCGGCAGGGACAGTTATCGAACAGCATCGAGATGACATGGGGGGGGGGGTGAGACAGCGTTGTATTTTGGCCCCCACACTGTTTTGCCTATTCTTAAATGACTTAGAAGAGAGCTTAATGGACCCAGATGGACGCCTTCCAAAAATAGGAATGAGAAGGACCCCCTTGTTGTTATATGCGGATGACGCGGCCATCATCTCACATTCCAGACCGGGTTTTAAATATCTGCTGAGGAAGTTTTCTGATTACTGTTCTGGAAATGGTTTATCCATTAATTATGAAAAATCTAAAATTTTAGTATTCGAAAGAAGCTTATCCCAGTCTAAATGGGTGCTGGATGGCCATAACCTTGGACAGATTAAATACTTCAGTTATCTAGGGCTCACATTCCATCATACAGGATCTTGGAAGCACCACTGGCAAACCTCCCTTCAAAAGGCGGAGATCACAAAGCTAGCCATACTCAGATTCTTTTTCACGAAGGGCGGCAAATATGTTCCAGCAGCCTTAAGGGTTTTCAACGCAAAACCCGTTTACCAACTCCTGTATTCTGCAAATGTCTGGCATAATGGGGCCTGCCAAAGCTAGATGGCTTTCAGGCAAAATTTCTATGATCTCTGCTGCAGGTACCCAACTGCATCCCCAACTCCATACATCTGTTAGAAGCTGGTGAAAGCGTGGTGGGCTGCCCTAAAACATTGGCTCAGGATTTCAGTGTTTAATCTAGGGAAGGGTTTGTACCAACACCTGACCAATGAGGAGTTTGTCAGCAAATGGCAGAAAACCATGGCTAGGAAAGCCACCTCTATTGGTCTGTCTCTCCCCCCCCCCCAATGTATTACCTGGGTTATGAAGGTGCCCAAAAGATATTAAAGCAAAGATTATGGGATAATACACACAGTGACTTGCGATCTCGATCACACGCAGCCTGTAGTCCGCTGGCAGTAGGAGTACAATATGGGCATATCTTTAAGTTAACACCTTACATTAAAAACCTGACAGTACCAAATTATCAAAGGTTATTCACCAAAGCCAGACTAAACGTCTTTCCTTCTGCAGTGTTGGATGGCAGGTTGAGAGGAGCTCCCTACCACGATAGACTTTGCTCGTGTGCTCAAGACATCAATTCTATAAAACATAATTTGCTGCACTGTGTGAAATATGAGCAAGCCAGGGCTGAACTGATATTACCCTTGCTGGTACCTTTCCCAGGAAAATCAGAGGCTCACTATGTCAGGTTCCTATTGGAAGACTGGACAAACGCTAGAACATTAGCAGTGGCAAAGTTTTTATCGGTGTTTGAAAGAAACAATGATCCCTATCTTTAAGTCTAAACAAAATGCTTGTTTGACCTGGAGGTAGGCTGTCTGAATTGTGGATTGCTTTGTAACGATTTATTGGGTCTCTGGACCGTAATAAAGATTGATTGAGAATGCCAGGCGCTGGGTATGCCAACCTGAAATTCCCTGAGGGCCCACAAACGATCAATGGATAATTTTCAATATGTCCCCCATCCCTGTAAAATGACAAAGCTTCAGCCAGCATACTCATTTTTTATTTAACTTTTATTCACATGTACAATGGGACACGGGTGGCGCTGTGGGTTAAACCACAGAGCCTAGGACTTGCCGATCAGAAGGTCGTCAGTTGGAATTCCCGCGATGGGGTGAGCTCCCGTTGCTCGGTCCCTGCTCCTGCCAATGTAGCAGTTCGAAAGCACGTCAAAGTGCAAGTAGATAAATAGGTACCGCTCCAGTGGGAAGGTAAACGGCATTTCCGTGAGCTGCTCTGGTTCGCCAGAAGCGGCTTAGTCATGCTGGCCACATGACCCGGAAGCTGTACGCCGGCTCCCTCGGCCAGTAAAGCGAGATGAGCGCCGCAACCCCAGAGTCCGGTCATGACTGGACCTAACGGTCTGGGGTCCCTTTACCTTTACAATGGCAAAACTCATGTCTCAAAATGAACTGGAACTGGGCAGTGGATCTCATGAATGATACAGCCACTGCACATTTCTTCAGGCACATTGCTGTCTCTGAATTACAGAACTGGAGAGATAGAAGAGACCCCAAGGGTCATCTAGTCCAATTCCCTGTAATGCAGGAATCCTGCCCACAGCCATCCCTGGGTGGGCTAAAACAGCCAGATGAAATGACCCATTGTTCTACAAATATATATATATTAAAGCATTTGTACATTATAACATGTGACAGAAATGATTAGCAACAAGAAGTTTGGATATCTATACAAACCTACCTTATTCCTAATTTTGATGCGTTGATAAAGGTATTCAGGGAAGGGCTTCCGGGGAATGAAACGGCCCATTCCTTTACTTACATGGAGATTTCCATCTTCAAACACAATCTTCCCTTGGCTAATGACTATGAGGGGAGCACCGTGACATTCCATGCCTTCAAATATATTATATTCAACAGCCTGCAATGGGGAGACCAGAACATGCGGTTAATTCTCATTTACTGATAGGCATGAATGATTTATACTACATTAAATTGTAGAAGGTGTTAAACATGATAGTTAATTTTCTTTAATAGTCAGGGAGTCAAAACCATTAAAACGTCACGGTGTGGTGGCAGAAAGTGGCAGCAATGATGGCAGGTTCCGGCAAAGTCTTACTGGAAATTGGCACAGAAGCTGGTGGCGCTTTTCTGCCAGTGGGGTGCTGCCTTGGGGGCTTCTGCCATCCAAGGTGAGTGCTTCACCCCAGCTCACAGGTGGGCCGGCCCTGCTGCCTGTGTAACTTTGATGGTAGCAGCACTGGCATCCATTCTCTAGACACAATTGGGTGATGCACTCATGCAGTAAAGAGCAATTGGGGACATGTTGTGCTGCCGTGGTTGAGGGTATTTTTGGACAGCCTGCAGCAATAGTGCCTTAAGTAGTTCTCAAAAAAATCGAAGAGCTATTCCTCTTACCGACTTATGGCTTTTGGCTGTGATGGTCTTCGCCTTCTCTGGGTCCCAGATCACAATGTCAGCATCCGAACCCACAGCGATTCTACCCTTTCGCGGATAGAGGTTAAAGATTTTGGCTGCATTGGTACTAGTAATGGCAACAAACTGGTTTTCATCCATTTTACCTGAAGACTAAGATAAATTTTCCATGAGTAACGTATCTTAAGAATAGTGGTATATGTGTACATACAACAGAGATGAGAGGTGGTGGTCAACAAAATTTTACTCAGAGAACATCAAAGTCACTGGAAACAAATGGACAAGATCTGCCATAAAATCATCAGTATTCTTTCCTGCAGCAGATTAAGAGCCACCAGGAATATGTATGCGGATGTAGACAGGTATTAGATTTAGTGGCTCTTCCTGGAATTAGTTCTGGATTTTTTTTTATATAAAAAAAGGTAATTGAGTTTAAAGAAATAATTCTTAATATACCAGCAGACGGCAAATGAAACTAGCAGTTGAGACTTGGAATTCTGAGGGGCAAAATGCCAGAAAAATTGCATGGCAGGTGGAAGAAGCCTGTTGATTTGCTTAGTTATAGTGGCTGTTGTGGGTAAAATGACTGTTTGGCCCCGTTAGAATAATGGATGATGAACCTGGTGGGTTGACTGGGCTATTTGTCCTTCCCCAACCTGCTGCCCTCTACTAAATCTGGAGCCATAAGCTCCAGCTAGCCTAGCCAGTGGCCAAGGATGATGTGAGTTGTAGCTCAATACAACTGGAGCGCACCAGGTTAATGAAGGCTGACCGAAGATGTTAAGCTATGAAGGAGGCTGCTACCAGAACAAGGAGTGGAGCAAGTAGAGATTTTAAGGGAAGGTAAAGGCAAAGGACCCTTGGACGGTTAAGTCTAGTCAAAGGCGACTATGGGGTGTGGTGTTCATCTCACTTCAGGCCGAGGGAGCCGGTGTTTGTCCACAGACAGCTTTTCAGGTCATGTGGCCAGTGGGACTAAACTGCTTCTGGCGCAACAGGACACCATGACAGAAGCCAGAGTGCACAGAAATGTTGTTTACCTTCCCGCTGGAGTGGTACCTATTTATCTACTTGAACTGGCGTGCTTTCGAACTGCTAGGTTGGCAGAAGCTGGGACAGAGCAACAGGAGTTCACCCCGTCATGGGGATTTGAACCGCCAACCTTCCAATCGGCAAGTCCAGGAGACTCAGTGGTTTAGGCCATAGCACCACCCTTTTAAGCAGAGATGAAGCGTGGGGGAGGGGCGAGATGATGGTGCTGATGGATACAAGAGAGATTGCTAGGAGGAGATGGAGGAAGCATCACTTAAGATCTCGGGACTATGTGAGTATGCAGCTTCCAGAAGCTGCCACAATATTCATGGGCATACAAGTAGTACTTGGGGAGGGGGGCAATGAGATAGGCTTGGTTTCAAAGGAAAAAAAGAGAACAATGTGCCTCAGTGATCAAGAGAGTAGGCTAACCAAGCTGCAGAGGCAAGGGGAGAAAACCACTGAGAACTTGACACTGTCCCCAGCACCTCGTTTCGGGCAGGACTCACCACATGCATGAACTTGGTGCAAAGGACCCAGGGGGTCTACAGATGACTTCAACAACTGGGGTCCAAGTACCTTTGGGCCTGCCTGAGTCCCTATACTCCACCACAATTGCTCAGATCAGGGTGGTCTAATATGTGGCCCACGAGGCCTTTTGTGGCGGCTCCAGTCAGGGCCTAGCAAGTGCTTTCCCAGCTTTGGAAAGGAGGTGGGAGGGCTCTAGGACCATGCCAGAGCCCTTATGCCCCATTCCCAAAGCCAGCCAAATGTTTACTGGGCTTTGAGAAGGCACCCCCTTGGCTCGGTGCCCAGTGTGGGGGAACTAGTTGCGCTGCCCTAAATCCAGTGCTGCCACTTCCTTATACTTCTGCAAACCTTGGGTTTATCCCAAGCCTGCTGATTCTGTGTGTGTGTGTGTGTATTTGTTTTGGCAATGCAAGTGACAGTGCTGACAGAATTGAATTGGGAGTAGAAGAAATAATGATAATATCAGCATTTTAACTGAGTCCAGAAGCAGACTGGTAACTAGCAGTGCTGTCTTACTCATAGGCGCTAGGGGTGCGGAGCACCCGGGCGCCAGGCAGGCTCTCAGGGGCGCCAGGCCAAGAGTCCGGGGCCTGAGAGTTGAGTCCGGGGAAGAGTCTGCCTGTTGGTTGGAGTGCTGCGGCAGGCTCTTCTGCTGTGGGCAGCTCTAAGCCACGAGTTTAGGGGTGACTGAGCCAGCAAGATGCTGAGGCGGTCGGCCGGCTCCGCCATCCTGCATGCCTGGGACTGGGCAACCCGGGGGGGGGGTCTGGGTGGATCTTTGCACCCTAGCACCGCATATGCTTAAGACAGCCCTGGTAACTAGTGCCACTGATGTACAAAAACAAAGTTTGTACAAAACAAAGTTTGTACAAAAACAAAGTTTCCTGATCGCCTTTAAATGCAGTTCCAGCAGAGTTGTGTGCCCTGAGGCCCCGGTGTGTGAGTGCAAATAAAAGGTCCTGGGTGTTGGCCCGCTGACCCCAGCCCCATCTAGCTAAGAGTTAGATTTGGAAATATCTGAGCAGTACAGGGCAGGATCTGGTGTGAAGCAGCGGTTGCCTTTGCTTACCACACACTTATCCCAGACCACGGTCATTCTTTCTTCAATTCCATTTACTCCTTCTGGAATCAGAGTGAAGTTGTCCTTTCCAACCGCTTTCTGGGCTGTGCTATAGGTACAGTGGGCACTTCCAGTCACTTGCAGGTCACCACTGAAGGAACATAGAGAGGAGACAGAAATATTTTTAAAGGCTGGAGGCAAGGATGTGGGTTGCTTAACCTTTGTGTTTCTAGCTACTGGTGCCACACATTTATTCAGGAATGTATATTCTATGGTTAGCTACTGCTTTTCAATTCTGTTAACCTCTCCAGTCTCTGCTTCCACATTCACATCAATACTATTCTGCAAAGTATTGTTCTTTGGGTATCTTTCCTAGCGTTTTTCAGGTCTCTGTAACAGCATCAGTAAGGCAAACCAAAGTGAAACTGAACAGCAATTTTGTTTACAGATTATTATTTAAAAAACTCACTCTATACAATCATCCCACTAAGGACCTAGTCAGATGTTCCATGGGAGGCCTGTGAACAGTCTGATGACAGACTGATTGATTGAATTGTACTGAAAAGCAGTCACAGAAGACTGCCAGTTTGAGTGGATGGGGATGAGGCTACAGTGGTGCCCCGCAAGACGAATGCCTCGCAAGATGGAAAACTCGCTAGACGAAAGAGTTTTCTGTTTTGGAGGTGCTTCGCAAAACAAATTTCCTATGGGCTTGCTTCGCAAGACGAAAATGTCTTGCGAGTTCCTGCTTTTTTTTTTCCCTCCCCCCCCCTTTTTCTAAGCCGCTTATCCACTAAGCCGATAAGCTGCTAAAAGCCGCTAAAGGCCGCTAAACTGCTAATAGCGCTAATCCGCTAAGCCGTCAATGGGCTTGCTTCGCAAGACGAAAAAACCGCTAGACGAAGAGACTCGTGGAACAGATTAATTTCGTCTTGCGAGGCCCCACTGTATTTAATCCTTTTCCTTCCTGTCACTTAAAACCATCCTTTCTGAGCCAATTTTCCTGTCAAAGGGGAAGAGGGTAAGCTGCCTGGGGTAATTCTGAACAGGGAAAGGTCAGGAAGGGAAAGGGTTAAGCAGACTCCTCCCCCTGTGATGGGGGTGTCACATGTTTCCTGCATAATGTGTAATTTCACTCTGAGCTAAAAACAGTATTTGCTATTCCCTTACAAACAAGAACAAATTTGACAATAATCAAACCATATCCAAATACTTGTCTGTTATTACATATTACTTCTGCACTTTAGCTCACATCCAAGTGGCTCAAGGACTCCCTTGGCTGAATTGGTGGTTTACAAGCAGTTGCAGTTTAATACCATGCTAAAAGTGAGGTCAAATGATCAGGTGTTGTAGGATCCAGACTCAGAGGCGGTGAGGTCACAAATGCTGCAGCCTTGGCCCAATTTTTGCTCCAGTAATGTGTCCCATCTGTCCCTAGGCTGGCAGTGATTGGTTCCCCGAAAACAAGAGCACCTTGGGGAATGGAAACACACAACTGATTATACCATCCTTTTAATTTATTTTTTAAATGTATATACCACCCTTCATCCGAAGATCACAGGGTGGTTCGAAACATAAAAATACAAAATGAGAACACAAAATACAAAATCACCCCACCTCCCACAAACACATTTAAAAGGACATAGTATGTTAATCAACCAAAGGCCTGATTAAAGAGAAAAGTTTTTGCCTGGTGCCTAAAGATATGGAAGGAGGGCACCAGGCAAGGCTCCTTGGGGATTTGTTGTTTAGTCGTTTAGTCGTGTCCGACTCTTCGTGACCCCATGGACCAGAGCACGCCAGGCACTCCTGTCTTCCACTGCCTCCCGCAGTTTGGTCAGACTCATGTTTGTAGCTTCGAGAACACTGTCCAACCATCTTGTCCTCTGTCGTCCCCTTCTCCTTGTGCCATCCATCTTTCCCAACATCAGGGTCTTTTCCAGGGAGTCTTCTCTTCTCATGAGGTGGCCAAAGTATTGGAGCCTCAGCTTCACAATCTGTCCTTCCAGTGAGCACTCAGGGCTGATTTCCTTCAGAATGGATAGCATTCCCCAAACGGGAAGCCACCACAGAAAAGACATGTTCTCATGTTGCCACCCTCCAGATCTCTCTTAGAGGAGGCACACGAAGGAAGGCCTTAGATGATGATCGTAGGGTCTGAACTGGTTCACATGGGAAGACATAGTCCTTGAGGTATTGCAGTTGTGAGCCATTTAAGATTTTATGGGTCAAAACCAGCACTTTGAATTGAGCTCAGAAACTAATCGGCAACCAGTGAAGTCAGGCCAGGATCGTGTAATATGCTTAAACTTTCATGCCCTGGTGAGCAACCTGGACACTAAATTCTGAACCAGCTGAAGTTTCCAAACCATCCTCAGGTAGCCCTATGTATAACGTGTTGCAGCAATCTTACCTAGAAATCACCAGAGCATAGATGACAGAAGTTAGGTTTTCTGGTCTAAGGAACTGCCTACATCCTAATAGCAACCTAAAAGCCACATTCCCCTACCATTTGTTAACTAACATTGGAGACAATGTAAAGACTAGTCAAATTAAACTAATGTTATCATAAATGAATCAACTAACAATCATCGTCCACTTCATCAAATGTCAGCTGAGGGTAACACTTCATGTATGAAACAAATTAAAAATTAAAAATTAAAATCCAGTAGCACCTTAGAGACCAACTAAGCTTGTTATTGGTATGAGCTTTCGTGTGCATGCACACTTCTTCAGATACCTTGCATGCACACAAAAGCTCATACCAATAACTAACTTAGTTGGTCTCTAAGGTGCTACTGGAAGGAATTTTATTATTTTGTTTCAACTACGGCAGACACAGCCATGGCAGCCCGAATGATATATGCTCAGAAATGGAAGGAGAGAAAATCACCAACGAAGGAGGAATAGCAGGTGACACTGATGGAGTACAGTGGTGCCTCGCAAGACGAAAAACGCGCAAGACGAAAGAGTTTTCCGTTTTTTGAGTCGTTCTGCAAGACGAATTTCCCTATGGGCTTGCTTCGCAAGACGAAACGTCTTACGAGTTTGTTTCCTTTTTCTTAAAGCCGCTAAGCCGTTAATAGCCGCTAATAGCCGCAAAGCCGCTAATAGCCGTGCTTCGCAAGACGAAAAAACCGCAAGACGAAGAGACTCGCGGAACGGATTAATTTCGTCTTGCGAGGCACCACTGTATGCAGAATTAGCAAAATTAACTAACAGAATAAGAGAACAGGAAGAAGGAGCCTTTAAGGAAGATTGGAAAATGTTTGTAGAAGATTTGAATAATTATTGTAAACAAGTTAAAACGTTAGCAGGGTTAGAGTAAATTCAGCAGTTTAAATTAAGTGAAGATATAATGAGAAAGGAGATAAAATAAAATATATGTAATATGCACTAGTAATGGATAACTAAAACAAACCATGGAGGAGGGGAAGGAAAGTAAATGATTATGGTTATATTGATTTGAATTTGAAAATCTGTAATGGAAAATTATAGATATATAAAGAGCTCCAGAGAGACATGTTTAAACAGAAGAAAATATTTCCTCACCAGGGAGCTAGTCTATCTATTCTGAGGGATTATCAAAGTAGTTCATGGGCCCCTTCACTTTCCCAAGCTCTCAGTCCTGCAGACTTTCAGTAGAGATATGCAAGTGCAGCCAGCATTTCAGTCATCTTGCTCAGACTGACATGCTTTCAGCTGTTTCACTTTCAGGGATGCAACGAAAACCACAAGTAAATGCATATCTGAATAAACTGAATGTACAGCAAGAATGTGATATATAAGGATGGCTTGATAAAGTCAATAGTTGGCTTGCTTAAAAAAGGTAAAGCAGCACAGCCAGAGAGGAAATGGGGGGAAGAACCCCATATTGGGATTTTGGTGGCCCCTTTCTCCATCTCACCCAGTTCCCTGGGGACCAGTCACTATGGCCAGACTGTGCGCCAAACGGTTCTCATGTGCACAGCCAAGAGGTGAGGTCTATGAGCTATGGATTGATTTAATGCAGAAAGCCATGAACCAGTTCAGAAGGAGAACCAATGCGCAGAAGAGGGGTGGTCCAAAAGAACCGAAAAGAAAGGAGCACTGGAAAAGGGGATGTGAAGCTACACAGAACCAGCTCAGAGCATTCAACAAAGCCCTTTCCGAGGCTGGAGAGGAGAGGGTGTTGCGGGCAGGACCCTCCCACACTCGCGGGGGCTTCCTTTGCCCCCGTGAGAATTGGGGAATCCCTGGGCGTGCCTGCAACCCTGCTCGCCAATCGGCGGGCGAGGGGAGGCGCGGCCTGGGCTACTTAAGGCCAGGCACGCCCAGGGACCGCCCTCTTTTCCCCTCGCCCCAGCAGCTGAGCGGTTTTCCCATCCCACCCACCCTTAGGCTTAGCTAGAATTGGCCTTGCTATGGACTTCGGTTGGTCGCCGCAAGGGGCCTGGTAGGAATTTTTCCAAGTTGGCGCACTTCCTGCCTTTTGGTTTTTTCGCCTACCTCGTAGCAATCGTCACAACTTTCTCGGTATTGGCGGTTAGGCATTGGCATGCGGCAAATTATAGGGGAAAAGGAGGGGGGAAGGGAGCGCCATACCTTCCCCCCAATGAGAAGGGGTAGTCCGGTAAAGGACTCCCGGGGGGGCGTGGCCTTGTCCGAAGCCTGGAGAGGTAGGGCCTCCGGCACGCCCCCGAGCGGTGACACCCGTGGGATCCTAGTTGGCGTACTTCAACAGGACTCCTGCGGTTTGTGTTCAACCCCTCCCGGTCACCATGCCGGGTAGTCGATAGAAGCCAATGCCTAAGGCCAATACCTTCAATTCCGTAATCAATAAAGTTGTGGCCTTTCACGCCCATTAACCTTAAAGCAATGTGTCCGTGTCTTCATTTCATCTGGGGGAGGAAACTTGCCACGCAAAGAACAAGTCCTTCCCTTTAGCTTCTCTGTCATTACCATTTTACTCCCTTAGTGATTCCTGCTGGTTTGCACAGAGGTATTCATCACTTGATGACTCACTGCAGTATCAAGTAGCAATTTGCAAGGATAAATGAGGCAGCGCTCATCCAGCACCATGGACAGAATGTTTGCATCGTCTCCCCACATATACAAGGCTTTTCACTCAATTGAGTAACTTCATACATTGAACCACAAGATGTCCAGTGGTGAGAAAGCAAGCCATGGATATGCAGATGTGGGCAAGACCTTTGTGCTGTGGCTTGGGAGTTCAAAACGGAGTAATTTGTTCTTTCTTGCACCTTGAAAAAAAGCGACATTATATAAAGGTACTTCTGTTTGTATTGGGATGAGAACAGTCCTCTCTCCAGTGTGCTCATTCACGGAATTACTACTAAAGCAAGTCCAAATAGTCTGATCCTATAGCCCCGCCTTTGCCCCAAGAGCCCAGAGTCCCCCAGACAAGGACCCTTGTCTAGAAGTCCAACATTTCAGATACATGATATTGTTATAAGAACTTTAAGGTCTTATATATATAAAATAAATAAAGGTAAAGGGACCCCTGACTGTTAGGTCCAGTCGCGGACGACTCTGGGGTTGCAGCGCTCATCTCGCTTTACTGGCCGAGGGAGCCGGCGTACAGCTTCCGGGTCATGTGGCCAGTATGACTAAGCCGCTTCTGGCAAAACGGCGCACGGAAACGCCATTTACCTTCCTGCCGGAGCAGTACCTGTTTATCTACTTGCACTTTGACATGCTTTTGAACTGCTAGGTTGGCAGGAGCAGGGACCGAGCAACGGGAGCTCACCCCGCCGTGGGGATTCAAACCGCCTTCTGATCAGACCACAGTGCCACCCGTGTTCTTAAATGTACATAAATAGATGTTCATAAATGTACCAAGCAAACACATACAAATATGTAAACCACATGTCTGAAACCCACAGAAAAGTCCTGAAACCATTTTCTCTCTCCCAAAATGACCTCAAATATTACTCTGCAAGGTCGAAAGAAATGGGAAATCTCCCCATTGTCTCTTTCACAAATCCTGTCTTAAGGGCACATCTAGAATATGAATAGGGTGTGAACCTGTGACCTGGATTCAGGAATTGAGTAGTTATCATAACAAAAGAGTGGCCAGGATGCCCAGGTAATCCAATCAGGTAACCTGGCAGACAGGAAGAAACAACATACCCAGATTTCCACCCCTTCTCTGATGTATTAAGGGGGTAGTCTTGGGCCACACCCCTTCTGTGATGTATGTATGATGTTTCTGGGGGTGGTCTTGGACTCTAGGGCGGGCAATTTAAAAAGTCTATATAACGGCTTGCGCGTATGGCTCAGGGTCCCCCCCCCCTCGTTTGTGTGTGGGGAGCACCCTGTTGCAACAGCTTTAATAAAGATCAGGCTTACTAGCTGCTTTGCTTCTCAATATTCTCTCATTGGTCTCTGTTATTTTCTCCTACCGGTAGAAAACCTACAAAAGGACTTTCTATGGGCTCTTGGATACCCCATAAGGGAAACGGAGCAGTTTTTTTTCTCATAACAATTTGAAAGGCTGCATTCTGTACCTTTCTTTCTAGCCAGTGAAATGATGTCAGCTGCACTCTTGCTCATGACCTTGGTGATATACAACGGACAATTGATCCGACTAGCTATGGTGATGGCTCGGAAAACAGCTTCTGCTTCAAGCTGAAATAAGGAAAGAAATTCAGTCAAAGTAACCTCATCATTACCTTGCAAATTTTTCACACAGGTATTTCCCAGATTCCAGCCACTTTCCTCTTCTGCTTTATGGACAGTTCCTGATCCCTCAACCCCCTTCCTATTTTAACTGACTTACAAACATATAATCCTTCCTGCTACTTCATGCTTTGCAGAATTAATTTGAAGCTATACACAAATTTCAGAACACTGCTTACAGGAAAAAAAAAATTCTCACCCCTGATCTAAATGGCATGAATGGCTCAAGGTAGTACCTGAAAAAACTCCTACGACTTCGAAAACATTAAAAACTGAATGTAATCAGCTTGCCACATTGCAAGCAACTGCTATACTCAAGTGTTCATCACCAGAGCGACCCCTTTCTTCTTTAATATTCTCATAGAAGTCAATGGAGCATTTGCAGGTGATCAGCTTCAAGGCCACAGCTTAAAATTTTGTTATTAAGGTGTTCTGTATTAAGGCATTATTATCACAGAATCACAAAGTGATGCGAAGTGCTTATGGATTTCTCTTGGTTTGGTTAGTTCTGCTACAAAAAAAATGTAGACACTTTAACGCATAGCTCCTGCACAGCTCTCACCTCCTCTGGCCTGCTCAAGGCGTGGCCCTCTGGTCCAGTGATGCCCAACTCCAACATACGCTTTTGTTCCTGAGGAGGTAATAGACAAAAGATGATGGCCAACAGGTTACAAATATATCAATTGATATGTGTCAAAAGTCTCTTGTATACACTGTATTCAGTCGTGTCTGTTGGTTAAGGAACAGTATTTATTGTTAGCATTTAAATACAGTGGTGCCCCGCAAGACAAACGCCTCGCAAGACGGAAAACCCGCTAGACGAAAGGGTTTTCCATTTTGGAGGCGCTTCGCAAAACGAATTTCCCTATGGGCTTGCTTCGCAAGACGAAAATGTCTTGCGAGTTCCTGCGGGTTTTTTCCCCTCCCCCCCTTTTCCTAAGCCGCTAAGCCGCTTATCAGCTGATCCGCTAAAAGCCGCTTAACAGCTGATCACTAAAAGCCGCTAAACCGCTAATAGCGCTAATCCGCTAAGCTGTCAATGGGCTTGCTTCGCAAGACGAAAAAACCGCTATACGAAGAGCCTCACGGAACGGATTAATTTCGTCTTGCGAGGCACCACTGTACCATCCAATCAACTATGTATTCTGCGTAGTTTACAGATTTCGGATATTCCAATCTGCTTTTACTGCATAATGTTCCTGATTTATAATTTTAACTGCTGCTGTTTTAACTATGTATTATGCTAGGTGCCTGTTTTATCTTTAAATTGTTATAAACTACAGGCATGTCTGGAGGATGTGGACCATTTGGATCCCTTCCAATCGGGATTCAGGCTCCACCACAGGACAGAAACCACCCTGGTTGACTGGTCAATGATCTCTGGCAGGTTAGGGACAGAGGTGAAAGCTGTTTCCTGGTTCTGCTGGATCTCTCAGCAGCTTTTGATACCATCAACCATGGTATCCTGGACCATCTAGGAAGGTTGGGAGTGGGGGGTACTGTTACACAATGGTTCCACTCCTTCCTGGGTCATGTCCAGGAAGTTGTGTGGGGAGATGAGTGCTCAGACCCCTCAACACTCACTTGTGGGGTGCCTCATGACTCCACCCTCTCTCTCATGCTTTTTAACATCAATATGAAACTGCTGGGAAAGGTCATCAGGTGGTTTGGGCTGGGTGTTCACCAATATGCTCTACCTCTCATTTAAATCAGAAACAGTGAATGTGATAAACCTGGTCCTGTGTGTCTGGAGGTGGCTGGAGGATGGAGGCCAATCAATGGATTGAGGTTGAATCCTGACAAGACAGAGGTACTGCTTCTGGGGGACGGGGGACAGTCAGATGTGAAGGACTTCCTGGTCTTGAATGAGGTAACTGTGCCCCTAAAGGACCAGGTGTGCAGCCTTGGGGTCATTTCGGACTCACAGCTGTTCATGGAAGCACAGCTTAATTCTGTGTCCAGGGTGGCTGTCTACCAGCTCCATCTGGTATGGCGGCTGAGACCCTTCCTGCCTGCACACTGTCTCACAGAGTGGGGCATGCACTAGTTACCGTATTTTTCGCTCCATAAGACGCACCTGACCATAAGACGCACCTAGTATTTAGGGGGGGAAATTATTTAAAGGGAGTCCTGAGCAGAGCCTGTATGCATCCCAGGTTCTGCTCAGCACTCCCTTTCACGAGCTGTGTGGAGCTTGTGTGCGGCGCTTGCAGGCTTTTCCCCGAGGAGGGAGAAGGGCAGCCCGCCCCCAAGAGCCGCACACACGCTCCGCGTGGCTCTTGGGGACTTTTCCTGGAGGTGATGGAAGGGACTGAGGGGCTAAGCCAGAAGATAGAACAGCAAGAGGGAGCACTGCACAGCGATCCCTCTTGCTGTTCCGGCTTCTGGGATAGCTGCGCAGCTTGCATTCACGCCATAAGACGCACACACATTTCCCCTTACTTTTTAGGAGAGAAAAGGTGCGTCTTATAGAGTAAAAAATTCAGTATTTCCTGCTTGGGGCTACTGCAATGTGTGCTATGTTGGGCTACCTTTGAAGGTGACTCAGAAACTACAGCTAATCCAGAATGCAGCAACTAGGCTGGTGACTTGGAGGGCTACTGGGACCATATAACACCTATCTTTATGGATCTATGTTGGCTCCCAGAACATTTCTGAGCACAACTCAAAGTGTTGGTACTGACCTTTCACGCCCTAAATGGCCTCAGCCCTGTATATCTGAAGGAGAATGACCACCCCCATCATTCAGCCCAGAAACTGAGGTCCAGCTCTGAGGGCCTTCTGGTGGTTCCCTCACTGTGAGAAGCAAAGTTACAAGGAACCAGGCAGAAGGCCTTCTCAGTAGTTGTCCCCACCCTGTGGAATAGCCTTCCATCAGATGTCAAAAGGCAGCCCTGTACAGGGAAGTTTTTAATGTTTAATATTTTATTGTGTTCTTTATATTTTGTTGGAAGCTGTCCATAGTGCCTGGGGCAACCCAGTCATTTGGGCAGCATGTTGTTGTTGTTTGCTTTTAGCTGGAACTGTTTCTGGCCATGAATAGCACCACAAAAACTCAAAAATAAAATGAAATAAATTAAATTTCTGGCAAACTCAGAGGCCCATTCGCTTCTTCCACCACAACTAAAATGTACTGATAATTATTACAGATTCTATATGCTAACTGCCTGACAGAATTTTGAAAATGTCCACCTATTCCAAGCCCTCCCTTCTTGACTGTTTCATCACTTAAGATCTACCTGGTTCTAAGCATGGACATCTAAGGCCAGGTGGCACTTGAATTGGTACCAATTTGTCACATAGCTTTTCTGGTACAGTTATGCAATAAAGAACCTCTTTTTGATACTAGCATCAGCATCAGCAGCATCCAGTACTGAACTTTGTGCCAAATAATAATGTCTGCATGTTTTGGGTACCTTTCTGCAATCACAGCATGGCTTAAACACAGCCCAGTGTAAGCAGTCCAATCCAGAGAAAGGCTAGCATCCATTAAGTCCTGGTGAAGCATACAATTGAGCACATCTGTCCAACTGATATCAGTAGATTTTTTTATGTTCAGGATTACATCTTATTTTAATTTTTCATGGCCCCAAGTAGGGCTCATTTTCAATCACTCCCTGCCACAACCATGACATTCAGCACTCATTACATTTTGCGAGGGCTTGATGACCATTGCTACTGCCACACTGCAGTACTAATCTACAACCAAATCAGATGGGTGGATAAGATGGCAAACATCTGTCCCCAACGAATCTACCTATCAATGGTATCAGACAGTTCAAAGAATAAATGTAGAAGAAAAGTTTTTCTCACCTGAGCTATCAAATCTCCATTTTCAGCATGGACCATGATTACAGCTCCAAGACTTTTCAGAAAAGTAAAGGCTTCATAGAGCTATATACAGTACCAAGGGAGGGGGGAACAGTCAGCAATGACAGATTATTGTATATCCCAATTCTTTTATCCCCTTCTTTAAAACACACATGCATACACACATTTCCTTTCCTTTTAGGGTAGCACAACAGCCAAAAAAGGGGTAAAACTTTATTTCACTCTGTTCCTTCATCTCGTCCCTTCTCATCAGCAAAGGAAAACACAGCACTTGACACCAGTGGTGAATTGGTTCCCCCTCCCTGTCTGCTGAAATCCTAAGAATTAACCCCACCCAGATATGCTTTGGAGTAACACATTTAGCATCATATTTACTTTGGCTCTAATTCCACCACCTTCCAGATAAATGTTGTCAATATAAGTTTGACAGGAACCCGAACATTAAAAAAAATAAAAATCTGTAGATGCTTTCTTGTTTATGATTTCATGAAGAGCTCACAATTTAACTCAGATTCCCACAATTAGAAGGCAAGAACTTCCGCAAAGTTTTTGCGGAAAATTGGAAAAGTGATAAAGTCCCATCAAGATTAGAATGGATTCAAAAAATGGCTGAATACGCGGAATTAGACAGCATGTCAGAAGAGATAAAAAATAAACCAAAACAGGTATTTATCTCAAAATGGGAAGTTTTTAAAATAAACTTGGAAAATAATAATAGTAGTTTAAGGTCATACGCATCGTTCGAATAATTTCAGTAGCAGTGTTAAAAATGTGGTAAAACCAATGAATGGATTAAGGGATATTGAAATTGAACAAAACTCGTTACACAATGGCAGCGAACAATTAATACAGGATCTGTAATAAGGAATAGACGGGAAGTCTGGTGCATAGAAAAAGACCACTTTTATTTTATGTATTTTATGTTTTGAAGGTCATTAGTTGATATATTAATTCTCTTTTTTTCTTTGGTGGTGATGGAATTTATTTTCTTTTTCTGTATGGTGTGTTAATGTGAATGGTAACAATATAATATTTTTTTTTTTAAAAAAAGAAGAAGGCAAGAACTTCTAAAACGATTCCAAAGCTTTTTTTTTTTTTCTTGGAGAAAAAGTAGGAACAAAAACTAAGCCAACTCTTGATTAGATGCTAAATGTTCACAGTTCTTGCTCTCTAAAGAGCAGTAGAACTGGGAGCACAGCACACAGGGAGAGGGGTGGGCTACTGTCCTGCTAAGCCCCCCCCCCAAGCCCTTTCCAGAAGCTGCTATAAGTCTTGGGAGGAAAATCTCCTCACAAGACTAGCAGCAGCTTCTAGTAGTCCCAGTCCTACCCAGAGGCCTCACAGCTACACATTAAATAACAAAAACAGTGCACATTCAACATTTACAAGCATTTGTAAATGTTTAATATTCTAAAGCAAGTTCTGGATATGCTCCAAGCGTGTGAAGATACTCCTTGAAAACATGAGTCACTGTGCTGGAAATGACATGTTACAAAATTCAAAATTTGTGTTCACAATAGATTCTGCCATAATATTATGTTTTAACTGTAATATGCACAATACTTTCATCACAATTTCAATTAAAAACTGTGTTAGCCCACCTGAAACTCATGACTCCAAAGATATAACAACAGAGAGGGTGTTTAGTAACTTTCATTTCAGAGGAAGGAGAGGGACATGACTGGTCACATTTCAACACAAACACACCCCAAACTTAAGCTTAATTCAAAAGCATGGATCTCAATTAGAAGAGTTCCTGGGAACCAGAGATCTCATATGAAAATGCACAGATTACCTGGCTGTCAGTCATTTGGTAGAGATCTTTGTAGACCATGTAGACTTGAAAAGAATTAACACCTATTTACAGGAAAAAAGGTATTCAGAATAAAGCGAATGTGTATTTTTTTTAGCATTCTGAAACAGTTCCCTTCATAAATATTCACATATATAACACAAATATTCATATTAATACTGTTTATGTTACAATAGTTTTAATTTATTTTTTATTTGTTTAAAATCTTTCTCTGTTACCTCCCATATCATATCATCTCAAAGTTGTATACAATATTTAAAAATGTATCAAACATTAAAATACAGAAAGATAATTCAAATAAAAAAATAAGGCAGAGTTAAAAATATGATATATTCAGGTCAAGCACCAGTGAAAGCTGAGAGCACAGCTGTTTTTGGGGTTTTTAAAAGGCAGGGAAGGTGGATGCATTGTGCAGATGCCGCCACAGAAAATACGATGACAGATGCATGCATGGCTACTTCTATTTTAAGCTTAATAGTCCAACTAGTTCACTTTCTGCTTGCAAAGTCAAGTTAATGATCAGATCCTGTTAAGACTGCAAGCTTCTGGCAGAAAATAAAAGTGCTAGTTACGTGCAGCTGTCTTTTAAGAAAGTGTTGTCTCCGCTTTTATTTCACAGTTCTTTTTCCTGATTCACAAAGTGTTCAGTGTATCACACATGGCCTAGCCCAGGCACAGACCACCACTAGACCACAAGCTACATTAATTATTATTATTATTATTATTATTATTATTATTATTATTATTATTAACCCAGTCACTCTGGGCAGCTTCCAACAAAGATTAAAAATACATTAAAATGTCACACATTAAAAACTTCCCTAAACAAGACTGCCTTCAGATGTCTTCTAAATGTCAGGTAGTTGTTTATCTCTTTGACATCGAATGGGAGGGCGTTCCACAGGGCTGGCATCACCACCGAGAAGGCCCTCTGCCTGGTTCCCTGGAAGCTCACTTCTTGCAGTGAGGGAACCACCAGAAGGCCCTTGGCGCTGGACCTCAGTGTCTGGGGAGAACGATGGGGGTGGAGACGCTCCTTCAGGTACACTGGGCCAAGGCTGTTTAGGGCTTTAAAGGTCAACACCAACACTTTGAATTGTGCTCGGAAATGTACTGGGAGCCAATGTAGGTCTTCCAGAACCGGTGTTGTATGGTCTCAGCGGCCACCCCCAGTCAACATTCTAGCTGCCACATTCTGAATTAGTTGTAGTTTCTGGGTCACCTTCAAAGGTAGCCCCATGTCAATCGCTCTTTCTGCAGAGTGAAGCCGCGAAGCTGCTGTCGGTGAGCGCTGTCCTCTTTTCTTGGGAAAATTCGGCTTAAATCAACAACTCGTGAGTAACAACGGAAAAGATAAGGGTTGGACTATAAATTTGCTGTAAATTCGGCTGAAAGCGAGAGACGTAACCAGGAAGTCCGTCTCTTGTCACTGCTTAAGATCTAAAGCAAAGACTTTGATGTGTGGTGCCTTTGAAGAGGTGTCAAAAGGCAATCAACTCCTACATTAGTTTAAACTATTTCAGGACTTAACTTTTTTAAAGCTTTACTTCAATATATGAACTGTGTAACCTGCTCTGTTGGACTAACAAAGGGACAAAGAATCCCAGGCAATCGGACTGCCTAGACATTAGAACTGTCAGTTTGCAAGACTTGGATACTTTATTGCTGGATTTAGTAATATCTGAGCTTTAATGGGACTGTTGCTGTGAATTGTTACAGTGTACACTTATTGAAATATTGTTACCCTCTGAAACCAACTCTGCTAAATACAACTGCTGAAGGTCTTCAGGAGGTTTTAGATGGTTTGGACATTGCTTTACAGTATTTAAGTTTAGAAAAATTTAATCAACGGACAATTAATAATCAGACTTCTTCCCTATAATAGAAGCAAGCTCCCCCTAGAGGATTTTTGGACTTTAACAAAATCTGACTTTCCTTTCGGTTTCCTCTCCTCCGATTGGATTGTTTATCTTATGGGCTGGTGGATTCTCATGAGAACATACTCAGTTTGACCTTGACAGCAGATAGAAGTGGAATGAGCGGTACTGGGAGGCAAACAAGAGCGGCCAAAGCAAAAAGACAAACAACCCTGACTTTAGTCTCTCAGCCACGTAGGTCATCCGTGCCTGATGCTCGGGAATTAGAAGAAACTGAGCAGCTGTTTGGACTAGATATGGCAGCAGGTGGAACTGCTTCAGTATTGGACAAAATACTTGAAAAATTGGAAGGCCTGGACAAAAAGGTGGATGAACAAACGGCAAAGATTGACCAGACCAGAGACTGTGTAAACAAGTTAACTGAACAGGTTACGTCGAACGCTCAAGCAATCAGTAATTTATCTGAATCCACCGTAGAAAATCGGAAATTGGCAGAAGAAGCCATTCAAAAAACTGCAGCACTGGAGCAGGAGGTGAGACCACTGCACAAGCAGGTAGGGGATCAGCAAGCCTATCTGTCTATGATAGAACTTCGGGCACGGGAAAACAACTTGAAATTGAGGTTCATTCCAGAACTTGAACATGAACAAGGGAATCTAACTGAGTATTTAACAAAAGAGTTTTCCAAGTGGTGGAACTTGGAGGAGGAAAAGGACTTTAAAATCGTGACTGCTTTTAGACTTGGAAAACTTACAAGAAAAGACAAGCCCAGAGACTGTTTGATTACTTTAAGATCCAAGGAGGAGAGGGACAAAATATTAGGACTACACTACGGAAAGTCACTGGAAATTTTGGACAAAAGAGCAGAGGTGTACAAGGATATTCCTAAACAACTTTTGGATCTTAGATCCACTTATTCTGAACTAGTGAAGTTGCTGAGGAGCAATTTAATCATCTTTAGGTGGGAATTCCCACAAGGACTATCCTTTACGTTTAGGGGGAAGAAGGTGAAAATTAAAACAGCAGAAGACAGAGATAAATTTCTGAATACATACGGAGAGTATCTTCAGAAAGGGATTGATAGACCTCCTGGGGCCGAACCACAACTTGTACCTACACCTACACCGAAGGGGTCCCTAGACCAGGAGAAAAAGATACCACCACCAGATCAATAACAGATTTGACCAGGATGTCTCTGCAACTTCTAAGTTGGAATATAAATGGCGCCAACATCCCGGAGAAAAGAAGGATATTTCATATTTTGAAAAAAGAACAATTGGACATTATTTGTTTGCAAGAAACACATGTGACTAGGCTACACAGAAAAGTGTTAATAAACAAAAGACTAGGCCAAGAATTTATTTCTTCAGATCGAGTAAAGAAAAGAGGCGTGGTGATATATGCAAAAGAGAGCCTGTCACCAAAATTCCTATTCAAGGATGAACACGGACGAATTTTGGCAATTGAGATTCAGACCCAAGGTGAAAAGTTTTTATTATTAGGAATTTATGCGCCAAATGAGGGAAAATCGGAATTTTACAAGAAGCTGCATGAGATTATGCTGGACTATCTGGACTATGATAACATCATTATGTTAGGAGATATGAATGGAGTGGTATCAACCAACATGGATAAGTCACAAAGCCATAACGTGACAAAAGATGGCAGACTACCAAAGACATTTTTTGAAATGACTGACAATATGGACTTGATTGACATCTGGAGAACAAAGAATCCCCTAGAAAGGCAAGGAACATTCTTTTCTGAAGCCCAACTGACATGGACAAGAATTGACCAAATTTGGACAACTAAAGGCCTGGCACCTAAAATAAAAAAAGTGGAAATCTGCCCAAGAACCTGCTCCGACCATAACGCTGTCAAGATGGATATGAGACTAACTCCAACCGGCTCTTTCAGATGGAGGATGAATGACAACTTGTTTAGAGATCAGGATATTATTAAAAAGGCCCAAAAAGCTTTGAAGGACTATTTTGAGATAAACCTGAATACTACAGTGGAAAAAAAAACTGTCTGGGACGCAAGCAAGGCGGTGATGAGAGGGTTTCTGATACAGCAGAATACAATTAAGAAAAAAGCACAGAATGACAAGAAAGACAAGATCTTGGAGAAAATTAAAGAAGGTGAGAAAAAGCTAAGATCGAAACCGAAATCAAAGGAGATCTTAAGAGAAATTAAACACTATCAAGTACAATATGCAAAAATGATGAACCAAGAAGTGGAATGGAAGATTAAGCTAATGAAACAAAGATCCTTTGAATCGGCAAATAAACGTGGAAAGCTGCTAGCATGGCAGCTGAAAAAGAGACAAAAGCTGAACACAGTAACAAATTTGGAAATTGAGGGAAGAAATATTCAGAACCCGGTGGAAATTAGAAAGTGCTTCCAGAGATTCTTCAAACAACTTTATACACAAGGGCCGCAAAATGAATCAGAGATAGATCAGTTTTTACAGAAGTATGGTTTACCAAAGTTGTCTCTTAACAACAGAACAATCCTGAATTATAAAATAACACAATTAGAAATTGAGGAGGCCATTCAGAACATGCAATTGGGCAAGTCTCCAGGGCCAGATGGGCTTACCTCCAAATATTATAAGACATTGAAAGACTATTTGATGCATCCACTAATGGAGGTTTGCAATGAAATTATGGAAGGGAAGAAGGCACCGGAGTCGTGGAAAGAAGCTTTCATCACATTGATACCCAAATTGGAATCTGAAAAGACGCAACTTACAAACTACCGCCCCATCTCCCTTTTAAATGTGGATTACAAAATATTTGCAGACATTCTAGCAAGAAGATTTTAAAAAGTTCTTAATGAGGTAGTTCATAAGGACCAAGCAGGCTTCCTCCCAGGTAGACATTTGTTTGCTAACACAAGGAACATTATTGATATTTTGGAACTTTTGCAAACAAATATAAATACAAAAGCTGTGTTAATTTTCATAGATGCGGAGAAAGCCTTTGACAACATTTCTTGGAAATTTATGAAGAAAAATTTGGAAGGAATGGGAGTGGGGCGGGGGTTCTACAATGGGATAGAGGCAATTTATTCAGAGCAAAAAGCAAAATTGATAGTTAATAATGTGGTGACAGAAGAGTTCAGAATTGAAAAAGGAACAAGACAAGGTTGCCCTATATCCCCTATGTTATTTATATTGGTCCTGGAAGTGCTCTTGAATATGATTAGAGGAGACCGGTTGGTAGAAGGTATTCAGGTCGGAGCGAAACAATACAAACTGAAAGCATTTGCAGATGACCTAGTTTTGACCCTACAGGAGCCAGAGCCTAGCACTAAAAGGGTACTGAAACTGATTCAGGAATTTGGTCGAGTGGCAGGATTTAAACTTAATAAACAAAAAACTAAGGTTTTGGGGAAAAAATTGACTTCTTTAGAGTCAGAAAGGTTTCAAAAAGAGACAGAATTAAATGTGGTTAAAAAAGTAAAATATCTAGGGGTAAATATAACAGCGAAGAACAGAAATTTATTTAAAGATAATTATGAAAAATGTTGGTCTGAAATTTAAAAAGACCTAGATGTCTGGTCAAGATTGAAACTTTCCTTGTCAGGACGTATTGCTGCTGTTAAAATGAATGTATTGCCAAAGATGTTGTTTTTATTTCAAACTTTGCAAATAGTGGACAAAATGGAGTGTTTTGGGAGGTGGCAACGAGATATTTCTAAATTTGTCTGGCAGGGCAAAAAGCCCAGAATCAAGTTTAAGATACTAACTGATGCTAAAGAAAGAGGGGGCTTTGCCCTGCCAGACTTAAAGTTGTATTATGAATCAGCAGCCTTTTGCTGGTTGAAAGATTGGCTACTTCTTGAAAACACTGATGTTTTAGATTTGGAAGGATTTAATAATGCGTTTGGTTGGCACGCGTATCTGTGGTATGACAAGGTTAAAATACATAAGGCTTTCAAGAACCATGTTGTCAGAAAAGCAGTGTTCAATGTCTGGTCAAAATATAAAGACTTATTGGAAAATAAGACCCCAAGGTGGCTATCACCAATGGAGGCTAAGGCCCCGAAAAGACTCAATATGGAGGCCAAATGGCCGAAATATTGGGAAATAATAGAAAAAGATGGAGATAACTGGAGGTTGCAGAGTATGGAGAAAATAAAAGATAAAGTGCGAGATTGGTTACATTATGCTCAGATTAAAGAAGTCTTTAAATTGGACAAAAAGATAGGATTTCAGGTGGAAAAATCAAAGTTAGAAACAGAACTGTTAGAACCCAGCTCTAAGATACTTTCAAGAATGTATAACTTGCTGCTAAAATGGAATACACAGGATGAAACGGTCAAATCAGCTATGATAAAATGGGCACAGGACATAGGGTACAACATCATGTTTGCTGACTGGGAAAAGTTATGGACCACCGGTATGAAATTTACGGCATGTAATACCTTGAAAGAAAACATTATGAAAATGATATACAGGTGGTACATGACCCCAGTCAAGCTTGCAAAGATATATCATTTGCCTGATAATAAATGTTGGAAGTGTAAAGAGGCTGAAGGAACATTCTTTCACCTCTGGTGGACGTGCCCTAGAGTGAAGGCTTTCTGGGAAATGATATATAACGAGCTGAAAAAGGTATTTAAGTATACCTTTCTTAAGAAACCAGAGGCCTTCCTCCTCGGCATTGTCGGCCAGAGTGTGCAAAAGAAGGACCGAACCTTTTTTATGTATGCTACAACAGCAGCAAGGATACTTATTGCTAAAGGCTGGAAAACTCAAGACTTGCCCACACTGGAAGAATGGCAGATGCAACTGATGGACTATATGGAACTGGATGAGATGACTGGCAGAATCCGAGACCAGGGAGAAGAATTGGAGGAGGAGAACTGGAAGAAGTTTAAAGACTATCTGCAAAAGCATTGTAAACTGTATGAGTGTTAAGAAAAATGTAAGATCTGTAACATCAAGGCTCTAACAAACTAATAACCTTTATGTATAAAAGTCAATGTAATTGAAAAATAAGATAAATTGTGGATAAATGGTATCCTATAATTAACCTTTGACAAAAGAAATCTAAAAGATTAAATTTGAGATTTGAATATTGGGAAATTTTAATTAGATAAACTAAATTAAGTTAATAATTTGCTGGTAAAACTTATGAGTCTAGAGAGTAGGAACAAGAGGCGTGAGGAAGTCCAAGGATGTTTATGAAATGATGATATCTGAAATTGATATGTTTTTATATATATTTATTGTCAAATAAAATTTAATAAATATTATTTAAAAAAAAAAAATCAAAGGTAGCCCCACGTAGAGCGCATTGCAGTAGTCCAAGCGGGAGATAACCACAGCATGCACTACTCTGGCGAGACAATCCGTGGGCAGGTAAGGTCTCAGCCTGCGTACCAGGTGGAGCTGGTAGACAGCTGCCCTGGATACAGAATTGACCTGGTCCTTCAGGGGCACAGTTACCCCATTCAGGACCAGGGAGTCCTCCACACCTGCCCGCCCCCTGTCCCCCCAAAACAGTACTTCTGTCTTGACAGGATTCAACCTCAATCCATTAGCCACCATCCATCCTCCAACCGCCTCCAGGCACTCACACAGGACCGTCACCGCCTTCACTGGTTCCGATTTAAAAGAGAGGTAGAGCTGGGTATCATCCGCATATTGATGACATAGGACTGCCAGGAGTCCTATTTTGACCCACAAGTCCTTTCCTCCCTGCAGGGGCGAAGGAAGGGGAACCGGCACCTGGTGCAGGGGAGCAGGGCAAACCGCCTGGTGGCGCATGCATGTGCGCTGTACGTATGGCGCATGTGCAGCACTGCTACATAGGGCGCATGCGCACACCCCGTACGTAAGGTGGATGTGCAGCAACTTTCATAGCGCTGTCGCGCATGCGCCACTGGGCAGTTTGCCGCCGCCGCTCGAGCGTGGGTGGCAGCAGAGGGCGCAGCCGCGAGCAAAGGATCCTCCGCACGCAGCTGTGGTGGAGTGATGGCAGCGGCTCACACCGTTGTGCCTGGGGGCAGCGGGGCAAGCCCCCCATGGGATGCCCTCTTGTCACACCCCTCAGAGATGGCACCTGGGGTGGACCCCCTCTTCCTCCGCCACTACCTCCCTGCCCTGCCCACTTGACCCTCGCCTGATGGCAGAAGGTATCAGGTGCATGTCAGGTAAAGTTGTAACTACAAAGGAAAAATCCCAACCCTTGGAACGCACGCCCAAGTGTTCCTTAAGTGGAACAGAAGCCAAGTGAAAGCTATCCTCCTAGATCAGTCCTTCGCACACTTGGGTCTCCAGCTGTTTTTGGACTACAGCTCCCATCATTCCTAAGCTAGCAAGACAAGTGGTCAGGGATGATGGGAATTGTATTCCAAAAACAGCTGGCGACCCAAGTTTGGGAAACAATGTCCTCGACTAAGAAACATAAAAGTACCACAGTGTTTATGGGTAGGTATGTTTATGGAGAGCCAGTGTGGTGTAGTGGTTAAGAGCAGTAGACTCGTAATCTGGTGAACCGGGTTCGCTTCCCTGCTCCTCCACATGCAGCTGCTGGGTGACCTTGGGCCAGTCACACTTCTGTGAAGTCTCTCAGCCCCACTCACCTCACAGAGTGTTTGTTGTGGGGGAGGAAGGGAAAGGAGATTGTTAGCCGCTTTGAGACTCCTTCGGGTAGTGATAAAGCGGGATATCAAATCCAAACTCCTCTTCTTCCTTTGCAAGTGTGGCTTGTGCTCAGCACTGCTCATATTTGGCTACACCGGCAGGTTAACAATATTAAAAGAAAGGAACCTACACAATGTTCCTTTTTTATTATTGTTGCAGAAAATTATGCATATATGCTAACACTGGAAGAGCTGTCAGACACCAGACTTAAGAGGATGGTATACGGAGTTACGGAGAGAAGCAGTGTTAAGTGAATGAACTTGGGCTTTATGAGTGCAGCAAGCTATTTGTAATAATACCACGTTTGAGAATGAATGGAATTTTTAAATAAGTTTTTGGAATGCAAAAACAGGATAGTTGGTGATACAAGAGAGGTGTATCCAAGGGTACTAAAGGAGCTTGCGGATGTGATCTTCAAGAATTCTTGGAGCAGGTGAGGTCCCTGAGGACTGAAAGAGGACAAATGTTGTCCTCATTTCCAAAAAGGGGTGGGGGAGCAGATACAGGTAACTACTGACCGATCAACTTGACATCGATACCAGGAATGTCCTAGAACAGATAATTAAACAGTCTGCAAGAACTTATAAAAAGATGCTGTGATTACTAAGACCCAGCATGGGTTTCTCAAAAACAAATCATGCCAGAAAAAAATCTCATTTATTTATTTCTTTTATAGAATTGCAAACTTGGTAGATCAGGGGAATGCTGTGGACATTGTGTATCATGATTTCAGCAAGGTTTTTGACAATGTCCCCATATTTTTATCTTTATCTCTTTATCTGGCTATTCTGCTAGACCGTTACTAACCTTTATCTTGTACCAGGATATCCAGCTCTTCCCTGATTCCATCATACCAGTTGGTGATGTCCACATGGAGAGAGTAATCGCAACAGGATTTGGTATCTGCTGCCTCGTGCCACTTTTCAAAGGAGGTTAACAGGCTGGAGCTGGGTTCAGGAAGTACATGGTCAACTGAAATGAGGATGAAGTGCTTGTTAATAGGCAAATAAAGTTCAGTCCACATTTTATCTACAGATGCAATAGTACATGAAACAAAACAGGTCCTGAAACCTCTTGTTTCATTGTCACACTGTTTTTGAAGAGCTTAAATAAACTAGACATTTCTCTGTGCAAGGAAGAACTATTTCAATTAACTTAAGTTTGATCTTGCCTATTTCTTCCAAAAAGCAGGACACTGAGCTGACTAAGCCAGTAAGAATAGGTCATCCCCTAAGAAATTGGCCTTGGCCAACGCACACTTAGGAGTAAGCACCAAAGTGGCCCACGTTGGAAATAACACCAAGCCATAGGGTTGTTGTTGTTTTTAGCATAACCCCAGCCTGTCTGCATGCCTGAACCCCAGCAGGCACACTAGCCATACTATGCTTGAGACAGCAAACTAGGATCATAAATCACGGTTTGTTGTTATGCCCGTACTGACATCCTGGCTTAATCATAGCTTGTTGTCTTGCTTTGCCCCTGCTGCCCACCCAACTGCTGAGAATAAAATAGCCTGAAAATGAAGCCACTCTCAATGGCACTTCCACACACTGCTCTCTTCTCTCTTCCTAGGAATAGGCTCCTTTTCCCACCTAGCGCCTCACTGACAAATTCTCTCGCCCAGCTTCACTGTTTAGCTCCACTGCAGTCTTTCAGTTTTTTATATAAATAGACTGCATGCATCTAACAAGGGACATATGCGGAAAGAAACCTTTTGCCAATCATTCTCAACAGTTTTGTTTATTTTATTTATTACCTGATTTATATGTTACTTTTTAGGGTGCAACAGCCACTTCAAGACAGTGTCCAAAATTTATGACTCAACAACAACAACAATAATAATATGGCATTATACCTGTTTAAAACTGAACAATAGCCACTTAAACATTAGAATATTTTTTTTAAAGCAACAGCAGATAATAAAAAGACAGAAACAAAATGTTTTAGTTGTTTCTTAGACATTTCCAAAGATGGAGTCACTTGTACTTTCCAAGGGAGAGCATTCATAACTATAGGGCCACCACCTGAAAGGCCCTGTACCTGGGATGCATCAGACTAATGCAGGGCCTCAGAAGTGGATCTGAAAGCCCAAGAAAGCTCATATAGATGCACGTGGCCCTTTAGATAACTTGGTACCAGCATTCTTGTTGCTATGTTCTGTACCAACTGGTTTCCTAATAGTCTTTAAAAATAGTCCCATAAAGCCACTTCCGCCCTGCAGAGGAGGTGGGGTTGCGGGCTTCACGCCCCCGCACGATTGGGGGAATCCCCGGCCATGTCACCCCCTGGCCAGCAAATCGGCTGGCTCTGGGGGCGTGGCCTGCCCTATTTAAGGCAAGCGGCACCGGGGATCTCCCTCTTTTCCCACCTACCAGCTGTTCCTGTTTTCCCTACCCTCTCGCCCTTTAAGGTTTTCGTTCCTTGACTTTGCTATGGACCTCGGTTGGTCGCCACTGAGGGACCTGGTAGGAATTTTTTCCACTTGGCAAATTGGCACCAGCCACTTGGTTTTCGCCTACCTCGAAGCAAATCGTCACAACTTTCTTGGTATTGGCGGTTAGGCATTGGTATTGATTTGTAGATGGAAGAGGGGAGGAAGTGCCATCACCTGCCCCGCATATTGAAGGGTAGTCCGATAAAGGAATTCTGAGGGGCGTGGCCCTGTCCAAAGCCTGGGGAGGTGAGGGCCTAAGGCATGCCCCCTATCGGTGACCCCGAGGGAGTTCCTAGTTGATGTGCATCAGCAGGACTCCCCCTACTGCGGATAGTCAGTTAGGACCAATGTCTAAGCCAACACCGGTCATCACCTGTAACCAATAAAGTTGTGGCCTTATTTAGCCCATTAACCTTAATAATTGTGTCACGTGTCTTTATTTTCAGGGGGGGCGGGAACTCGCCACGCAAGGAGCATCTTACAGTGATACAGAGGATGTATCACTGAGCTAAGCTTAAATTTTCTGCACAAGGCCACAAGTAAACCAGCCAAAGCCGGTGTGATCACACACTAAGATGAAATGTAAAGTGTTTTGCTGACATTATGACACTAAAACTGCTAAGTGGGGTCATACTCAGTTTTGGAGCGCATTGTTATCAGTATCCTGAAGACAGCCAGCTGTGTTTCTCATTTTCATCTTCTGCAGGTGAGGCAGCGGATGTGCTGAACTGTTGCCTGGTCACAAGGGACTGAATGAGGACCAATGGACTGAAGTTTAATCTAGACAAGACTGAGATGCTGCTAGAGGATGGCTCTCCTGTCCAATTGAGTGGCATGAAGGATGCTCTAGACAGCGTCCCTCTTGATTACTGCAATGTAATTGCACAGGGGTGTCTCTGAAGATGATTCGCAAACTAGGCAGCATCGAATGCACCCACCTGATTGCTAAGAGGTTTAGCGCAAATGGATCACATGGCACTGGCCCTTGACTCAGCCGTAGTGGCTGCCTGTTCATTTCCAAGCCCCATTCAAAGTGGTCATTTAACCTTAAATCTCTATATGGCTCAGAACCCCAATATTTTTTCAAACCCCACTCATGATTTGAACCTACCCAGACCCTCTGGTTTTCATCCACGGCCCTTCTCTGGGTGCTCCTCTCATGGAAGTTTGAAAAACTCTCCCCAGTGAGATTCCCCCTGCTCCATCACTTAACACCGTCCCTATGCTAAGTAAAAACTTACCTATTCTCCCAGGCATTTGATGGATAATGATTTTTAAAATTATTATTACTACTACTGGTGGCGACCATTTTCGGCGCTTCCAATTGACACATGATCACCGATGCACGGGTCCTTTCAGAGACCCAGAAGGTGGCAAAACGAGGGCAGAACAGGGAGAAAGGGGGTGGGGCATAATGGGGCAGGGCACTCTTATACACTCTCTGCCAACGCATGCGGGGGCTGGGAATGGAACCCCCGTGCTAAATGGTCGCTGCCTGTTTTATTTTGCTGTCTATTGATAGAGTGCTTTTGCTCACAGCTGTCAACTTTCAGATTTGAAAATAAGGGATCAGCAGCCTCGAAAATAAGGGATCAGCAGCCTCACCTGTCCCAGGGATAGTCTACGGGATATCTAACAATCTGGGATAGCAGCGGGAAGCAGTGGGAAATGGCGCTGGAATAAGGGAATTTCCCGCAAAAAAAGGGAAGGTTGACAGCTATGCTTTTGCTGCTGTTTCAATAGATTTCTTTTATAGATTATTTTATTCCTTCCTTCCTTCCTTCCTTCCTTCCTTCCTTCCTTCCTTCCTTCCCAGCCTTTCACCCTATGGTCCAAGGGCAGGTATGGTTACCACTGTATTACATTGTCCTTTTTCAGGGTTTTTTGCCATTCTTTCAGCTTTCAATTTGTTGAGGTCACTTGGAGACTTATGTGGTAAGGAACTAATAAATTGAAATAATAACAACAATAACAACAATATATCCAGTTAAAAATCTAATGTTTTCATTCACCAGCAGTTTGTTTTCCTTCAGTCTCGATAACCCATTTGCACATATCATTACAGCCACTGAAGCTTCAGCTATTACTATCTTTTATAGGGAGAAGGGTCTGGACTTGCTTGTTTGCTCTCCTGTGCCATATGAAAATAAACCTTTCTCTAATGCTTCTATGAATGGGACACATCCTCAGCTTTTCCTTTATGAAGTGCTGAGCATTTCCAGTACTTACTGATCATGGTTGTGCCTCCTCCTAGAGCTGCCTTTGTGCCATGATAGAAATCATCAATAGCCATCATGCCTTGAGAGGGCTTCTGCAGGTAAGTATTGACATCGATGCCTCCAGGAATAACCATAAGCCCATTCGTCTCAATGGTCTTCACTCCACCAGGAACAATCAAATTCTCTCCTATTTGTCTGACGAAAAGGAAGAAGGGCTATTTTGGTTCTTTTGTCTAGAAACATTAACAACAATCTTGAAGGTTTCAGTTGAATCATGGGTCTAATATTAGGGTCTAACATGCATGCATTTTGCAACCATAGATCCTGCAAATGAAAGTTTAGCTACAGTATCTCATGGGCTGGTCTTTACACTGCTTAGAATTCCCACAAACTGCTTGTGTCATATACTGTAGCTTTCCTTACAGCACAGTAAAGCTATTACTATGCCCACTACCAGAAAGAATATCACAGCCAGCCCAAACCTGAGATGCAGTTCCAAAACATGCAAATCATAACACAAATGTTGGCAATGGAAGAATGGTGCAAATTGCCCATGCCTTTGTGAAGTTCGATTAACTATTTGGGTTGTATAGTTCTTTTGATAATATAATTGATTAAAGTTGTCAGTTGCTTCTTGCAAACCTCTCTTGCACTGTCCCTCTCATACATCTCCCAAATGGGCTCATAGAAGAATCACAGAATCACAGGATTATAGAGTTAGAAGGGATCTCAAGGGTCTTGTAGTCCAACCCTCTGCAATGCAGGAATCATGAACATTCTTAAGATGTATCAGAACTTAGAAGCTAGAGCTAAAGGTAGACCCTGGAACCCCATGGACACAGTTGCCCGTAGGCAGTGCTATAGGGAAACAACAGCTACGCAGATGTGGGGTGGCTGATCAGTCATGCCAACTAAACATTTAGAGATGTGGTTCCCGATTGGTGGCCTGAAAACCTCAGGGATTCCGTGTAACCCACCCAGGGAGTCTGTGACAACATCCACATAACAAGAACTGCCACAGAGATATCAAAAATTTCAAAAGGAGGGAGTCTGTGGCTTGGCTTTTGAAAAACAGTGAGTGCACAGTACTTAGCTAATTGTGAACCACTGATTTAGAGAACGAATAAATTAAATTTCATTTATCTTATTTAACAGAATTTATCTACTGCTTAATTTTAAGAAAACATCTAAGAGGTTTACAAAAATCCAGCTCAGTCATTCCACACACATGAAACACTCTCCACATCCTTTTGAGCATCACTGCATCAATGCAGTTTACATATAAATTGGGTCAATACCAAATACTGCAAATTTTGCTAAGTGGAAGGCTAGTTTGGCTGCGGATCTCACACTAAAGCGCTAAAGGGTTTTCTCTGGAAAAATTCATACTGAAAAGATTTATGGAAAATTACACTAATCTGCAAAAACAAAACAGTTTTGCATCAGAAAAGTTACTGGTGCCTTAGAAGGTGATTTAATTTAGTATGTTTATTTACCTGTATTTGTTTCTGTTCACTAACAACCTTGAAGCTTCCAAGCTTGCCTAAGATTGTATCTGCAATGGGCATTGTGACTAATGAACATATGAAATGGAAAACTTTCCACAGAATCCAGGACTGTGGCTTGTATCACTCCAGACACCCCATGAGTTGCAACCAAAACTAATTTTTGGGTTTACAGCTCATCTTTTACCTGGAGCAAGACAAACCTTAAGCCTCAATTCAGACAGCAACCTACACAAATCATTGCTTAGCTCCCAGTGGTGCAACAGCAGAAGCAGCAAAGGCCTTACATATGAACCTGCTCATAAGTATACTTCCTAAGGGGAAGAGCTATAGCCAACCATGAATACTAGAATTGATTTGCCCGCCTGCAGTTAACTTATGTTTAGAAAATGCAATAGCTTCCTCAGTTTAAGATAAAGTGAATGAGAAATTCTAATATCAAAGCATATGAATGGATTGTCTTTGGTTTAAGCAATAGTTTGGAGGCAGAATTAAAGGGAATCAGACCCTGAAGTACAGCATGTGGGAAGCCATACAAAATTGGTCAGTGATGGCCATACTTGGCCCTTCAGCTGTTTTGGGACTACAACTCCCATCATTCCTAGCTAACAGTGGTCAAGGATGATGGGAACTGTAGTCCCAAAACAGCTGGAGGGCCAAGTTTGGCCATCACTGGGCTATGTAATTGATTTGTATCTGAATTGGTATTGTTATTTGGTATTAATATATTTTGGTGCATACTGGATTTCTGTAATTGAAAATTAATAAAATTTATTTAACAAAAAAGAAGATTGCGACCCACTCCGAACCAGTAATAAACTGGACCACAGCAAAGAAGTCTCTTTTTTTGGGGGGGGGGAGAATTCGATACCTCTTGCAATTTCTTACTTTATTTTCTGCTATTTCTCTGATGAACAACCCCCTTCCCCAACACACACCAAGGTATATCTAGTTTGGCCATCATAGTGTCAAATCTATATCCAAATCAGTAGTTTCACATGAGGACATCCTTTTAAAACAGCTAAGCCCCTTCTATGTTTGATGGAAATTCTTTGACTGGAAGTACATGCTTGCCTAACAACTTTTATGTGGTGATTTCTACACTATACTAAGGGCATGTGTCCCCCACCAGAGGTTGTGCTACTTCTGGGTAGTTTGTCCACCTTTGGTCCTCACCCTGCACCCTTTCATGTGCACCTCCTGTAAGCTGTTAGCATGTGACAGTGGCCACACCCCGGGAAACGGCTTTGACTACCCAGCTAAACCAGGGCAGCCAGTTGGTCTCAAACCCATTGAGTTAGAGACTTCCCCTTGCATGCAAAGACAGGCTCCAGTGGATGGGGTGGACAAGACCAATGGTGGGTTTCAATGGTCAAGAAAGTGGGTTTTGCGTGCACTGTAGGGGGAAATGGGGGGAGGGGCAGATGAGGCTCATCAACCTGGGAAGGTAGCCCACTTTGGAGAAGGAATACTCTGACCCTAAACCTCTGGTGCCTTGTGGGAAATCTTCAGAAGAAAAGCCTAAGAAGTTTTGTTGTTGTTTAGTCATTTAGTCGTGTCTGACTCTTCGTGACCCCATGGACCAGAGCATGCCAGGCACTCCTGCCTTCCACTGGCTCCTGCAGTTTGGTCAAACTCATGCTGGTAGCTTTGAGAACACTATCCAACCATCTCGTCCTTTGTCATCCCCTTCTCCTTGTGCCCTCCATCTTTCCCAACATCAGGTTCTTTTCCAGGGAGTCTTCTCTTCTCATGAGGTGGCCAAAGTATTGGAGCCTCAGCTTCACGATCTGTCCTTCCAGTGAGCACTCAGGGCTGATTTCCTTCAGAATGGATAGGTTTGATCTTCTTGCAATCCATGGGACTCTCAAGAGTCTCCTCCAGCACCATAATTCAAAAGCATCCATTCTTCGGCGATCAGCCTTCTTTATGGTCCAGCTATCACTTCCATACATCACTACTGGGAAAACCATAGCTTTAACTATACAGACCTTTGTTGGCAAGGAGATGTCTCTGCTTTTTAAGATACTGGCTAGGTTTGTCAGGTTTTTTCCATACACAAATCCAGAAAGGAGTCCCTAAGATGGTTGGGGGCGCCTTGAACTCCTCCTTCCAGCAACTCCTGCAGCCCAGCTGGAGCCAAACATACTGTTCTGCTTTCCTTAGGACCACATTAGCGACGATGAAAAGGAGATCTTGTCCTCTGGGCAGCCCAGGACTTCGATACACACTGCCCAGGCTTGCGTCCCAGGGAGGTCACTTTGGTGCTCCTAATACAGCGGTTTACACACTCCAATGTCTCTCAAGACAGATGGATGCCTATAACTAAGGGCATGTTCACTTACCACTTTGCTCCCACTGAAAGTTTTTAAAGTCACATTCACATGGCACCTTGCTCAAGCCAGCTTCAATCTAACTAAAAAACTGGATGCAGAAGAAGTGGTTAATGTGGACAAATCCTAACACCCATCATACATGCACAAATGAGCAACCTGCGCAGATGACAGAATAGGAGTTTGGGAGGGTAGGTGTTGCAGGGGCGGAGAAACCAAAAAGTTCATGTCTGTTGGGTGAAGACATCCCCCCCCCCTAATGTTAACAACACTGTGAAATGCAGTTTGAAACACAGAAGGGGTGTATGTTTGACCTTGCTAATGTGAACATACCCCAAATAGAAACTTTGGGCTGGAATCAATCCAGTCTACTGATATCAGAAAAGATTGGATGGGGAGCCTGTAGCTTTGACTAAAGATAAGAGATGTTAAATAGGCAAGTACACCATAAGCAAGAGCTAGCAGCTCTTGCATCAGCAAACATACACAGAAAGTTCAAAGTTTTAAAACTAACTTTATCAGCCCATCTTCCAGGTAAACATCTGCATAGAAGGAGTGGTCATCATTAATAATCCGTCCACCTTTAATGAGCAGGCGTTCACTCTGAAGGGGGGAAAGGAGAAAAAGAATTAGGTCTAATAGCTTACTTAAAAACATGTAGTTAACATCAACAGCACGAAGTCTTAAGAGTACGATCTTCAAGAGTACGATCACTGCTGTAATTCTAGATTAAGATATCTGTTCTCAGGTCACATTTCCTGCTACTTAAAGTCAACTTCTTTACATCTAAAAACTCCAAAGTTTTTAGCCACCTACTGTGTCTCTAGTAACTTGTAAGAAATAAGTTCTGAAATGTTGAACATTATCTCCAACCAAGCAGATACCAACACAATTAGCATCCCTTTCTCAACGTCAAAATGGACTACAGCTGCTCTTCTTAGCAGTGTGCCAGGAACCTTCACAGACTGGCTTTTTTTTTGCAGGACCACAGCACCAGTTCATCACCAAAGGAGATATCAGTGCAGAGCAGGGCTGTGGCGCTTGTGTGATGGTGGGTGGCCCTGGCTAAATCCTCTTCTTTGCCCAGTTCCACCTTCGAGCTAACACTTATTTTCTATTCCAGAAAACATTCTCCCAGTAGAGATCTTTTAGAACCCATTACCAAACCTAAAAGTGGCCAGTGTTTTTGCTGAATGTATTAATTTTTCTTATTCTGTATCCAAGAGATATGATCCCCTAGCCTCTGTAATGGATGCTTCTGAAAATTAGGTGATTATAAGACACCATGTTTTCCTTTAATAGTGAAAAACTCCTGGTCAGTTAAAACCATTTCTTTGATACCCTTTTTATTTTCCAAAAGTTAGTTTGGTCAGAGGGGCTATTTATAGGGTCTACTACATTTTTCCGACTGACTGTCCAACCAGAAACACTTTCAATATTTGATTATTAGGAGTTTTCAACCAGGTTATGTGTGAGTATCTCTACAACAGACAATCCCGTCCTGCAAATACTTTTTTTTTGCTTCCTAAATTTTGTTATTGGGAGTTCAAATAGGCAAGATAAACTTTGCAATCACTGAGTTGCTAAACCAAAGTACAACTCTCTGCAAGAATTTGGCTCCAATTTGTAACTGGGCAACAACAAAAAATTCCAGCCAACCTTTAAACTTAAAATAAGCCTTGATCATTTTGCTTATAATGTGTGCTAGAAATATGGTATGTTAACAAGTTTCGTGTATTTACATTTAGCATTGGACAGGATAAAGAGCCTCTGTTTGAATTTTCAGATACTGATAAAGCTAACCATTATAAGAAACCTATATGAATTTGTTAATTATATTCTAAAATGGGTAACAGAAACAGTTCATCTAATTGTCCTGTATGAGTTAGCCTTTTTCCTGAAGAACTCCAACCACCCTGTAGCTCAAATTAAACCTCATACTTAATAAATGGGCATATACCCACAGATGTGTGTTGTAATGTAGCTTTTTAAGGCGCGGGGAACCTGGCAGGAAAAATAGGGCAACTGTTTCCCTGACTCCTAGACTGCAGCCGCAGAGAAACAGTAGTTAAGGCTGAGGAGCAGTTAAACTCAGAGAGTCCACAAGCTTTAAGTCAGGGTGGGGACCCAGGGACCCTCCAGATGATCTTGGTGTAACACCTTGGTTCCTGGACCTGCTCCTGCATCTTGACTAGCTGTCTAGTGTGCAGACTTTCAGCTGGTGAAGGCTTTCTTGACACAGAAATAAACAGCAGGGGCAAGTTTGCCGACTAAAAGCTTCTGCATTAAGGAGACATGAGCAGGTGCATTAAAATAAACCAAGCTGCTCCAACGACCTTGCCTTTCCCCCCTGTGCTTCAAATTCACATGTTTTATCAAGAGGATGTGATTAGAACCTCTTCGTTTGCCTCACCTCCCTTTCCACCTAATTGGTTTGTTCAAAATAATTTTTCAAATGCTGTTTTTCTGTCATATAAAAAGTTGGTGTTCTTTTGAGTGACTCCTAGGTATTAGCACTCACCTGGTCTCCTGCTCTATACTGTATTCACTCATTCTGGTGCCTAAGGGGGGGTTCATCTCCAAAAGCCCCACAAGGAAGGAGTCTGTTCAATGGCCACAAAATGCGAAATGTCTGTTGGGGGCAAGAGGAGGGGGGGGTGAATGTTGCCCGGTTTGGTGCTGGTGGGGTTGAATGTCCTCCAAATACTGAAAATTGCTGCCTTAATATTGCTAGACAGTTCTAAGATTCTTGCATCTTCCTTAAGCTCCCGGCAACTTGTGGGACTAACTCCTGATCAAATTTGTGCCTGGACCCAACTATCCCTTACTTAATGTTGTGATCAGGGTTGCAGTCAAGAATTTCACCTAACATGCAATTTGAAACAGGTTTGGAGGTTCGTCAGATTTCAGCAGGGAAACCAATCAATGTTTTGGGGAAACAGACAATCCACACAACTGCACATTACAACCAGTTGCTGCCACATGGAAAGTTAAAGCAAATGTTAAGCTCTTTTCTTAAGCTATAAATCTGAGAGGTTTTCATGAAACATGGAGAAATCTAGCAAGATTCTTAACAAAATAGATTTGCACAACCCTGGGTGTCTGGATAAGCGGGTGGAGTCTCAAAGAGAAACAAGTATATTCTTTATTGCTTAAAATAAATCCTGTGAACCGCCCTGAGACCTGTGGGTATGGGTGGTATATAAATTTTATAATAATAATATCCAGATGGATTCCTGGTTGCTCCCAGCAATACTTGGATTTTCAGAGGGAAACTTGTGGGCAACCACAGCTTCTCCTTTTCCATGTGGTGCTACAGCGACATCGCGCTGTATCACATCCCTATGTTTCTATCTGCGAATAGCACACAATGCGCCACCTGCCACCCTAGAGCAGGCAGCCTTTTGTGCACAATTTCCTGTGCGGCAGCATTTCTTCCTTCTCTGTGTTGCCCTTTAAAGGAAATCCAAACATGCGACCCTGAGCACACTTACAGGGAGTGAGCCCCGTTGAACACAATGGGACTGGCCTCCAAGGAAGCATGTGGCAGGAATATGCCGCGCACCTCTGGACAGCCTCGTGGCAATTGGCGGAGGCCTGCGCCGGCGATGCGCCAGGAAGCACACAGCTCCTGTTTCCCTCTCTCGCGGGGGGTGGGCGCCGAGGGAGGCGCCCCCAATGTCTTTTGCATGGGGGGGGGATGTGGGGCTGGCTGCTCCGCTTGGGAAAACCAAGGGCGCCTCAGTCCACGATGGACATCTAAGCTCCCTCGGAGCTCTTAGCCGCGCTGCTTAAGCCCCCTTGGCAGTGGCGTAGCGTGGGTTGTCAGCACCCGGGGCAAGGCAAGTAATTTGCACCCCCTAACCCGTGGATTTGCGCCCCCTAACCCTAACCCCCAGATGTTGCGGCCGGCCCCCCCTGCACCCCCCACGCTACGCCACTGGGCATAGCCCACCCAGTGGCGTAGCGTGGTTTGTCAGCACCCGGGGCAAGGCAAGTAATTTGCGCCCCCTAACCCATGGATATGCGCCCCCCAACCCGTGGATTTGCCCCCCCTAACCCTAACCCCCAGATGTTGCGCCCGGTGCAGCCGGCCCCCCCCCTGCACCCCCCACGCTATGCCACTGGGCATAGCCCACCCAGTGGCGTAGCGTGGGTTGTCAGCACCCGGGGCAAGGCAAGTAATTTGCGCCCCCTAACCCGTGGATTTGCGCCCCCTAACCCTAACCCCCAGATGTTGCGCCCGGTGCGGCCACTACGCCACTGCCCCTTTGGAAACCCCGCCTGGGATCCTATCCTGGAGACACCCGCCCCGCTCCCCCCCCCCCGCAGTTGCTCAGCCTGGCGGGGGCGGCTTCCCCCTTGCCCGGGCGCCCTGCAGGCGCGCGCCCGGCTCCCCGCGCTCTTTTGTTCTGCTTGGCCCGCCTGGCTGCGCGCCTCTGCAGCCCGCAAGCAGCGCTGCTGCCCCGTCGCGTCCCCAGAGGACGCCGCCAAGGCAGCCCTCTCCACACGCCCAGCCCTCCGGGCGCCACACGCGGCGTCGGCCCCGCAGGCGACCCGCCCCCCCCCCCCGCCCAGCGGACAAAGGGAGTCGGCCGCGCTGCCGGCTGCTGCTCACCGTGAGGCGCGGGATGCTCTTTTTGCCTTGGTGGCCAGACATGCCTCCGGCTGCGGAGAGGGGCGCGCCCGGCGGCGGCGGCGGCGGCGGCACAACAAAGCGCGGCGGCGGCGGCGGCGGCGCCGGCCGAGGAGTCGCCAGGCAGGCGGGCGGGCGGGGAGGGGCGCGGCGGATCGACGGAGAGGCTCCCCCCGCCCCGCCGGGAGGACGAGCTCCGTCTAGAGGCGGCCGCGGGGGCTGCAGCTGCCAAGGCCGCTTCCCCACCCAGGAAGCGCTTCCTCGGAGCCGGCCTGCCACTCGCGCGGCCGGAAAACGCCGCCTCCCGCTCGGGCCCCGGCCGGCGAAAAGGGCCCCGGCAGGGCCTGGCCCAGAGCGGGCGCGGCCATTGTGTGCCAGGCCAGCCACCCAAGAGTCCTGTCAGGTGCAGGAGGGCAGAGGAAGGAAGCGCCCTTTGCCCGAGAGGGGGAAAGGGTCAGGGCACGGGGCCCCGAGGCGAACCCCAAAAGGGCGCCTCCCCGCCAGGGAAGAACAGATGAGAGACAGCAGCGTAGCGTGGGTTGTCAGCACCCGGGGCAAGGCAAGTAATTTGCGCCCCTAACCCGGGGCAAGGCAAATAATTTGTGCCCCCTAACCCAGGGCAAGGCAAGTAATTTGCGCCCCTAACCCGGGGCAAGGCAAGTAACTTGCACCCCCTAACCCGGGGCAAGGCAAGTAATTTGCGCCCCTAACCCCTAACCTGCCGCCGCTGCCAGCTTCTTCTTGCTGCTGCCTGGGCTGGGGTATTTATGGTCAGGTACCCACGACGGCGGCAGCGGGTCCGTGTCAGGTGATCTGAGGCGAGTTGCCGCTGGCGCTGGCGCCCAAACGACGCCGCTTGCCCGGAGGAGGAGGAGGGCAGAGAGGCAAGGAAAATGCAACATGGTCCAGCAGCTGCTGCAGCAGCAGCGGCGGGGCTGTGAGGAGGGGCTGCCTGGCGCGCCCTCCGCGGCGAGCGCTGAGAGCCGCTGCCTGCCGGACACCTTCAGTCCGGACGCGCGTACAGCTCGTCGGTTCCGCGAGACATGGGGCTCTGCTACAGCCTGCGCCCGAGGCTCTTCGGCGACTCCGGAGGCGGCGAGCGCCCCCCCCAGATGTTGTGCCCGGTGCGGCTAGCCCCCCCTGCACCCCCCACGCTACGCCACTGATGCGCGAAGAGCTTCCTCGGGAACAAGCGGGGGAGGGGAAGAAGAAAGAGCAACTTCAGGATCTGCCAGATCTGACTTAGGGGTGGGCCGGCCCAGAAAGGTGTGCAAGAGGCTGGTGCTATTCTTAGCTGCTGCCATCATCACCCCATATTGTTCTGGGGTGCTTCACATCCCTCCGAAACCAGTTTGACCAGACATTGGACTGGAGGGGAAATCAGAGGCAGATATGCCCCCTTCAACCTCCTCAACTGTCTCTGGGCATCCAAAGGAACAGGACAGCCACCCGCCTTTTCAGCTGGTCCCACCAAAGGAGAACTAAACAGACCATCCTCTGTCTGCAAGAGCTTTTAAGCTGCCCTTTTGAGCACACAGAACCAAGTTACTGGAAGGCGTATACACACAAATAAAATTCGAAATAACTATGAGAACCAAGTAAACTGGCACATGTTTTCTGCAAAACCACATTTCATATGATGGGCAACAACAATGGGGTTGAGGAGACACATGTAACTAGCATGTATGTGTCATGATGACTAAACAACAGTTGAGGACTGCTTCTCTATGACTTTCCTAGCAATATGATGCTCACTGATGACAATTTCATATAGGAGGGAGACAAACTCTCTCCCATGCCATTCACTTCTTAAAACACAGTTCTGTGCAGTTTCTAACAGCCAGCTTCAAGACATAACTGAAAACTAGTACTTTGGCCACAGTATTAACTCAGTTCACTTTTTCTTCCTCTCATATTTTCATAGCACCAGGTTGGTTATCTTAAATCTAGAACTCTGGTTTTTCTAGGGTTCTAAATCAGGAAAGGGAAAGCATATATGGACAGAGTAGGGTCCTGCTCCTGAAATTATTGCTCCAACTTGTGGAAGGCAACAAGGGGCCAGAGCTAACATGCCCATCCCTGCTTTCCCTTACTGCCTGAGGGATGTGGAGTGCCCAAACAGAATTATGTTCTTCATTATCCTACGCAAAGGATTGTATCCAGTGCTAGTCCTACTCAGACTAGACCCATTCAAGTTGGTGGACATGATTAATTTAGGTCCATTAATTTCAGTGGGTCTGTAATATTGTGAAGAAACAGATCCTGGATATTTAGAGGGTGGATCATGGTGCATGGCAATGGCAGGCAAGTCCAACCAGCCTATTTGGTGAGCATATTATGGGATGTTTGGACTGTTATAAGCTTGGCTAACTGCAGTCACAATGGGTTTCAGTAGGGATAGTGGGAAACATCTTTCCCTTTAATTTCCCGCATGCCAAGAACAAATTATGGCCTTGAAAAAGTGATACATTTCTGAAGGCTTCAATATCTGGAAGAATTCCAATAATGACCTTGCTCAAAAGGTTTTGCTACAATTTTACAGTCTTCCCTTTCTCCAGTGTTCATTGCAATGCACAGCTGAAGACATACAGATGTCGGCAGGTCACAAATCACTAGCAAGTTTTCTTGTACAATAATAAAACAATGCCATTCTTTCAACAGCTTCCATTTCTGATCAAATCCTTGAAAAATACTTGATTTTTCATTTGGGGGAGGAGATAACAGTAAATATCTGCATGTATATGAATGATATTAGGGTTTGTGAACTAACCTTCCCAAGTCTTGCATGCCATGACAACTAAACGCTAGATGTTCTTCCTTAACAAAAGGTTACTAGGCAGCCAATCAACACGGGTTTCTTGATCAGCTCATTAGTCATCGTCCCCACCATCCGCTCGCAACCCCCATAACCAAACTTGACTGAGTGTTTCGATGCTCCAGTGACTCCAAATAGAAATTAGCTAACTGCTCAGCTTTTCTGAAAGAAAGGTCAAGCAGAGCACAGAGAAGCCATTGCCCACTGATGAGCTCAGAAAAGCTGGAACTGCACAACCAGAACTCCAGATGAAAACTGTCGGACTCTTACCGAACACGAAGCATGGGTACCACCCCCCACAAAATTTAAAATTTGGTTTAATATTTGGACTTTGTGATATGTATTGATATAATTTGGAATAATTAATATGATATGATTGGTTTGGTAAATGGAAATTTAATAAAAATTATTTACAAAAAAAAAGAAAACTGTCTGACTTTACAGAATTCAAAACTTCTTGAATTTGCAGGGCTTGCAACTGCTTGAGTTACTACCTAAACTGTTAGCCACAGAGATCAGATACAGTGCTTTAAAAGAGACAGTTCCCCAACACACATGTGTGGCAGCCGTGCAGAGATAAGTTGATGTAAGTAATCATGGAAAGAGAAACTGATACTGACACACTTCAGCCATAGGGCATTCATATTCAGAGCATTTGCACACAAGTTCTTAGCACCTGCATGCACATCTGACTGCCCTAGGTAAGCACCCTCCACAGAATAGCTTTCTTCCAGACTTGCAAAGGAAGGGGATTGTTGGCTGTCCTTGGCTGTTGGCATTCTATCTTGAGAGAGAATGGACTGCAGCTCCGGGGGTGAAGTCAAATCCTGCATTAGCAGCACGGAAACGACCTCCCATTGATACAAGCCTGGGCAGTGTGTATATGGAGGCAGTGGCGTAGCGTGGGTTGTCAGCACCCGGGGCAAGGCAAGTAATTTGCGCCCCCTAACCCATGGATTTGCGCCCCCTAACCCATGGATTTGCGCCCCCTAACCCTAACCCCCAGATGTTGCGCCACGTGCGGCCGGACCCCCCTGCACCCCCCACGCTACACCACTGTATGGAGGTCCTGGCTGTCCTGATGGCAAGACCCCCCTCTAGACCTCTCTGATGTGGTCCATCATGATGATATGGCTGTTTTGTATTAGTGGGCACTGTGGGTTTTGATTGAATTTGCATTTTGAATCGCTTTGACTGTCACTCAGAGTCCTTTGGTTATGAGACGACAGCTAGATAGAGAAGCAAATAAAATCAGATTTCAGCGGGGACACACTTTTTACAGTATATTCATGACACATGCTAGCTAAGGGCCAAGGTTACGTTTGATGATGCGGTTTGATGACCGCATTTCCCACCGCATTCCTCCTGGAGTGACATCCTTTGCCCCGGGGAACCCAGCCCGCCGCTCCCCGCTCTCCTCCTCGGGCGCTGGGTTGGCCTGGCTGCTGCTGCTGCTGCTGCCGGCGCCGCCGGGCCTGGTGCGCGTCTCCTCCTCCTCCTCCCCCCCGATTCCGCAGCGAGGCCTGCAGGGGGAGCCGCGACTCGGGCGGGCGGCGCCTGCTGGGCCTTACCTTGCCATTGTGGGCGCCGCGCAGCAGCGGCTCCTTGCCGGCCGGGTAGCGGATCTCGACGCCGGGCGCGCGGGCCTCCCTGTCGCCGCTGGGCGAGCTGACCACCGAGCCCGAGATCTCGCTGACGTCGCTGGCCGTCTCGCTGTAGTTGTCTCCGCCGGCGCCGCCGTCCAGCAGGTCGTGGCGGCTGCCGCTGCGCGGGGTGCGCGAGCCCTTGCGGCCCACGCTGTAGGCGTCGAAGTCGATGGTCTTGTTCTCGTAGGCGCCCTCCACCGAGGCGAACATGCCGCCGTACTTCTGGCGGGGCGTCTGCGCCGTGGTGCCCGGCCGCGCCAGGTAGACCGGCAGGTCGTCCTCCGTGTTCCAGATCCGCTTCCTCTCGGCCATCCTGGCGCCACGGGGCGGGGGCCGCACGCACGCCCGGCCCGCCGGGCCCTTCGCGCCTTGCCAGGAGAAGCCGAGCGCTCCTCTTCCCCGGCCGCCGGGAACACGTGAAAGAAAGTACAAAGGACGAGGCGGCGGGGAGGGGGCTGGAGAAGCGGCGCGGGCGAATGGGAAGCGGCCAGCCGAGGCGGCGTCAGCAGCAGGGATTGCAGCGCCGCAGCCCGGCCCGGCTGGGAGGCGGAAGGTGGCGCGCAGAAGCAGCGCACGCTGCCGGACGCCGGGCGCCCCGATCCTCGCCTCTCTCCGGGGCAGGGGCTTCCCGGACGCCGAGCGCAAGGCCAAGCCGGCGCGCCTCCCGCCTCCAAGCGGCTGCCAGGCTCCGGGGACTCGCGGGCGGCCAAGGGGCGTCTCGGCCGCGCCCCGCCCCTGCGCGCCCAGGGAGCTGTCCGTTCAGCACCACGGAACAGCCGCCGCCGCCGCTTCGCAGGGAAGAGCGAAACTGCCGGCCGAGAAAGAGCTCTGGGTTGGCCCAAGGCAAGGGCGCGCTTCGGGGGTGGGCGCAAGAGTCACGCCTCTGCAGTGGCTGGGAGCCCGCGCTCTCTCGGCATTCCCCAGGCCTCTCCTCCGCTCTTCTGGGTCGCTATGGGAAGGGTTAGCGGAGCGCCCAGTAAGGGCTTGCAGGGGAGAAAGACGGAGAGAGGCTGCGAGAGTTGCAGGAGGAAAAAGGGGGAAAAGGAAGGGAGGAGGCAGAAGGCGAAGCAACCAGCGCAGCAAGGAAGGCAGACGGACTGATCGAGGAGAAAGCGGGGAGGCGAGGCAGAGTAGGGACCCGACGCTAGGGTGCCATGCAGCCTGCATGGCCTTGGCACCGAAATTTGTGGGTGCCCAGCCCCTTTATGGGGAATTTTGTGGGTGCTCGGGCCCCCAGGCCCCCAGGGCGCTGGCATCCATGCTGCCGAGGAAGGCACTAGCGGAGAACAAGAAGCAAACTGTTCGAGTTTCTGGTCCATGCTCTCCCGGCTGTGGAGGCACGGATACAGATTCTTGCCAATCTGCTTTCTAAAGGTGACTATTGACAGTTCTGCAGCCTGTATTCCGCAGTCAGAGCTAGCTTCGGGTAGGTGGGAATAGCCAATTTTCTTTCAGCTTTTGATAATCATACAAAAAATGCAGGCATGTGGATGCAACAAATGAGGGGCAAAAGGGTGTCTTCTTCAAATATTAAATTATTAGTTTCCTTTGAAAAATTACATCATGTCAGCCAGTCTTTTGTATTCACAGCAGAAACCAATGTATGCTTACTCAAAAGTCAATCTCATTATGTTCAGTTGGGCTTAGCTGCCTTCCCAGGGTCTCTATAAAATTAATCTAAGGATTGAACATTGGAGGCAACTTATCTTTTGGGGTATGTATGTGTGGACATTGCAAGGCAGCACACAATGAATACTAGGGCAGGATGGCTTGCTTTGAACTATTTCCAACTATATATATTTTACATTTTATTTCTTTCCATTAATCTGTTGGAGATAAATGTGTTGTACACGATCCTTTCCCCCAAGCATTTTTTCCTCACAACAATCCTGCGAGGTAGGCTAGACTGTGACGCTCTGGTTACAGAACTCTCTCACCAGGAAAGCTTACCTACAGCCATTTTATTATCTTTCACCTTGCCTCCAAATTCTTGCCCTCTAGTACAACCACACCATAGGCGGACATACGATCCAATCTCTGAACATCTCCACCAACACCCTGGGGAAGCATATATTATATTATCTTTTAGGTATTGGATTCGGAAGTGTGCCGATGTTTGAGGAGGCCCTGAACCAGGTCCCTTCAGGGGGCTTCTCTGCCCCTGCCATCCCACTGCTCTCCCTCCCTGCTAGCTGGATGGATGGGAGGCAGGCAGGTGATGGCACAGAGGTTGGCTGGCAGATGCTACACTGGGCTAGCTAGCTCCCCTGAAGTTCCAGTAGCCTGTAATTTTATATTTTTTTAAATTGCTAATCCCAAGGGAAGAGAGGCAAGGAGATCTACCCATCAAATGCCAGCTCTGCATGGGGCCCTTTGGGTCGACCAGGGTGCCAGATGTCTGGCCCTAGCAGTTCCGCTGATTCAGATGAGGCATTTTCATTTTCTCAGGGATTTTAATAATTTGCATTTTATGTATTGGAACAATGCTATACTTTAAAAACACTGGGAATAAGTAATATCTGTGTTTCTTAATAGCTGAACATCATTACTGTTCCTTGTTTTAATTTGCATTGCAAACTGTTCTAGAATAAATACTTTATTTATTGATGTCTGACATTTACCGTATTATCCTGCCTCTCCTCCATCACGGAACCCAAGTGCCATACATAGGCTTTCCAGGCAGTCACAGATAAGATGAAGAGCCGTACATACTTACTTTAAAAAAATAATATAAAAAATTGCCTACCTGGTATGAAAGTTGTAGACATTGTGCAACAGGAGGATAGCCAGGTACTATTAAGGAAGGACTAGAAGAACCACTGTGCAGACTTGCATTAGGAACTCTGCCAGGGGGTTGTGTATAACTTTGTAAATAAAGTTAACATCATCTGCATGGAGCCTGAATTCAGCAGTCAATATGCAACAGATAAAACAATAAGGGTCCCCTTCTCCAAGGTTCATGGCTCAGCAGAGATCTGATTCCAAGTTGAAGTCCAGCCTGCATTCACCACGACTCAGTTTTGCCAATTCAGGTAGCAACCAATTGTTGCAAAAGGAAGAAGAAGAGGAGTTTGGACTTGATATCTGACCTTTCACTCCCCTTAAGGAGTCTCAAAGCGGCTAACCAATCTCTTTTCCCTTCCTCCCCCACAATAAACACTCTGTGAGGTCAGTGAGGCTGAGAGACGTCAGAGAAGTGTGACTATCCCAAGGTCACCCAGCAGCTGCATGTGGAGGAGCGGAGACGCGAACCCGGTTCACCAGATTACGAGTCCACCACCACTACACCATATAACAACAATACGGTGGTTCAATCATATTGAAGGGTTGGTTTAAAAAATAATAATTCTAGAATAATGCTCCAAATCAGCTAAACATTTTTCTTCAACCTTTAGTCTAAGGTTCTTTACTCTCATATACAGTGGTACCTCGGGTTACATACGCTTCAGGTTACATACGCTTCAGGTTACAGACTCCGCTAACCCAGAAATAGTACCTCGGGTTAAGAACTTTGCTCCAGGATGAGAACACAAATTGTGCTCCAGCGGCGCAGTGGCAGCGGGAGGCCCCATTAGCTAAAGTGGTGCTTCAGGTTAAGAACAGTTTCAGGTTAAGAACAGACCTCCGGAACAAATTAAGTACTTAACCCGAGGTACCACTGTATAATGCTTTTGTAACATACCTGCTTCCCAAGTTGCCCAGTAACATTTTCTGCAGAGTATAGACTTCTAGATTTTTAAGCAAAAACACACATTTTACTTGTGCTTGTAAGTTGATTCCCAAAGCTGCAATTAAAACTTTTGAGGCTGATCTAATAAGCTTTATTCAAGGCTATTTTTTTCTTCTTGTGAACAACACTGCCAATGAGTTACTATTTCAGATTACTTCTCACAGCCCTTTTTGTGACAAGAATATATTTCTTGGCAGATTTGTTATTGTACTATATCCACCACTGCATAGATAATTCCAATTTCCATTTTCCACATAAAGTTGGCCAATCCTACTTTTCCTATGTAGGTCATGCTCAACTCAAAGTTTGTGGGTTGTTGGTTTAATAAGCTCATATTAATACCACTGTACTTCTGTCTTTGGTGGTGGGGGATGGATATGTCAACAAGTTTTTTTAATAAAAAAAACCACTCCTCTCTCCCAACATCACATGAATTTAACCACTTTAAGATCATTTCTGACTTATTAGCATGATTGCTGCATGTTTTCTATATTTCTGGATTGGTATTATGAAAATATTTTTGCATTTGAGTCTTTACTCTTTTTTTAGGTTATTGCTTTCCCTTTAGCTAGCTTTGTACTTTTTAATGGCTAAGAAGATTTATCCTGTTCTTTGCAGTTCATCTTTAATTAGAGTTAAATCTATGTGTAACTAATTAAACCAGATACAAAAAGTTATTTGAATTCATCCAAGAAATACTCCTAATATCCCATATGGCTATCTTTGTACAATCTTTTGTCAAGAAACATTCCCAATAAGAGATTTTTTTTTTTTTTTTTTGCTATTTTAACTTTTCTTAAAGGTGAAGAAAGTGTATCTCTATTACCAATGCTGTAAAAATACATACATGACATTTTCTTCTGTGCCAAACATTGTGGGTCTTCATATTTTAACCCATCCTCATTTTTTTGTTTGACTAGAACTTTTTTAATATACTGTAAATGGTCAATATTGTAAATCCATATAAATGGGGTTATGGCCAGGTTTTTCCCTACCCTGGCAGTATTAAGGTGCTCTATTTAACATGTTGTGTTTCTTTGAATGCTTCTTTCAGTAATCATTCTTTCATCCTCAGTTTTTCTAGCTCCAAACTACACAACAGCTTAAACTTCAACTGAGAGGTTTTTTTCTCTCATTTCATCATAGTAGGCTTGTCCAGAATTTTAGTTGTTAATACTCAACTTCCCCAGTCAAACACTTTCCAGAAAATAAATTTTGTTTCTGAGATCATGATAATCTCTTTGCAAGCATTTCAGTTTTCACAGAACTTCTAAGTTCTTCTTCTTCTAACACAGGAGTTGCCTCAATCCGCCTGGCCATTCTCTCCTCCTGGTGTCATTTCTCCCTTTCTTGGTAACGTCCAGTCTTTGTAAGTTGGAGTTAGCTTTATCAAAGGGAAATCTGAGTTCTTTAATTCGTTCCATTCTTGTAGTAGCTCTCACTCTAGATTGAACCAGCACTGCTTCTTTGCACTGAAAGCTCTAGTGCAGATGTCTTTATGTGAAACGAAGACTGTGCTTTTGAGATCATGCAACTGGGTACAAAAAGGTAGGTGACTAACAATAACACTCACAGAGGTAGACATAGTTCAGACTGCTGTCAATAATGGCCCCTGCATTTTTATTCATTGTTTTGTATATAAATATAATAAATAATAATAAATAATTTACTTGTCTCAAAAGTGCACTAAGTTTCTTAGTGTGTGCTGGCTTATATCAACTTATCAAATAATTCCAGTTTATAGCTATAATTTTATAAAATACCTAGAGGAACCCAAATAGCCCACAGCTTAACATATAAATACAAACAGTTGCAAACTGCATCAAGGAAAAATAAAGAGACTTTGACTTTGAACTGCTTGTACAGTTTTGAAATTTGCACACAAATTCATTGGTTCAATCCAAAGGCCCTTTTCATACCCTAAGGAAGAGAGAGAATATAACAGATAGCAAGTAAGTTCATTGTTATGCACAATTTCAAAAATCTTTTAGGCTTCTTTCTTCTAATATATGTCCAAAGTTGAAACTGCAAAAAAATTTCTTAGATATTTAAAAGTAATTAATTGGTAAGATCATCTAATTCAAGAACAAATAGATACAGGAATTCATCCTGCACCTTTTTTTGCAATACTCCTGAGACAAGCAAGTTAGATTAGACTAGATGAACCTTTGGGGTTCCTTTCAACTTTACAATTCTATGACGTTTGAAAGCCAGCTATACAAGTAAGAGTGCCACATATTACTGTTCAAAAGCAATTCCTCCTAATGTGCTAAGAGTGCCACATATTACTGTTCAAAAGCAATTCCTCCTAATGTGCTACTTTAAAAGGGGGGGGGGAAGGCTGGGGACTGATATTTGTCAAAATCCCAGCAAACTGATTTCCAGTGTGTTGCTAATTAACAGCTACTAGCTATCAAACAGAAGTGCCTGGCATGCTCTGGTCCATGGGGTCACGAAGAGTCGGACACGACTAAACGACTAAACAACAAAAGCTATCAAACACATACTGTTGTTGTTGTTGTTTAGTCGTTTAGTCATGTCCGACTCTTCGTGACCCCATGGACCAGAGCACGCCAGGCACTCCTGTCTTCCACTGCCTCCCACAGTTTGGTCAGACTCATGTTTGTAGCTTCGAGAACACTGTCCAACCATCTCGTCCTCTCATTCCTCGTTAGTATAGTGGTAAGTATCCCCGCCTGTCACGCAGGAGACCGGGGTTCGATTCCCCGACGGGGAGACCAATATAACGTGATCCACCTGGAGGAGGAACTGGCAAGCCACTCCAGTATCCCTGCCAAGAAAACTCCATGGACAAACACATACTATATAGTACTAATTGTGAGAATTACCTTGCGTAAGCTAAGCCACGAAAAACACATTTTTATTTCATATTTCTGCCTTTTATGGACATTCCAAAAAGGAGATCTTCAAAAATTAACAAAATCTAACAACAAATTAGCTTTGTAAAAGAAAATAATAATACCAACCATATATCCTTTCGCTGTAGATTCATCAAGACCACAGGATGAATGCTAATGAGAAAAACAGAAAAAGAAACAAAAACTATAAAGTAAGGTCAAAAAGAAAAGAAAAAGAAGAAGAAAAAAGATGTAAGATATGCAATATTGATTCAGCGGTATCAAACCTCAGATTGCTAGAACATTATTTTTAAAAATGCAGTGGGCCATACTATACTGCTTTTCATAATTTGCATATGTTTTCATGAATCAGGAGAAATAAATCAATTGATGACAATGTTAGCAATTTCCTAGCAACATTCACATTCCTAAATATGCAATGCTGGCAAATCCCACAGAATGGAACTAGACAAATCTGTCCATTCTAACACTGCAGTCTCTTGGGTGTGCCTTATGTGTGTGGGGTCTAAGACCTGTGTGTTGTTGCACCATCTTGCCCCATACAAAATGGCTTCTTTGTCCCATACAGAAGAGCTGCTTTGCAAAAAGCGTGCAATGCAAGTTCTAGTTCTACCTGATCCACCTATTTTATCTATGACAGGATTGTTGATGTCCTACTTCTACCACATTACAAGTAACTCGCATCTTATGCTCATTATATTTGCACATTTGCAGCTTTACATGGACCACCAAAAATAATTAAATGAATGTCACACATGTGGGGAAAGGGGGCGGGAAAGCGGGGGGAGGGAAATGGCCAGCAATCCCATCAGCTATTGAGAGAGTGGTTGGGTGTAGTTGGAGAGTCAGTGGAGTGTGGGGAGAGAGTGGAGGATAAGATGCGAGTTACCTGGACTTAGAAGAATTCTAATGACAGTGTGCATTTTTCCAAAACAGATTAAAATCTGAAGCTAAAAAGAAATACTGAGAAGTCCAGAATTTACAGTATTGATTGGTTTGAGAATAAACTACCTTTTCCTCAATTTCTTTGAGTTGCCGCTTCTGAAGTTCAATTTTCTCTTCTAGCTCTCGAATTCTCTGGAATAAACAGGAACATTTTTTTTTCAAGGTAAAAAGGCATTTCCTATAGGTTGTCAAACAATATCCAGCTTTTTCACACTCGAGAGCAGGGTCCGCCAACATAGTGCCCCAGATGTGCCTGGGCTCTGATTCCCATCTGCCCCAGCCAGCAGGGCCAATGGCCAGGGATGATGGGGCTTGGGAGCCCTGCAACATTTGGAGGGGGCACCAGGTTGGCTATCCCTAAAATACAGCAACCAACCACCTGAAAAAAATTGAGATCTGCTTCAAAGCTCTGTACTAGAATTCAAAAGACGAACACAAGAACCACTGGGAGCCAGTGTGGTGTAGTGGTTAAGAGCGGTAGTCTCCTAATCTGGGGAACCGGGTTCGCGTCTCCACTCCTCCACATGCAGCTGCTGGGTGACCTTGGGCCAGTCACACTTCTGTGAAGTCTCTCAGCCCCACTCACCTCACAGAGTGTTTGTTGTGGGGGAGGAAGGGAAAGGAGAATGTTAGCCGCTTTGAGACTCCTTAAAGGGAGTGAAAGGCGGGATATCAAATCCAAACTCTTCTTCTTCTTCTTCTTCTTCTTCTTCTAAACCTAACACACTGGACCAAAACATGACACCTTTTCCTTGTTACTCTTCCACTGAGGTTTGACCAAAGCATAGGCAAAATCACAGCAGAAGCTTTTGAGTTCTTAGAAAAAAAAATTCAAAAAAGGAGCCACTCTAGAAACTGTGTAGTCGGTTAGTTCCTGGGTCCCATGGAGGCGAGAGGGAGGAGGAAGCCAGTGCAGACCTGAAGGCTAAGCAGAGCTCCCTATCATTCCCAAATAAAGCTGCTCATGTTTGAGTTTGCCTGGAGTCTGTTTCTAAGGATGGCAGCTCAGTGGATTCCTGAAATCAACTAAAGTAGAAGGAAAATTAAGAATTTGGGATTATTCCAATCTGCCAAATTCAGAAGGTGATCTCTGCCACAGCTTCTTTTAATGTCCAGTCTCTTAAGCCATTTATATTTTCAACACTAGGGGAGTGGCCTAGATGGTAGTGCAGATTTTAGTGCCTCATAACAGTCTCAGGATGAAATAATATACCTGAAGAGGAGTAAACACCCTGACGTACTTAATGCGAGACCAAGTAGATGAAATTCTGCTCTCACTTGAGCCGAGTCAAGATCATCTGAAGAAATATGACAAAGTCATTGGAAGATTGGAGAGGCATTCCAGCGGGCCACCAGGGAATCAGCTGAAAGGCCATCAGCATGGGATAAAACATCCCCTATCACTCTCTGGAAACCATTTGGATTCATTAAGCGGCGGGGCAGATCATCCAAATCTGTCCCACCTCCGTGCAGAGGGCAGGGGCGCCGACTTATAAAAAATTTTGGGGGGGCGGGGGCCCATACCGACTTATAAAAAATATTGGGGGGGCCCAAGACCTCCAAACCACTGCTGCTGGGGGAACGAAAGGGGCGAGCCCCGGGCTGCCCCGACCTTAAGGGAACCTGTGAGGGCCCGCCCTTTGCGGCAGCCGATTGGCTGCCGCCGTGGGCGGTGAATATTAATGAGCTAGGGGGAATCCCTGCTTCTCGCGGGGCTGACGCCAGCCCCGCGAGATTGTTGATGGGTCGAGAGCCCGCAACCCCACCCCCTCTCTAGATCGGGAGTGGCTTTGTTTTAACTCATTACTGAATGTATTTTAAAAGGTAACTATCGTCAAACAAGGAAAATAAAAAATACCAACATAATTTTGTGATTTTACAAAGCATAATATAACTAATAATTTTCTTAAATTATTGGGGGGGCAGAGCCCCCCCAAACGAATTTTTGAGGGGGCTCGGGCCCCCTCAGGCCCCATGGAGTCGGCGCCTATGGCAGAGGGGAAGGGTTGCGGAGAAGTCCAGTGTAAAAAGCTGAGCTAGGGGTTCTGCCCACCAATCTATGAATGTCTTAAATAATTCTATTGATAGACCATCTAGCCCTGGTGATTTGCCCGGTTTCAAACTATTAATTATCTCTCTAATTTCCTCCACTTTCACCCTTGGTCACTCCTTTAGTTTATCTGGTTTGTTATCGTTGGTCTCCTTTCCACAAAATTTACTACGTTGATCATTAAATATGGATATGAAGTACCAAGACCATTTAGATTTTGCAAAAATAAGTCAATGCAGTGGGTCAAGGGGAGAGGGTCAAGGGACAGCAACAGGGCACCCATGGGGGCAGCAGTGCCCATAAAGAAGATAGAAGCCAGAAGCAAAAGGAACAAAGAAGGTTGCAACAGAAACTGCCCATGGGAATAGTCTAAAAAGTTAACACTGTGAGTCAAGAGGACAGATGCCTGTAGCGCAAAGGGAAGAGAAAACAGAAAATAAAATGGCCCAGCTAAAGATTCTGTATATTATAATTGCAATAAAAAGGGGCAATTTGCAAAGGTATGTTTTGCAGGTTCAGCAATCCCGTTAACTCTATTTAAATTAAAGTTCAAGAAGAGCCTCTTAAAATCTGACAAAAATCTGAGTAGAAACCGTGAAATGTTCAGAACTATTTTCCGGAGTAAAAGCAAGGAAATCAAAGAAATTATTTATGTGCTGGATAAACTTGTTGGGACTAAGAGCATGTGAAGACGTGAGGAAGGTTATATCAACCATAAAGTCAAGGGATCGACTGGAGGTGTGCTGGTCCAGGACCCCAGGATTTAACAATTGATTGGCTGTTTCTAGAGTTGAAGGTGATCAAAAAGGGGGCAGTGGCAACAACTAACAGATTGTAAGACCCAACTGCAGGGCTGTTGTGCAGGTTTGGGTACTGAAGGGGGAAGGGGCTGTGAGAAGCTCTCTTGAGTGTAGGACAGTAGCTGAAAGTCTGTTTAGAAGGACAGCTTCTATTTGACAAGATCCTATAGAAATAATCCCCAAGAGTTCCATGAAACGGAGCTACAGCAAAGGTCACTGTCTGACAATGAGGAGATCCGATCATCACCACAGAGACAACCAAAGGAGGAACAACTATAGAGACCTGGTGAGCTGGAATCTCCACCATCATCCTGATGAACCAGGAGTGGTTGGGAAGTGAGGCCACCACAGCAGATGGACTTGTAAATCTGAAACAGATCCCAAAGGGGGAAGGGATCATACTGGAGCTAAAATGAAACAGGGCGATTTGTTAATTCCTGTGAAGATAAGTGGAAGGAGAAATCCAGTGTGTACCTGGAGGCCACAGAGTAAGCAGGGCTCCCTTTCTATTATACTTAAATAAAGCTGTTCATGTTTGAGTTTATCTTCAGTGGTTGGAGTCTGTTTCTAAGCTTCTTGCCTTCATTTTATTGCACAGCATATCCAAATGTAAGTTCATTACTTTGGAGCTACAACAATTTTCCAAAAAGTAGTCCAACCCATTCATATGTGCAGTGCAGTGATATGTGACCTTGACAAGGACCTTCAATGTCACTTTACATCCTGTAAAATTGATCTGGCATGGGCACCATTTAGCTCATTGGCACCATTAATTTATTTTGCTGAAGCACTTTCTGGATGTTGTCCGAACTACTATAATACAAAACTGGAGGTTTAGCAAGCAGCTTAGTAGCTCTTGTGACTCATGTAATTCTTATTGGATTTACTTTCATTAACAAATCCATGAAAACAATGTGGTAATTTTAGCACAAGGCAGGTTCAAAAGGACTCCCTAAGCTGCTTATAAACTCAGCTTGAAAACCTTTGAAAGGTTCAGTATGATTTACAAGATATGCCTAAGGAAGAGCTCTTTCAAACAACATCATCCTGCAACTAAACACATGGTCTGGAATACGAAAAGTCAGAATCGCCAGAATGAGAAATATCTTGCAGCTCACAACGGTAAGGAATTCCGCTTTCAAAACAATTGAAGTGGTGCCACTGAAGTGGTGCCACTGTTAATGAAAATGCTGAAAGGTGCATAGACAAAAAGGCACATTTATTTGTTATATAAATGTTATATAATGAAACTGTGAATTAAGATTAAGGTTAGAAATCAAAGATATTGAACTGCTAGGTTTTGCAAACTGGCTGTTTGTCACAGTCCAGAGAGTTGAAAGACTGGCTTCTTTCATACACAGCAAGTCTCTCTCTCTCTCTCTCTCTCTCTCTCTCTCTCTCTCTCTCTCTCTCTGTCACATTTAGCACAGCTATTGAAACTTTCCTAAGTTTTACCATGATGGAGGAAGTCGCAGATGTTATTTGCATGTCTGCCCCATCCAAAGAGGGGTGTGTGTGTTTAATTTTTAAAACAAAAGGGATTTATGGATTAGGGAAACCGAGCCCTTCTGATACCAGAAGTGACTCAGGCTAGGCAGAAAGGTGCCTAAATGGAAACAATGGCCTAAGGGGATGCCAGGTGGAAAAGGGGGGGCTTTAGCTCCACTCACCCTTTTGTGGTCACAGTTATACTGTCTCTCCTTTGAGACATGAGTTGGAGAAGATATTGGAACAACAAATGTGTCTGTTGTTGCCTCTCATTCAGAGAGAGGAATAGAACCTCCATTAGTGAGTTGCAGTAAAAACATTCCAAGTTAGTTGTGCAATGTCTGTTACCTATATTTAGAACGCTCTCTTACCTTGAAGCAAGCAGCCCTCAAACTTCCTGTACTTACTCCAGTTTTAGACACACACCACAGAGGCTTGATTATGGAATATCATAGCCCTTTTGTATTCCAACAGTGAATAAGGGCAGAAAATAATTTGGCCTTTGTAAGAATGCTGATATATGCAGAATTCATCATGCAAAAGGCTGGACTGGATGAATCCCAAGCCGGAATTAAGATCGCCGGAAGAAATATCAACAACCTTAGACATGCAAATGACACAATTTTGATGGCAGAAAGTGAGGAGGAATTAAAGAACCTCTTAATGAGGGTGAAAGAGGAGAGCGCAAAATATGGTCTGAAGCTCAACATCAAAAAAACTAAGATCCTAGCCACTGGTCCCATCACCTCCTGGCAAATAGAAGGGGAAGAAATGGAGGCAGTGAGAGATTTTACTTTCTTGGGCTCCATGATCACTGCAGATGGTGACAGCTGTCACGAAATTAAAAAACACCTGCTTCTTGGGAGAAAAGCGATGACAAACCTAGACAGCATCTTAAAAAGCTGAGACATCACCTTGCCGACAAAGGTCCCTAAAGTTAAAGCTATGGTTTTCCCAGTAGTGATGTATGGAAGTGAAAGCTGGACCATAAAGAAGGCTGATCGCCAAAGAATGGATGCTTTTGAATTATAGTGCTGGAGGAGACTCTTGAGAGTCCCATGGACTGCAAGAAGAGCAAACCTATCCATTCTGAAGGAAATCAGCTCTGAGTGCTCACTGGAAGAACAGATCGTGAAGCTGAGGCTCCAATACTTTGGGCCACCTCATGAGAAGAGAAGACTCCCTGGAAAAGACCCTGATGTTGGGAAAGATGGAGGGCGCAAGGAGAAGGGGACGACAGAGGACGAGATGGTTGGACAATGTTCTCGAAGCTACAGGCATGAGTTTAACCAAACTGCGGGAGGCAGTGGAAGACAGGAGTGCCTGGCGTGCTCTGGTCCAGGGGGTCACGAAGAGTCGGACACGACTAACAACTAAACAACAGCAAGAATGCTGCCTGTGGCCCCATGAGCTTTTCACTGCATTGACTTGCAGCCTGAAATCTCCTCCCTCCCTTTTCAGCATGCACTACCTTCTATCCTCCAATCAATCGTACCTGGTGAAATTTTTGCCATTTATAGCTGTCAGATCACGTGGTAATCACAGACAGATCTTAGCCAATCTCTTCTGCTGGAGAATGGTTAGGTATGTCATTTCACTAATCAGACAGGTATCAGCGCGAACAGTTCTTGTGTCTTCTCCCTCTGGTTTATCAATACCGCACTACAGCCATTAACACCCAGGACAGATTTGGACTTTGCAGGTTACGAAAATGGAGCTTTGTGTTTGCACACAGAGCACGTTTTAAACAGGGACATGGGAACCACTTTTCCAGCAATACAGCATGCACAACTTAAAGATCCCCAACTGAAACTGGACTTTTGAGGGAAATGTTAGAACATGGCAGGGTGAAATAAAAGTGGCAGCATAGTCCCAAAGTGGTGGTAGTCAAAGGAGGGACATAGTGTTGGGCACGGAAAGTTCTAGGTTACCTGCTGTGCTTGCTGCAGCAATTCCATGCGCTCATGTAGAATCTGGCAGTCAAATTCACGGCTTTGCCTCAGTATCTGTCTCCGCACCTTTTCCACAGCAGCACACAAGTCCTCCCTCTGGGCTTCATTCAGGGATTCGCTCACTCTCTTCCCTGGCTCCTGCTGCAGAGCGTTGTAGAGGGTGGCTTCCAGCTCCTGGATTTTCTAATGCAATGCAAATGATATTCAAGAGAGACTCATGTTTGAACACAGGGAGCCACACAAGACGGTAACAACAGAAAGGCAAGAGAAGCAAAGCTTGCAGGGCATAAGGGCACAATTCAGCAGCAGAGAAGCAGCTCCCACATGAGGTAAACAAGCGGAAAATGTCTTGTGTGAAGGGCTCACACGGTGGAGCACTATATCATAATGCTATTATTCAAATTTATGATGTGTCTGCACTTTGCATACTGTGTACAATTCTGGTTGCCTCACATCAAAAAGGAAATGGTAGAGCTTGAAAAGTTTTAGAAAAAGGCAACCAAAATGATTAATGGGCTGAAAGAACTCTAATAGGAGGAAAGGTTACAACATTTGGGGCTTTTAGCTTAGAAAAAAGGCAAATAGAATGATGGCAGCATGAAACAGGCATACAAAACTACAGTGTGTGGAGACACTGGATAGAGAAAAGTGTTTCTTCCTCTCTCATAATAAGAGAATCCAAGGCTGAAGGTTGGATGGTTCAGAGTCGACAGACACAGTAGTTCTTCACATAGTACTTAGTTGAACTATGGCATTCCCAACCACCAGCTGCAGGAACGGCCACCAACCTAGGTAGCTTTAAAAAGGGGTGACACCATTTTATGAAGGATGAGGCTATCAAGTCAGGGTGTCTGTGTAATACCTTCATAGCTGGGAATCACAAGTGGTTGTGCTGCTGTGCTCAGGTCCTGCTTTGAGAGCCTCCTATGGGCATCTGGTTGGCTACTGTAAGAACAAGATGTTGGACTACATGGACCTTTGGTCAGAACCCACAGGGATTTTCTTGCATTCTTATCATCACATTCCTTCATAAATGATCACCAAGATCATGGACTAGAAGCCCAACTCATGTCCATGAGCAGTTGTGCCTTCCATACTGCATGCCCAACTCTAGGGAACTTGCTCTCATTAGAGACAAGGTAGATACCATCCCAGCAAAGGGTCAGCTCCAAAGACAAATGATTTTATTTCAGAAGACCTCTGCACCACGAATGCTCTTCTGATGTTTTATTCTTCAGAGTTTTAATTTATATTTTAATTTTTGCACGTTTTTATTATCCAAGTCCCTTTGAGGCCCAAGTGGGATGAAAAGTAGAATATAATTTAAAATCAATCAACCAATCAATCTTTATTATGAAGATCACAGATCAGCCACTAAATTACAATCAAACAAATGCAATTCTTCAGTTTTTGGCCAGCAGAAGACTGTTAGAAACTAACAGCATGGCAAAGAGCTAGGATAAATCACCACCCAAGCTTTGTAACCTTTCCTTGTTGGTGGAATTGCTACAGCCCCTTGATCATTTTGGTTGCCTTTTAAAACAGCGGGAGCAAATGTTTCTTGCTTTGAAAGAAAAACAAAATGCATACTCTGAGCCAGCAAGATAGCAAACAAAATGCTACTGCACGTGCTTCTCTATTTCATCCTGACTGACCAGTAAGCTTTGTGCTTCCACTATAGTGTAAAAAAGGACACCCAACACCTTTGTATTAATGCTGGGCCATTTCTTGGCTTTACACCCACCCCATTACAGGAGGAAGGACAAATAGAAACTCTAACAAACTTTGAGTTGGGCGACCAATCTACGAGAAATTTGCCAGGTAGGGTTGGTTCGCCCTGCATTCCAAATACAGTGACCAAGGGTGGGTTTCTTACTCTTTTTTTAACCCTTCCAAAGAAGCTTTGTCAACTACCATTAGTGACACCTCATGCTGCCCACAGCTGCCCGAATTCCTTGAGCCTGCTTTCCCACTCCTGTGACAGACGGCCATGGAAACAATACTGCCCTCAAAACACTTCACCCACAAGGGAGGTAAGTCAACCCACATCTCTCTCTCTCTCTCTCTCTCTCTCTCCTCTCTCTCTCTCTCTCTCTCTCTCACACACACACACACTCCTATACATTTTTCACAGAAAAGAAAGGAGAATTCACTGTCCATTTTCACGGGGGAAGAATAGTCCTGAGAAAATGGAAACGCAGTTTTGTCCAGCGCTAGGGTCCACCAGCTGGTTCAAGTGAAATTCTTCTTGTTGCAATTCCCTACCATAGGCTAGCCTTTTTTGTGATATCGTAAACACATATTTGTCAACACTGTATACGGAGTGGATTCTCTGAAACCAGGGTTCTTGTTGCACTCAGGATCCGAATTGTATGAGTGGAACCTGCCACCAGGCCCATGCAGAGCTTGTCTGAGGCCAGAGTGGTGTCTTGTTAGAATAAAGTTAAAACTAAAAAAAAAAAGTAGCCTGGTGCCCCCAATTTTAAGTGAAAATTGATCGATCTCTGCCTCTTCTGTCTACCTGTTTGGCAGCTGAAACTGAGAGAGCAAAGTTGCCTGGCAGCTTGTAAGAGTGTCTAGTGAAGCATTACCCTCATACTTGGAAAGCCTAGAAATAAACTTGATTTCTGTAGGACTAGAATCAATGTGGCTAGCTTGAGCTGAACTCCAGCAATTATAGTTTTAAAGAATGGAGGTAACAACTCCCAGAACTGCCATTGCAAGAACATGAGAACAAGAAATTTCAAACCTCTGCCACAAGCAGTGTAAGTATTGCAATCCATTTAAACTTTGCATATGCTACTTAAAACACCTTAAAAAACAGTTCTGACCCTTTTTATCTATCTCAACTAGGCAGTATCTAGGTCCTTCATTTAGCAGAATAGACAGCATACATGTACACATATGAATTTTACTTTCAGCAAACACACAGATTTCCTACCATATAAGCCTGGTCCAGAGCTTGTTTCCTGTAGTCAAGTTCTTCCTCTAAATAACCCTTCTGTTTACTGAACAGGTCCTGAGTAATAATAATAATAATAATAATAATAATCAGCTTGACTCAAAATGTCACAAGCCTTGGCAGATCAGGTATCCATAGCTAGCTAGTCCACAAAGGCCAAAAAGAGAGCGAAATAACATGCGCCAAGGAGCAGTTAGACAACAGTGCTGGGTAGAGAACTTTCAGCTCAGCACTAAGAAAAGACAAAGCTCTTCCTATTTGTTTCTAAACTCAGTGTCTGCTGTGCAGACATTCACCCTGTGCAGGAAGAAGGGGCCACTTTACCATCTGCAGAGGCCACCCAACTCTGCAGAAAAATTGTGGAAGGGTTTCATACAACCCCCACACCCCCAAAGCTGCCCCACCTAAGGGTGACACAGGTATGCTTCCTGGGCAGCAGAGGACAGTATGGGTGCGAGCTCTGAGTGAGTGAGTAAGTATTGGCCCTGCTTCATTCAGCTACAGCTTTCTTCTCCCAGGCCTTTTCCACACTTACCTTTTGCTCTGTGCTTTAATGATCTGTGTCCAAGCACTTTTTTTTGGCCCTGCTGCTTTCCCCAGGAAAACTTGCTCTTTAATGCTGAAGTGGAAGAAATGGCAATTCAGATTTTCTGTGGACTGCTGTTTGCTTTGATTCAGCAGTAAAGAGCAGGCTTTCACTTGAACCTTGTACCAAGAAGCCTGCAAGCAGAATAGAACAGAGGCCTTAGCTTGTTTTCCATTCCATAGTGAAGTTGTTCCATGGCTCTAAAGGAGGTTTCCACAAAGGCACCTTAGAGAGCAAATGTGGGGCATTACTAAGGGTGGTTGTGTAGGAGCCTGCTCTGCTTTGGAATCTTAAGAGATATGATCAACTAATATCCATACTAAATTCAAGTGATTTGTACTTTGTAGACTACTCACAGGCAGCTGTGGAAAGAGTAGCCAAGAAGTCTGGGAAGGAGAGAAGGGAAACTCTGATCCTAACCTCCGGTGCTTTGTAGGACATCTTTGGGAGAAGAAAAGGTTAAGGAGTAAACCCTAGACAAATCCGGAGTGGAATCTCTAAGGTGGTTGGATGGCACCTTGTATGCCTCTTTCCGGCAACTCTTGCAGCCAAGCTGGTGCCAAACGTATTGCTCTTGCTTTCCTTTGAACCACATCAGGGAGGCCAAGGTCTTGTCACCAGGGCAGCCCACAACCTCCATACACACTGTCCATGCTTGAACCCCAGCGAGCTCACTTCAGTGCTGCTAACTCAGCAGCTTGACTTCTCCCCCAGAGGCATACTCCATCGTCTCTCTCAAGACAGACAGATGCCTACAACAACAATAAACATTGGAGGGCAGGGGAGAGGAACTCTGCTGTATAGCAAACAATGACATGATAAGGAACTGTCCAACCTTGGAATCAGAAAGTAGAGAAAGCAATGAGAATGATCAGTACAGTGGTACCTCGGGTTACATATGATTCAGGTTACATACACTTCAGTTTACAGACTCCGCTAACCCAGAAATAGTACCTCGGGTTAAGAACTTGGCTTCAGGATGAGAACAAAAATCGCGCGGCGGCAGCAGGAGGCCCCATTAGCTAAAGTGGTGCTTCAGGTTAAGAACAGTTTCAGGTTAAGAACGGACCTCCAGAACGAATTAAGTATGTAACCAGAGATACCACTGTACTGCCAAAGCCACATGGAAGTGCTGAATTTAGGATATAGGGCCTGCTCCTGCACCTGTTAATAGCATTAATATCTTCAGCATTGAAATTGTCAGAATCAACTTGCTGAAAAACAGTAAGAGTTGGCACAATGCAAATCCAGTTCTTTGGTTTGGACCAAAAAATGTTCAAGGAAGCCAGGCGGGTGAGTGACCAGGGAGCGAAAAAACTGCAACCAGGCCCAAACGCCACTTAATATCCTCAGAAGTCAGTCTCTAAATAACAAGCAAAACCTCCTTTCTTCACTTAGTTCTGAAACACAACGCTGAATGAAACAGAAGGTGGGTGCAAGTGCCTTTGTGGGGGAAAGACTTCATTCACTTACAGAGCCATGCCTTTAGTTTCTGGGCCAATTTAATGCATTTGCCAACTACAAAGCCATGCTCAAGGGAAAATAATGTTCATGCACAATGCCAGTCATGCAGTCACTTATATCAAGCGGGGGGACGGACCCCAACGCAACATGCACCCGTGTTCCTGTTCTTTGCCCAAGCTAAAAGGCTATGAAGTAATACTTCTTTTACCTTTTCATTTTCCAGGTCAATCATCTTCTGCGTGAGGGCAGCTTCAGTTTCCTCTATTTGCTTTAGCCACTGTATAAAAATGACGGGGGCAAAATAAAACGGCAGTTTGAGACAGAGCTTATGCCAAACATTAGGTAAGTAAAGCGCTTTACCTTAAATTCCATTATTTTCTCAATTTTGTACAGAACTATTGATTTGGACACCTGAAAACAGTGACTAATTATAATGAGCATTGGCTATATTCAAATATTGCTCATTCTTCCCAAATTGGGAAAAATGTATGTTTTCCAACAAAGCTATCAGTACAATGAGTTTGGAGGACATAACATTGTATGTACTTCATATGTGCTAAAAATCTAAAAAGTTACAGAGCCCTAGGATGAAATAGCAGCACAATGCCAACTCAGGAAAAACCCAGGAGAGGCCTAAGCCTTGGCAACAACCACCAGAAATCATGTTTTTGTAATAATGTTTTCCCCAAACAGTTTTAGAAGGTGTCTCATGGGGAGAAAGGCAGTTTCCAAGAGCACTTGAATTTTCATTTGCATTGTAACTGCATTGGCCCTTATAGAGCTCCTTAGAGGCCTAATTGTGGTGTATGTAGTATCTGGACTAAATGGAAGTCAGAATGGCAAATTATGTATCTTTGTGTTCTGAGTTTTATGTAATGTACAATTGGCAGTATACATCTGCTTATTCTTCTCATGATTATTGAATATTCCATGTGTCCCCAGAGTGGAAATATTAGTCCTGTAGTCCACCCCAACAAAGTTACAATTTCCAGCACCCTTAACAAACTACAATTCCCAGGATTCCCAGGGGAAAGTCATGTGGTTTAAAAGTATGGTGGTGCTAGAGCTGAACAGTGCCTATAAGACATTCGCTGTTTTTGGAAACTCTTGCCCTATTTCAGTTAGCCATGGTGGTGGTGAAGGCAAAATCTTCTGCACATGGCCAGATGCCCTCACTCTTTTTTTCTTTTTTTAAACTACATAACAGTTCCAGGGCAGAAGATGAAAAACAAGTTATTTTGCTAATTTTTGGTGCCCTCTGGTTGTGATGAAACCTTGTAATATGCAAATCCTCTTTTATTTAGGAAAGCTTCCAGCTGGTGGATCAGAGAAAAAGGTGCTTATAGCAGGATTTCTCTGGACTGGGCTTGTCCAGTTGCCCTCATGCTAGCAAATGTAATAGCAAAACGTAAGGAACTGTTTCAGAAAGTACAATAGACCTACAGTGCCTTGACCTGTGGCCAGTAACAGGGAATTGCTTCAACGACAAATTTAATAAGTGCCATGGGAGCCATTTCCTTTCGCTGGCAGCAAATCTGTGCAGACTAGAGATTTTACACTTGTTGAATGTGACATGTGAAAACTGTGCAGGGGGTACATCTCCAAACCCTCCAAGTAGCCCTATTTTCCAGGGAATCACAAAAGCCACCCCAGTGATGGGATGTGAGAGTGATAAATGTCCCTATTTTCACCTGAGGAATGTTGGACGGATGCATTGCAACTGTTGTGTACCCAAGTACACAGACTGTACACTCATTGAGTGGTACATAGAATCATAGAATCATAGAATCATAGAGTTGGAAGAGACCACAAGGGCCATCGAGTCCAACCCCCTGCCAAGCAGGAAACCATCAGAGCACTCCTGACATATGGTTGTCAAGCCTCTGCTTAAAGACCTCCAAAGAAGGAGACTCCACCACACTCCTTGGCAGCAAATTCCACTGTCAAACAGCTCTTACTGTCAGGAAGTTCTTCCTAATGTTTAGGTGGAATCTTTTTTCTTGTAGTTTGGATACCCCTACTGACAATCCTTAAAGTAGCTGTAAAATGATTTTGTTCATCCCACTACTATTAACGTTAACCTTTCTTCTGAGGTACAGTCCTCACTAAAATAAAATACCCCACTAGTCACATACCAGTTATTGGGTCATTTGCACACGCCACCCGTTGTGGTCACACAGACAACTCAGTCAGTGAGGACATATTGCTTGCTAAATACATTAAGTTCCACTAGGAATTTAGCTTGCTGTTCTTATACAGAAACAGTTTTTTTAAAAAAAGGCTTGTACATTCAAGACTTTTATGAGCAGAGCTACAGATTTAAACAGAATTGTGCAGAGAGCGCTGCTTTTGTGGGATGGATGAAATTCAAGTCTAAGAGAAGCAATTCTTCACAGAACTCTACCTTTTCACAGAGAGAAAGTACAGTCCCCGCCTGAATTATCGCAACCTGTTCTTCATTCCTCAAATTCTAAAACACAAGAAGTTCAGTGTATTTTACATTGTAGCAGAAATCCATCAAATTAAAATAAGCAGAGTACATGCTGCAGCAAGCATTACTGAGTACACCAACTTCCCTTTCCTTTAAAAAGTTTGGCAAAGGCAAATTGCCAGAAACTGCCAGGAATTGCAACAACCTTAGGAGTATACTGTAAAGTTGTAAATCATTACTTTTCAGTAGGATCATGTAGGCTGCAATCCTATACGTACTTACCTGGGAGTAAATCCCATTTAACCCAATAGGGCTTACTTCTGAGTAGATATGCATAGGATTGTGCTGCATATGAGCAAAGTGAACTCAGGATTGGGTTGCTAGGCCCCTTGAGAGCTCAGTTCTGAGAACCGGGCCTAAGGGAGATCAGGCAGTATCCTGCAGCTCAGAGTGGCAGATGTCAGCAGAGGACAACATCTACTTATGCCCTAAAGGTAAAGGTAAAGAACCCCTGACAGTTAAGTCCAGTCACGAAAGACTCTGGGGTTGCGGTGCTCATCTCACTTTACTGGCCGAGGGAGCTGGCATTTGTACACAGTTTTTCTGGGCCATGTGGCCAGCATGACTAAGCCGCTTCTGGCGAAACCAGAGCAGCGCACAGAAATGCCGTTTCCCTTCCTGCTGGAGCGGTACCTATTTATCTACTTGCACTTTGACGTGCTTTTAAACTGCTAGGTTGGCAGGAGCTGGGTCCGAACAACAGGAGCTAACCCTTTCGCGGGAATTCAAACCGCCGACCTTCCGATTAGCAAGCCCTAGGCTCAGTGGTTTACACCACAGCGCCACCCGCATCCCTACTTATGCCCTAGTCGTCAATATTGAAGAGGTAACAAATGGCAAACTCGCTCAAGCCAAGCAGGACGTCTGCTGCCTTGATTCTGGCCCCTCACCCTGACAAAGAAAAAGAAGCTCCAAAATGGGTATATTTTTGAAAGCCTTAAAGAACACACAAAAGTCCCCCAGGTTTTGTGAGTACTCGAAGGGAATGCTCACAAACAATCAAACTGAAAAGCTGCTCCTGGAAAAACTGTTATTGGGTTATTTGGGGCAATGCCCACCTCCTGATGGGGTATGGGGGGGTCTCTGCAGTGGGCAGACTAGGGATTCTGCCCTCCAGCAACTGCCTTCTGAAGTTCTGCTTTTCAAATAATCCCTTAATTTTCCATCAGAATTGTGGCACAGGATGTCCCAGGGCTGTGGCATGGAAGCAGCATTGAGGCTGGCAGGCTGTTCAAGATACGCTGTGCCAAACTTTAATTCTGCTTGCATAGTTGAACACCCAAGCCAGCTTTCAATTCTTGATCTACCCCTAGCAAAAATCCTGAAACTTTGTTTTCTGTCCTCAGTTTAATTAACATTCCAATCATTGTAAGGTTAGGCGTTACAGCACACTCTATAAGGTTAGTCTGTTGTATAACTTTAGGCTTCTGATGGTCATTAAAGTAATAATATTCTGATTTACATTATCCACCCCCCAATACTGCTCAATTAAATGATAAAAGGTTACACTGCAGAAATCTTGTTAACACTTCCATCTTTTCCAACTTTGGGGGCCCCTCGTCTAAGCATGGTCTCCTGCACGACCTGAGCCAAGAGTGCCAACTTCAATAAAATATTGGGGGGAGCCCAGGTAAACCCTACCCCACATAATTGATTACAAGATGTGGCACACACCCACCATTTGAATGGCAATGCCCATCAACTGGGGGTGTGTGTGGCCCCCTCAAATATTTTATTGGGTGGGCCGAAAGGGACCTCGGCCCCTAGGACTTGGCTCCCATGACCTGAGCTGTTATCTTGCAGGTATCTCACTCTTGCATTCTGGCAGATCAGCACAAGCCAGTGCCCTTCTGATGATAGGAGCTGCACAATGATAAAGTAAATGCCTTTTCTTAATGGAAAGGGGATGAACTGCTTCAAATACTGAGCTATATGAGAGAGAATTGACTAGAGGGATGCCACTTAATTTATTAGATAAGGCTTCCTCAACCTCGGCCCTCCAGATGTTTTTGGCCTACAACTCCCATGATCCCTAGCTAGCAGGACCAGTGGTCAGGGATGATGGGAATTGTAGTCTCAAAACATCTGGAGGGCCGAGGTTGAGGAAGCCTGGGTTAGATGCATGCTATCGGTTCAATTTGCCCACGTTTTTCAAGAACACAACGGATCTCAACCTACAGTTGGTGCGCCCTCTGCATCAATTCTACAGTACTCCTGTTCCAAAATTTTAGCTGTCTGACATTAAAACAACTTGAAGAAAATCCCAATAGATAAACTTAAAACCAAAATAACTGAAGCAAAACAAGAACAAAGAATGGGTGGGGTGTTTCATTTGTTTTCATGATCCCAATGGCTTAATATTAATAACTTCATCTTGAAATAGTATTTCCAGTTATATATCTGGAATGTATTTGAAACATACTCAAGCACTTTAAATTCGCATTTTAAAATTCAAGCTGTCATGACAGGAGACCCAGTGAGTCAGGGTGGGGGAATGCATAAGACCACAGAGGCATGTGCTGCCCACCCTCCATCGCGGCATCCCTGGTGGCATGCTATTACAGATAGTGTCCCTTTCACAAATATGCAATTGGAACTACTTAAATAAATACATTAGCTACCCCATTATCACCAAGGATATCTAGCTTCTTCATAAGTTCAGAAATATTCACATCCTGGAAAAGAAATTTCAACATTTATCTTTTAATCAAGAATTAAATCATGTATTTGTGTTAGTTTTTAACTGTTACAAATTCTTTCACATTAACTAGGCTGGAGAAACAACACCATGGAAGACATTCTGACTCCAGCAATTGCAAAACTGCCATCATCTTAAAAAAAGGGAGAACCCGATTTCCTCTCAATCACAGGAAATTTAGGTAAGAACAGTTATCAAAGTTAACAATGAAACAGTATAATGTCAGAAATACTACTGATTATATCATATAGTCTGTTGCTATTTACTCATTTGATTAGACACCGAAAATAATATTGAACTGAAATAGGTCTTTTCACACCACATCATACCAGTGCTAGTAACACTGAACAGCATTAAAGGTTTTTGCCTAAAAATATCAGGTTTAATGGACTAGGCAACATTACACCCATTTTCTATTCATAGTCAAAGAAAGAATGCTTCGTGTAAAACAAAATTAGTGGTAATAAGATGAGATGAGAATAATAAGGTTGGGAATTCATACGAAGTGTGCAGGAAGATGTGGAAACCGTCTTGAGATCTTAGGTGGAATTTCCACAGGGTTGTGGAGACTTATCTTTCCGTATAATTACGCATAAGGGTAGGAACAGCATAGGTTTACAAGGTGAAACTAGTTGTCATGGTGGCAGCTATGTTTGTTTAAATGGTGTGTCCCCCACCCACACCTAGAAAGCAGAGGGTATCCATCCGATTTTAATTTCAAAGGTGGAATGCAGATGAGGAAAGCTGAACCTGCTCCCCATCTTACCTCCTCCCTGGCTCATCACCAAAGCCACTTTCCCCTTAACACAGCTCTGATTCTAGAGGTAAGAAGAGCTCTGGCTGGAGAGAAGGTCCCTCCTCACAGCTATGCATCCCCCTTGATGTTTAGACCCCACTTTCTGCTTTGTGCGAACTAACAGGAAAGAGATTTGATCAAACAAATGCCTCTGTTGCCATCGCATCAAGTCTGGTGGCCCACAGACCACCTTGCAGACAGATGCTGCACAAGAACCAACACATTTCCATCTACCTTTATTCCCTCGTGATGACAAAACAGTTGAAGTGCACTTCCATTGTTTTCAGGGAATGCAGTTATATGGAGGTTAAAAGCCGGCGACCTTCGTTCTCTCTCCTAAGGGAAGATTTTGTTCAAAATAGAATAGGTGTTTATAAAAGGTACCAAACTTCTATTCTACAAATCATCCAAGTCAAGTTAAATGAACAAATACTGGATTTTGCGTACGAAAAATATACCAAAATGCATTGCAAGGTCAGTCCTTCCCTGATATGCAATGTAAGATTATTTACTGTTATAAGAACACGACCTCTTTCAATAAATAAAAAAATAGCCCAGTAGCACCTTAGAGACCAACTAAGTTTGTTCTGGGCATAAGCTTTCGTGTGCATGCACACTTCTTCAGATACACTGAAACAGAAGGTGACTTCAAACTCCACAAGGAAGGGTGTTTGAAAAGGGGGCGAGGAGCTGCAAGCTTTGCAGGCAAGGGGTGACCTTACTGGGCTCCTGTGCCCCACAGAGGTGCCACAGAAAGAATGAAGTTGGTCAAGGGAGCCGTGGACTCAAAAAGGTTGAAAACCTCTGCTTCACACCTTCCTTTTCCTGCAACTGTGTGATAAAGGAAATGAAAGTGTTGGTTGAGGGGGGGGGGTAGAGGGTGAGACATGCAAAGTTGGTTAACTGGTGCTGCTCACAAAGCAGCCAACAAGGTTGTGGGGGGTTGTTGTTTTTTTAACAATCCAGCTTCTGAGTCGACACAGGACAATAATGCTCAGATTGGATCCAATATCCACCCAGTTAAGAGAGACCGTGCATTTAACTGAAGCTCAGGCATTAGTTTCGGCTTGCAGTGAGTGATTCTTAGAGAAGCAGACTTGAGAGACCTACCCCCAATCTCCCCATGCAGAAATGCAACCAGAAAATAATGGCCCAAACAGATTTTCCATATTGCTTAGTATGCAGCAGAAACAGCTTGAGCGGTGAGACTTCAAATTACGGCAGCAGCAGCCGTGCAAATTCACCACCATCCTTATCATCCCCATAGGAGTCCTGTTACATCTTCCTTATGTATGTGTTTGCATGCAATTAAAAAGATACGGCTGTCATTGAACTGTAGTGCTGCATCACAATCCCAAATTTGCATGAAGTTGGTGGGGTTGGGGGAAGCAGACTGCACCAGGGCTCTGATCATGGAATGGGAGCAAGAACATTGGAAAGATGGGGGGAAGTGGTGGTTTAAAGCAAGGTATGAGCACAGTATGGATGTAGAAACCTGAGAGGGAAATGGCAGTTTTAAACAACTGCAGAGGTTTGAATAACATACTATGGAATATTTGAGAGCTCTGTGCCCTTTCTCTCTCTCTCATGAGGGAGTTGAGGAATGGAAGAGGGAGAGACACTGAAACGAAAAGTGGCTGCTTCAAACAATTTAGTTTTGCTTTAAAAATAAGAACTATCTTGTAGAGGCAAACACTGCTCATGTTGCAGAAAAAGTATTAAGTTAACTTGTGGAGCTTTCCCACAATTAGAGCAGAAACTATCTTTCAGAACTTTTTTTTTTATCAAGATCCGCAGTGTTGCTGAGGAATCAAGGGGCCAGTATATACACAACTGTGATATATGGCTCTCGTAAATCACCTTTCAGCGGACTGCATGGTAACAAAAAATTACTGAAATGGCATTACATTGTGACTGCTTAACCACAGGAGCCCAGTTTGAATGAGGTTCGTATGAATCACTCTTGTTAAAATATAAGCATCAACTTTTGGGTTTTGATTTGGTTTTTCAACAGCATCTTGCAGCATATGCCCTAATTACACAGCAGTTTTGAAGGCTCCTCCAGACAACCTATTTACTGGGCGTTCATTCTGATTTGCTTGCAGAAAACATGTGGTGGTTAGATTACGTCCGATTTTCATTCTGAATTGTCTGTACATCCACCCGGTGATTATTTGCTCACCCCACACGTTTCAATGCATATCTATCACTTTCCTAAAGTCTGCTTCTTTTCGAAGTGGATTTATTGCACTAGATGACAGAGCACTTTGAACAACTTTAGGTGCTCAAATGCATAATTTACATTATGCATTTGAATCCCTCCCACAAATATATCCAGTGCAATCCACAGATGGGAAGGCCCAGGCCGTGTTAGGCTACCTTTAAGCTTTCAGAGGGTAGTTGCTGCTGCAAAGGAGGGTTCCTTATACATGGAAATAGATGGTGTTCTTAGGTGGTTTCAGGATTTTTGTATACTCTGCTTTTCAACCAAAATTATTAAAGGGGTAATGGTTGGAAGAGGTAAGAGAGCACAAGCAGTTATGAGGCGAGAAGTGAAGAAAGTGGCATGGATACCAGCAAACAGAAAATGGTGAGGAGAAGAGAGTAAATGGCACCTGGATGTGTAACAAGAACAGACCCAGAAAGAAACAAGGGTTTCTTTAATGGCATTTCCAACCAATAGACTAATTTGACATCCCACACTGGATCTGCCAACCATGTAGTGCAGCATATGAACTCTGGATAGCACCACTCCTTTGACTTATTCTTATTTACTCCATTTATATACCATCTTTTCCTGAGAGGGACTCAAGGCGGTGTACTTGAGTCTCACCTCCCCATTTAATCTTCACAACAACCCTGTGAGGTGGGTTAGGCTGAGAGACTGTAACTGGCCCAAAATCGGCCAGTGATCTTCAGGGAAGGCTGAGTGGGGATTCAAACGTTGGTCTCCCAGCTCATCATCCAGCCATCTAACTATTAGATAGGCAAGCCCATAAAAAAAGGCACGGATCGGGAACCTGTCGTCCTGCATACTGACTGGACTTAAGAGTTCAACATCTGGAAGGCCACAGGTTTCACCACCCCTCCAGCACTGGGCGTGAGCAAAAGCAAAGAGGGAAGTAAAAAAATCAGTGTAAACATTGGTTTCATTTTCATGTCTATTCCATCCACAGCTGAATTTCCAAGATGTCAAGGAGGAGCTAATTTTCATAGCTTGCAAAATAAACCTGCAGTGCTTCTGTATCCTCCTGCCAGGCACACTGGCCCATCTATCTGTTTATTTTGGCTGAAGGTACTCCGTAGCCCTGCTATCAAATATCCTTTTAACTGGATGATAGGACCCTTATCCTGATTTCAAAGGCCCTCTGCAACACTAGAAGTGTTCAGTTCAGACCTCTGGCAAAAGCATATTATCCTTACTGCCAGTGGCTTGCCTGCTGAAGAGTAGAGGGCAAGAGAGATAGAAAGAGTTCTTCTACCCACTTTTGGCTCTGGCCCCAAGCGGCTTGTCCTTGAAGGAGCATGACCCTCGACAGAAATGGAGATTTGCCCACCCCCTGCTTTAACGGGTCAAACAAGATTGATATCTAAGTAATATGAAGAACAAAAGCATTTCCAAAGTGAGGCTGAGGTGGAATGAGGTGGAATGAAGATTGTGCATGCCAAGAGTTCTGAGATATTCAGTAGATGAAATTACAAATAGCCTAATGAACATGATTTTTGTTAACGATCTTTTAGTTAGGTTTATGTACTGCACATGGGTATGAAAATGCAACAGTCTTACCCCCCCCCCCCCGTTACAACGGAGCATATTTTTAAAACAAAAAAAGTAGCAACAATATCATCCACTCCTTTAACACAATGGAACCAGACTGAATGAATTAATGTGCTAAGAAAATGCAAATTTTTCAGGTAACCATATTTTTTTGTATTTAAGATTCTTTCATTTTAAACTGCATCGTTACTTCATTAACAGATTTATGTAAATATTTTTTTCCCATAAAAGAAGTTCTGTAGAAAATTCCCTTTTAAAACTGACAAAGTAAACTTAAGAAAAAAAATATTAAGATGAAGGATGTGTCACAGCCTAAGGTTTGATTTCATGCAGAATGCACAGAGATGTGTTAATTAAAATAATGCCAGCTGGGAGTTGGTAGTATGTGTATCAGATAATGTCACATGCAATAAAGGAGCAGTCATGGAAATGAAACAAACAAAAAGACAGAAACACAGAAAAAAATTTATTGGCCAGAACAAACTATATGTAATATACATATTGTCTATGTTACAGTTTTGCAAAATTAGTGAGCATGCTCTCCAAAACTACATTAAGGCAGAGGCATTATATTCATTGCCCCAACATTGTGGCAGATTTCAGAAAATCCAGTTAGTTTCCCCTTACACATGCAATGGATGCTAATGGATGTCATACGTATTTCAGCTTGGGTTCAATGACAAGTTCTGCTCCATTTGTGAGTTTACAACTCAGAGAATCTCTTACTTCCAGTTCAAGGATTCGGAACTCCAGCAGCTCATTCTGGTCTTTGGCATCCTGCATCTCATTCTTCAGCAGATCTTCTTCTTGTTCTATTTTGTAGATCTAAGAGAAAAGTATCATGCGGCTATGAGCCAAGGGAGATGTAGAATACATTCTTGCAAACATCTTTATAGCATGCAAAAGAAATGAAAGCCACTGGGGGGGGAAAGCCTCTTAATGAAATGCAAGAGTGAATTCTATCATAAAGGTAAAGGTAAAGGGACCCCTGACCATTAGGTCCAGTCGCGGACAACTCTGGGGTTGCGGCGCTCATCTCGCTTTATTGGCCGAGGGAGCTGGCGTACAGCTTCCAGGTCATGTAGCCAGCATGTCTAAGCCACTTCTGTCGAACCAGAGCAGCGCACGGAAACGCCATTTACCTTCCCGCCGGAGTGGTACCTATTTATCTGCTTGCACTCTGACGTGCTTTCGAACTGCTAGGCTGGCAGGAGCAGGGACCGAGCAATGGGAGCTCACCCCGTCACGAGGATTCAAACCACTGACCTTCTGATCGGCAAGTCCTAGGCTCTGTGGTTTTACTCACAGCGCCACCCGCGTCCCAAATTCTATCATACGCAGTTCTAAAAAGTCACTAGTGTGGGCTTGCAAATTTGGATCTTCCAGATGCCAGCCCCACTTAGGCTGAGCAAGACAATAGCTCTTAAGAGAAATGAACACCTTGTGACAGGAGGATTCCATGCCAGTTCAGCAGCACTTGGCAAATAGATTCACAGAATGGTAAGAGTTCATCTAGTCCAACGTCATGCAATGCAGCAATCTCAACTGAAGCATCCCTGACAGCTGACCATCCAACCTCTGATCAAAAACCTCCAAGGAAAAGTACTCTCAGTTTCACCACCTTGCGAGGGAGTCTGTTCCCCTGTCAAACAGCTCTTACTCCCAGAAAGTTCTTCCTGACATTTAGTTGGGAAAACATGGGTCATTGTGGTCATGGATTCTGCACAGTCACTAAACATGTTGAAATAAAAACTACTGGAGGTAAGGCTCTCCATAAAGGTCAAATTTGGTGCAAAACACATGCTGATTCCTTTCACCACAGAATGTTATGTACTGTACCAACAATAGCAGGGGTCAGCAAACTTACTGTGCCTTGGGCCAGTGTCTCCAGCGCCGATCGCACGGCAGGGCGGGGAAGTGCGTGCCCATATGCGTGCACACATGCTATTTCCGACGCACTTCCGGGTCGGAGGAGCACCGGAAATAGCTTGTGCGCATGTGCACGGAGCTCACCCGACCCGGATGTGCACCGGAAATAACGTTTGCACATGTGCACCAGCTATTTCCGGTGCTCCTCCAACCCGGAAGTGGGCAGCCGCGCAGTGCAGCGCTGGTAACAGCGGGCGGCGGGGGTCACCATGGGCCGGATAAACGAGTCCCTCGGGCCTTATCTGGCCCACGGGCCTTAGTTTGGCGGTCCCAAACAATAGTCATTAGGGGCTTGTTTCGTCTCTAGGCACATTTCAACACCCTCATGTGCAGATGGAGGCAGCCACCTCCCCCCCCAGCACAATTCCACAGGGAGGGGATGCACATTACAATGGAACGGCCACTTCCTGGAAGCCCCTTTAAAGGTATTTGTTTACCATGTTTAAAGCAGCTGAAAATGTTAAAAATGCTAAAAGGAATAAAGAGGCAGTCTTAGGACAACCTTGTAAGCCTTTCTGTAAAATGTGTGCATTTTAAAGGTTTTTGCTCCTTAAAAAAGTCAGCCCATGAATACCCCCTGTAAGGAATGCAGCAAGATTTGTTTTAGAATGGGAATGGGATCCAGGAAACTTCAGGATGGTTAGCTTAACATCAGTCCTGGGTAAATTGGTGGAAAGCGTGCTTAAAAATAAAATTATAAAGAATATAGAAGAACAAGGCCAAAGTGGTATTTGCAAAGGTAAGTCCTGTCTCAGTAAAGTTTTAGAGTTCTTCAAGGGTGATCAAGTGGATATTCCATATTTGTACTTTCAAATTGCTTTTGACAAAGTCCCTCACCAAAGATTCCCAAGTAAACTTAGCAGTTATGAGATAAGAGCAAAGGTCATCTTATGGATCAGGTATTTGGAAGCAGGTATTGGGACTAATCGGACAGTTCTTATAACGTTCTTACAATGGTAGGATGCAGGAAGTGAAGTTCCTGAGGATCTGTATTGGGACGGATGCTTTTAATTCACAAATAGTCTGCAGTTAGGAGTGAGCCATTAAAAAACAAGTGGTTGGAAGAGAGGAAACTAATTAATGGTCAGGATGGGTATATGCAAACTCTATGGTGAGAAACAGTAAGTCACTGAATATGAGCTGCCAAGTGATCTACCAGAGAGGGCTATTGTCTTCATATCTTGTTTGCCTACTTCCAACAAGAACTGAACCTGTTCAGGAGAGCTTTAAAACAAATCATGAGGGGGAGGGAGAAAATACTACAGACAACAGGGGACACCTGGTACTGGGGATAATTGCTTCGTTGATGCACAGGAAGCAGCTGTAGAGAATGACTCATGGCTTCACTTGTCTCTGTACTAATGCACAGAGTATGGGAAATGTGCAAGACAAATTGAAATTCTTAATGCAGGATGGCAAAGATGACCTAACAGGCTTTACTGAAACCTGGTGGGATGAGATTCATGTCTAGAATGCAGAAATTGAGGAGTATAACCTATTCAAATGGAACAGACCAAACAGGAAGAGAGGAGTAACACAGACCTCCAAGCCAGACTGAAGATTTGGGTGATGGCTTCCTGCAGCAGATTACCAAACATTCAAAAAGGAATTAATAGTATCCTAGGAGTTGGAAGGGACCCAAGGGTCATCTAGTCCAACCCCCTACAATACAGGAATCTCAGCTAAAACATCCATGACAGCTGGTCATCCAACCTCTGCTTAAAAACCTCAAGCAGGAGAGATCTGGCAGCCCAGGACCTCCATACATACTTCCCAGGCTTGCACCCCAAAGAAGCCAATTTGGTGCTGCTAACATTGCAAAAACAACACATGAGGCAGCTGTTACGAGTTACCAGTCTCTGCAGCATAGCAAGCAGGGCGATTCTCCAGCAGTTTGACTTCACCCCCAGAGACACACTCCATTGTCTCTTGAGACAGACAGATGCTGCCGCCAACAACAGTAATCATGGGAGACTTCAACTACCCCTATCTGTTGGAACTCACTCTGCCAAGAAAGTAAGGTCCAACAAATTCCTCCATTGCTTTGCTGACACTTTCTTTTCCCAGGAGGTGGAAGAAGATTATGGACCTGGTCCTCACCAATAGGCAGGAACTGATTGACCAAGTGGAAGTATTGGAATTTTGGGAAGAAGTGATCATGTCATCTTGGGTTTCATGATATAGAGGGGCAAGGGAAACCTGAGTGTAGTCAGGCATGCATTTGGACTTTAAGAAGGTTCATTTCAAAAAGCTTAAGGAACTACTGGATGAGATTCCACAGTCAGAAATTCTGAAAGAGAAGGGAGTCCAAAATGGATGGGAGTTTCTTAAAAATGAAATATTGAAGACACAAAGAGAGGCAATTCCAACAAGAAAGAAAAGTGGGAGGCATCTAAATAAACTGGTGTGGCTGCATAGGGAGCTTACAGATGAGATGAGGTGAGGTGCTGTGAGATGTAAGAAGGGCATGTATAAGAAATGGAAGAAAGGGGAAATCACAAAGGAGGAGTATGTATGAGTACCCAACAGTTACAGGGAGAAGGTCAGGCGGGCCAAAGCTCAGAATGAACTCAGGATTGCAAGAGAGGTTAAAAATAATAATAAAGGTTTCTTCATTTATGTCTGAAACAAGAGGAAGAACAAGCAAGTGGTAGATCCTCTGCATGGAGAAGACAGAGAAATGCTATTGGGTGACTGAGAGAAGGCGGAACTACTCAACACCTACTTTGCCTAAAAGGAAAGCAATGCCCAACCTGGTGATAACAGAATAAATGATGCAAGGAGGGAGCTGCAGCCCAATATAGGAAAAGGGAACACCAGGCTACTTTAAACAACTTCAAATCTCCAGGTGAGCTGCATCAAAGGGTACTAAAGGAGCTTGCAAATGTAATCTCAGAGCCTCTGACTATAATCTTTAAGAATTCTTGGAGAATAGGTGAGGTCCCTGCAGAATGGAGGCGGGCAAATGTTGTCCCCATCTTCAAAAGGGGGGGGGCGGGAGAAGACCCAGGTAACCACTGACCTGTGAACTTGATGTCAATACCTGGAAAGGTCCTAGAACAGATCATTCAAACAGTTGGTCTGTGAGCACTAAGAAAAAGATGCTGTGATAACCAAAACCCAACATGGGTTTCTCAAAAACAAGTCATGCCAGATTAATCTCATTTCTTGTTTGATGGAGTTACAAGCTTGGTGGATTAGGGGAATGCCGTGGTCATAGTTTATCTTGATTTCAGTAAGGATTTGGACAAAGTCCCCTATGATGTTCTTGTGAGGAAGCTTGTAAAATGTTAGTTGAACAAGGTAACTGTTAGGTGGATTTGCAGCTGGTTGACTGACTGAACCCAAAGAGTTTTATCATTAAAACAATCCAGTTATCCTCTCCCTTACTGCCTACTACATGCTATATATAATTTTTTCTGAAGGCTCTTAATAGTTTCATTTTGGCTAGTGAAACCCAGCTTCTTTGAGGAAAGGGCAGGACAGGAATTTAATAAACAAAAACAGTGTTTGTATTAATCACACACTTTTAGAAAACAAAATTATCAATGTAAAAACTTGAGTTAATCAGCACAAAGGATGTTATTGTAATCAGTTCTGGAAATATTGAGGCCACCATTTATTTCACCCACCTTTTCTAGCAGTTCTTGGTTTGTCCTGATAAGCCCCTGCTTTTCTTCTATCCATTTGGAGTCCTGTAAAGAATTTTTAGAATTACAATGTATTTTAATGTATTTATTTTAAAAATCTTATATACACTGCAACTTGTCAATGACCAAGACATTTACAAAATAATAAAAAGCATGCAAAACAACGAACATATAAAAGTAGAAATCAAAATCATGAGATTTGAATTTATCTGGGTGAATAGACGTTACTGCACAGCATCAAAGCAGCAATATTGGCTTCAAGTGTACCACTCTAGGAAAGCTTACTGCACTGCCCAGGTTGCCAAAAAAGCCCTGCCCTTCCATTTGCCCACTGAAACAAACCTCTACTCTAATGGAGGTGGCGTTTGTAGAAAGGCTTTGGTCAATGACATTATAGTGTGGGCAAGCAGGTATGGGAGGAAATGCTCTTTTAAGTCCTTGGGTCCCAAGCCAATTAGGTATTTAAAGTTAAGTAGTAGCTACTAGCTTTGAACTGGGCCTAGAAATGAATATGCAATCAGTGAAGAGATTTAATAAACAATGTGAGCAATGCCCATCAAAACTCTGACTGCTGCATTCTGCATTAACTGAAGCTTCTGAGCCTTTTTTCAGAGGAAACCCTGTGTGTAAACGCATTGGAGTAACCCAGATAGGATGTTGCCAGAGCATGGATAATCATGGCAGGCTATCTGCCTATGAAAGGTGGTCACTGACACTTCAGCCCAAACTGGCGAAAGGTACTACTGTGTGCTACAGAGGTCACCTGGGCTTAGATTGAGAGCCAAGGTGGGGATCTCTTAAGCGATAGTACAACTTCATCCAGAACTGACTATCATCTCCCTGAATTGGAGAACCATCTACTCACAGGACAGTTCACTGGCTCTCATCCAGGCCATTACTGACATCAAACACTAGTTCAGCTCTTCCACAGCCTCATACGATACCGCCTTTAAATGCTAGTCATAAGTAACATCTTCACACAGAGGTACAGACTCTCAGCTAAATTGCCACTGCAGTTGTTCAGAGCAGGGCAGGCAGGAACATGCTTACATACTTAAGAGTGCTACCAAATACTTGATATATGAGTCAGTCATCCATCTCCTACTACCCTTCTGAAAAAAACCCCACCCCACCCTCCCACTATATATATAAGTGTCTAGTGACTTCTGTTTCAGTGTATCTGAGGAAGTGTGCATGCACATGAAAGCTTATCCCCAGAACAACCTTAGTTGGTCTCTAAGGTGCTACTGGACAATTTTTTAATTTACAGTGGTACCTCGGGTTAAGTACTTAATTCGTTCTGGAGGTCTATTCTTAACCTGAAACTGTTCTTAACCTGAAGCACCACTTTAGCTAATGGTGCCTCCTGCTGCTGCCGCGCTGCCGGAGCACAATTTCTGTTCTCATCCTGAAGCAAAGTTCTTAACCTGAAGTACTATTTCTGGGTTAGCGGAGTCTGTAACCTGAAGCGTATGTAACCTGAAGCGTATGTAACCTGAGGTACCACTGTATTTCATATATGCTGTTAGACTACCTAGTCAAGTCTGAGCTTAGGCAAGCTGCCTAACAGTTTTTGTCGGCCATTGACAATATGAGGGTGACAAGACCGGTCTATCTTATTTTGTAAAGCTAACAGAGATCATGTATGCAAGGTACTTAGGAAAAGCACTAAGTGATTTCATGATAGGGAGGAACATTCCTATTTTTAAAGAGATGGAGACAATCTGAAGCATTTTAAATCTCTTCATGAATAAAGACAACTGCTTGCCAATTCAGGTGAAAAGCAGCCATTTCGTTGATGATAAAATAATACTACTAGCTCTGCTGCAAAACAACCATTTTACTAAACATAAATAAATTACATCATGCACGAGAAAACTTCATGAGTTGCAAAACAAAATTTATTTTGAAGAACTGCTTATTAACATGTTTCAGGAGAGACACTCCCTTTTTATTTTTAAAAGTGGAGCTTGTGTACATTTGGTTTTTCCCCCCCTTCTCTGTTACCTTATTGACAAAATAAAATGATATTTTTTATTTTATTTTTTAAAAAGCTGTACTGTTCTGGGAATTGTGCAGAGGTGCTTCTCAGTAACATTAGAGATATCCACCGAGTTATACACAGCTGACCCCTGCTGTAAATTAGCAAAACTGGGTGCCACCCACCACCCAGACCGCAGCCCTGGAGAGATAAGGTACATTTGGACTGAATACTTTGAGGGTGTTTGCAAGGAAGCTCCTCCACTCAAAAACGTTAAACTGGCCCTCACGCAAAGGCAGCCATTTCCTATATGTTAACAGTTTGATTTTTTAAAAAAATTATATGGCATGTACCATTTGACAGCAAACATAGCATCCCAAAGCTGATAAAGGTAAGAAGAGCAAGGAATCAGAACCAAAACCATCTTAGTTTCTGTTAGGAAATATGCAAGTTTGAGTCTTGCCTCCCCAAATGCAGCAGAGCTGAGCCAGGATCAGTAATCAGTGCTTGGAGCCTGACATGGTCTCTTCTAACCCGTGTTCTACTGCTATAGCAGCAGGAGGACTTGTTCTGAATGTCAGCAGAAGAATGTAAGCCACCAGAATGTGTGACAGGTGCACGGCAGTGGCCAAGGCCTCTCTAGGAACACTGCCCTTCCCCAAGAGCCAGGGCACTTGTCCCCACTTCTCAATTCTTTCCAGAGATGGAAGGCAGTGGAGAAGTCCTAATCCAAGCCAGGGAAGGTGCTGGACTAGAGAGGACCCAGGTGCTGCCATGATTGCAGGCTATACTCTGGGTACTTCGACATCAAAAATAATGACCCTTTCCATGACAGCAAACCAACCTGGAAGTGCTGTACATCTGCAGTAGTGTCTAATACCTCCTTAGGCTCCCTGGCCTTCTCAGCATAGGTCTGACCCACATGGCCCCCCTGTCTCTAGCAAAGGTACAACATGATGGGGCATGGGTGAGGTGCTGAGCACAAGTAGGCCTTTGTGGGTCCACAAACTCCCAAATGGGGCTGAATAAAATGGACCCCACGAATCTAGTGTGCAGTCTTCGTAAAATTATGGATTTCCCCCACCACTAAATAAAAACTGTGCATGCCACATTTTGAGGTTGCTGCGAAGGGGTGAGCTCCCATTGCTCAGTCCCTGCTCCTGCCAACCTAGCAGTTCAAAAGTACGTCAAAGTGCAAGTAGATAAATAGGTACCACTCCGGCGGGAAGGTAAACGGCGTTTCCGTGTGCTGCTCTGGTTCGCCAGAAGCGGCTTAGTCATGCTGGCCACATGACCCGGAAGCTGTACACTGGCTCCCTCGGCCAATAAAGCAAGATGAGCACCGCAACCCCAGAGTCGGCCACGACTGGACCTAATGGTCAGGGGTCCCTTTACCTTTATATGCAAAATGAAGAGCTACAGTTTTTACTTGAGTTCTAGAAAAACTAACTTCCTAAGGAATCTTCTATATCTGTGATCTGTTGTTACTAAGAAATTTTGAATTGTCTTAAGCTTGTATGTCATAACCTTTCTATATGATACAGAATCTTCCTGTGTTGTTTGATAAAGGAATACAGTATGCTGTTTGCAAACATGGGGAGTCATTTGCCTGCTTACAAAGACAACACAAAACAAACACAAATGTTTTGAGCAAATGCCTAAACTACTACATCATGGAGATGGAAAATACATAGCTGACATCATCAGTCGAATACATAGCTGACATCATCTGTAAGGGTCTTGGTGGGAATCTTCAAGATGCTATTGGACTGTATTAGGAAGGATCTCAACCTTAATGTGCTTTTATTATTTCACTACTTTTAAGGCCTCCTCTCCAGTACATATAATTCCATTTAATACAATTGTTTTTCCCCATTTCGTCTATTGTACATCAAACACAGCAATGTACCAGGAAGCAATGAAGATGATAAGAGCAGCACTGCATGCAGAAGAGAGAATGAACTGACGGAAAGTATGAAGAGAGTCTTTTACCTGTCCTCTCTCAACCAGAGCTTTCTCCAAGTCTTCAATTTTTGCTTGGCACCTGAGAAGATCAGCTTGTAGTTGTTCCCGTGTCTGAATAGAGAGTTTGAAGAATACTTAACTGATATCATGGTAACAACTGGGATATAGGAGGTTCTACTATATTCTGCCTTTGTGCACAATTAATCATTGCGAAACTCAGCATTTCCAGTAGGATTTATATAACGAAATCAGTAACTATTTTGAAAGCGGTAGTGGGAGCCAACTAAGTTGACACTCCGTAAATACTATGCTGGGTTTGGCAATAAACCCAAGTTAGTCAGGGTGTTTTAGACGAGATTCCTGCATTGCAGGGGGTTGGACTAGATGACCCTTGGGGTCCCTTCCAACTCTACAATTCTATGATGGAAAAAGAATTATGGAGAATAAATATTGTCCAGTCTGATTTAAAGGGAATGTCAATAAACTGCGTTATCAAGCTGACGGACACTCTGCCTTAAAACATGCTTCAAAGTAAAATGGGAAAGGGTTCAAATTACCAAGGAATAGGTAATCTCCTTCCTAGCAAGGAATAGTGTTGCTGCCCAAATCAGATTAACCTGATTTCTGGTGATGGGCTTTGTGTTCCACCTAGGAGGAATCCAGTATTTCAGCACCAGGACTTACTGGAACATTTCTAAGCTCCATTAGGTCAAATTAACTGAAAGAACCTGTTTTTTTTTGTGTTTTTTTTTTGCAAAGCCACATTAAAAAAAATTACCCTTGCTTCTCTTTCTGCATCCTGGGTTCCCCCAACCTGTTCCTGGAGCAATGCATATGCTCTTTGCAAAGCTTGATATTCTCTGGTTAGCTGACAGAACCGCAAGTCAGCTTCTTCTTTAGGGGTGCTCTTTAAAGAAATGTAAAAAAAAAAGAAAAAAAGATTACCGTCATCATTTTAAAAGAGAAAGAACTCTGTAAATAAACAAATTATAGCAGGCATACCATTCTAGCTAAGTCTTTTTACACTTTTTTGCCATGTCTTGAAATTGCAAACATCAATATACTTTTGGTGATGACTGAAACACAAACTTAGCTATAGTTTCAGTATGATATGATATGATAATCTTTATTGTCATTGTCCCATACAGAACAACGAAATTGAAAAAATCTACACCAGACATTCAAAAATCAACAAGCCTGCTATCCCAGCTATCCCAGCCTGGTTAGCCACCTAACCAGTACATTCAATATTGTAAAAGGGCAACATAATGGAGAAGTCCCAGCCTTTTTAGAAATCTGATTCATAAAAGGGACAAGGCCTTGCTGTGAACATGAAAATGTTGCTTCTGTGTTTGTTAGATTTATATCCCACTCTTAATAAAACGATAGTGTCTCCGGCCCTCCCCTTTATCCTACAGGGTAGAATTGGCTGCAAAAGGGGAATCATAGAATTTGGAATGCCCAAAGTGAGTTTGGAATGCCCAAAGTGAGTTTCATGGCTGGGTGGGGACTGGAACATGGTCTCCCCAGTCCAACTTTGACACCAGCCACCACCACCACACCAGATCTCTCCCCTACACTTGTGCTTCCAATCCCTTTCATTATTACATTGGTAATAGCCATAATTATTTCCTATAATAAAGATGCGGGTGGCACTGTGGTCTAAACCACTGAGCCTAGGGCTTGCCGATCAGAACGTCGGTGGTTCGAATCCCCGCGACGGGGTGAGCTCCCGTTACTCGGTCCCTGCTCCTGCCAAACTAGCAGTTCGAAAGCACATCAAAGTGCAAGTAGATAAATAGGTACCGCTCCGGCGGGAAGGTAAACGGCATTTCTGTGTGCTGCTCTGGTTCGCCAGAAGCAGCTTAGTCATGCTGGCCTCATGACCCGGAAGCTGTACATCGGCTCCCTCGGCCAGTAAAGCGAGATGAGCACCACAACCCCAGAGTCTTTTGTGACTGGACTTAACTGTCAGGGGTCCTTTACCTTTACCTTTTTTTTTACCTTTTTTTCCTATAATGTGCCCTCCCTGTCTCTTCTTCTGACGTAATTATTCTTAATGATAATGGAAAGAATGCCCACACTCTCACCAACAGTTGCATTGATAAAAGCTGTGGCACAGGTTGTGAGAGGGAGCAGCGCTTACTGTGGGAAAGCCCATGCCTCCCAAGTATCTACATACCATCCAATAGCAAAATATTAAAATATAACATAAATACACAGAGGAAAATCAGCAGCAGACTAAAGCCAGATTTAAAACCAGCAATGGAAAACTACAGGAAACACAAGAGATTTAATGTATTTTTAATCTCCTGCTGGAAGCCAACCAGAGTGGCTGGGGAGACCCAGCCGGATGGGCGGGGTATAAATAATAAATCATCATCATCTTAAAAGCACTAGAAATATAAAAATGGAGGGGATCCACTGGATACAGAAAAGAGCAAAATATAGGTGCCGGGGAGCTTCTCTGTGGAGTCACTGCTGAAAAGGCTGGTAGTTACCAGCCAAACCTCATTTGTTGGGGCAACTGGAAAAGTGCCTCAGTATATATTGGAAAAGCCAATCCTTAAAGTAACCTGGGTTCATGCTGTTTAGGGTCTGAAGCAAGGATGGGCTGCAACTATCATCATCCCTGACCATTGGCCATACAGGCTAGAGCTTATGAGAGTTGTGGTTGAATAGTACCCAGATAGCAGTTCCCCATCCCTGCTTTGAAGGTGAATACCAGCTCTTTAAATTGGACCCTGAAATTGACTGGAAACAGATGGCCCCCTAGTATGCACCAGCTAAAGTTTCCAGACCATTTTCAAAGGCAGCCCCACAAGCAACAGTAATCCAAATAAGAGTCTATCAGAGCAAAGCTATCCCAGTCCAGATAAGACAACAGCTGGTATATCAGCCATAGAGGATAAAAGTGCTCTGAGCCTCTGGCCTAGTGACAAGTGCTGGATCCAAGAGCATCCCTAAAACGTGGGCACAACCCTTTAGGGCAGGTGGGGAATCACTGGCCCTCAGCACTTCTGGACCCCCCCGCCCCCGAAGCATATTTGGAACTGGTCATCAGCCTCTCCTCCTCAGCCCTCTCGGCCTTACATGCCCCCATTCTGGCTGCAGAGAGAGGAGGAGGAGGGAGGAAGAGAAGGGGGGACTGATTGCTGTGTTTCTTCTCCAGCAGTTTGCTGTACCGGTACTTCCAGTGAAGACTTTCCTATGGACTCAGTTTATACAAAGTATGCTACCTTCAAGTACCATGGCAACACTGGCAACTGCCCTTGGGACCACATTCTTCCAATTGTTCTGAGTTTGGGAGAGACATATGCATGTGACAGGAGTGAGCCAGCAGTAAACCCCACTGAGCAAGCTGGAGTTAACTCTTTATTAGCAAAAATACAATCTGCACGTAAGCCCTCATGAGGACAGCAACTCATCTCTGGCAGGCCTTGCACCCATGAGGTAGTTGCTGAGACTGAAGGTCCTCATCCCCCCACAGCTTCCTAAGTCCTCTCCTCTTCAGGGTTTTCCCCAAGCAATCTTGAGATTGCACCTATGTGAAGCTAACTTTCAGCTTCTGCCTCTGATTTGGGACAGCTTCCGACGCTTCTTCTCCCCCTTGTCCCACCAGGCTCTGAGCCTTCTCCCCAGCTGGTGCCTCCCACCTTTCCTCTAGGTCCAACCAGTCCATGATAGTATACCATATCAAAGTCACCGGTGCTTACATCTTCCAAGTCTTCTTCTGGTGTAGCTGGAGTCCTGTCCGTTTTATCTGTATTATAGGAAGTGACTGATGATGTTTCTGAATCCACTGATTCTTCGTCAAATCCAAAAAATGTCTCCACAACATGCCTCTGAAATAAGACCAATGTACTTTGTTATAGACAAGCAAGTTATTCAAAGAGCTGTATCAAAAGGGCCTTTATTTCTGTCTTTAAAGAAGGTGACAACAATCGGAGGCCAAAATAATAGCACCAAAATAACTATCCACAAACTATGCACCTCAGCCACAGTCTCTCAAGCAAAGGCATAGGGAAGTATTTTCCATGTCCTCTTCCACAATGTGATCAGCAACAATCCAAACCCAAGATCCACCAGGATGAGAGAGTTTGAATTTGAGACATCTTGGGCTTTCCCTGCTGCTATGGGGTTCAACCAGGTCTACGCTGGAGTAAAGGCCTCACCCCAGCTGAGCATCCACCAGCATCTGTCCCTCAGCCTGCAGAATTTGTGCCAGTGTAAGTCCCAATAACTTACACCTAGGGCCCAAGCCTCAAAACTCAGTCCATGCCAGAGGCTCCTGGACAGAATTTGGAATAGGGATAACTTGCACCAGCCTAAGTTAGGTTGGCTTCCTATAGTTAGGACTATCCACAAGGCAAGGATGAACAACCTGGCACAACTTCCATGAACCCTAACCACTGGCCTTGCTGGCTGAGGCTACTGGGAGTTGCCGTCCAAGAATGTCTGACGGGCACCGCATTGGCTACCCCAACATTAAGGAGTCAAAGACTCTAAAACTCTCGATAAATATTACACACACACGCGCACACACAAATAATATAAATAGCAACCAAATTAATTAATTAATTCTTTGCCTATAAAATACAAAAAAATAAAAATCAGTACAATCCAGCAACCAACAGTTGTGGAATGCCCACACACAAAGATATGTTTTCAGTAAGCACTTGAAACACACTACAGGGTCTCCTAGGCTGGATCTAGACACATCTAAAAAGTGTTTCAGTTAAACCCGTTGTAAACTTCATAAAGGGAAATCATATTGACGGAAGGCAGGACTCCACAGCACCATCTGGTGTTAACAGTGTTATAACGCATATAAAATGGTTTTTCTTTACTAATGTAGCTGAGTCCCTAGAGTGCCGGGGGTGGGGGGATATTCCAGAGAACGGAAACCATTACAGAGAAGGCCCACTTCAAAACTGCCACTAGATTGTAGTCTGCAGGCTGCAACATGGCCAGCAGAGTCTCCTTTGATGTTCTCAGTGAACGCATGGAAATCTACTTGATAACCTGATCCAAAGTGGTGCAAGGCCTTATATGTTAACAAGATCTTGATAGCTAATAGGCAGCCAGTGCAGTTCTTTTAGCATTGGTGTAGTATGTGTGCAGTTTGATATCCCAGTGAAGACATTGACAGCCATATTCTGCAGACGTAGCAGCTTCTGAACCACAAAAAGTGCATTGCAATAACCCAACTGCAATGCTTCCAATACATGGACCACAGTGGCCAAGCTATCCTAGTCCAGAAAAAAAGAGTGCATGTCATGTACTAACCAAAGCTCTTCATTTATGCCGCACAGCTGCTAACTAATGTGCACTAAGTTAAAATAAAAATAAATTAGAGTGAGCAGTTAAGAGAAAACGGAAACATTCAGAGGAGAAGGGGTTAAATCAATGGGATACCATTTTCCCCAAGCCATGTCCACCCGCCACCACCTGATGCCACCTAGGGCAAAACAGCTGCAAAAGAACAGCAGGAAGCCTTAAGATGCACTCCTGTAGATGGACTCATTGCTGCTAGCTGGCCAGTCTTTGTTATCAAGACATTTTATTTTTATTCAAATGTTTAGACACCACACTTCCATAGGAATATAACATGGCAGTTCTACAATAGGCTAATAATTTACATCAGAACAAAATAAAAAAATTCCTTCCAGTAGCACCTTAAAGACCAACTGAGTTAGTTCTAGGTATGAGCTTTCATACCTGAAAGGTCCGGTGACTTCTGTTTCAGTGTATCTGAAGAAGTGTGCATGCACACGAAAGCTCATACCTAGAACTAACTCAGTTGGTCTTTAAGGTGCTACTGGAAGGAATTTTTTTATTTTGTTTTGACCATGGCAGACCAACACGGCTACCTATCTGTAATTTACATCAGGTCAGGGATGTTCCTGGACTGCAGCTCCCCGTCATCAGCCCTGATCGCTGGCCATGCTTGTTGGGCCTGATGAAGTCCAGCACCATCTGGTGGGCCTCAGGCTCCCAACCCCCAGCTTAAATTCCCTAAAGAAGCATAGCTGGGGCTTTGGATTAGCCACAGCACTAGATACCCTATGCACATCACAAAAATGAGAAACCAGTTATAATATGATTAAATGCCTGAAATGAAGGACAGAGTTCATGTAATTAGGAAATAAGGGCACAATGCTACGGCAAAACAGAGATAACCCTTCCCCCCCCCCGCCCTGGTTCCCCATCCAGGAGGCAAGGTAAGGCGGATCTGGCCTACAACGAGCGCAGCAGTTGCTGCAGCCCCCTCTTCTGCACCCACTGTAGAGGCAGCAAGTGGGGAGCTGTTTTGCCTGAAGCAGCAAAACCTCCTGGGCCAGCCCAGCTCCCATGCTATGACAGCAGTTCTTAAGTCTTAGAAAGGAAGTTTCATTCACAGCTTGCATCTGTTGTCAACAAAATCTGCCCTTTTCCCTTATGGGGTATCCAAGAGCCCGTATAGAGTCCCTAAGTGGGTTCCCTATCGGTAGGAGAGAATAACAGAGGCCAGCCAGAGAACATTGAGAAACAAGGCAGCTAGTAAGTCTGATCTTTATTGAACTGTTGCCACAGGGTCCTCACTCACCACACGCAGGACGGAGGAGCAACACACAACACTGGTGCACAAGGCCTTTATATAGTCTTTTTAAATAGCCACCTTGCAGCCCAAGACCACCCCCCAATACATCATACGTATATCACAGAAGGGGCGTCTACAAAAGAATCCTGTCTGGTAGGAAACCTGTTGATGGGTTTACCTGGCTGTTAATGGGTTTACCTGGCGAGCCTGGCTGTCCTTTTTTTTTTTTTTTTAAATATATTTTATTAAGGGTTTTCTTGTTTTACAGTGTAAGTGTAATGCCTCGTGTATTTTTTTTCCCCGTGTAACATTTTTACAAATCCATTTCATTTGTTGAGGCATTAGGGGGAGAAGAAAAAAGAAAAGAAAAAAAAAGAAGAAAGGAGGGTGGAAGGAGGGGAGATGGATGGGGTGGGGTGGGGTAGCGGTGTTTCTATTATGCTTAATGTATGTAGTTTGGTGTCAGCGTGCTTGTGTTGTTCACTTGTGTTCCTTTGGTGGTGAGAGAGGTTGGGGTTGGCCTAGGATGTGATTGTTTGTTTGTGATTGGCTGTGGTGATCTTTGTTTTCGTGTGTGAGTGAGGTGGGTGGGTGTTTTGGATCAAGTTAGCCATATTGATTTGTATGCTGTTGGTGGATTATTGTCATTGTCCTGTTGGGCTGTGTATGTGATAAAGGGGAGCCATACCGGGGTGAAGGTGTCTTCTTCTGTTTGTCCCCGTGTCAGTTTCAGTTTGTTAGTTAATTTTTCTAGTAGGGCTGTTTCCCATACTATTTGGTACCATTGGTCCATGCTTACTCCTGACAGGTCTCTCCAGTGTCTGGTTATGGTGTTTCTGGCTGCTGAAAGTAGGTGGGTTATGAGTTCTTTGTGGAGTAAATGGGCATTGTTGTCTTGGAAGATTTTTGGAGGGCCAATTCTGGGGTGAAGTCTAATACTTGCTTTGTTATTTTACATATTTCTTGTATGGCTGTTGTCCAGAATAGTTGGATTTTGGGACACTCCCACCACATGTGGAGGTATGTGCCTGTGGAGGTGCACCCTCTCCAGCATTTTGGTGAGGTTCCTGGGTGTATTAGCGCTAGTTTCCTTGGTGTTAGTTCCTGAGTCCAGGTCACAGGCTACCCTATTCATATCTTAAATGTGCCCTTAGGGCAGGATTTGTGAGCAAAGAGACAATGGGGAGGTTTTTCCCCATTCCCTCCCTCCTTGCAGAGAAACATTTGAGATCAATTTGGGAGAGACAAAATGGTTTCAGGACTGTCTTCCTGTACTGTTTCAGACATGTGGTTTAGATATTTATGTATGTGTTTGCTTGGTACATTTATTTTATATCTTAGACCTCATAATTCTCATAAAAACATCAGGACATGTACAGACCACCAAAGAACACCTTCAGAGTTCAAGCACAGCATCCGGAGTCCATGACAAATGAAAGCTGAGAAGATGTCCCAACAAGCAGTCACGCCTCACCCACCAGCTTTTAAAGGTGAGATGTGGTACGATCGCTTGCAATACTTTGTCCCTACAAAACTACTCTGAGGGACGTGGGTCTGTTCCCAACAGCAGAGGCAGCCCTGAGTTCTTAGAAGTGGGGTGGAGGTCAGCAGCTCTGGCTTCTCCTTCTCTTCCAGCTCCCCTGAGGGCTAGTCAACGGCCTCCCCCACTACTAGGCTGTTATGTACTGAGTTGAATAGGATCCAAAATGCAGCAGTCTGATTGGTCCTAGAACAATAGGATCCAAAATGCAGCAGTCTGATTGGTCCTAGAACAATAGGATTCAGAATGCAGCAGTCTGATTGGTCCTAGAACAATGCAGCAGTATGATTGGTCTGCAGGAGCCACCCAATCCAGCTCCAGATGGAAGTGAATCCACAACCTGGTTGGCCTACAGGAGAATTCCAGAATTCACGTGCAGCCCATTGTGTAAATAATGTATATAAAGCAGATACTTTGAGGGGACTTTCATTCCTCCTCACCACTATGAGCTGAATAAAGAGCATGAAATCCACTCTCGACTCTGAGTATATTTCATAGGCCATCACTCAGCTTCATGGAGGGGCCAGGACAGGAAGTCATCAGGACTGCCTCCCAAGGTAAAAGGGGTATGGTGCCTGTCCTCCCTCCAATGCCTCTCCCTGCCATCTGCATCCTCCTCGTCTTCCTCATCTGACAGCAATTGCCGCCCCAGCCCTGAGGCAGTCAGCATTATGGGGCTCATGACGCCACTCTGCAATTCCAAGAAATGCAAAAATGAAGATTGCACAATTGCACATCAACTTGAGTTTTGGCGTTCAAATACCAGGTAGTAAAAATCATCACCTTAAGCCAGGGCCTTCTTAAGCATATCCGGTGCCGTGGTGCAAAGCTCCCTCTGGCACGCCCCCCCCCCATTTCCCAGTTTTTTTAGGAAGGATGGCGCTGCCAGCGGGGCTGGAGGAGGCAGGCAGTGGCTGGAGGATGGCTCCTCCGGCGGGGAAGAGGGGGATGCTGGACACGGTGTCTCCCGGCTCAGCTGGCCGCTTTGTGCCATGGTGGCCACGGCAGACGGAGGCTCCAGGTGCGGCACTGCTTCGGCGCCGCATGGCGGAGGTGGGCGAGGGCAGTGAGCTGATGCTGGGAGGCACCGCGTTCAGCCTCTGCCTCTTCCCTGGTGCCCTCTAGAACTTGGCGCCCTGCGCCACTAGCCTCTATGGGTAAGACGCCCCGGCCTTAAGCAGAGTATGTATTACGACCGAAAGAAAGAACAGAACTAGAGCTTTAAAATACTTCTAACAGCCTTGCTGTGTTTTGTTGCACATAGCACCATATTTATAACTCAGAATTAAAACTCTGCCTCCTACAAAGAGTTTTCACAATTGTGTCTTGTGGTTCTTTGGTTAAACAGCTCTTTAGTGTTGATAGCCCAACAAGAAACAGATAATTATAGGAATTCTTTTGTGGGGGGGATTAGCCCTTTAAATAGCACCATCTCCCATAGGCACCTACCGTAATCCCTAATCTAGACTGCTGTCTAGAAATGCCATGAAGTGCTGTTGTGCCTGGAGGACACTATCTGCATGTGTGAATGTGTAAGACCACTTCAAAAAGTGATTTGGAGGAGGAGATCACGCACACAAGAATAGAAATTGTAAATGGGAGTGTGAAGACTAGGAGTTAGAAATGTGTCAGAATGAAGAGGATTTTTTATATTTACATAATTTATATTTCACACCTTTAACATAACTGTATGGGCAGTTAACAAAGTAGTTATTATTTTTATTCGAGTGGAAGCAAAGACTTGACAATGTAGAAAACAGTGGCAGCTGTGCAAAGAAGTGAAGAGGCAGAAGAAAGCACAAAAGGGCTCGAGACAAGAGGGGTAGGACCTCCAAGCCCCAAAACACACACAATGGTCCTCCTCCCTAGATTATTAATCAATGGCCCATAATGTTTGAGTGCCAATTAATATGCTTTACAGTATATGAAAAATGCTTGGAAAGCATCACACACAGACTATTTCCGTGTAAGAGAAATGTATTCATTAAAATGAAAATTAACACATCACCATTATTATGAGGTTAAGTGCACCATGGGATTTATGCAACACCTGCAATGTAATTTACAACGCAACTGCTCCGTATTCATCAGATAAGCACTTAAATAGGTGGGCCAGTAGTAGTAAGATTTAACAACTCTTCTTTAATGCATAACATTTTAAAACTACAGTAAAAAAAAATGGAGGAAAAATAGAGTGAAATGGCATGGTTTACTTCAAAGGCCTTATCATTTATTTACAGCATTTCTATATCGTTATTTTGTTTTAAAATCTCTTCTGTCAAAATTCATCCACTGCACCCTTTTGTTTATATTTTCCCTATCCAAAGCAGCAACATACGTTTTATAAGCATCACCCAAGAGGGTCCACAGTGTAAATTTATGAGAACCACCAAAAAGGTTTAGAATATGCTATCCATTTCATCACTGGGCGACACCACTTTCATTAAAGTGTAAGAGCTGTTTATGAGCAAATGATGTCTTATTTCTGAAGACAAAGGGCAAAATCCACTGGGATTTTCTTGCGCAAGAACTGGTCTGAACATCATTGAAAACTGAATGATTAGCTGTTTATTCTGTGGACTGCCCTGAAATCTTATGAAGAGCAATATATAAATTAACTAACTAACTAACTAACTAACTAACTAAATAAGTAAGTAACAGAAGCTAAACTGTGTAAAAAACAAACAAACATCCTTTTCTCTTCTTTTAACTTCAGTAACATCATATACTTCACTTTACATTTTTTACGTCATTAACGAAGTAACAGGGTAGAAACTCAAATTAAATTCAGCATCGCAAGAATATGAACAAATAGCTCAGAGTTTCTTACCATCATGCTTGTAAGTCATTTCTTGGCAGCCAGAAAAATATAGGCATACCAGAGCACAGAGACAGAGGAAAAAAGAAAAATACAAGACGAGAAATATGTATTCCATCTTAATGATGCAGACACTGGGCACTTTGTTTATAAAAAGTAGAGCATCATAATTAAGTTTGCAGAGCAGCAAATAGTCCCACAAGCTGTCTAAATTCCAAACACTGTAGTTCCATTACTCCATCATAAAGTCAGACATGCTGGACAGGTTTTCTACCCATTTCACCCACCAAAGTTCCTAAGATTTAAATATCCATGGCTACCCAAGTATACAAAGAGCTCCACCCTCAGTGCTGCTCCTGGAGACCGAAGCTAGCTGCCAGGAACCTGCTACTTTCAAACTTCCCTTGGCAATTAAGAGAGTGCCCAGTGAAAGCAAGCATAGCGACTGTTACCTGGTACTCTTACACGTAAGCAAGGGAATGATTAAAAGGAACACTTGGGGGAAGTCACTTTGTAATGCTGGAAGTTGTGATCTTAATGCATGTTGCTTGGATTTCAGAAAAAAAGCTGATTTTAATAAGCTCAGAGAAAGACTAGGTTCATTAATGAGGGAAGGAGGCCAAGATGAATGGGAGTTCTTGGAGAAAATGTTACTAAAGGCATAATCGGGGGACGGGGACGAGTAAACAAAAATAAATAAATAGGAAAAATATAAAAAAGGCCAATGTGGTTGCATAAAAAGATTAGCGGGGAGATGAATAAAAAAAGCAAGGGAGCGTGCCTAAGAGGTAAAAGTCACTAACGGTAAATACAGACAAGTAGCTCTCACCTGTAGAGATGGTATCAGGTAAGCTAAAGATCAAAGCAAACTGAGGCTGGAGAGGGATGCTGGGGGGGGGGGTGTTGTTCATGTATACTCAGAACAAGAGAAAGGGGTAGTATCATTGCTTCCTAAGGATTGTGATTCCTAAACATTAGGAAGAACTTCCTGAGAGTAAGAGCTGTTCGACAGTGGAATTTGCTGCCAAGGAGTGTGGTGGAGTCTCCTTCTTTGGAGGTCTTTAAGCAGAGGCTTGGCAACCATATGTCAGGAGTGCTCTGATGGTGTTTCCTGCTTTGCAGGGGGTTGGACTCGATGGCCCTTGTGGTCTCTTCCAACTCTATGATTCTATGATTCTAAGGATTGTGAAATGTTAAGGGCCAACTATTAGATGCTGGAACTGCTCAACTCTGTTTTTTGCTTTTCTATTCTCCCAGAGGGGGAATTACATGCAATCTTGCATCGGCAGCATGAAAGTAGAAGCAGCCAGTGGGGTGGGGGTGGGCAGCCACAATGCTAGTTTCCCAGCTGGTGTGACACCTCCTCTTGCTTGGAGGGGAAGGAGAGAGGTATCCGGTAGGTTAGTGCAGTTACTGCACTGGGAGAACCAATCTGATGCGCACAGAACCCCTCCAACCTTCCCAGTAAGCAGCCGTGACGCACTTACTGGGAAGGCTGCTTTTCAACTCTACCCACTACTGTAGGATGTGTCAGTATCGCAGTTCCAGATTTGACAAGGAGAAAATACTTATTTACCTTAAACAAGTTCAAGTCCTTGGGGTCAGATCAATTTTAGGGTACCGAAGGGGCCTGTTCTCAGAATTGCTGTCTATTATCATGGAGAGTTACAGTGGTACCTTGGTTGCCGAACAGTCCCCCCAAATACTGCTTAATTAATAGGGGACAGCACCTTACCATCTAATATCTTGGTTCTTGCTCTGGTGGCCCCAAACTCCCAAAATGAGCAATATGTGTAAGCACTTGGCATGTCCATTTTGACTGCTGAAGTAAATACGAAGGTAGAGCAAATACAAAATATTCTAAAGTTGGTGGGAAAGTGCTTTACTGAAGGTACCTAGTAACACTGACTGCAGCCTTAATGTTTATTTTCCTGCCCATCTTCCTTCATGGTTCCACAGGGAAGCACATGGCTAGGCATGCATGCAAATAAAGAGCCTTACTGACAGATTCACAGACATCCAAATCCCTCCTCACTCTCTTCATAGGATGTCTGATGAGGGCAACTTTCTCTAACCATGGTCACAAGCTTCGGGATTCTCCATCTCCTTAGCTGCCACAGCAGAGCTCCTTCTACTGGCTGAGATGTAGATTTAGTTTATTAATGTTTGGGTCATAGGCCATCACATATTACTGGCTGTGGACATGGCTGCCCTCCCATTGACTACTTTCCCCACTTGATCAGCCACTTTCCTTGTCAAGTGGGGGACAAGCAGGTGCCGCAGGGTTCCATCCTGGGCCCATTGCTGTTCAATGTTTTTATAAAGGACTTGGACAAAGGAATTGAGGGGGTGCTCGTCAAGGAACCAGGCAGAGGGCCTTCTCGGTAGTGGCGCCCGCCCTGTGGAACGCCCTCCCATCAGATGTCAAGGAAATAAACAACTATCTGACTTTTAGAAGACATCTGAAGACAGTTCTGTTTAGGGAAGTTTTTAATGTCTGATGTTTTATTGTACTTTCAATATTTTGTTGGAAGCCACCTGGAGTGGCTGGGAAAACCCAGCCAGATGGGCAGGGTATAAATATATTATTATTATTATTATTATTATTATTATTATTATTATTATTAGCAGCAGCAGCAGCAGCAGCAGCAGATGACACCAAACTGGGAGAGCTAGCGAATGCTGCAGAAGGCAGAATCGGGATTCAAAATGACCTCAACAGATTGGCGAACTGGGCCCAAACTAACAAAATGGATTTCAACAGGGACAAATGTAAGATTCTACACTTAGGCAGAAAGAACAGGGTGCATAAGATGGGGGACACCTGGCTTACTAGTAGAACATGTGAAAAGGACTTAGGGATCTTAGTGGACCAAAAGCTTAACATGAGTCAACTGTATGATGCAGCAGCAAAAAAAATCTAATGCTATTGTCAGGGAACTGCCATTGGAGCCAGAGGGAGAGGGAGGGCTCCAGAGGGATGCCGGAGAGCGTCCCAGGAGGGAGAGAAGCAGTCCATCTTCTGGGGAAGAGAATCAGCGTAGCACCAGCGGAGAAGGGGGGCAGATGGGGGAATCGGCGAGGTGGCTCCATGACTCCTCGCCGGAGACCAGCGGGGAGAGCACGGGTCCGCCGCTGCCCACACCCTCCTTGCACAGAAGACTTCAGTGCAGGGAGAGTAGGCAGAGACTAGGCGTCAAAGAGCTTCTTTGCTGGAAGAAGTTCAAGAAACGCCCACTGATGGATTCTGCCAGCGATTGAGACAGCCACGGGCAAGTGGCTGTCCGGACAGAAAGGGTTCACCCAGGTAACCCAGCCAAGCGTGGCGCCGATTTACGCACAAGCAATTCCTAGAACCATTACAGCTATCAACAGAAGTACATTATCCAGATCAAGGAAAGCAATAGTACCACTCTCCTCTGCCTTGGTCAGACCACACCTGACATACTGTGCCCAATTCTGGGCACCACAATTTAAGAAGGATGTTGACAAGCTGGAACATGTGCAGAGGAGGGCGATCAAGAGGTTCAAGGGTCTGGAAAGCAAGCCTTATGAGCAATGGTTGAAGGAGCTGGGCATGTTTAGCCTGGAAAAGAGGAGAGTGGGAGATATGATAGCCATCTTCAAATATCTCAAGGGCTGTCACACGGAAGATGGTGCAAGCTTGTTTTCTCCTGCTCCAGAAGGGAAGATCCGAACCAATGGATTCAAATTACAAGAAAGGAGATTCCAACCAAACATGAGAAATAGCTTTCTGATAGTAATAGCTGTTTGACAGTGAAACAGTCTCCCTCGGGAGGTTGTGTACTCTCCTTTATTGAAGGTTTTTAAGCAGAGGTTGGATAGCCATCTGTCATGGATGCTTAGTTGAGGGGGTTGAACTAGATGACCCTTGGGGTTTGTTCAAATTCTACAATTCTATGATTCTATGATTCCTTAGAAACCAAGGATTCTCCTCCTACCACAGGGGTCAGAGGCAAATGCAATTTAATTTGGCACAGTAGCTAGTTTCTGTTGGAAAAACGCCCCCGGGGAAAGGTGCCAAGTTTCCCAAGACGCCGGGCTTCTCTCTGGTGGTCACTCTCTGGCTGGAAATTGCCTTCAGTCCAGAGAGACTCATGACTCCCTCATGAGAGGAGCACACTCACTTCCTCCTGGCATCTCATCACAGAAGGAAGAGACAGCCTATAGTCTAACAGCTACTTTATTAAGACTGTACTCTGAGCAGCAGAACACATGGTCTCCGACTCGACTTAGCTTCAACCCAGAAGCGAAAGCAAAAACACTCAGTAATTCCACCAGGTTACACTGAGAACTGGCTGAGACTTCCTGTCTCACGCTCAGGGACATCACATGATGTCAACAATGTTGCTGCTTCTCGCAGCTAGTGGGAACTGAAATCCCAACAGTTTCTACACCAGGAATGGGGAAGCTCAAGGATAGGGGCCAAATATGGCCCTCTAGGCCTCCCTAGCTGGGCCTTGGGACTCTCTAGCCAGCCTTCCGCTCTTTCCCCAGGCCTTGCCCTTTGCATGCCCTCCTTGAGTATTCCTGGCTGTTTGGAGTGTGTCCCAGAACTCAGATAATGGCTTTTGCTTGCCTGGATAGAGATTAGAGAAGGGCTCCTGAGTGTGCGTAAAGGGACCCCTGACCATCAGGTCCAGTCACGGAAAACTCTGGGGTTGCAGATATCCAAACTTGTTGTACAGTGGTGCCTCGCAAGACGAAAAACCCGCTAGACGAAAAACCCGCTAGACGAAAGGGTTTTCCGTTTTGGAAGCGCTTCGCAAAACGAATTTCCCTATGGGCTTGGTTCGCAAGACGAAATGTCTTGCGAGTTTTTCCGACTTTTTTTCCCTCCCCCCCTTTTTTCTAAGCCGCTTATCCGCTAAACTGATAAGCCGCTAAAAGCTGCTAAACCGCTAATAGCGCTAATCTGCTAAGCCGTCAATGGGCTTGCTTCGCAAGACGAAAAAACCGCTAGACGAAGAGAATTGCGGAACGGATTCTTTTTGTCTTGCGAGGCACCACTGTATACAGGTTTGAATAGATATCCAAACTTGTTGCTAATAATTTCTATAACATGTTATAATGTACAAATGCTTGAATGTATATATTTTTGTAGAAATGGGTCACTTCATCTGGCTGTTTGAGCCCACCCAGGGATGGCTGCATTACAGGGAATTGGACTAGATGACCCCTGGGGTCTCTTCCCTCTCTCCAGTTCTGTAATTCAGAGACAGCAATGTGCCTGAGAAAATACACAGTGTCTGTATCATTCCTGAGATCCACTGCCCAGTTCCAGTCCATTTTGAGACATGAGTTTTGCCATTGTAAAGGTAAAGGGACCCCTGACTGTTAGGTCCAGTCACGGATGACTCTGGGGTTGCGGCACTCATCTCGCTTTACTGACCGAGGGAGCCGGCGTACAGCTTCCGGGTTATGTGGCCAGCATGACTAAGCCACTTCTGGCAAACCAGAGCAGCGCACGGAAACACCGTTTACCTTCCTGCCGGAGTGGTACCTATTTATCTACTTGCACTTTGACGTGCTTTCGAACTGCTAGGCTGGCAAGAGCAGGGACTGAGCAACGGCAGCTCACCCCATCGCGGGGGTTCAAACCACCCTGGCTGTTTGGAGTGTGTCCCAGGACCCAGATAATGCTTGCCTGGATAGAGATTAGAGAAGGGATCCTGAGTATGCGTAGAAACTAGCTTATGGTATGATGTTTACATCCACTGCTCAGTGGCCTTTTGCCCTCTCTGCTACTGGCATGCAGCCCCCAGGGTTGCCATACGTCCAGATTTCCTTGAACATGCCTGGGATTCCAAAGGCAAAATCACCATCTGGGTGGATTTAAATTTTGAAAAATGTCCAGGGGGGTTGGGGGTTGGGGCGTGTGCTGTGGGAGTGGGTGAACAGTCTGCCTGTCAGTCTGGCGGGTGGCTGGCCGGCCAGCTGAGAGGACCCCGCTTCTCCCCCATGGTGAGTTAAGAGCCACACCAGGCCCTCCCCCCTCGGTGGTCTCTGGGTCCAGGCCTGGCAGCAGCCCCCACAGCCCTGCCCCCACTACGGAGCCACACGCACAAAAATGTTAAAATGTGAGGACCCTTGTTTGCCATTTTGCTCCCTCACCCAAAAATCAAACTTCTCATTAATCCAAACCTTTCTTTCTCCAAATCAAACGTACTAAATATTCCAGCGAAGGGAATAAAAAAATGATGGTTTCACTTGAGCCGGAGCACAAAAGAACATATTTGCAACCCATGATTCAATCCTGAAAATGTGAAGCCATAACCTCTGCTCATGTGCAGAGTACATCACAAACGTGATTAAACATAATTGGCCTCTTTTGCCTAAGATAGGAAGAGGATCCTTCAGGTCTGGGAAGGATAGTCAAATCCACGTGACATCCATACAGGCTTAGATACAAAGCTTTCCATTTTAGAAATTCATTGAGAAACTAACTAACCCCCCCCCAAAAAAAAACCACAGTTGCATTTTACAACATTCAGAGCTGGCCGGCCCATGAGGCGAGGCAAAGCGGTCAGATCCAGGCCCTAGGAGCGTGCCACTTGCCACCTCCTCTTCCATGCCCTCCCCACCACTATGGTTCCCTCCCCACACTTTGTGCCCCCCCACCTCTCCTCTCCAGCCTCCTTTCCTCTTTTTCCTGGGCCGCCTCCAGATGGCAGTAGGGGGGTCTGGCAGGGATGGGCAGAGAAATATCCTGGCCTGACCCTGCTCATATTCAGTGCTGTAGAATTATGTTTCTGTTTCAAACAATACCTATTATTTATAAGATTTTATGAAGACTTTTCATAATACATTACAATAAAAAACAAACTAATCTAAACAAAAAGAAAAAAGAAACAAAGAATATACAACTGTGTATGTGCTGTCACCTGTTTCCTTTTTTACTATTTCTTTATGTATTGATTGATTACAAGACTTTATAGAGTTTTATCTGTACTGTACCCTGCTTGAGGATTGTTTAGTACTGAAAGCGGGTAATAAAGTTTATAACTAAACTAAACTGTTTCAGAAGAAGCCCCATTGAGTTATTTGGGACCTGCTTCCAGATAAGTGTGCACATGTTTGCAAACTTAGCTGTGCAAAACAGAACGTTAAGAAAAAGTGCCACCGTCAGGCCTTCAGCAGTACTTTCCAGGTTACACTGCAGTTAAATATTGACATCTCCATATATTAAAGTAACAAGAAGCAGCTGTGAAAAAAATCAGCATTTTGTAGTTTTTAAAATTAATTATTAATAGTGATGGCAATTGTTGTTTTTCTCATTTTATTGCCATAATTTTAATATTGAAAAGAAGTTTGGAAAAACCATTATCCCTCAGTCTCAATAAAAATGTCACTCACCTTTGTGGGTTTCAAATTCTGCGTCTTCTGTTTCCTGGAGCGTAACCATCGATCCCGCTCCTAGAGCAAGGAATGTCTTTTAAATAATTTAGCATATATTCAAAATACGTAACAAATAATCATGGGTGTGGAATCTAAAATTCTAACATGCTGCACAGCAAAGCTAAAGATCCCATTCCATTTCTTTTTCTGAAATACACACTTTTAAAACTAGTTGCTACAGAGGAAAATCTGGGGGAAACACAGCGAATCGACAATGTACACAGCTGACAAGCCATGAGAAATGGAAAGAGATTTTGGATAAATTCACTTCTCCGCTCCTTCTTTTATGAGATAGATTCATGAGTTGTGAGAAACAGAAATGAAAACATGGAAAAGGAGATGGGTTTAAAACTGGACAAATAGATTATTTCCTTCTAATTCAGGAGTGGGGAACCTTTTCTAGTCAGATTCTTATTGCTCCAGCCTTGGCAGGCCAATGTTAACAGCGAGGCAGGGCCACTCACCTGTTAATCAACTAACCTCACTGTGACTTCACAAGTCCCAGCAATCAGGGCTTCAAAGGGAAGCATCACATAGCCTTCTGTTATACTTTGCCAAGAATATAATGAAAGCAGCAAACATGACTGTCTGTTGTCACAAGGCTACTCCCCTCACTGTCCCCTGCTCCTCCTCCATGGCTGATGTGACAAGGAAGAACATCAATTTGGGTAGGGGAGGCTGTTCCAAAATACAATGCATGCTATATTTGGATCAAGTGACCGTGTGCCATTACAAATGTCTCTCCAAGGGAATAAGAAACGAATGCCAAAGCAGAGATTAATAGTAACTGCATATTACCATTGTCAGATCATCAATAAGATGCCGTTGTTCTATAATTTGCAATTTAAGAAATTCAACTTCTGGTCCTTCATGTGTGCTACTGAGGTCATTCAATGATGTGTGCCTCCTCATTGTTGGCTGAGCAGATAGCTTTTCTCTCTATTAAAAAAATGTAATTTCATTAACACAACCAAATCTCTCTCACACCCTCTTTGGTTTCAGCCAAAACAATACTAGTACAAGAAGGTGGCTGGTAAACATCCTTGCCCTTTTCCAATCATGATTTTAAACATTATCATTCAAAGAGAAAACAGTAAAACACATCTGAGAAAACATCAGCATTAGCAGTGAGACCGAATGACTTGTAATCCTAAACAGAGCAACTGAGAATAACCGGTGCTATTATCCCTTTCACATGACAGAAGTGTGAGTCTTGGGTGAAAGTGAGCACATCGACTTGGGATTCAAGATACTGGGAAAAGATAAAGTTGAACGTGGTCATATGTGCACCCTAGACTTTGGAAAATCTGCTTTCAGCAAGCTTAAGTAAATAACTGGGTAGGTGATTTGTCATTTGGGGCAGAGGTCCTAAGCATCACCAGTTTTCCTTTGGTGAAATAGGTATTTTGAAGTGCCCATTGATTTCCAAATGTGCCTCTAGGCCCAAGAAGATTCTGGAGCCTGAATACAGAGCCCCAAGAAGCCTCTCAGCACTAGGGCAATGGGGTTCCCGGCTCAGACTCTAGAGATGCTGCAAGTCCTGTGGGGCCTGTTCCCATCTTTGCTGGCCTATTTCCATCTGGGCTGCGAGAGGGGAGACCAAGACCATTTCCAGCTATGAAAGTTGCTGCAGGAGGCACCAGAGACAACCTTGACAACAAGTCTACACAGGATGTTTAGGGACTACTGTGTGGCCCAGATTTAATTACTTTTGCTGTTTTTGTTATTACGTTTTCGTGTTTTGTCATTAGATCTTATCATGAATTATAAGGGGTTTTTCAATTTTATTGAATATTTCTTAATGAGATGCTTTCATTAACAGATTATTTAGATTCTGCTGTATTTTGTAACTAGTGAATGATGTGATTTTTTCATGTGAGCCCCCATAGGCAACATACAAATAAATGGTGAGGACAATGGTGACGGCAACCTGAGTTGGACAACATCCTGTGGGCCGGGTTGAGCTGATGCCTTTCCTCTTCAAGCCCACAGCATGGTGAGCAGCTGGACACAGCAGCTGACCGCTTGACCAGTTAAAAAAGGTCAGTCCAGAATGTGTTACATTTTGACTCTGCAGGCCATATGTCAGGAGTCAGCAAACTTTTTAAGCAGGGGGCCAGGCCACTGTCCCTCAGACCTTGTGGGGAGCCAGACTATATTTTTTTGGGGGGGGGAATGAACAAATTCCTATGCCCCACAAATAACCCAGAGATGCATTTTAAATAAAAGCACACATTCTACTCATGTAAAAACACACTGATTCCTGGGCCGTCCGCGGGCCGGATTTATTAGGCGATTGGGCTGGATCTGGCCCCTGGACCTTAGTTTGCCTGCCCATGCCATATGTTATAAAGTACTATATACAGTATTCAGCTACACATTAGGTAATGACTCATTTTGTTAATTATCCTTCTTGGATTTGCAGATGCTCCCAAAGAAAGATAAAGAACAACTGTAATTTCTGTTTCTGAGCTACCCAACACTTTTAGAATATACCTTAAAAATAGGAATTATGTCAATGTGCCAATCAAGCAGATTGAATCAAAATCTGCAGTAAGACTTTCCACCTGTAAAAATGTACTAGATAGAGTGAAAACCACTTTATGGAAAAGATTTCTGAGAAAATGGGATATAAAATTTATTAAATAAGTAAATAATATTACTGGCTATAAAAGCAAAAAGGGAGCAGAGCACTTTCTGGCCATCCTTCTCACAACTGGCAAAGGAATCATCAGAATCTGTGACCTGAAGATGACGACTGCTTACCATTTCGACATTTTCCCTAGAAAGATGCTTAAGTTTTTCTTCCATTCTTTGTATACTCTGCAGCAAGCTCTGGTTCTTTTTGTTCAGCCTTCTGTTTTTTTCTACAAGTGGCTTCACCTGCACTTCCGTCTCCCGAGACCTCTTCAGCTGCAAAAAAAGTTGTACTTTTTTCGTTTTTGTTTTTAAAGCAGATCTGTTTTGCACGGGGTTGCAAGTGGGTAGCTTGTCAACAGAGGCCCAGGTGTCCTCTGTGGCTAAGAAGGCCTTTTACCAGCCTCATCCGGTTTGACAGCTACTGCCATTCCTGGACGAGGATAACCTGGCCACTGTTGTCCATGCTTGGGCTGGACAGAAATGTGCTCTTCTGTGGGGCTGGCCTGAGGTCTGGTTTGGAAGCTCCAGCTGGTGTAGAATGTGCTCATGTTTACAGCCCTAAACAACCCAAATACCTCAAAGACTGCCTGCTTCCCTACGGATCCTCTCGGGTGCCAAGATCTGCACAGGTGGCCCTCCTGGTAGTTCCTCCACTTTCGGACCCTCAGCAGGTGGTAGTTTGGGAAAGGACATTCAAAGCTGTGGAGCTTCCACCCCACAGAGGTGCTATTGGCACTGTCATTATACAGCTTCCGGCAAATGCCAAAGATGCACTTCTTTGCCCCGCCCTTTGACACTTGATGTGTATATTTTTAGGACCCAACTTAGTTCTGTAACTGTAAGTTGTTTGTTTTTAATATTGTGTTTTAATGTTGTAACCTTAACAACATCATCTCCCTCCCTTACTCGAAACAAAAGAAGTCCCAAATATAGCCTTTCTTCATAAGGGAGGTTGATCTGACCCCTTAATCATTTTGGCTGCCTTTTTCTGAACCTTCTCAAGCTCTATAATGTCTTTCTTGAGTCAAGGCAACCAGAGCTGGACACTGTATTCCAAGTGGGGTCTTGCCATATACAGTGGTACATCTGGATATAAACGGGATCCGTTCTGGATCCCCGTTCGCATTCTGAAGCGAACGCAACCCGCATCTGCGCGTGCTGCAATTTGCCGCTTCTGCGCATGCGTGTGACGTCATTTTGACCATCTGTGCATGCGTGAGCAGCGAAACCAGGAAGTAACGCGTTCTGTTACTTCTGGGTCGCCGCAGAGCGCAACCCGAAAGCGCTCAACCTGAAGTAACTTCAACCCGAGATATGACTGTAATGGCATTCTGACATTGGTAGTTCTCAGAATTCTTCAAAAACTGGTTCCTGGACAGCAGGAGGTTGGATTAGATAACTCTCAGGGGTCCCTTCCAACTCTACAATTCCAGGATTCTATGATTCTGAGGCAGATGCCATTTGGGCCTGGTGGTTTGCCCATTTTGTGTCTTGTCACCACTTTTACATCAGCTCCTCAGACTCCCTTTCTGAGACAGATAGCTCAGGCACAGGGATCTGCCTTCCATCTCCCGCTGTGAAGAAAAACACAAACACATTTGACTCCCTCGTCATCCAACGGTCCAACCACTTCCCCAGCTGATCTCCTGCTTCCAACGTATTTAAATAAGTTTTGTCGTTCCTCTATTTTTTTTTTTGTAATACGCTCATCAAATTATCTCTCTTTTTTCATCCCTTATCATCTGCTAGAATTTCTTGTACCCAAGTTTCTGTTCTTTTTGCTCTCCTCATTTGGACAAGACTTCCACTTTCTGAAATAAGCCTCCTTGCCTCTAACAGCTTTCTTGCCTTTGCTCATTCCCCATGCTGGCCTTGGAAGTATCTTTCCTGTTCTGTGGTATGTTCTCTAGCTGAGCTTCTGATATTCTAAAATCCTGAACAACTGCTAAACATTTTGGAGAGATGTGCCCCCTTTCTACTTGCTTTTTACCCATACCCTCATTTGGGGAACTTTTCTTTTTTTGTTAAAGTCAAATGTGATCTTGGCAAATGTCCACTTACATTATTTTTATTTTATTTATTTATTGAATTGGTTAGTTGCTTGATCTTGCTCAGGGGAACCCAAAGCAACTTACAACCGACCAAACAGACAACAACAACAACACAACCCTCCCTGCATAGATACATTAAAAGCATCCTGTCCAGTTCTAAAAGATGGTTTAATCAGTCAAAGGCCTAGTTACAGAGAGACATTTTCACCTGGTGCCTAAAGATACATAACGAAGTTGTGAGAAACTGATATTTTAGTGCAGCAGCATCTACACTTTGGAACCCCCTGCCTATTGACAGGTAGGTACAATCATTGTCCTGTACTCTTTTCTGCACCTGCTTAAAACATTTTTGTATAGACAAGCCTATCCAGACACACAGGTGTTGATGATGTATTTTAATTTTAATATCTTTAAATGTTTTACCATATTTTTCCGTGTATAACACGCCCCCTATTTTTGGGGACTCAAAATTAAGAAAATGCACTATGCACTGTGTATAAGACGTCCCCTTATTTTAAATTTCAAAAATATAGGGAAAAATATAGTCTTATACACAGAAAAATACAGTACATTGTTTTTAAATGTTTTATTGATAATTTTAATATTTCTTGTAAACCCCTTGGAGGTTTTACTACAACCAAGCAGCATATAAATTTTGTTAAATAAAACATCAAAATTACTTACTAGTTCATTCCTTTCATCTGCTAAAAGTGTATTTCTATCTTCCAGCTTCCGAATTACAGCGCTGAGTTCTGCTATTTTTAGCTGAAATCTCCGCACATCTCGTTCATCCATATGTTGCTCCTTGAAAATAAAAGGCTACATTACAGCACAAAAACTGGGCATAACTTCATTTTACAGAAAAGTAAAAAAAGCACGTGGAATAGATGGAGGAAGGTAGTGTTTTCTCAGACAGTGACAGAGACCACCAGCTGGCCTCAGTCTCCTTTGAGGCTGGCCTCAGGGGCACAGACCCCCACCCTCGCCCATTTCTGCCCCCCCCAGCCATGCTACTTTCTTCTGGCTGGACCTATGGCAACATGAGCAGCAGTCTTCAGGCCCTGAATAAAAGTGGCAAGAAGGCAGAGGGGTTTGCGGGAAGATACATGACGGTGAAGGGCCAGAGTGTGCACTCAAATAAATAAATTAGGCTTAATATTTTTTAAAAAAAATAGTACTGTAATTAATAGGGAACAAAAAGGAAGATGTCAGGGAACTGCCATCGGAGCCCAGGGCGGTGGCGAGGCTCCCAGACGCTGGGAAGGGAACCAGCAGGGAGAGAGGGAGAGCTTCCGCTGAGGAAGTAGAGGAGGGGGAAGCGTCGGAGGGAAAGCTCAGAGACGCTTCCAGCGAGGGCAGCAAAGAGAGCTCAGGACCTCCCCTTGGGACGCCCACTCTGCGCAGAAAGCTGTCGTGCAGGGAAGCTAGGCGGAGACTCTCGGTTAAGGAGCTTTTATGTTGGAAGAAATTCAGGAAACGCCCACCGACGGATTCTGCCAGCGATTAAGACAGCCACGAAGTAAGGGCTGTCCGGGCAGGGAAAGTTTTAGCCAACTACTCATCTTGGAGCGGTGTGGCGCTTATGCACAAGCAACCCTGTATCCCATTATAGAAGGGGAGAAGAGAAGAAAGCTGCTGTAGGAAGAAGCAGTAAAATAACAGATATAATAAAACTGCAAGGCTGTGATCAGGCTGCAATTTGTGTGGCTGCCGGACAGAACAGCGCGTAAGCAGTTCAGGAGAGCCACAGAGGAACAGCCAGGGGCAGCTTCCAAGCAGCCATCTTGCTCCATTTTCCCTGTGCACCCAAGGCCACCATTTTGTCAGCATCCACATTGGCGGGTGAAGGGGAGGGAAGCAACAAAAGAGCAAGATGTTTGCTGGGGAAGTGACTGGGCCTGTTCTCCCTGGTCCTTTGTGGCTCGCCTGGGCCATGGTTTGGCAGAGCTATGCAGGGAAGGGGCAGGGTTGACTGAGCAGGCAGACGAGTGAGAAGACAAGACCGGTGAGAGGGCAAGAAGGAGAACAATAGGTCTGGTGCTAGTCTTTGTGTATTCTCTTCTGGGGCTATGACTATACAGAGGCTGGGTTTGCTCTCTGTCCTGAAATCAAAGTTTTGGGGATCACAGCTTGTGTGTCTGAAGTCAGCATACCACAAGCCAGGGTTCGAACAACATAATAAGCCAAATCACAGCTTACCAAAACCACAGCAGGATTACAACCAGAGGAGCAAAAAGGTAATCTCCTCTCTTAGAGACCCTGTTGTGACGTGGGGTTTGTGATTTCAGCTCTCTTGACATAATATGCTGGAGCCAGTTCTCTAGTAACACTTCTTTATTAAAGCAACAAGACTGAGACCTGAGGAGGGGAGAGCTACATTTATAGGGACAGGGAACTAGCTAGAAAGGATACATTTTGGAGGGAACAATATCAGGCAATCACAGTCCTGCCTTTTGGAGGAAACCAGTAAGACAGAGGATCCAAATACAGCAGCTTAAATGAACCAATAGTAGCTGTACCCTCTGGAACCAAAAGGCAGTTACTTTACCCTAATGCAAATACAGACAATAATAATACAGATATAAAATCCTTTGACTCAATACACAACAGACCCCACATTTGCTTGTTTGCACGAAGACATGATTTGGCTTGGCGTTGCAAACAAGGGCACTGTCTCAGCTTAAGCCTGCAGTCCCCTCACCACCACCAGCCGGGCAATACAGAGACAATAAAAATGGACTATGCACAATGTACTTCTGAACTATTGTTTCTAGCAGTAAAGTCCTCTGAAGGATGGAAGCAAAGCTTAATGTTCCATTTTCAAAGTATAATTTAATTTATTTGAATTTTGAAGGTGATAACTCATCCCCCCCACTCTGAAAGGAGTTGATTACAATCTATTAGCAGGGAATCTCCACGTTGTTAAAAGAACTGTAACATTCATATGCATGTAAAAAAACAGTTAGCTTTCTTACCTGGTTTCCTACAAATTCCATCATATCTCCCACAGAGGGAGGAAGCTCTTTCTTTGGGCTGGAATGGAACCGCTCTGCCTCTTTGACTTGAACAAGTTGTTCATCCAGGGCTTCTTTCTGGAGCAGCAACTTTTGTGTGTGGCCTGCCTGGACACCAAGATCTTTCTCCAAAGCCAAAATCACTCTCTCTTTGCCTCGTATCTCATCCATCTTGAAGAGTTAGAAAGCATCACAATGTGAATTTCTCCAAATACTTCCCATTAAACCGAATGTTATTTTGCCGTACCAACACTTTATGTTAGCCAAATCATGCCAAAGGATAAGTAGTACAGTGGTACCTCGGGATGCAAATGTTATTCTAAAGCAGCAATGCTGCAGCAAGCAAAGGCTCTAGCAGCTCAGTCAGCTGCTTGTGGCTGCAAAGCCAGACAGGATGTATGTGACTGTTGCCATGGAAACAAAGGGGCAGTCCATTCTCCTTATTGAGCACAGGATGTGAGCTCAGTGTGTGTCATATGACCTGTACAGGATGTACATGGGTGGAGTTTGGAGTTTCTCTCTGTTTGTTGAAGAGAGCAGACATCTTTTACTGTATGACTGCTAAAGACAGGAATAAAAGCATGTAGATACATTTCTGTCTGAGTCTGATTCCCCTCCCTGGGGATATGCAGGAGCAGGGAGGAGGAGAAGCAGTTGGTGTGTTTTTCTCACAGCCTGAGGAAAATCGCTGGAACGGACCTCGTGTGTTTTTCCTGCCGGGAGTCGCCAGAGGGAGGTCAAAGGAATTCAGCCGGTGCCTAGACAGATAGGCACATACCTCTGACCGAGCCTGAATTCTAACAGCAAACAGGATCCATTCCGAAGCCCCGTTCGCATCCTGAAGCAAATGTAACAAGTGACGGCGCGTCTGCGCGTGCGCAGGTCGTGTTTTGCCGCTTCCGCACATGCGTGTGATGTCATTTTGAGCGTTTGCACATGCGCGAGCGGCGAAACCCGGAAGTAACGTGCTCCGTTACTTCCGGGTTGCTGCAGAGCGCAACTTGAACGCACTCAACCCGAAGCACATTCAAGCAGAGGTATGACTGTACTGGATTTACAGCCAGGGCTGCTTCTATGAAAGGAATAAACCTAAGTTCTGTTTTTTGTATAATGTGTTCTTTTGACTTACTTAGTATTAGCCAGATATGAGAACAATTGAATTCCTTTCAAAAATCTCATGAACGGCAATGTAAAGCAATTGTGAACAGACAGCTGCTTTGATTGATGCAAAATCAGATCTGCTAAGTGTGCCACTCGTCAGAGAAAATAAAAGAGACCTGAATAAGAAATGCCCTCCTTTCCCTGAGGGAGAATTACAATACAGGATTAACATCCATTTATTTACAAAATAAAGTAGGGGAAAAGCAAGTGACTGTGACATGACACACAATTATACTAGTGGCAATTAAAAATAGTGGAATATTCAACTAGACAGATGCACGGTAATATTGGGTGAACCTACCAGCCTACGGATGTCCCTCTCGCATTCACGCTTTATCCTATTAATTTCGTCTTGATGGGACTGGTAGGCTGTGCGCAGGTCAGCTGCCTTCATCTTATCTGCCTGCATGATGTTACTCAAGGCTTCTTCCACCTGTTTTTTCCCTGACTTCAGTTCTAGTATCTCCTGCTGCATCTTTATTCGCTCACCATCAAATGATTTCCGGGCTTCTTCCCTGGCTTCATTGAGCAAGGCAGTTTTCACTTTGTCAGCTGCCCCGTCCCGCAGGACATTCACCGTGGACTGCAATCGCTGGATCTCACTGTCTTTTATTTTCACCATACGAGTCACTTCCTGTTCATGCTGCCGAATGAGTACCTCTCGGAGAGCCTGGAGTTCCTTCATTTTCTCTTCATGGAGTTTAGCCTTGAGTTCAGATATGTAGGCTGTGTGTTTGTGCTGTTCCTGTTCTCGTTCTTGTTTTGCTTCCTGGAGCTTCTCTCTCAGTTTACTCACCTGAAACACCACCAAAAAACAAAAGCAGCACATTAGCATGACTGTGTAGAACTGGAGGAATGTTTGATAAGCGGATGAAACATGAGGTAGATATCTAAAGTCTTTCTGAACGTAGGACTTCTAAACTTGGACTATGGACAAAATGTTTACTACTGATTGGAGTCCACAGCAGGCTTTTGTGTGATCCCACGAAAAAAACTCTGTATTTCAAAACTCAAAAGTCTTGTTCTCTCTCTCTCTCTCTCTCTCTCTCTCACACACACACACACACACACACGGGTATTACAATATTTTTACACACTACTTTTCAGTCAAAATGCCCTCAAAGCAGCATTCAGTAAGACATATAAAATACATTGATAATACTAACGGATCACCTTTCCATTGTTTAAGTTGGCAGGTTTTTTTAATTAATTACATGAAGGCCTAATTTCCGCAAGTGGTACTCTTATATAGGAAGGCACCACCCAAGACTTCTGCCTGGCTTGGTGGTCTGTAGCATACTCCTACAATGGCACCACTATTTTCCTCTTTTTTTAATTTGACCTAGATGTTCAATACTTTGCTCCAATACTTTGGCCACCTCATTAGAAGAGAAGACTCCCTGGAAAAGACCCTGATGTTGGGAAAGATTAAGGGCACAAGAAGAAGGGGACGACAGAGGACAAGATGGTTGGACAGTGTTCTCGAAGCTACAAACATGAGTCTGACCAAACTGTGGGAGGCAGTGGAAGACAGGAGTGCCTGGCGTGCTCTGGTCCATGGGGTCACGAAGAGTCGGACACGACTAAACGACTAAACAACAACAACAAGATGTTCAAATTCATGGATTTCTTTGCATGTGTATGCATCCTTTAACTCTCCACCCTTCCTGTTTACTCTATTTCTGTTAAGTAAGCTCCATCCCTATGATGTATGGAGGTGAGAGCTGGACCATAAAGAAAGCTGATCGCCGAAGAATTGATGCTTTTGAATTATGGTGCTGGATGAGACTCTAGAGAGTCCCATGGACTGCAAGAAGAGCAAACCTATCCATTCTGAAGGAAATCAGCCCTGAGTGCTCACTGGAAGGACAGGTCCTGAAGCTGAGGCTCCAATACTTTGGCCACCTCATGAGAAGAGAAGACTCCCTGGAAAAGACCCTGATGTTGAGAAAGATGGTGGGCACAAGGAGAAGGGACAACAGAGGACAGGATGGCTGGACAGTGTTCTCAAAGCTGCTAACATGAATTTGACCAAACTGCGGGAGGCAGTGGAAGACACGAGTGCCTGGCATACTCTGGTCCATGGGGTCATGAAGAGTCGGACATGACTAAACAACTAAACAACAACAAGCTCCATCCCTGTCACTCCAGTAGTGGGCCTTATCCTCACAGGCAATGTCTATTAGTTCATATTTGCCTTTCTGCATTAAGGTTTCAAGTTCATCCTAATTTTCTTTATTCCAATGTGACACCAATGGATACACATACACCTGCAAAGGCGTTCTCTGGCTCCCACACGGTCCCTTCCCCTCAATGAAATTAGTAATAATAATAATAATAATAATTTATTATTTGTACCCCGCACATCTGGCTGGGTTTCCCCAGCCACTCTGGGTGGCTTTCACAGAAACCAAAAATACACTAAAATATCACACATTAAAAACTTCCCTGAACAGGGCTGAAATTAGGCTTGAAACATGTGTCTTATTGTAGTCGATAGAAGAGCTTGTGGTCCATGACAGGTTGCAGTATAGGGGAAGTAGCCATGACAGTTTCTCCAGTTCACAAATGCGCCCACAGGACAGGCAAAGCTGGTGACCCTGGCTCTGGCACAGAGACACTTGAAAGCATTTAATGAGTTTTATACCCCAAGTACTCCCTTAGCGGATGAGGTTGTGCACTGAGACTAGGGGAAGCGGGGAAAATAGGTTGTAGTGCAGTTCGGCTTTCCCTTTTCCCTCTCCTTAGCAGTGGAAACAGTAGTGCTTCTTCCTGCAGCCCCTGTCCGGCAGTTGTACCCAGCAGCCCCCGTGGAATAATGCTATGTCTTTATGCAGCATTGTCCTTGGGTGGTTTAGGACAAATGTGGCTACTGCTGCCGCTGCCGCCACCACTTTAAAAAAGGAAGCTGTCAATGAAGAAATGCAAAAGGACTTTTGAAACTGCTAGCAATTTTGGCCAAAGTTTTAGCATGAACTGAAGGTATATACGATAATATCAAGACACACAGCAGGCATAGGCAAACTCGGCCCTCCAGATGTTTTGGGACTACAACTCTTATCATCCTTGACCACTGGTCCTGTTAGCTAGGGATGAGGGGAGTTGTAGTCCCAAAACATCTGGAGGGCCGAGTTTGCTTATGTCTGACATACAGTATCCACATACATATAAGCAAAGCACAGTGCCGGAATTACTAACCCTTTTCCTATTATTAGTTGTTAATAATAGTTAAGGTGATGAGTGTGGAGGTTGCCTTAGCTCAGCAGATGTTGCAAGAAATTAGATAGTAGGATAGCTAATAGGAAGGCAGTTGAATGATAGCCAGGGCTGGAGGAAGGGTGGGGATTGCAGTGAGGTGTTCAGAAAAGGAGATTACAAAATACAAGAAATACATTTAGGCATTTCGGAATCCGCCGGGTCATAAAATTTACTCAAGTGAGATCCTAAAAATGAAATAAAAATTCAGTCCTACTGCTCCACAACTTTCTTCATCATTATTAGCTCTTTAATAAATAGGAGGAGGATTTAAACACAAACATTCAAAGGCCTCCTGATTGTATAAGATTACTGATGGCCCATACTACCTTCAACGAAGTAAGGCAATCTCATTACAGTCATCCTTGCATAAGCTTTTCACTTGTAAGCTCATTGCAAATAGAAGAACTTATCCTCACCAGTTTAGTGCTACTGCAAAGGCTACTCCCTTCTGCAGAATGGAACAAGCACAGCAATTAAAAGCAAACCAATGAAATCCCAGCTGGAAGTGTTTTATTTTTGTGAATACTCCTAAACATTCAGTCCCAAAAGGTGTACTGAAGGGGAAACAGTGATTCATCTCAATAACCTCGCTACTTCCAAACGTGGGACAAACATGAATTTGTCTTTCAGTTACATCCCATCACTTTGCACCAGATCCTCTTCAGAATGACTGGACTGAGGACTCATTGAGGATTTAAGTGCATTGCGTGGACCAAGTAGGTATAATCCTCAATTGTCAGGTATTGCGTGGACCAAGTAGGTATAATCCTCAATTACCAGAGTTTCCCGTGTACAAAGAGTCTGTTAACTAGCACATAGTGGAAATAACTAGCAAGGATTTACATTAGGGTTGAAGCTCTTCAGTCCAAGGGCCACAGTACCCCAGCAGAAAGCTGTCAGGGTTCCCATTCCAGTAGTGGACAGGGCCAGATTCATGCAGTTTCCCAGGGAAAGAGGTGCCTTTTTCATTCTTATTTTCAGTTTTATGCATCTGCAAAGAGCCTGCTGGATGAAGACAAAGGCCCATCCTGTCTTGGTGTAGAGACATACCAGGTTGAACAAACCCCGGCTGCTCCTTGAATGGATGTACACGGTTCAATTCACAGTTTCACAAACCAAAAAATCAATTCCATGTTGCTCTTTTAAAGTCCTGGTGCCACCTTGACTACAGAGGTTTTGCTTTGCTCTCCTGATTTTCCCAGGATTGAGGAAGTCTAAATTCACTCATCAAAAGAAGTAGAATGGGTTCTGGTTGAGTGTAGCTTCACGATGCTCAGAAATCTTGGACTCAATCAGTCTCAAACTCACCATAAGGCCCAGTTTGGACAAGCCCTATGTTTAGGGGAAGATACGAACAAAACAGCACATTTTCAAATCTATTTGAAAGTCCCTAAAACTAAGGAAGTAGAACTATTTTAGAAAAATGCCTGTGTAAATCAGAACATACACACCACAATGAAAGATAGCCTGGGCTATGGAGTGAAATAGCAACACAGCATGTGAATCAGAAAATCAGAGGCACTTTTCCAGATAGCATCATCATGAGAACTGCTGTTGACCATATCTGTGCTCTCTTGCTCACACATTGGTTTCATCTGGTTGGAATGATAAAAGCCCTTGTTTATCATTACAGGCACAGGTACAAACCTGAAGCTTGCTACAACATTCCGCTTCCCCTCTGGTAGGGATGGGAAGAAGGGTTTTGAATTTTCCACTTCTGTTTTAGATAACTTGAGGTAAGAGCTATGCTTGACTCCAAACTGCAGTTAGCCTTGCCTTAGCTGAAACAAACTAAATATAGTTACTGTATTTTCGGTGTATAACACCCCCCCCCATGTATAAGATGGCCCCTATTTTTTGGGACTCCAAAATAAGGAAATGGGAGGAGATTGCCCAGAGTTGTTAAGCTTTTTTGGGGGGGGGATTGCCCAGTTGTTGAGCTCACCCGTCTGACCACCACTGCCAGTCGCACGTCTCGCCAAAGCCACCAAAGCCATCTGTCGGCAACCGACAATATCGACCGCCCAATTGCCGCAGCAGAAGCCAATAGACAGCAGGCCGTGCCACAGCGACCAATGACCAGCACAATCGCCACTGACAATCTCCTGCTCGCGGCCGCCAACAATCGCCCGTCCCCCCTCTGCACTATCTGTGTGTAAGACAACTCCCAATTTTTAACATTTATTTCTAATAAAATAACATCGTCTTACACACTGAAAAATACGGTATTCTCAACTGCAGTTTAAGGTTCCATTCAGACACAATGCTAAACTCTGGGTAACTAAGCCACAGCTCTCACAGCAATGGCAGAGGGGGAGCCCATAACCCCAAGTCTTCTACATGCAACAATAAACCTTTGTTTATCATTACATCCCAAATGGGTTATTATGTTTGTCCATAAGCGTGAACACCATGCAATATTTGCATGGACAAAAGATGCATTGTGTGAACCAGCCTCAAGAAGTTGGCAATTTCCCTGTCCAACCGCGTTAAGTTTCCCACAATTACTCATTATGCATACCAGAGAAACAGAGGGGAACAGCATAACTAAAGAATAGTAACTATAATCACTTCCCAATTTTGCTGACTAACAAGGAACACTGGAGAAATTTGGCAGCTGGTTACTTGCATAACCATCTAGCAAGGACAAACAGCAAAAATTCAAAGCAGCTCCAAAACATGACAGCAAGCAAAAGCTACTGGATTATTAGAAACAGACCATTTCCATGCCCAACATTACACCTTACTTCTGTAAACTGATATACCTATGCTAATGAACAATCTAGAGACAAAGGTACTTAATATTGGTGGGAGAGCCTGGAAGCAAAGCCTAGCCTGGCATCTGAAGTCATAGAATCATAGAATCATAGAATCATAGAGTTGGAAGAGACCACAAGGGCCATCGAGTCCAACCCCCTGCCAAGCAGGAAACACCATCTGAGCACTCCTGACATATGGTTGTCAAGCCTCTGCTTAAAGACCTCCAAAGAAGGAGACTCCACCACACTCCTTGGCAGCAAATTCCACTGTCAAACAGCTCTTACTGTCAGAAAGTTCTTCCTAATGTTTAGGTGGAATCTTTTTTCTTGTAGTTTGGAACCATTGCTCCGTGTCCGCTTCTCTGGAGCAGCAGAAAACAACCTTTCTCCCTCCTCTATGTGACATCCTTTTATATATTTGAACATGGCTATCATATCACCCCCTAACCTCCTCTTCTCCAGGCTAAACATGCCCAGCTTTCTTAGCCGTTCCTCATAAGGCATCGTTTCCAGGCCTTTGACCATTTTGGTTGCCCTCCTCTGGACACGTTCCAGTTTGTCAGTGTCCTTCTTGAACTGTGGTGCCCAGAACTGGACACAGTACTCCAGGTGAGGTCTGACCAGAGCAGAATACAGTGGCACTATTACTTCCCTTGATCTAGATGCTATACTCCTATTGATGCAGCCCAGAATTGCATTGGCTTTTTTAGCTGCCGCGTCACACTCTTGGCTCATGTCACGTTTGTGGTCAACCAAGACTCCTAGATCCTTTTCACATGTACTGCTCTCAAGCCAGGTGTCACCCATCTTGTATTTGTGCGTCTCATTTTTTTTGCCCAAGTGCAATACTTTACATTTCTCCCTGTTAAAATTCATCTTGTTTGTTTTGGCCCAGTTCTCTAATCTGTCAAGGTCGTTTTGAACAGTGTAGTCCTTAAAAGCATTATTTACTCATTCAGTGGTGATGCTTACGCAGGATGGCACCGCAGCAGAAAACGCCACCTCAACCTACTCACACTCGTTAAAACACCTGTAGAGAGCACACACATTTACAGTTGGACGTATAGAGGGCTCTCTGTGTCATCAGAAATCTTGGCAAAGCCTCCTGCACACACTCAATGAACATGCAAAGAACATGTTAAGGGGAAACTAAAACACTAAAATAGTTACAAAGCCATCACTTATGGTATATATAAAACTGGCTAAACACACATTAATAAATCTCAGCTTTCTGTATATGTACATACGTGCCTTAACAGCACAGGAAGTTTACTCTATATTGCTTTTTAGCTTTGTGCACCAACATTATCTTCTTAGACTTACTGAAGTGTTAAGAAACATTAAGTGGCATACATGTGCAATAACAGCTCTTATTTTCTAAGCTTTGTTGACTAGGCAAATATGACAGCAATTCCAGTTCTACAGGGCCTGTGCAATAACAAACCATGGTTTGATGTGACACGAGTGAGTGCTCTCAACTCTCCTTGCACTCACAGATTCCCTTCCCAGCTTCCTAACTCTTGTCAAACCTTAGTTGGGTTGTATCTAGGTTAAACTGCTTAATAGGCACCTGTCGCCCATGGCATGTACAAGAGAGATCACTTACAAAACAAACCCACTCTTAAGAAAATCAAGCAAGCAAAACAATTACTGTTAAAAAGGAAACCATGTTGGGATAAACCAGCTATTTAAACAAACCCTTAGCTACCAACTTGCAAGACCCTGTCTAAAAGAGGGTGATAAAATTCTCTTAAGCGAGTGCTTATTATTTTGTTATATGCAATACAAAGGTGTATACTGCCTAATCAAAATACCTAAGCTGTGGACGCCTTAAGATTTCACAATATAGTGTACATGTTTTGAATTTATATTGGGATAATATACAACTAATATCTTATTGCATAACACTTCAGAGAATGCTTCTGCAAATAGCAATGTTTTAAGCAGTCATCTAAAACTCATCTTTGTGACAGCTGCAGCAAATCTTATTTTTCTGCTGTAAAGGTGAAATACTTATTTCTCAAAAAGCAAGGAGGAACGGGCAGGATAATTCTAGCCAGGAGCTTTTTCTGAAAGTTTATTGCTAAATAATTAAAGCTGTCACCTTGAAAACAAGAGCTGCAACAAGAGACAAAGATGCCAGCAGCAGACCCCTAAATCTAGACATGTATAACCTAGTAGGTCATGTGTGCAAGCACTTGAAAAGGTTTTTGGTATTCTGAATATATATCTATTTCTTGCAAGACTCTCCAATTTAGCAAACCCGAGCTGAACAAAAAAATAAGACTCAGCATTTTACACAGATCTTCCTGAGTTTGAGTAAAGCTGATACAACAGGGTCTTAAGAGTTTTTGAAGTGAATAATCCACGGCTTAAACGTGGATGAAGCCATTGAAGTGTATGAAGTTTTATGTGCATAAAGGTAAAGGAACCCCGACCGTTAGGTCTAGTCACAGCTTCCGGGTCATATGACCAGAGCAGTGCACAGAAACTCTGTTTACCTTCCCACTGGAGCGGTACCTATTTATCTACTTGCACTTTGACATGCTTTTGAACTGCTAGGTTGGCAGGAGCAGGGACTGAACAACTCACCCTGTCGCGTGGATTCAATACACCAAATCTCTCACAAAAAGTAACAAGGCAGAAAGAGCTGCATCCTGAGATCTTTAAAATTATCATTCAAAAATATCATCTATTTGGATAACACCTACAAGCAAAGTAGTTTCATCTGGCTGTTGGTGAAACAGTGACACTAACACCTCCGTTCCAGAAAAAAATATACACACCTTTTTATTCTAAAGCACTGAAATCAAGGGAACTTTCCAGAAAGGAGAAGCTATGAAAACACTGTATGCAAGTTTGATGAGTGTTTCATTTCTTTAAATCCCTTAAGACCTGATGGTGTGAGAGCTGCTCATTGCTCAGCTGGACATACCTCCACATAGCATTAAGCTTACATACCTTGCCCTTTTCCTGCTGATATTCAATCTGAATGTTTGTCAATTTCATCCGCAATTCCTCATTCGCTGCTGCTTGGACAGCTTCAGTCTCCATGTCCTTTTCTGCCTTTGTGCGGCTTTTCTTCGACATGGCTTCAAATACGTCTTCTTATATTGGCAATATATCAACTGCCAAGCAGTTCTGCACATCGAATGTTAAAACGTCAAGCAGCAGTCAGTGCCATCCCATGTAGAACCCACCGCTGTCATAGTCACTCTCCTCAATATTCTAAAGCACAAAATAAAATGGGAAATGAAAGTTAACTATTTGATCAAAGTAGAAATATATTTTAAAAATTAAAAAAATGTCCAGTAGCACCTTAGAGTCCAACTGAGTTTATTCTTGGTATGAGCTTTTGTGTGCATGCACGCTTCTTCAGATACATTTCAGATACTTCAGATATATTTCTACTGCGTTAGACCAACACGGCGACCTACCTGAATCTTTTTGATCAAAGAAAGTCTTAAACAAACATAATGCTGTCCAAGATTATTATGTTTCATTCCCATTTATTGCAGGAGAACATATAACATAACATGAACATAACATCTCTGCAGGATCTGACCAAAGGCATTTTCAATTAAACTAATGGGATTTAAGAAGTTTAATGTGGCTAAATCATACCCCATGTATCAATATGCCAACTCTTTTACATCAACTGGGAAGTAACATGCACCCCGTTTGGTTACAGTAAAACCCTGCAATTTAAAAAAAGGTTCATTGAATTAATTAAAATTAATTAGACCAAATCTACAGGTAAAAACTCAACAGTGTGTGAAAATTCTGCAGATCTGAGATGCTGCCCAGGGCCAAGCTAGCACTTACAGTAAATATGCTTATAGATTAGCAGCGGCTGGAGAGCAAAACATCTGATTTAAAGTCTTTCAGAGTACAGTACTATCTGACTCGTCAAATACTACCAGATAGCAATTTGAGGGCTATTTGGTCACCTAATGTTGTCTTCTACAATGTTGTCTTCTACAGTGTTGATTACTACATCAAGCAGCATCGTGGAAATACTCTTTGCAGATGGGTTTTTTGTTGGTACAGTTAGAAATGCAGCCTAGTGCAATGCAATAAAGGCAAAAGTTACAGAAAAGCTGATCAGTGCTATCCCATCATATTAAGCACCACATAATTGTCATCTTTCCCAAAGATCTTATGCAGGCCAATGAAGGCACTCAAACCCAAGACGTTAAGGCAGCTGCAGTCACAAAGCATAGAGCACTTTTCACAGAGCCAAATTACATGTTTCACTACAACCGCCTGGCTCAACCCTTGCCCTGCTGTCATGATCTTGGAAAGGGGAGCCATTCTTGAACCTTTTCATGGGGTTCTTGGGGGAGGCTCATAAATCATCTGTTTCAATTTATCATAATAAAAATCACTGTAGAAATAATAGTTTTTTTGCTTAACTGTTGACTCATGTTAAGCTTGTAGTCCACTAAGACCCCCTAGATCCTTTCCACAAGCACTGCTGTCAAGCCAGGTTCCCCATCCTCTATTTGGGCATCTGAGGGAACTCCACCTGTTGTTCTGCATGACAGACAGCAGTTTTCAGAAGCACAGGGACCCTGTTGGGACAAGAACATGGTTCTGCTTTCATAGCTCGATCCATCACTAACACTCTTTAGCTAAAGCTTTCACTGTACTACAGCTCTCATCTCTCTATGAAGTGCGATTAGGAAAAAGGGATGCCTTGATACACACCTCAGCTGCTTTCACTATGGAGGTTAAAACGAGAAAACTACATCCACCTGGGTCAAGGTTGACTCTATCTAATTTAATAATAATAATAACAATAATATACCCCACCCATCTGGCTGGGTTTCCCTCAGCCTCTTTAGCTGTCGCTGGCAAATGAGTAGACTCCTTACGCTCAAAGTCCCCTCATTTACTTCTGGTGTGATAAATCATAAGGCCACAGAGTCATGGCTTTTATTGTATTCATATAGATTTTGAACACCTATTGTTTTGGCAAGGTGTTATATTTGATCTAGGGCAATTATAGTATTGTCCATGGGTGCAGAAGGGAAGCGGGTGGCGCTGTGGGTTAAACCACAGAGCCTAGGACTTGCCAATCAGAAAGTCGGCGGTTCAAATTGCCGCGACGGGGTGAGCTCCCGTTGCTTGGTCCCTGCTCCTGCCAACCAAGCAGTTCGAAAGAACGTCAAAGTGCAAGTAGATAAATAGGTACCACTCCCTTTACCTTTTTATGTGTGCAGAGGAGCTTAGTGAAATATAGGGCTCCTTTTCCTAGAAGACAGCGCAACAGGCAGTCAAACACACCAGATTCCTCCTTCCTCAAGTTGTTAGGTGTGGATTGTTGGATGAGGGGTCTATCTCACAGTTCCCATTCATTAACTTTTGGGGTCACTAGCGTCGTGCCCTTATAGCACCTGAAAACTTTCTGAGTCCTGCCTCCCACAAAATATGGCAAAGGTCATTATCCAACGTACACACCCACCCAAAAAAAGTACGTAGAGCTGAAAGAGTGATGCTCTCTGCAATTTCCTCTTTCACCTCTATGCATTTTTCAAAATTCAGACCGGCACCTTGGCAGCTGAAGAAAAGGTAGAATGGCTGAGAGACTAGGAGGGAAAAGGGAGCAATCTGAGAGGAGAGAGGAAAGCACAGTGTGGGAGGGGTAGGAGATACAGAAAAGAAAAGGTCCTATTGAAATGGCATTATTTTTCCCTAAAGGGCCTTCTCTCACTCCCCGCACCAACCATGAAATTACAGATCACATCTGTCTCCACTGACTGAACCATGTGTTTGCCATCACTGCCCTGATACAAAAAAACAACAACTATGGATCTGAGGCACAGATCCAGACAGATCATTATAGTTTCTACAAGCAATTCTCAGAAAAACACCATCAATTTTGTGTCTATGAATGTGTTCTGTGATTTGCTGGTTTTCATATCATCCTAAGTAAAAATCATGATGGTAAACAGACTCATAGAACTGTAGAGCTGGAAGGGATCCTGGGAGTCATCTAGACCTACCTCCGGCAATGCAGGAATCTCAACACAGTCTCCCATCCAATTTTAAACCATACTGGACCCTGCTTAGCTTTGCAAATGTGCTAGCAGTTTTACTGGATCAATATTTTCTGCACTGTTGACAAGCACTAGATCTGTAGATCATTAACAGAGATTTATGGAAGGCATGGATACTTGACATCATGTGCAAGGTACTCTGAAATCCTAAAGTTGGGATTTAAAACAGCTTGCCAGGTGTTGCTAAAACAGGAACTCCTCCTCCCCAACTCTAGTCTGCCCTGATGCTGCCCTGAGTATTCCACTCTGCTCACCCACCCAGGTCTGAGTGATACAGACCAGATTGGCCTCCTCATCCACAATCAGATCATGGATGAGGGAGGACTTACTCCGAGCTGACCTGGCATTCAATAGCAGCCACAGATTTGAGGGCTGGCTGATAGGACAACCACAATTCCCCAGATTGGAGGAGGGGCTGACATGCAACAGTCAACAACTGCCTGTGCTGCGTGCCCCTTACCTGGCCTGCCCCATCTCCCACACCATACCTCACCCTACCCCTTCGCTCTCCCCAGCTCCTCTCCTTCTAGGCACATCTCCTCTCCCTCAATAAAAACAAACACCACCAAAAAACCCCACACAAATTAAAAACCGTGAAAACAACTGTAGCAGCAAAGCTGCCAGATGCACCATTACAACATGTGCAGCTATCAGGTCAGGAACCAGCTTTTTGGGACTTCCGGGGATTGTCATGGCTGGTTAGCTGCATCTGTCAAGACACTGTCAACAGATGTCATTATGTGGTGATTAATGATAGTTCCTGTCGGTCATTTCATCTCTGAGGTACAGAGATAACAAAGGGATTAACTTCTGAATGCTCTGAAAGGATTACTCAGTCCTCTGTGGGACTGATAAATCTTTGAGGAACTCAGACAGGTAAAAGACCAGGGGTGGCAGAACCGTAACCTTGCCCTAGCACCACTTAAGAGCCACTAGAGGTTAATCTCTAGGGCAAAGACCAGCAAGACCTCTTTTCTGCAACTACTTTTGAAATTCCTATAGAGACTATATTTACGGAAGTTATCTGTCAGTTAAAATGTGCATGTAAAACACAACTTAAAAGAATACATCTTTGAGGGGTTAAAAAAAATAGTTTTCAGGAAGCTTACCTTGATTTACATTCCAAAAAAAGTTTATAACAACTGTTTCTAACAGCCAAGAGTTTGTCCAGTTCTGAGAAGTTTCCATCTTGTTTAGTTCTACTTTTAATCCTCTGATTCAAGGGTGTTTATTGCAATGCAAAATTATATGGCTGCTGGCTTTATTTGCTGTGGGAGCATCGGAAGGCTAGGAATGTGTCTTATCTGAGCAAGGACTGTGTAAACTTATTTTAAAGCACCCAGGACTGGAAAAAAAATGTCAAAAAAATAACCTACTGACTGTTGCAGTTGTACAACAACTTTTAAATGATCAATTAAAGGAATTAAGATGAAGAAACTGATATGGGGAAATGTATTGGACAAAGCAGAGACAGGAGAAGATCTTGGGGGGAAATACCAGTGATGATGTGCAAGATCAGGAGGATGGTTCCATACAGATGGCTGAAGATTTACAGCTCTTGGAAAAAATATTGATGATGCTTAGCCAGTCCTAGAGGATGGTTCCATACTGATGCTTGAAGGAGCAGAACAAGGTACAGTTGAAGCTATGATGTTGGAGAAGAAAGGACTCTGTGCGCAATTTGGAATGAACTCAGAGGAAAAAGCCACTAAGCCTCTGTCAAGGAACTGACATCAGAGTGAGAGGTGGAGGCAAGGCTCCAAAGCGATGCAGGAGAGGGGACCAGCAGGGGGGAAGGAATTCAGCGTAACACCAGTAGAGAAGGGAGGGAGATGGAGGATTTGGAGAGAGGTCTCCAAGACTCTTCGCCCGAGACTAGTGGAGAGAGCACGGGCACGCCTCTGCCTACTCCTTCCTTGCGCAGAAGAGTCCCACGCAGGGAGAGTAGGCGGAGACTTGGCGTCAAACAGCTTCTATGCTGGAAGAGGTTAAAGAAACGCCCACTGACGGATTCTGCAAGCGACTGAACAGCCACGGAGTGAGGGCTGTCAGCCGAGGTATGGTTAGCCAGGCAATCTAGCCAAAAGTGACGGCAACTTACGCACAAGTAACCCCTTATAACCAGTACAGCCTCCTTCTGGAAAAAGAACAGAAAAGCAAGAAATTGAAACTTTGTAAAAAAAAGTATAAGGATGTAACACATGGCCAACAGGAAAGGGAACTGGAAGATTTGTATATGGATTTGGGTGTGAATTAATGCCTATACAATTAGTAACCAATGATAGATTATTGTTTTATTATATAACCACAGCAAAGAAACTCTTGAGGAATAAAAAAAATAAGGCCTTTTTTTTTTAATATTGGAGATAAAGCTGGGATGTGGGTCTGGAGGAAGACTACGGCTGACCTTTACTTATAATAACTTTTGAACTTCTTGGTTAGAAAGGAAAATTAATGAACTTAAGGTGCCTAGACGGAAGACTGGGAAAACTTCAGCTAGCAAAGGAATAGCTGGATATTACTCAGGATTGAACATTCAATTATTTTGAGGAACTCGTGTATATATAACTGACAGATGGATAGTTGGAAGTCACTTATACTTATTGCCTTTTTCTTTTTTATTAGCTTTTTCTTTATCTTTTTATTCAGTTATTATTTCCTTTAATATTCTTTCTGTCTTATTTGTGTTGTTTCTGCCTCTGCTTTGTTCTGGTCTTTTATTGTATTCTGAAAAGTTTTCATAAAATCTTTTTTTTTAAAGGAACCAGCTTTTTCACCCTCCTTCTCTTGTCTTCGCAGGGGGGCACTGGCAAAGGAAGAGGAGTGCAGGAGGAGTGCAGGGGGAGCGCGCCGCCCCTGGCAGCGCGATCCCAGTGGAGTACCATTGCGGCTGCCCCCCGGCTGCGCTGGGCACCATGCCCCCACAGGCGGCATGCCACACCCCGAGACGCACACCACACCCCTGTGGTTGGTGCATCACACCCTCAGGACATGCCCCACGCCCCTGTGGGTGGCACCCCATGCCCCTGGGACGCACACCATGCCCCTGGGACGCATGCCAGCCCCGCCCCCTCCTGCTCTCCGCCCCCCGGTCTCCCTCTCTCCTGTTTACCTCTCTGCCACAAACAGCAGTCTCTTGGTTCCTGGACCCACATAGCATTGGCTCCATCTCTGCATTCTAGCTAGTGCTGCAGCCCGGAAATACAGACTATTCTGTATTCTATTCTATTTCTTAGGCTATTTATGGTGTGTCTGTGGCCTTCCCAACACACTTGCTATCTTTCAGAGTGAGGGTCCCAGACTGTGAACACCTATTCCTGCTGGGAGATTTCAATGCCAGAGTTGGGAATGATCATCACACATGGGATAACTGCGTAGGCCACTTTGGAATTGGCAGCATGAGTGAGAATGGATAAAAGCTGCTTGAGCTGTGCTTGTATCACAGCCTCTGCATCAGGAACACATTCTTCTCTAACAAGGCAAAACATCGAGGATCCTGGAGACACCCAAGATCAGGCCACTGGCACCAGACGGTCTTGATTGCCACCAGGAGATCTGGTGACTGAACTGTGTTCATGTTACACTGAGCTACCACTGTGCCAGCTGCGACACGGATCACAGATCACTCCCTAGTAGTGAGCAAGAACCATCGCCAACCAAAGACAGTTCATAGCACAAAGTATGGCCTGGGATCAATACTAACAGAACAGTCGTACCTGAACTTTGTGAATGCTTCTGTGATACCGTTGAACAAGCTGTACTGAACTGCCCAAGAGATAGCATTGAAGCAAGGTGGAGCTACATCAAAGAGGCAACCTAGAACACAGCTATGCCCTCTTGGGCAAAATATAGCAGCAGATCCCCAACTGGTTTGAGGCTGGCATTGAGGACATGGAGCCTGTTATCAAACAAAGATGTGCTCTTCCAAGCCCACTTCCCAGCATGTTCACACTCCTGTCTCAGCAAAGTCTACACTGGCTTGGTCATGTCCACAGAATGGAGGATGGAAGGATTCCCAAGGGCCTGCTCTACGGACAGCTGGCTTCAGGCACCAGGCCTGTTGGCAGAGTGTGTTACAAAACTGTCTGCAAGCGTGACATGAAGGCTGGCAACATCTCCTGCTCTGGCAAAGGTAAAGTTGGATTCAGTGGATGATGAAATGGAAAAGGCCTTTGCACAGGTGTCTAGAGTAGGGTTCCCCAAACTTGGGTCTCCAGCTGTTTTTGGACTACGATTCCCAAACATCCTTGACCTCTGGTCCTGCTAACTAGGGATGATGGGAGTTGTAGACTAAAAAGAGCTGGAAACCCAAGTTTGGGAAACCCTGGTCTAGAGAAATAAAACATCCAAATGGCTGAGTTGTGTTGGAGGAGGAGTGGAATGAAGCCACGGATGGAGAAATTAAGAGGCATATTGAGCTGGCAAAGATAGAGTTAAAAGACAAAGGATTGTGTGTATAATTTGTACATAAATCAAATATTGTACAAGTGTCATAAATCCAGTTAGTGGCACCCCTGGAATTTCTCATTACCAGCCCTTACTGTGGGAAACTAGGATCACCAACACATTTTATCCAAGGTGCAACAGAATGGAATAAAGCAAATGTCTAAAAATTGAGACCAAATTAATTTATACTTACAAAAAATGGAAATATCCTCACACTTGTTTCTGAATATTTGCTACCACTAGCCCTGGCAAGTTCCTCAAGAAAGGAATTCTGCTGCTATATACCTGAATTCTGCTGCTATATACCTGATTTACAACAGGTGCTGAACACATATGTGTTCTAGAAGCATACTGCAGTCCTAAAAAAATAATAGTTCAAAGGAGGGGGGACACCAAAGGTAATATACTAGAACTCAGGTTACAAAAGGTTGCAAGAGAAACAAACTGTCCTTAAGTTACCAAGAAGCTTAACGTGCACTTAGCTAAAAATAGACAGGATACCTAAACCGCAAACAGAAAATGACAAATCCAATACCTGTAGGACAAATAATACTACTTTCTGTCCCAGCTGATCAATATCACTCCTGTTGCCTGTGTCTGAAGTCAGTGAGTTTCCTTGCTCTCAGGGCCACCGGCCAAAGATCTAGCAACAGATTGGCACCCATCGATGTGTAATGTGGGAAGAGATCCTCCGATGAAGGCATAAAGAGTTCAAGTGGAGAGGCATCCCATCCACGAGCTGAATTAGATAAGACTGAAAAAGCGAAAGTGGCAGGCAAGGAGTCCCCAACCACTGCTAAGAAAACAAGTCTTCTGCCATTTTAAGAATGCCCCTCGTGCCTGAACTCACATATCCGTTTTCGCTCTGAAGGCAGACCAAGCTGAAAATTACATCTTTTATTTACTGACCACTCCTGGGTTTTTAAATGAGCAGTTCACAGCATGAAATAAACGGCGACATCCAAGTCCAAATACCAAAGATACTTGGTGGACCTCTGACAGCAAGGAGCTACGTAGGCAAAGCAGAGAAGGTTGTATCTCGGGTCGCTGTGGGGCCATGAGAAGGGCCTCCCTCCCGGGTCTCAAGGGCCAAGCTGGAGACAGGGGGAGAAGCATGCCTGCAAGTATTTGGACCCCAATTCATCCATACCTTGCACTTGACTTGGGAGTGTGTAGGCAGGCAGCTATTTCCCCCCCTCTATCCATTTTCTCTACACCAAGATGACTTTATATATTTCTATCATGTTTCCTCTTACTCACCTTTTCTCGAAACTAAAAAGGCCCGAATGTTGTGACTTTTTCTCGCAGGGGTGTGGCTCCTTCCCCTTGATCATTTTGATTGCCCCCGTTCTGAAGCTTTTCCAGCTCTGCAGGATCCTTTTTTACGTGAGGTGGCCAGCGTGGTGGTCGCACCATAGATTTGTATCACAGTATTATTGGCAGTTTTGTTTTAAATTTCTTTCCTAAATACTGTTAAAGGTAAAGGTAAAGGAACCCCTGACCATTAGGTCCAGTCATGGCCGACTCTGGGGTTGCGGCGCTCATCTCGCTTTATTGGCCGAGGGAGCCAGTGTACAGCTTCTGGGTCATGTGGCCGGCATGACTAAGCCGCTTCTGGCAAACCAGAGCAGCGCACGGAAACGCCATTTACCTTCCCGCCAGAGCGGTACCTATTTATCTACTTGCACTCTGACGTGCTTTCAAACAGCTAGGTTGGCAGGAGCAGGGACTGAGAAATGGGAGCTCACCCCATTGCGGGGATTCGAACCGCCGACCTTCTGATCAGCAAGTCCTAGGCTCTGTGGTTTAACCCACAGCACCACCCGCGTCCCTAGATACTGTTAGCATGTGTTAAATAAGCATTTGGAGGGGGGGTCTCATTGCGCATCACTTAATTCTTGCTTATACTGAATTGCATTTGTCATTTCACCTAGTTGGGAGAGACCCTTTGATAGCTCCTTTCAGCATCCCTTGTTTTAATCACCTTTAACAATTTGGTGTCAAGAAAGATGGCCATCTCATTGCTAAGCCCTAACTAGAGATCAAGGTAATATGCACAACTCCCAACCTAACCATTTTGGGGACTTCACTTTCTTGATCTGTTCACTGGCAGAACTACATTTATTCTTGCTCTCAGCTTACTGGTTGTTTTTTTTAAACTCATGACCCTAAGAGGACCTGCCTTCTTATTTCACGACAGCTAAACTCACTCTGAAAACTTTGGTGAGGTACTCTGAAAGCTTTTTGAGGTACTCTGAAAGCTCTACATAATACAAACTAGATCAGCTCTGTGAATATCTACCTGCTTGATGACACTCACAAAGAACTATAAAAAGGTCCATGAGATAAAATCCAGGGCCCACAGAACTTGAAAGTGGCAGAAGATGGGGGCACCAGCAAATTAGCATCCAGTACTTCGGTTGGCATGTGCAGGCTAAGCCCTCGGGAGCCAACATGGTCGCCACAGCATCCTTTCTTATCTTAAAAAAAACCTTTATAGCTATAGGGCAGCTGTAAAACCATGTGACGGCTGCTCTGTAGCTGTAAAAAACAATAAGATGTTGATATTATTTTTACTTTAAAATTTATGTTATCCTATTCTAAAATAAAACACTGTTTATTCCAAAGTAAATGTGCTAAGCATCATGGCAGCCAAACCAAGCTCCATTTTATTCTGGCAGTCTAACTGATCTTAAAATGCAAAACTGCACACTGGGCTGGCAAACTCCCCACCCCGCAATATTTAAGGAATGTAGAAGTGGTTATAGAACACGTTGTAAAGAGGCATTAATTATATGCTCCACAAGTGAAGTAATAGGCTTATAGGTCTCCTATTATCTAAAGGGGGACACTAAGGTAAAGGTAAAGGTACCCCTGCCCGAACAGGCCAGCCGTGTCCGACTCTAGGGTTGTGCGCCCATCTCACTTAAGAGGCCGGGGGTCAGCGCTGTCTGCAGACACTTCCGGATCACGTGGCCAGTGTGACGAAGCTGCTCTGGCAAGCCAGCACCAGCACAGCACACGGAAACGCCGTTTACCTTCCCGCTAGAAAGCGGCACCTATTTATCTACTTGCACTTAGGGATGCTTTTGAACTGCTAGGTGGGCAGGAGCTGGGACCGAAAGATGGGAGCTCACCCCGCCGCGGAGATTCGAACCACTGACCATGCGATCGGCAAGTCCTAGGCTCTGTGGATTAACCCACAGTGCCACCCGCGAAGGGGGACACTATACAAGCATTAATTTCAGGGTCTAAGGTTGCCTAGCTGCATCACTGGCTGCAAACAACAATTTTCAGTGAACTACTTAGAATCATAGAATTGTCGAGTTGGAAGGGACCCCAAGGGTCATCTAGTCCAACCCCCTGCAATGCAGGAATCTCAACTTGAGCATCCATGACAGAGGACCGTCCAACCTCTGCTTAAAAAACCACCAAGGAAGGAGAGTCCATGATTTCTCTTGAGCCTGTTCCACTGTGGGGCAGCTCTTACTGTCAGAAAGTTCTTCCTGATGTTTAGCTGCAATCGCCTTTCTTGTAGCCATTGGTTTGAGTCCTACCCTCCAGAACAGGAGAGAACAAGCTTGCTCCGCCTTCCATATTTGTATGCCTATGTGATGCTACAAGATTTCATATTACATTGTGAATCTGCACACCTTTGTTTGTTCATTGCATATAAAACTATTTTATATTTGTCATTTAGTTCAACTGGCACCTTACAAATCACTAGTACCTTTCCGAGCACAATTCAAAGTGTTGGTGTTGACCTTTAAAGCCCTAAACGGCTTTGGTCCAGTATACCTGAAGGAGCGTCTCCACCCCCATCGTTCTGCCCGGATGCTGAGGTCCAGCTCCAAGGGCCTTCTGGCGGTTCCCTTGCTGCGAGAAGCCAAGTTACAGGGAACCAGGCAGAGGGCCTTCTCGGTAGTGGCACCCGCCCTGTGGAACGCCCTCCCACCAGATGTCAAAGAGAACAACAACTACCAGACTTTCATAAGACATCTGAAGGCAGCCCTGTTTAGGGAAGCTTTTAATGTTTGATGCATTACTGTATTTTAATATTTTGTTGGAAGCTGCCCAGAGTGGCTGGGGAAGCCCAGCCAGATGGGTGAGGTATAAATAAATATTATTATTGCTAGTGCAAGTTGTTTGATATAAAGAATATAAGTTTGTAAGTGATCAGTGTAAAAAATTCAAAGCAGGGTAGATGTGAGGATGGATAGGCCACAAAAGGTTTGGGCCCGATCACTGCATTTCTATGGCCAAATTTAATGCTTTAAACGCAAAGTACACAAAAATGCTAAGGTAACTACTCTGCTCAAAGTAGCTCTCTCACAAGCATAGGGTGACCAGGACTCCTTTTCCTGAGCAAATTCACCATGAACACAACTGTTAACAAATTACACTCACATGAGACAAATCCTCATTGATGTGGCTTCACTCCTCCCTGTGTTTCAGCTCCACTGAAGACACAGTCAGCCAAGAAGAGGGAAGTCCACCCGCAGGGATCTCAGCCAAGTGGTAACAGATCCCTCAGCTTACTGATTACAATGTGAATCTTCCTTGGCCCTTGCCATGGCACACCTAGCAGAGGTTTGCTTGCCTACTAAAAAAACTGGGCAAGTGCTTCTGAGTAGATACGCTTGGAGAAGAGAGGCAGATGCCGTCCCTGCTCTTGCATTCTCTACAGTTCAGGAAAATTTGAACGAGGGAGGAAGCTCACCAGCGGGGACAGGGGATCCTGTCATTGGCACCAAACTTCAAATTCTCATCTGTCAACTGACCTGCCACTCCTGCAGATGACATCAATCCTGCTCTGAAAAAGGTTCCCAAGCTGCCCTCAATTGCATTCCCCCTCTACTTACCACTGAAAAAACACTAACAGCAGAATTGTCCACATTCAAAGCTGTCCGCATGCCAAATTGTCCCAGTCCAAAACTGATTTTTCTAAGGCTGGACTACAAGGCACAAGCATAGGAACTGGGGACAGCAGCAATCACTTCCTTTTCTTTTTTAGGGAGATAACTTTTTAAAATGACTTTTAAAAGGGACTTCTACAGGGGGAGGGTGCACTGCAGAGCAACAACCTTTAATTCAGCCTTGGATGTTGAAGAGGTTTATTGTATGCTTGCAATACCACACACGAGTTGTGTGTGAGGAGTGCTGCTTCATCCACTGTTAAGCCTCGGCTCAGTCCTCAGCTTTCAGTTTCTGAAAGGGTATGGTCATGCAGGCAGGTTTAAGTCCCAAACTTCTCATTACTCAAAAAGTAATGCATTGTACACAAAAACCAGACATTAACCACCAGTAGAGCTACATGACAGGTACTGCTGGGGCCTAAATAAACTTGAGCAAAAAACAACAAGTTCTATGTTTAATATGAATGCTGCAAGTAGTGGAATATAATAAATATGTCACACAGCGCGTCTGTCAGTAAATCACACAGTTCATACTGTGACCCCAGCACATCCTTGGGTCCTTCACCCCTGGATGCTGCAAACTTACTCCCACTTTGGAATTAACTGTAAATATTTTCTAAGCCATGAAAGACCCCCAAGCACACTATCTTTAGAAAACAATGGAAACAGGATTTTTTTTACCCCATGTCTACAAATTTCCATGAATTTTACATCTGTATCCCAATGTGTGTTCCTATGTGCTCAGGATTCAGAAGTATAATTTCCAAGATAAATGGAATGGCTCCTAGACAGGCGGTCTTTCTAAAAATTGAGCTAGAATTAATGGCATAATGCAGACTGGAGCTCCCACACCTCTGCTGTAAATTCTGGGAGCAGGGTAGGACCATTGCCCTCATCCTTTTCTTGAGAGCTTTCCAGAGGAATCTGGCTGACCACTGCTGGACTAAATAGACATTCATCTCATTCAGCCTAACTTTGCTGTTGCTATTTATGCATGCGCCATGTACAAATACATTTACACTTTGCAAAGTAAAATTCACTTCACAACAGAATTCAGCTACAGTCGTACCTTGGAAGTCGAAAGGAATCCGTTCCGGAAGTCCATTTGACTTCCAAAACATTCAGAAACCAAAGTGCGGCTTCTGATTGGCTGCAAGAAGCTCCCATTGAACGTGCGGATTCCAAAGAATGTTCGCAAACTGGAACACTTACTTCTGGGTTTGTGGCGTTCAAGAGCCAAAACGTCTGAGTAAAAAGGCGTTCGGGAACCAAGGTACAACTGTACTACTTATTGTTCAAGTGGTTCCTAAGCATTTTCCCCCCTCTGCCACAATTTTGGTTGTCACAAAATTTTTGAGAAGCCAACACAAATAGTGTTCAATTTAGAACAAACAGCAGAACAACAAGGAGGGAGCAGTGCTGTGCAATCAGTTTGGTCAAAAACGTAAAAATTAAATAAGAACTAAAACCTGAATCAGGTAACATTCACCATGTGTATCAAGATGCACTTCATACCACAAGGATATTAAGTACAGTGACTCACAATTTCTTTCACTGGACTACTTTGCAGTAAATGGATGTGTAAAGCACAAGGGAAATGAACGTAAAGTTAGTTGGTATCTCCCCATTCAAATATACATCTCACCCCTGATGTCATTTTAGACATTGGGTTCTTTAAGTGCTATTTTAAAAGCAAGTAGCACTTAAAAGAAAAAAAATGGCTGGCAATACAGCATCTCTAACTGGATAATAATAGACCTTAGAAGCCACTAATTTCAATTAAAGCAAGTATCTATGCCTTCCATAAATCTGTGTGGTCACAGAGGCCTAAAATCTGAAGACCGATTGCAGAACTCAGGATACAGACTCCACATTTGTGGACCATTAATATGTTAAAAGACAAAACAAAAAAGCAAACTAAGGAAGTGCAAAAAGCAAATCAGTACCCTCAGCAAAGTCTGCAAAATTATTTTAATACCACCATTTATTTAAAAAATCTGCATGACACTGTATTACATAAGAGTTGCCATCACACAGCACAGTTCAGTGGGAGCCAAAAAGGGCCTCTTCTGAAGTTAATAGTACTAATTGAAATTCAAAACTTTGTCAGTTTGTATGGGAGGCGTTGCAATGACTGACCCTGCGATCCTAAAGCTACACTGAACTCAACATACACACACTTCCTCATAAAAAGGTCTCTATATGCCAAAGTGTCTCCCAGACCTCACCGTAAGGCTTGCAACATCAAACTAAACTCTTGGTGACAACTTACAGGGTCAGTGAGATCCTTAACTCCTGGTGCTTTGATTTTTACTTAATAGCAGTCATTGGCAGTGGCGTAGCGTGGGGGGGTGCAGGGGGGGCCGGCCGCACCGGGCGCAACATCTGGGGGGGGGGGCGCACTCGCCGCCTCCGGAGTCGCCGAAGAGCCTCGGGCGCAGGCTGTAGCAGAGCCCCATGTCTCGCAGAACCGAGGAGCTGTGCGCGCGTCCGGGCTGAAGGCATCCGGCAGGCAGCGGCTCTTAGTGCTCCCCGCATCAGGGCCGCAGAGGGCGCGCCAGGCAGCCCCTCCTCACAGCCCCCCCGCCGCTGCAGCTGCTGGGCCATGTTGCATTTTCCACCAGCGGCAACTCGCCTCAGATCACCTGACACGGACCTGCCGCCGCCGCCGTGGCTACCTTACCGTAAATACCCCAGCCCAGGCAGCAGCAAGAAGAAGCTGGCAGCGGCGGCAGGTAAGGGGTTAGGGGCGCAAATTACTTGCCTTCCCCGGGTTAGCGGGCGCAAATTACTTGCCTTGCCCCGGGTTAGCGGGCACAAATTACTTGCCTTGCCCCGGGTTAGGGGGCGCAAATTACTTGCCTTGCCCCGGGTTAGGGGGCGCAAATTACTTGCCTTGCCCCGGGTTAGCGGGTGCAAATTACTTGCCTTGCCCCGGGTTAGGGGCGCAAATTACTTGCCTTGCCCCGGGTTAGCGGGTGCAAATTACTTGCCTTGCCCCGGGTTAGCGGGCACAAATTACTTGCCTTGCCCCGGGTTAGCGGGCACAAATTACTTGCCTTGCCCCGGGTTAGGGGGCGCAAATTACTTGCCTTGCCCCGGGTTAGGGGGCGCAAATTACTTGCCTTGCCCCGGGTTAGGGGGCGCAAATTACTTGCCTTGCCCCGGGTTAGTGGGCACAAATTACTTGCCTTGCCCCGGGTTAGCGGGTGCAAATTACTTGCCTTGCCCCGGGTTAGCGGGCACAAATTACTTGCCTTGCCCCAGGTTAGGGGGCGCAAATTACTTGCCTTGCCCCGGGTTAGCGGGCACAAATTACTTGCCTTGCCCCAGGTTAGGGGGCGCAAATTACTTGCCTTGCCCCGGGTTAGCGGGCGCAAATTACTTGCCTTGCCCCAGGTTAGGGGGCGCAAATTACTTGCCTTGCCCCGGGTGCTGACAACCCACGCTACGCCGCTGGTCATTGGACCCTCATCAAGTCTTTCCCTCTGCCCAGTCTAACCCCCCCTCCTGCCAACCGCTATGTACCAATATTGTACAGCTTCTCCAGAAAAACAAACAGCTTTTGGGGGGTCGGGGTGGGGACACTTTGGAGGAGGTGAAGTGTCAACACTCCACTTTGAAGCGCCACTTCTCCTATCTTAGTCTGCGACCACTTCAGAGTGAAAATAACATCTTCACACCTATCCTTGGACCCTCATGAATCCTTCTGCAGATCAGAAACAATCCTGCTTTCTCAGAGCATTTGAGGAAAAGTTTGGGATCTGAGCACCAGACCCCCATCCTGCTCCGGCTCTCTCCAGAGAAGGCTCCGCTCCCACGCGGGTCCAGCAGCGGATTCGGGCCGGCGGCACCCGCGACCACCCGGCCCCGGAACCAGGGCGCCCCCCCCCCGAAGCAGCCAGGCCGGGCGCTGCCGGGCCCCCTGCCCTTCCCCCGGGAGCAAGGCCCCTCCAGCCCGGCAGCCCGGTGCCAACGAGGTCGCGGAGGAGGCAGCGCCGGGTGGGCCGCCAATGCCCGCACTTGACCCACGGATTAGCAGGGAGCAGCGCAGGCTCGCCAGGCCGCCGCACCCCTGGAAGCGCAGCGGGTGCGCCTGGAAAAGAGGGGCGCCGAGCGGGGAGCCCTCCTTCCCTCCCCCTCCTCCCGTCTGGGGCGGGTGCGCCCTGCAAGAAGCACGCCAGCGCCGGCATCCTCTGGGCAGGAAGGATGCGGCAGGCGGCGGCGGCGGCAGCAGCAGCAGCAGCAGGGTGGCTCCCTGGCCCCGGGCGGGCGGGCGGGCGAGGCGCACTTGCGCGCCCGGGCTCCGGGCCGAGCCCTTCCCCTCTGGCGGGGCAGGTCGTCTCCGCCAGCCGCCGAGCCCCCAGCCCCCGCGGCTGCGGCTGCCCGCTCCGCCCGGGCGTCTCCTGCCGCCGCCGCCGCCGCCGCCCTCCCGCCTGCCGGGCTGGCCGCGTCCACTTGCCTGGGGGGAAGCCGAGGGTCCCAGAGGGAAGCGGGGCGCGGCGGGCTCGGCTCCGCGCTCCTCCCCGCCGGGCTGCGGCCGCAGCTCCGCCTCCCAGCGCCTTGAAGCGCGCCGCGCTGGTCGGGATTGGCGCCGGGCCCCGCCACTCCAGCGCGCCACCGCCGCCGCCCTCGCCTCGCCTCGCCTCGCCTGCGGCCGGGGCTCCGGAGGATGCTGACGGAGGAAGAGGCGCTGCGCACCTTCGCGCGGACCCAGCGCGATTCAGAAGCGCGGCAGCTGCGCGCTCCTCTGGTGCCTCCTGCGGGCGCCTGGCTAAGTGGACGCCGCCAGCATAGGCTGCCGCGCGAGGTGGGCCTGGGACCGGATCCAGCCACGCTTGCCCTCTGCCCTCAGGCTTCCGAATTGGCCCGTCCCGGGAGACGCGCTCGCCAGTGTCCCCCCCCCCTCGGATGGCGCCCCTTTTCTACCCTTTTCCGCCCCCCATCATTCCTGTATCCGCAAGAGCTCCCGGCGCCATTAAAAGAGCGGAATGAATCCGTGGGAAAGAGCGCAGACGCCTCAGTAGCAACACTCTGAAGGTGGCTGTCACCAATGGAAGCTAAGGCGGTAAAAAGACTGAACATGGATTCAGACTGGCCAAAATATTGTGAAATTATAGAATACGATGGTGAAAAGTTGAAACTACAGAGTTTTGAGAAATTAAAACCTAAAGTCCGAGACTGGTTACATTATTACCAGATTAATGAGACCTTTAAGCAGGACAGGAAACTAGGATTCCAGAAGGAGAGGTCAAAGTTAGAAACAGAATTGTTAGAACCCAATACTAAGAATTTGTCTAGAATGTATAATCTGCTGCTAAAATGGAACACACAGGATGAAACGGTCAAATCAGCTATGATTAAGTGGGCACAAGATGTTGGTCATGATATTATGTTTGCTGACTGGGAGCAGTTATGGACCACAGGTATTAAATTCACGGCATGTAGTGCCTTAAAAGAGAATATAATGAAAATGATCCATAGGTGGTACATGACCCCAGTCAAGCTTGCAAAGATATATCATTTGCCCAATAACAACTGCTGGAAGTGTAATGAATGCAAAGGAACTTTTTATCATCTTTGGTGGACCTGCCCGAAGATTAAGGCCTACTGGGAAATGATCTATAATGAAATTAAGAAAATCCTTAAGTGGACATTTGCAAAGAAACCAGAGGCTTTTCTCTTGGGCATGGTAGGCCAAATGGTTCCAAAGAAAGATAGAACATTTTTTATGTACGCAACAACAGCAGCAAGAATTCTTTTGGCAAAGTACTGGAAGACTAAAGAACTACCTACTCTGGAAGAATGGCAGACCAAGGTGACTGAATTTATGGGACTGGCAGAGATGACCGGCAGAATTCGTGACCAGAGGAGAGAGACAGTGGAAGAGGACTGGAAAAAATTTAAAATTTATCTTAAAAATTGTTGTAAAATTTCGGAATGTTAAGATGTCAAGGGATTTGATATAAAGAATTACAGCTGTAAAAATTTAAGCTTAAGAAAATTTTAAAGAGAATTAAATATAAAAATGGATGAAGGATTGCTAAAAAATTTTAAAACAAGGATGCAGTGAAGGGGAGGTATGGGGAAGTCGTGTTATGTTTGTTTATTTTTTGTTTATGTTGTAAAATTAATAAAAATTATTTTTAAAAAAAATGAAGGTGGTGCTTCTCTCTCTCTCTCTTTACAAAAAGAAAAAAGAGAAAACACCAAATTAAGCAAAAACAAAACAACACATCACAATAAAGAAAAAGAAAAAGAAAGAAAAAACAGAAAAAGAAAAACAATTAAAAAACACAACGAACCTTCCCATAACTTATCTTTCATTTGCTTGTTTCCCTGACCTCCTCACACCTCCCTTTTTTGTATTCTAGTTCGGTTAGCTATTTCAGCAAATCCTTTCCATCTTTCCCAATTTTTGTCCTATAATTTATCTTAATATAATGTAACTTTACTTTCCCTCCTTTCACCAATTAACAGTCTATTTTTACTTAATCCTTTATAACATTTCTGCTAAAACCACATAACTTCATTCCAGCCTCCTTCTAACATTCCTTAATTTTACAATGTTTCTGTAAATAAACTTTAAATTTCTTCCAATCTTCTTCCACCGACTCTTCTCCTTGGTCTCGGATTCTGCCAGTCATTTCCACCAGTTCCATGTAGTCCATCACCTTCATCTGCCATTCTTCCCGGGTGGGTAGATCTTGCGTCTTCCAGTACTTTGCAATAAGTATTCTTGCTGCTGAAGGTGGTGCTTCTCACAGTGGCCCCTTCAAACTAGAATTTTTTTTCCGTGGAGCACCACTTTTTGTAGAGATTTTAGCACTCGCCCTCAAAAAGTGCTTGAGGGACGGGACCTCCACCAGGGGGGGGGGGCGCAACTACGTCTGATGCTGCTGCAGGGATAATTACACGTTTATCTGGTTTTTTAAAGTAAAAGTAACCTGTGCTTTATATCCTTTCCAATTAATTGCAATCTTACAATGACTCGTTTTAACTTTTTATAGGAGCACCCAAACTTTTGTAACCTGCATTTTTATATGCACTGCAACAAATAGTGACATGCTTCATAGTGAATAATGGGCTGGTCCCGTTATTGGGCAAAATCAGGCCTCCAATCCTGTGCCCAGTAGCTGCTCCGCCATGCGCAGGAATGCTCTCCAGATGCTGCAGAACCTGGAAGCCCATAAATCAGTGGCACAAGCATGGGCGTAGCCAAGGGAGGGGGGCAGCTTCCCTCTTAAGTAAATAAATAAAAATACGTAACTAACTGAGGTTCTGCCCCCCCCCCCAAATCCTGGCTATGACCATGGGTACAAGTAGGATGGCAAGGATATTTGTGCCAGCCACAAGATGCAAGACCCCTCTCCTGGTATGGGACTCTGCCACTCACACACTGCCTGCCCCTCAGCTGATCAAGCTCTCATGCTCTTGCTCATGGCAAGGAAGAAGAGCTGATATGGCAAATCATGGTATTCAGCTGCTGAAATATCTTGATGTTAACAACCAAATATCACTCAGGCCTACTGGAAACCCAGAAGGCCTCTAAGGGTGGACCATCCTAATATGTAGGTCCCTCACCTCTGCAGAGGGTGGTAAACCAGTAGAATCCCTTGTTGTTGTTGTTTAGTCGTGTCCGACTCTTGGTGACCCCCTGGACCAGAGCACGCCAGGCACTCCTGTCTTCCACTGCCTCCCGCAGCTTGGTCAAACTCATGCTGGTAGCTTCGAGAACACTGTCACACCATCTCATCCTCTGTTGTTCCCTTCTCCTTGTGCCCTCCATCTTTCCCAACATCAGGGTCTTTTCCAGGGAGTCTTCTCTTCTCATCAGGTGGCCAAAGTATTGGAGCCTCAGCTTCACGATCTGTCCTTCCAGTGAGCACTCAGGCCTGATTTCCTTCAGAATGGAGAGGTTTGATCTTCTTGCAGTCCATGGGACTCTCAAGAGTCTCCTCCAGCACCATAATTCAAAAGCATCAATTCTTCGGTGATCAGCCTTCTTGATGGTTCAGCTCTCACTTCCATACATCACTACTAGGAAAACCATGGCTTTAACTATACGGACCTAATCTGTCCCAATTGCCCAATGTCAGGAACACACACACTCTATATCCCCTCACATCTGGACAGAGCAGAGAGAGAGAATTTATATACAGCACAGGAACTCTCTCCCCCCCCCCCCGACCCAAATCTGCTCTGATGCTGCAATGAGTACCTAGGTGGGCACAGACAGGTGAGACCAACTCTGCCCTGCTCACCCACCCAGGTTTCAGTAATTCAGACCAGATCAGCTTCCTTGTCCATTATCAAATCATGGAAAGCTGGTTTCATCTGACCTGAGATAATTTATTGTGTAACCGTACTGGTTGCTATTGCTATATTTTATTGTGGGCAAAATGAATGCAAAGCTGGATTGTTGTCAATACAGGGGGAATTTTAAGTTGTACTTTTTATGGGAAGAATGGTGATGAAACCACTTTATTTAGAATGTGAAAAGCTCAACAGAAAACTCTCTTTTTGCTGCTTCAGGGCCTTGTCCCTAGAGCCCGTGAGCATTTTGTAAAACCTGGAATGGAACTGTTTTGATTCTGGTGACCTGGAACATGTAAAACACAGGCTGAATTCAGCTGAGTTTTAAGAAAGGGCGTGTATAGGAAAGGGGAAATCACAAAGGAGGAGTGTACACGAGCAGGGAGAAAGTCAAGCTGGCCAAAGCTCAGAATGAATTGCAAGAGAGGTTTTAAAATAATAAAAAAAGGTTTATTCAGCTATGTTCAAAGCAAGAGGAAGAACCAGGAAGCCGTAGGCCCTCCGTGTGGAGAAGATGGAAAAATGTCATTGGTTCAAAGGGAGAACTGCTTAAGGCCTGCTTTGCCTCCTGTCTTCACCTGAAAGGAAAGCAGCGCCCAACCTGGTGACAACAGAATAAACGATGGAGAGAGGGAGCTGCAGCCCAAGATAGGAAAAGAACACCTAGCTACTTAAAACATACAGTGGCACCTCGCGTTAAGTACTTAATTCGTTCTAGAGGTCCGTACTTAACCTGAAACTGTTCTTAACCTGAAGCACCACTTTAGCTAATGGGGCCTCCTGCTGCTGCTGCACCGCCGGAGCCAGATTTCTGTTCTCATCCTGAAGCAAAGTTCTTAACCTGAGGTATTACGGTATTTCTGGGTTAGCGGAGTATGTAACCTAAAGCAGATGTAACCTGAAGCGTATGTAACCCGAGGTACCACTGTACTGTATTGGCCTGAATATAAGCCGCACCCGAATATAAGCCGCGCCTTTAAAATTGGAGGGGGGTGAAGAAAAAAGACCTAAATATAAGCTGCTCTATTCTTTCTGCTTCTGGCTACATACAGTGGTACCCCGGGTTAAGTACTTAATTTGTTCCGGAGGTCCGTTCTTCACCTGAAACTGTTCTTAACCTGAAGCACCACTTTAGCTAATGGGGCCTCCTGCTGCTCCCGCACCGCCGGAGCACGATTTCTGTTCTCATCCTGAAGCAAAGTTCTTGACCTGAAGCACTATTTCTGGCTTAGCGGAGTGTGTAACCTGAAGCTTATGTAACCTGAGGTACCACTGTACTGGGGCGGGGGGGGGGAGCTGCACTGTGTTGCCGCTGGCCTTTCCCCTTCCTTGCTCTCTCCCTTTTTGGCCTTGGGGAAGAGGACAGGGGACAGTGCATGGGGCGGGCGCTCCTTTGCCGCATTCCTGGCGCTGATTGTCCCGCGTTCCTGGCTGCATACCGTAAGGTCACGAATATAAGCCGCACTTTAACCTTTCACAGTCAGAATTTGGGGGGGAAGTGTGGCTTACATTAAGGCCAATACGGTATTCAAATCTCCAAAGACAACTTGGTGGGCAAATCTTACAATCATTTTTGGCCGTTTCTTAAGGGTCTCTACTGAAATACATATAGGTAAAGACTGAAACAGAAATAAAAACTTTGGCGCTACCATCATCTTGACTGATGCCCCTCTACCCATCTGTCACAGACAGACAGATGGCCTTAGACCAAATGTTTAGATCTTTATATGTATATTTTTCACTAGTGACAAAAAATTAGCTCTATAAATACTTCTGTTTCCCTGGGGGCCTCTGACAAGAATGCCTTCGGGTTGGAGACCATAAGGGCAATATCATCAGCAAAGATATTTAGTGGAAAACTCTGCCCATTTCTCAAGATAACTTTTATTTTCTGGTTATTCTGGATGGCATTAGCTAGGACTTTGTTTGACAATGCAAGTAGCAAAGGTGACAAGGGACAACCTTGCTTCGTGCCCCTTTGTGTGTTCAGAATATCAAAATCTTGTCCATTTACCCTTACCACCACCTTGCTATTGCTATACAGTGGTACCTCGGGTTACATACACTTCAGGTTACATACGCTTCAGGTTACATACTCCGCTAACCCAGAAATGGTACCTTGGGTTAAGAACTTTGCTTCAGGATAAGAACAGAAATTGGGCTCCGGCGGCACAGCGGCAGCAGGAGGCCCCATTAGCTAAAGTGGTGCTTCAGGTTAAGAACAGTTTCAGGTTAAGAACAGACCTCCAGAACGAATTAAGTACTTAACCCGAGGTACCACTGTATAAATATTGTGAAATGAATATAAAATCATGTCCAAAGTTCATTTTACAAAGTAATTGAAATAAATATTCCCTGCTTTCCTAGCAGTCTTAAGCTTATTGTTTTTCTTTGACTTGCTGTCCTGAGCACATCCAGAGGCATAATGAATTTGGATCAACTGATAGATGAGAAAGATAAATTTCTAACATATGCTGTTTTGCGAGATAAATATCATCTATCAGATGTAAACCTGCAGCTACTACACTTGTTAACAACCTTGTTTGCATCAGCAGCATTTACAGCTTCTGAGACACTGGTGATACTAGAACAATTGGTCAAATCCTTTGAAATGAAAAAAACAACAACCCATGATTAGTTTTTATAGATATTTGTTATAAATGAATCAATTTGATATGCAGATTTTAAGAAATGAGTGAATAAAGAACTGGAGGTTCCTATATTGTCTAGACAAAGGGAAAGTGTTTTAGCTCCTGTAGCAAATTTGTCAATGGACCTTAAACTATGATTTATATAACAAAAAATAATGTTTAGAATTTACTGGACTCCACTATGCTAGTACTGTATAGAAAAGGACTGTCTAAGTCAGCATGTTGTTGGAGAAGTAGTAAGGAGATTGTTTATTTAAAATACATGATTTTACAACGTTCAATGTTTATTAAGTTTTGGGGGAAATAGTGGATGATATAAATATAATTGTGTTTTTCCAGGGAAAAATATTTTTTTGAACTATCTACCTACTATATGGAATTTGACAACTGAACACATAAATGGATTCTTCGTGCCATTACTGTGACCAAGAGACTGATACTGATGCACTGGAAAGGTAAATGTATGGCTGCATTTAATCAACTGATTGAAGATATGACCACACTTGCAATTTATGAACGGATTGCTTATAGATGTAGACTTTGCATGGACAAGTATAATGATATCTGTAACACATTTCTACAAAATATAGTAGGCTAAATATATATACCTATATAGTGGTACCTCGGGTTAAGTACCGGTACTTAATTCGTTCCGGAGGTTCCTACTTAACCTGAAACTGTTCTTAACCTGAAGCACCACTTTAGCTAATGGGGCCTCCCGCTGCCACGGGAGCACGATTTCTGTTCTCATCCTTAACCTGAAGCACTATTTCTGGGTTAGCGGAGTCTGTAACCTGAAGCGTATGTAACCTGAGGTACCACTGTATGTATTTGGATAATAATAATACTTATATTTAAGATAAGTATATATGGAATTGTAATTGTTAAATTTTATAATGATATAATTCACATTTTCCTTCTTATTTTTTATTTTATTCGATTAAACAATTATTTAAAATAATATTTTAAAAAAGGAATTATAAAGGATTAGGAATTTCTATGATAATGGCTAACCTAAAACAGAACGAGAGATCAATTTTATTTTTTAATAAACAAGAACATTCTTGATTTGAATTTAGGTGAGTTAGCTCCTCCATAGCAAAATATAAACAACAAGTAAAAGAGAATTAACACAATTTGAACACTTGATTGTGGGACATAATTTAATGACAGATCACTCACATATGTAGAATAGTAACAAAATTAGATAACAGGATTACAAAATGCTGAGGAAAGGATTTGGGTTACGACATAGGCGTAGCCAGAATTTTTGTTTGTGGGGGCAGAACCTCAGTTAACTATGTATATTTTTTATATAAGGGGGCAGCTGCCCTTCCCTGTCCCCCCCACCACTGGCTATGCCCATGCATTACGATATTAAACCCACAGAATGGGAAAGAATATGGAACAAGGTGCCTAGGAAATCAATTTCAGCAGAGTTTCAAGGCTCTACCCTTAATATAACCAGTAGGTGGCACTGTGCACCCATGAATTTACCACATATTAACCTCACTCTCCGCCCCAAATGCTGGCTCTGTGAAAAAAAACATAACTATGTAAAAAAATCCTTCCAGTAGCACCTTAAAGACCAACTGAGTTAGTTCTAGGTATGAGCTTTCGTGTGCATGCACACTTCTTCAGATACACTGAAACAGAAGTCACCGGACCTTTCTATATAGTGAGAAGGTGGGGAGGGGTATTACTCAGAAGGGTGGTGGGAATGGGTGATTGGCAGATAGCTGATTGGCACGGCTACCTATCTGTAACCATAACTATGTATTTCATGTTACCCACTGGCAGTTTTTTGGGAGATGGAGTTGTTATAAACAAGACAATAATTGACCCCAACCCCTTTCTTAGCTGAACTAGGGTTGTGGCATTGGCCAAACAAATATGATTTGGCTAAATAATTGTTTCTATATTTCTTGTTAGCTGCCAGGGTGGTTATGGCAAGAAAATTGAAATATTTAGAGGGATTTAATAAGGATTTATGCTATAGTCAAATCTGATTGATAGCTATTGCTGAAAAACTAACCCCAAAATTAAAGGTATACTAGCGGGCAAACAATCAACATTTAATTTTCTACTATGTGTTGGAGGAAATTATTATTTATTATTGATTACTACAATGCATCCTGCAAAACATTCTGCTCTTTGGAATTCTTAGTAACTTTTCAGCTTTAAGTAAGAATATAAGAGGACCTCACTGACAATATTCTTATATTTATAAATAAAACTAAGCATTTAAAAAAAAATCACTACCCCACAACAAGTTAGAGGAGCAATGCTGAAAATAGTTTTGGGGTGGTGCTATATGCCAGGACAGCCCCTTCCTTGCACGTCTGAAACAGGTCAGGCCTACTACAGGTTGCTGACTTGACTATTTGACTTTATAGGAACAAAACATTTTCTGGTGCTGAAGAGAAGCAACGAGAAACCATGCTGAGCTCTGCCCGTTAAGTGATTTACTTTATTTGTATATGTTATGGTTACCAGATGTCCCCGGATTTCATTTAACGTCCCCGGATTTATATTTTAAGTGTTGTAGATTTATTAGTAGTGAATGAATGTTGTGTGATTGGTTCAATGGAACAAGGCACATCATATGGGGACTTCTGGCGAGGCAAAATGGCGGGCGGCATGGCAGCGAGCAGCTCCTGAAGCCAGCCAGAACCAACTGCGCTACCAGGCTGGCTCCGGGCTGCGGAGGCTGCCACTGCCGCCACCGCCAAGGGGGAACTGGGGACGCCCAGCGTGTCAACTGGGGGAACCACTGACCCCCCCCCCCTACAACCCAAATCAATCCGGGAGCAAGGGCGCCCAGCCACCTGGCCACAGGAGATATTACTTCTTTTTTTAAAAAAACAACAACACTTTTTAAAATAACTTTCTCTCTCTCTCTCTCTTTTTTTAAGTGTCCCTGGATTCTTTGAAAAAAATCTGGTAACCTTATTATACGTTTCAGAACTAACTTCTAACAAATTGCTTTATTTGTCCACTAGTAAGCTATAGTCCAAAATGATAACAAGCAGATAGGATTGTGTCGGCTATGCTGACTGCAGTTGGGCCCGAGACTGAAAAGAACCCAAAGAATTTCTCAAGTACTGATGCATTCCGGTCATTTTCTTCCACAAATTTTACACCTAGAGATAGTTGTTGTATGCCAGAAATGTGTGCTGTGAAAACTGATAATCTTGTAAAAGTGTCAGCCTTCACAACATCTTCCCTCAAAATTTGGCCACACTATTTTATTAACTCATTCTGCATTCTTGTAGATGTGTATTTAGCGTTGCGTATTTAGCCCATTGTTGTAAACTATGAGTTACAGCTCATGGTTTGTTTCAAGTGAGACAGGCTGGGCCAAACCACAGGTTAGTGCTGCAGCAAGACTGGCACTGTGGGTTAAACCACAGAGCCTAGGACTTGCCAATCGGAAGGTTGGCAGTTCGAATCCCCGCGACGGGGTGAGCTCCCATTGCTCGGTCCCTGCTCCTGCCAACCTAGATTTTGAACACCTATTGTTTTGGCAAGTTGTTATATTTGATCTAGGGCAATTATAGTATTGTCCATGTGTGCAGAAGGGACGCGGGTGGCGCTGTGGGTTAAACCACAGAGCCTAGGACTTGCCAATCGGAAGGTTGGCAGTTCGAATCCTCATGACGGGGTGAGCTCGCGTTGCTCGGTCCCTGCTCCTGCCAACCTAGCAGTTCGAAAGCACATCAAAGTGCAAGTAGATAAATAGGTACCGCTCTGGCGGGAAGGTAAATGGCGTTTCTGTGCGCTGCTCTGGTTCACCAGAAGCGGCTTAGTCATGCTGGCCACATGATCTGGAAGCTGTACTCTGGCTCCCTTGGCCAGTAAAGCGAGATGAGGGCCGCAACCCCAGAGTCGGCCACGACTGGACCTAATGGTCAGGGGTCCCTTTACCTTTAACTTTAAGACTGAGGAAGGAGTGAAGTGGTGTGGTTTTGGTTCTGTGCACCAACATGATTGCTTCTACTTGCCGACTTACGGTGTGGCTAAGCATTGCATGGAAACCTGGCTTTTGAGTGACAGTTGTGCAATTCAGAATTTTTCTTTATTAGCCACCATTTTGGAAATGATTCTTCTCAGTTTAAAGCGAGAGGTTGAAGCATGAATGAATAGTAATAGCTGCTAATCTTTGAGTTACAAAGTACTATTCTCATAGCAGATGTTAATGAAAATTGCAAAGCAATGACAGTTTTGCTTTTTAAAAAAAGCAGCATTAGCATTGGGTGCCTTAGTTTCCATTGGGAAAATTTCAAATGCCCCGCAACAACACAAGATTTTGAGTGGTATTAATTAGCAACCCGGGTTTGAGGTATCACTTCAAAACATGAGGGTTGGGCTCTGCAAAACTTTGGCCCGGTTTGGAGTAAATGGGAGAATGGGAGTGGTGTTACTACCAACCCTGGTTGGACGTAGCAGTTACTCAGTTCGGGAGAGGGGGTGCTGCAGCAGAAAGCAAGGTCTGTGTTGGAAATGCTTGCCAAGCTTTGGCAGGGGATCCCCGATGTTGGGGTTCCAAGTTAATAATAATAATAATAATAATAATAATAATAATAATAATAATAATTTATTATTTATACCCCGCCCATCTGGCTGGGCCTCCACAGCCACTCTGGGCGGCTTCCATAGAAACCAAAAATATAGTAAAATATCACACGTTAAAAATTTCCCTGAACAGGGCTGCCTTAAGATGTCTTCTGAATGTCAGGTAGTTGTTTATTGCTTTGACATCTGCTGGAAGGGCGTTCCACAGGGCGGGCGCCACCACCAAGAAGGCCCTCTGCCTGGTTCCCTGTAGCTTTGCTTCTCGCAATGAGGGAACCGCCAGAAGGCCCTCGGCACTGGACCTCAGCGTCCGGGCAGAACGATGGGGGTGGAGACGCTCCTTCAGGTATACTGGGCCGAGGCCGTTTAGGGCTTTAAAGGTCAACACCAACACTTTGAATTGTGCTCGGAAACGTACTGGGAGCCAATGTAGGTCTTTCAAGACCGGTGTTATATGGTCTCGGCGGCCGCTCCCAGTCACCAGTCTAGCTGCCGCATTCTGGATTAGTTGTAGTTTCCAAGTCACCTTCAAAGGTAGCCCCACGTAGAGCGCATTGCAGTAGTCCAAGCGGGAGATAACCAGAACATGCACCACTCTGGCAAGACAGTCCGCAGGCAGATAGGGTCTCAGCCTACGTACCAGATGGAGCTGGTAAACAGCTGCCCTGGACACATAGGCGCCGACTCCATGGGGCCTGAGGGGGCCCGAGCCCCCTCAAAAATTTGTTTGGGGGGGACTCAGCCCCCCCAATAATTTAAGAAAATTATTACCGTAAATTTCGCTCTATAACACGCAGATTTTTTCTCCTAAAAAGTAAGGGGAAATGTCTGTGCGTGTTATTGAGCGAATGTGTGGTCCCTGGAGCTGACTCCGGAGTGCAGGGGCAAAAATAGGCAAAAATCAGGCAAAAATAAGATCGGGCGGTTGGGCGGAGGGAAGCGGAAGCTGCTGCTTTCCTGCATTCTGCCTCAGGGTCTTACTGCCCACCCGCTTCTGTTGCTGCGTTTGCTCAAACTCAACAAAGAGCAGGGAATCCCCTGCCCTCCTGGCAAGCAGAGGGTTAAGGAAAGGATCGAGTCCTTCCTTCTAATTCTTTCATAGTCACACTGCGTGCTGGCTCCAGCCCACCACCTCCTCCTCTTTTTTTTTTTTTGCCTTCCTTTCCTCCCCCCCACCCCGTTAAACTCCTTCCCTGCATTCTTAGCCAGCTGCTTCTCCGCACACTTCTCTTGTGCTTCTTGTCCCTTCCGTGTTTTTCCTTCCCTCCCCATTTAAAACGTGGTGACAAAGCACGGATCCACATGGATCCTCAGGATTTTTGCATTGGGTCACCCCAAATTCACCATCAGATCACATAGCATGTCCATGGCTACATCTTGCACCAAAAAAATCACGCACCCACTGTTGCCTAGGGTCACAGTGGTGCAAAAACGTGGTTAGAAAGCACGGATCCACATGGATCCTCAGGATTTTTGCATTGGGTCACCCCAAATTCACCATCAGATCACATAGCATGTCCATGGCTACATCTTGCACCAAAAAAATCACGCACCCACTGTTGCCTAGGGTCACAGTGGTGCAAAAACGTGGTTACAAAGCACGGATCCACATGGATCCTCAGGATTTTTGCATTGGGCTACTCCAAACTCACTGTCAGATATTAAAAATCTTTATAAAATAGAGAATTAAATACATATAGAATGTTAAATTTTCAGTTTCGAAATATTAGTACTAGTTTAGTACTGTATTTCTATATTACTATAGTACTGTAATTGTTATTTTCAAATACTTAAATATTTTTAGGGTGTAAGACCCAATTAAAGCCCGTTATTTACATACAGTATTACAGTATTTACATACAGTATCAGGCATACTGTATTAACTTTATTAACTGTATTAAAGCATTAACTTTGAGATATTATTTTTATTTAATGAACCCTCAGCCTTATTCAAAGTAAGCTTAAATTAGCTATTTCACTTATTAATCAAAGTGCTATTACTGTGCGACAGCAATATTTTATGTTTTATTCTTTTAATGATAGTTTAGGATTTATTTAAATATCATTTCAGTCTTTTCAGAGCTATATATTCACTGCTCTGTAATAGTCTATAAGCATAATTGTTACTGTAAATTAAATTAGCTTTTTACGAAAATACCGTGCGTGTTTATGTTTTGTTTCTTTTTTCAAAGCCAAAAAGTGTTTCAGGCTTGTCGAGTTTCCCGGAGTGTGGAGTTATAGAGAGTCGAGTTTTCGGGGTTCTAATGTTGATCATATAACTCTAAAATACTTTTTAAAAACTTTAAAACTCACTAATTTTCATCTAAAATTTAGAAAACTTCCCGGGGCAGGACCCCGGTATGGGCCCCCCCAATATTTTTTATAAGTCGGCGCCCCTGCCTGGACACAGATTTGACCTGTGCCTCCATGGACAGCTGTGAGTCCAAAATGACTCCAGGCTGCGCACCTGGTCCTTCAGGGGCACAGGTACCCCATTCAGGACCAGGGAATCCTCCACACCTGCCCGCCTCCTGGCCCCCCAAAACAGTACTTCTGTCTTGTCCAGGGGCGCCGACTTATAAAAAATATTGGGGGGGCAGGGGCCCATACCGACTTATAAAAAATATTGGGGGGGCCCAAGACCTCCAAACCGCTGCTGCTGGGGGAAGGAAAGGGGCGAGCCCCGGGCTGCCCCGACCTTAAGTGAACCTGTGAGGGCAGCCGATTGGCTGCTGCCGTGGGCGGTGAATATTAATGAGCTAGGGGCCAGCCCCGCGAGATTGTTGATGGGTTGAGAGCCTGCAACCCCACCCCCTCTCTAGATCGGGAGTGGCTTTGTTTTAACTCATTACTGAATGTATTTTAAAAGGTAACTATCGTCAAACAAGGAAAATAAAAAACACCAACATAATTTTGTGATTTTACAAAGCATAATATAACTAATAATTTTCTTAAATTATTGGGGGGGCAGAGCCCCCCCAAACGAATTTTTGAGGGGGCTCGGGCCCCCTCAGGCCCCATGGAGTCGGCGCCTATGGTCTTGTCAGGATTCAACCTCAATCTGTTAGCCGCCATCCATCCCCCACCCGCCTCCAGACGGTAATGCAGCAGGAAAACCTCCCGGGGCAAGAGGCGGCCTTGCGCCCGCCCTCGCCCTGGCGCCTCGCCGGCCTTTCCCAGGGGCGGGCAGGAAGCAGCTGGGCAGCAGCGGAGCTCCTCCCGGGCCGGACGGGGAGGGGCTGTGAGGCGGGTGGCCGGAGGGCTCGGCTGCCCTGACCCACCCAGTCGCCCGTTCCCGCTTGGCCTCGCGCGCCCCTCGCGGAAAGACTTCCTCGGGAGTAAGCCCCACCCGCCGCCGCCGCCGGAGTTGCTGCGGGCGGGAGGAGGCGGCTTTCCCCTCGGCGGGGCGGGGCGCTGGGCGACCAGGAGGCGCCGTCGCTGCTGCTGCTGCTCCTCTTCGCTCCGGGAGCTGCTGCTGCTGCTCGGCGCCCAGAGGAGCGAGGGCGCGGCGGGTGGAGGCCGGGCGACCCGGGGCTGCTCCGAAGAGGCGGCTCTGCCGGGCGAGGTAACTCTTTGGCGTCGGGGAAAAAGGCTCAGCGCGTAATGTATGTCTCTTACTCAGCATATTTAGGAGCGGAGCCCGGCGCTTCTCAAGCCGCGCTGGCTGGATTTAGGAGAAGCCGCCTTAGCATCAATTCCCAGCGCGTCTTTTCGGGCGCCCTCTCCATTTCCCCTCCCTCATTGGATTCCCCTCTCCCAGCGCAGAACCAGAAAGTTGACATTTCTTCCATCTCGCCCTCGCCCTTGGTGGAAACCTCTCTTAGCCGGGTTGCTGTCTGAACAGGCAATTCTTCCCATTTCACGTTGAGCAAGAACTTTAAAAAGGTGCCTTTTCCAAAATCTTTGGCTCCGAGGCGGTTAGTTCATTTTGGCATGCAGAGCGAGCTGCTTATTTCTTGGCGGCCGGGAGGATAAACGGGGAAACCTTCCTTTCCCCCATTTCAGCTTTCCCCTGGCAGCGCCCGCTTCTGGCATTGAGAATTTGCCCTTGTTTTGGAAACTCTTTTGCAGGAGCCGCGCTTGGGCCACCAGCAGAAATGGAAGCTGCTGGCTGGAGCTCGGCCTCTGCGCCGCCTTTCTGCGCTTGGCTCCCGTGCGCAGCGAGCTGGCTCCGTGTCCTCGGAGGAATTCAAGAACTAAACCGGACAGCAGCTGCAAAGGCGGCTTTTGTAGCTTCCGTATCAGCATGGAAAACTTGGAACAGTGTCCGCTGAACTGTCCTTGTAAAAACAATCCTGCTTCTAACAACCTAATAATGTTCGGTGGATATTCTGAAACTTGCATAGGCTTCATATTTTCGGATTTGTTATTTTATCGGGTGTTAATACTTGTAATCTGCTCTCTGCATTTGAGACTGGCTATCCTAGAGGGAAAACTGGGTGTCAAATGAATTATTGTGCCCCTGGGATAACCAGACTCCAGTTTTTGCCCATAGTTATCTCTATGGAATCTTGTAAACAAGACTCCTTCCCTCTAGTTGCCACCTTGAGTAGCTAAGTGCTGGCAGGATTGGAGCCAGATCTGGGTGACTGAGAAGCAAGAGGCAGGCTTGGGTGAATCCTGAATCCTATGTGGAAGTATAAAACTTCTTTTTAAATCCCAAAGGGGCACCCCCACCCCAGAAAAATCCACTGACGACTGAGAATGCTTATGGTCTTCAGGGGCAACAAAATGTGTCATTTCTTTTGGGCAGGGGGCAGAGAAGGGAATTGCCCATTTTGAGCTCCTTATTGTGTCCTGGACAGCGGCGTAGCGTGGGTTATCAGCACCCGGGGCAAGGCAAGTAATTTGCGCCCCCTAACCTGGGGCAAGGCAAGTAATTTGCGCCCCCTAACCCGGGGCAAGGCAAGTACAGTAATTTACTCTCCCAAGCAGCAGCAGCAAGGCTTCTCTTTCCCCCGCGCTCTCCCAGAGCTGCCTCTTTTCTTTCCTTTTTTCCCTTTCTCCAAGGCTTTTCGCTTTCTCTCCTTAATTGATTCCCCCTCCACACCGCGGCGTTTCCTGGCTGCTTCCCCCCCCTTCCCCCCTCTCTCCTCCTCGCTCTGCTTGCCTTGCCCTGCCCTGCCTGAGGGCGCCCTGAGGAGACTCCACTCTCCTTTTTGACCAGGCGAGGTGGAAAAAAGGGGGGAAAGTCTCTTCCCGCCCCCTCGCCAGACTCCCTGCTCGGCTCGGCTCGGCTCACTACCCAGGCGGCCAGTGGAGAGAGAGCCGCAATTACCATAATGTTCCTCTCCCTCCGCTTCGCCAAGCTGTCAAAGCCCGGCAGCAGCGGCCACGGCAGCAGCAGGCGCAGCCAGACCCCCGCCAGCCAGCCAGCCCGCCCGCCCGCCCGGCTTCCTCTCCTTTTTTTGCCCGCGCTCGCTCGGCTTTGCTCTCCCCCTTCTGCGACCTCCTCGCCAAGCCGAGCGAGCGCGGGCTCTCTAACCCGTGGATTTTAGTAGGGGCAGAAAGCTGCTAGTGCGAGTGCGCCCCCCGCCCAAGTTGCGCCCGGTGCGGCCGGCACCCCTGGCACCCCCCACGCTACGCCACTGGTCCTGGATAGTACTATTCTTGTAGTCTAGCTGGAATCCTGAGCAAGAACACTCCTGATAGGATACTGCAGCATTTTTCTGTAGGTCCCTCTTGTGTTCCTTGATCGTCTTAACTGGCAGTAGAGGTTAGTCAAGTATTTTTAAAAGCATCAATCTAATCAATATATAATATTGATTATATAAGCCACTAGAAGCAATGCAATCATTAGATGGTTTGAGACTTGCAGTTAGCTAAATGCAACAAAATGTTTCAGTTTGGAGTGCATCTGCTCGGGGTTCTAGCTCCACACCTGGTGAACATGCTCAGTCCTATTGGCTGCTTTTGTTGCTGTTTTCTCTATGGCCAAGACACATTTATGCCTGGCTCAGTTTCCCCACTGATGTTTATGGACATTTATTTCTTCCTGACATTATTTAAAAACAGCTTCTCATTGTGAACCAGGCAGCTCCCTCTCCAGACAATTGATATAGCTATGGTTCTCCATGCTCGCATTTCAACTGCCCCATTTCATTTCCCTCACCACCCAGTTTACAGGCTGCTGCTTCTGGAAACGATGCCTTATGAGGAACGGCTAAGGGAGCTGGGCATGTTTAGCCTGGAGAAGAGGTGGTTAAGGGGTGATATGATAGCCATGTTCAAATATATAAAAGGATGTCACATAGAGGAGGGAGAAAGGTTGTTTTCTGCTGCTCCAGAGAAGCGGACACGGAGCAATGGTTCCAAACTACAAGAAAAAAGATTCCACCTAAACATTAGGAAGAACTTCCTGACAGTAAGAGCTGTTTGACAGTGGAATTTGCTGCCAAGGAGTGTGGTGGAGTCTCCTTCTTTGGAGGTCTTTAAGCAGAGGCTTGACAACCATATGTCAGGAGTGCTCTGATGGTGTTTCCTGCTTGGCAGGGGGTTGGACTCGATGGCCCTTGTGGTCTCTTCCAACTCTATGATTCTATGATTCTTCTTCTTTGTTTTCAACCTTCCATGCCACTGATCTGTTATGGGGCTATTTGGGGGATTCCTCTGTTAGGTTCCCCTTCTTTTTTTATCCCCTGCACAAAATGTTCACTGCCTGTAGTGTATTTGGTCAAGCAGCTGACAGGCATGCAAAGCCTCATAAGGAGGAGAGGGTGACTCCTAATTTCCTCTTCTTGCATGCAGATCCTTGTAAACAGATATCCGGTGGGTCAAAATCTCTCTGTGTTAGAACTTATTACACCTCCTGATACGAGCAGCAGTCAATGTTATGAGCTTCTTGCCGAGTAAAAACATGTACCTTGAATGAGAGCGAATGCTTAGAAAGATGATCCGGTGTAATATGACCCATATTTATTGAAGGAGGGGGGCCAGTTCAGGGCTCTTGTTTGAAGAAGAATTGAAGAAGTAGGGGGGGGGGACAATTTCCAGCATGATCCTATGCATGCTTCCTTGGTAAATTGGAATAGGATTGCCGCATTTCTCTATGAAATACATTTTGTAATTAGTTTGCTTTTCTCTCAAAAGATAAGCATTAGACCTTGATCATTTCCATATGCATTGCTATTTTATTATTTTCATGGTTAAAAAATTTAAAACAGTACACAATGGCTATAAACTTTCTCCAATCTCTGTTATTTCTAATCTGTAGCAGAAATGGATTCAAAACAAGATCCTGCTCCAGGCATCCATTACACTCAGCTTGGAAGATCCCAACTAAATGCAGCTGCTGGTGCAGAAGGACAAGGTGAGGGAAATCAGAAACCTTGATCGTCTTCTGGAGATTTAGTTCTTGTCTACTTAGTTCTACCTCAATTTGCCAAACAGGCAGAAAGGGATTGTTGAGATGAACAGGACGCATGAAGCGTGAAATGGATTGTACTTGCTGTGAAATAGGGTTTTGTCACTTTCTCAAGTACAGTGGTGCCTCACAAGACGAAAAGAATCCGTTCCGCGAGTCTCTTCGTCTAGCGGTTTTTTCGTCTTGTGAAGCAAGCCCATTGACGGATTAGCGCTATTAGCGGTTTAGCGGCTTTTAGCAGCTTATCGGATAAGCGGCTTAGCGGCTTAGAAAAAGGGGGGGGAGGAAAAAAACCCCCGCAGGAACTCGCAAGACATTTCCGTCTTGCGAAGCAAGCCCATAGGAAATTCGTTTTGCGAAGCACCTCCAAAACGGAAAACTCTTTCGTCTAGCGAGTTTTCTGTCTTGCGAGGCATTCGTCTTGCGGGGCACGACTGTAGTAGTAAGATTATCCTTGCACTCCCAAGACAGCGAGAAGCCTGGGAGGAGTGTGGCCACAGCATTGCTGAGGTGGTTGGAGTATATTTGTAGTTCAGGAGCACCTTTCCTGCTTGGAAGGAGGAAAGGCTGGTGGGGGGCTTCCTTGCCCAGCCAAAACACCCAAAGTGCCTTGGCCAAGCAGGAGCCAGCTGGACAGACCCTGCGCCACCGCTTTCCTGTGTCTGCCATGTGCACTTCAGCCTCATGGTGGCCAAACCAGCCTGGGGAGGGACAGGTTGACACAGGTTTGGGGTAGGCTACAAAGGCTAGTCAAAAATCTTGGACCTCATTAATATCATTGTTTCTCTTAAATATCCCCTCATAGTCTAATATCGAGGGTTTTTATCATGTTTCTTAGAATGGAAAAGTTGCTCTGAATTTGGGGTGTCAAGAGAGGCAGTGGTCCACCCCCCCAGAAGTATTCGTGCTCAGATTCCACTCACCCAAATGTCTCTCCCTGCCCTACAGAGCAGCCTGGGTGGCATGTGGCAAGACTACTGTGGTTTGCTGGTTCAAGTCCTGCTGAGGGAGACTGTACCCTTGGGGATCAGTATCTGGTCTGGTCGTCCTAATCCAATAGCTGTGGGGAAAGGTGACAAGCGTAGACCTGATCATCACAGGAGTCTCATTAAGGCTACTCTATTCTGAGATTGCTAAAATAATAAAATAATATTTAGCAAATGCCATTATTTAGTAAATATTTAATTAGTCTGGTTTTTTTTCTGGATGGCAACTGTTGAAAGCGTGGATCTTGGTCTAATATACTCTTCAGTGTCCATCAATGCAGGCATTTGATGTGCTTATAAAGTCTTCAAATTGTTTGAAAGTTTTGCTTGCATTGGGTCTTGCTAGAAAGGGGATAACTTAAAATTACTAAAAACGCATCTGGAGCGGCACAGAAGGGTCCTGTCAGATTCAACCAGTTACCTGATCTGCACCATGAACGACACTGGGTTAATCTTTAGACTGTTTGCTAGGTTTCAACCAGAGATTTGGGAAAGAAAGTTAGTTGGATGTAGAGTTGCCTCCTGCCAGATGGTTTATTTGTGAAAGAAGGAAAGAGTGCACCTGCACAAGACAATGAAGATTGACTCGTTCCTGTATTGTTGTTGTTTACTTATACAGTGGTACCTCTAGTTACAGACTCGATCTGTTCCGGGGCGCCGTTCATGCCCCAAAAAGTCAGTAACTAGAGTGCCGCTTCTGTGCACACGCGTGGCAGAATAGAGAGCTTCTGCACACGCGTGTGGGGTGAAACCCAGAAGTATACACTTCCAGGTTTGCTGCATTTGCAAGCCGAAAAGACGCAAAATGAACCTGACACAACACGAGGTATGACTGTATATTGATCAGGTGAATACATTGAAACAGGGCCCTGTCCTGGTTTCTGATCCATAATTGACTTCTGACTTCTGCTGAATGATTGAAACTAAGATCTTCACGTCAAATCTTACTATAGACTAACATGAACTTATCTCTACTCATAAACTCTTATCTTTAATACTGTAGCGAATTATTGTGTTATACATATCCTTATGAGTTTGAGTTTGTAATCTCTGTTTGAGTTTGTAATCTCTGTTTGAGTTTGTAATCCTTGTCAGAATACATACTTTTGAATGGATTAGTTTTTGTTACTATTGACTATTGATTTGTGAGTAGGGACCACTCCCACCATTGAAACTTATATTGGCCAGAGTTCTTGGTGTGCTTTTTTCTTGTATATTGATTAAGGCTGAAGATCTCTTTTCATGCTTAAAAATACTCTGTGTGTTGGATCCAGGGTTTCCCATCTGTAAACAAAATGCCTTCAGTTCATGGAAGGCCCCCAGATCCAGTGGGATTCCCTGCGGGGGGAGTGGAGGAAGTGATTTTTTCCACATTTCCCCTTTCCTGCCTGCCATCTTGCAACCTTTTGGAGCAGTTTTTCCTGGGGCTGCGGGGAGATGGATGAATTGCCTTCCCTCATCCTCCCTCCTCTGTGAACGGAATTGTGATGATTCCAAATCTGGATCAAACTCTATGTAAATGACTTTCATTGTTCTCTGAATAATTGGTGCCACATAAAAAAAAAATCAAATTATCCTTTGTAACATGTCTTTTTTATTTCATTCTTGTGAAGTGTCAAGTGATTTGGCCCTTTTATTCCTCCACCTACATATCTTAAATGTGCTTCTTATTACTGTCACTGAGGGCGTAGAAATGTCATCCCCATGGCACTTAGTGTGCCTGATAGCTTTTAGTTGAGGTGTGACTAACTCTCCAGTGATCACAGATGCTTGCGTAGCAATATCTCAGAATTCTTTCAGTGACTCTTGCTTCCGTGTAACACATTTAGAATGGGATTTTAAGGAGGATACTTTCCTCCTGACACAAACATAACAAAATCCCATTCTGTAGTGGGATGTTTGTCATTGCTGCTGAAAACTGAATACAGTGGTGCCTCGCAAGACGAAATTAATCCGTTCCGTGAGGCTCTTCGTATAGCGGTTTTTTCGTCTTGCGAAGCAAGCCCATTGACAGCTTAGCGCTATTAGCGGTTTAGCGGCTTTTAGCGGATCAGCTGATAAGCGGCTTAGCGGCTTAGGAAAAGGGGGGGAAAGGGGGGGAAAACCCGCAGGAACTCGCAAGACATTTCGTCTTGCGAAACAAGCCCATAGGGAAATTCGTTTTGCGAAGCACCTCCAAAACGGAAAACCCTTTCGTCTAGTGGGTTTTCCGTCTTGTGAGGCGTTTGTCATGCGGGGCACCACTGTATAAGATGTTAATAATACTGTGTCTCTCTTCGCTCTCAGTTTTGCTGACCAGTAGATACATCTACTTTGCTTATTGAATCTTTAGTTAAGTACAGTGGTGCCCCGCAAGACGAATGCCTCGCAAGACGAAAAACCCGCTAGACGAAAGGTTTTTCCATTTTTCGATGCGCTTCGCAAGACGAATTTCCCTATGGGCTTGCTTCGCAAGACGAAAACGTCTTGCAAGTTTTTTTGCTCCCCCCCCTTTTTCTAAGCCACTAAGCCGCTAAGCCTTTAATAGCCGCTAAGCCGCTAATAGCACTAAGCCGCTAAGCCGCTAATAGGGTTGCTTCGCAAGACGAAAAAACCGCTAGATGAAGAGACTCGCGGAACGGATTATTTTCGTCTTGCGAGGCACCACTGTAGCTTTCTTTTTTCTCATTTTCATAGTTACAGCAAAATCAGCTGCATTTCTTGTTTAGTCTAGTAAATAGCTAATCTCTTCATCATTTTTAGGGGGGAGAACACATTTATTGCATGTGCTGACTCCTACTTTGTAGAAGATTATTTATGTATTTGTTTATTTGAGGGATAATGCTGAAGGACATTGCCAAAAGCAGGTGGGATATGGAACAAGGACACTTTTGGGGCAGTTTCCTACTTCCTGATTAGAGAGAGACCTGAAGGAGCTGAGCAACAAAAAACACTTTTTTTTTAACCCCAGTTGGGATAAAATCATCATCATCATCATCATTTATTATTTATACCCTGCACATCTTGCTGGGTTTCCCCCGCCACTCTGGGCGGCTTCCAACAAAATATTAAAATACAGTGGTCTGATAAACATTAAAAGCTTCCCTAAACCGGGCTTCTAAAAGTCTGGTAGTTGTTCTTCTCTTTGACATCTGGTGGGAGGGAGTTCCACAGGGTGGGTGCCACTAGCGAGAAGGCCCTCTGCCTGGTTCCCTGTAACCTCACTTCTCGCAACGAGGGAACCGCCAGAAGGCCCTCGCAGCTGGACCTCAGTGTCCGGGCAGAATGATGGGGGGGGGGTGGAGCAACAACTCGGGGTTTTTTTTGAGTTTGAGCAAGTGGCTACTCCTCCTTCTAAGGCAGGCATGGGCAAACTCAGCCCTCCAGATGTTTTGGGACTACAATTCCCATCATCCCTGACCACTGGTCCTCTTACTAGGGACCATGGGAGTTGTTTAGGGAAGCTTTTAATGTTTGATGTATTACAGTATTTTAGTGGTTTTTTTGGAAGCCGCCCAGAGTGGCTGGGGAAGCCCAGCCAGATGGGTGGGGTATAAATAATATGATGTTGTTGTTGTTGTTGTCCCAAAACAAGTTTGCCCATGCCTGCTCTAAGGGTATCTCTAAATGGAGCAGTGCCCTGGATGGCCATGAAATTTTACAGTGTCCCCTGACACCTGTTTGCTGGTGGTAATGGAGCATGGCTCTCCTTCCACAGAACTGGCAGGCCCAAAAAGAATTTGAGGTAGTGTTGTTCTACTTAACTCTTGCAAATGGTATATCTGTCAAGGGTCTTTGGGAGGGGGGCCTGAAGGAAGTAGCAGTAGAACCTTGCACCCCCTTTATTCTGTGGTGGCCAGGCATCTTGACCATGCAAGAAATAAGCAAGTGCCCAGCATCTCAGATCTGTGGTGTGTCTACTGTGGGCTTTAGCAGGTGCCCATCATACTAACCCTGTTAACATTTGTTTGGGTACGAGTTGCAGTGGAAGCACAGACAATTCTAATCAGGATTTATCAAAGCTGTTTGATCAGTGTAGTTTAAGAATGGAATGGGACTTGATACGTAGGATGTGGCCTGGTCCCTCCATGTGTAGCAGGATATTCATTCAGCCACAGAACTCGCTTCGAGGAGTATAAATAGACTCAGAGAAGCAAAGAGTCTGTCCTTGTTAGATGAAATATCTACCAGTAATTCGAAAGCAGAAGCTTCTATGTTAATTGCAAAGGGCTTGAGGGCCCGAATAGCCAGTGCGATGAAGGCATGTCTGCCACTAATAATGAAAGCTTTGCACCTACTCTACTTCCCTGCTGTAACGCCTGCTGGAACCGAGGGATTTCCCTCCACTTTGTTGGTTGCTGCTGTTGGAGGCTGAGGAAATGCCCTCTTTCCAGCTGTTTCACCCCCTACTGTTTTTTCAAAAGCAGATTGATTTGCTTGGGAATTATAAACCACTGAGCCTTGGGCTTGCCGATCTGAAGGTTGGTGGTTCGAATCCCCGGGATGGAGTGAGCTCCCGTTGTTTGGTCCCTGCTCCTGCCAACCTAGCAGTTTGAAAGCACGTCAGAGTGCAAAGGTGGGAAGGTAAACGGCGTTTCTGTGTGCTGCTCTGGTTTCGCCAGAAGTGGCTTAGTCCTGCTGGCCACATGACCCGGAAAAACTGCGGACAAGCGTTGGCTCCCTCAGCCAGTAAAGCAAGATGAGCGCCGCAACCCCAGAGTCGTTTGCGACTGGACTTAACTGTCAGGGGTCCTTTACCTTTTTAATTAGATAATCTGTTTGAAAATAACTTCTGCATAAAAATGTGATAGTACTGCTTAGTTTTCGTGAAATTGTCAGAGCTGCTGCTAATAAGGGGACTAGCCATAGAATCAAGGGAGAAAAAGATGAGGACGTCTGATGGACTTGCTTCAGATTGAATGTGGAAGAAGAGTTTTTTCATCGTCCACTAAATTGCAGGAAGGTGTATTGCTTTTAAAGAGTTAAGAAGAAATACTGCTGCTGGTTTCTTTCCTTCCAAGAATTAAGAAGGTGACCTTTGTAAAGTATGTGCTTGTTTTGAAGACTGGCCGTGCATTTGCATGAGTCAGAGCTTTTTGAAAGGCCCATTTTCATGCTGAACATAAACTTATCATCCAAACAAAGATGGATTGCCTTCCAGAGGAGATGGAGGAAGAGAGAAAATGAAAATATACAAGCAGCTATGGTGGTCCTGAGACACAGTTTTTCAGCGCGTTGCACTGTTCTTACGAAAACAAACCATGGCGCTTTCTGGCCTAGAGAGGAAGTCGAAATCGTGACTCACTTGCTGCTGTTCCAGTGTAGCAGAGCTAGTACTATATCCACAGATCCACACCATCCGTTTAAAGCACTTAGACCACTTTAACAGTCATGGCTTCTCCCATAGGATCCTGGGGAGATTCTTAATGGTGCTGTCCGCACACAGCTAAAATTCCCAGCACCATTGACAAACTACAGCTTCCAGGATTCTGCATAAATCTTAAAGTGGCACAAGAGTATTTTAAATATGTCACAAGATATAGGACATAAATATACAATTTGAGGATTGGGAAAAGTTGTGGAAGGTGGATTTGAAATTTGCAGATTGTTCTCTCTTGAAAGAAAACTATATGAAAATGATCTATACATGGTATATCACACCAGTACAAACGGGGAAAATGTGCAATACCGGGTCAAATACATGTTGGAAATGGAAAGAAAAAGAAGGTACTTTGTACCATATGTGTTGGGAATTTAGAGAAGTTAAAAATTTTGGGAGATGATACATAACAAATTGAAAAAAAAATGTTTAAAATGACATTTGTAAAGAAACCAGAAGTGTTTTTGTTAGGGATTTTAGGACGAAACCTGCCAAGAAAAGCAACTAATCTATTTATGTATGCAACAATAGCGGCAAGAGTCTTGTTAGTACAAGGATGGAAGAATGAGGAAACCCCAACGAAGAACAATGGCAAGAAAAACCGATGAGTTATGCGGAGTTGGCAAAGTTGACATATAAATTACGTGAGAAGGACAATCGTGACTTCAAGGAAGAATGGGAACTTTTTACAAACTATCTAAAAAAAACAACAAAATGATTTTGACTCCTTGGCAGGTTTTGAATAAACAACCACAAATTAATTAGTAGAATATATAATAATAATAATAATAATAATAATAATAATAATAATAATAATTTTTTATTTATACCCCGCCCTCCCCAGCCAAGGCCGGGCTCAGAGCGGCTTACAAGCAATAATAAAAACAAGATGAATGATTACAACTTAAAAACAAAAATAAAATACAACATTAAAATAATGGAACATTAAAATATTAAAATGTAGCCTCATCGCAGGAGGAGAAGGAAAAGAAAGGGAAAAAAAAGAGAGGGAGGGAATCAAATTGGCTCCAAGCCAAAGGCCAGGCGGAACAACTCTGTCTTACAGGCCCTGCGGAAAGAAATCAGATCCTGCAGGGCCCTGGTCTCAGGAGACAGAGCGTTCCACCAGGCCGGGGCCAGTGCTGAAAAGGCCCTGGCTCTGGTTGAAGCCAATCTAACTTCCTTAGGGCCTGGGACCACTAGGGTGTTGCTATTTATGGACCTTGAGGCTCTCCGTGGGGCATACTGGGAGAGGCGGTCCCGTAGGTACGAGGGTCCTAGGCCGTGAAGGGCTTTAAAGGTCAAAAGCAGCACCTTAAATCTGACCCTGTACTCCACCGGGAGCCAGTGCAGCTTGAAAAGCACTGGGTGAATATGCTCCCATGGCAGAGACCCCGTGAGGATTCTGCACCCACAGCATTCTGCACCCGCTGGAGTTTCTGGGACAGCTTCAAGGGCAGCCCCGCATAGAGCGAATTACAGTAGTCAAGCCTGGAGATGACCGTCGCATGGATCACTGTGGCCAGGTCGGGGCGGGAAAGGTAAGGGACCAACTGCTTGATGCGGCGAAGGTGGAAAAATGTCGCCTTGGCTGTTGCTGCAACTTGCGCCTCCATGGAAAGAGAGGCATCAAGGATTACACCCAAACTCTTAACGGAAGGCAATGGCACTAATTGGGCCCCCGCAAGAGAAGGGAGTTGGTCCCTCATCCCCATGCCATCCCGACCTAGCCATAGGACCTCTGTCTTCGAAGGGTTTAGTTTCAATCGGCTCCCACGAAACCATCCAGCCACAGCTTCCAAACATCTGGTCAGTGTGTTCGGGGCTGAGTCAGAATGGCCATCCATCAGCAGATAGAGCTGAGTGTCATCAGCATATTGGTGACAGCCCAGCCCAAAGCTCCGGATAATCTGGGCAAGGGGGCGCATAAAAATGTTAAAAAGCATCTTATCTATATGACAGATAAGGCAAATATATGTACAATTTTTAACATGCAGAGAATAATACGTGCAAACAAATCAGAGTGGGGAGTTGAGGAAAGTCTTTAGAGGGTGGGAGTGGGAGGGAAGGGGGGGAATAAGGGGAGGGAAATGTAATTGGTTATTTTGATTAATAATTTGTTTCATTAAAATCGTTTAATAAAAATAAATATTTTTTAAAAAGAGTATTTTAAGTATGTGGTGTGCCTGTGACCAAGATCCGGTTTGGGTTAACTAATTTATTACTAATGCCAGGCGCAGCATCATTGTTTGTAAAGACTCGTTCTTGCAGCTGCAGATTTGACTTCCATTCCTGAAAAACTGAGTTTCAAGCGTCAGTGAGTACATGATCTGCTCAAGCAGTGCAGGTTGTAGATGGGCCCAACCTCAATGCTCCTTTAGTAAACGCAAGTCTTTTTTTGCCTGCCTTCTCTAGAGACTGTGATGGAGGAACCAGAGGAGCTCTTTGAAGAACTTCTGGAAAGAGCAAAAGCTGGGGAACCTAAAGCGCAAACAGAGGTAATTTTTCATGGTTGTCACTTTCCTGTATAGCTCTCTTTAAATAGTGCTGGATGCCCTTTTTCTAATTATAGTTTAAAGTCTTCCGCTGTAGTTGTAACTTCATAGGATTATAAATGGCGTTGCGCTGAATTTTCAGAGATTCCATTTTTACTACAGAAACTTGCAATTTGGAAAGATGTGAAACACAGGAGGGAAAGCATCCATTCCAGCTGTGGGGTAACACCAGTCTTTTCCCCCACTGCCCAGGTAAGGGCTGACCAGGACTTCATCCTGTCTTTGACTTAGAGCAACATACTTGGTCACCCTTACCCAGCTGTGTTACGTCAAACATAGGAATAGATGTCAGCCGTGTTCGTTTTGAAAGGAATCCTTGGTTCGCTGGTACTTTTCTTTCAATATGAAGTATGCTATGGAAGATGGCTGTTCGTAAGGAGAACCCTGATTTGGACGTAGAAGAGAATTGTAGGGTCATAGAGTTGTAGAGGTGGAAGAAACCCTATTTCATAGAATCATAGAGTTGGAAGAGACCACAAGGGCCATCGAGTCCAACCCCCTGCCAAGCAGGAAACACCATCAGAGCACTCCTGACATATGGTTGTCAAGCCTCTGCTTAAAGACCTCCAAAGAAGGAGACTCCACCACACTCCTTGGCAGCAAATTCCACTGTCAAACAGCTCTTACTGTCAGGAAGTTCTTCCTAATGTTTAGGTGGAATCTTCTTTCTTGTAGTTTGGATCCATTGCACCGTGTCCGCTTCTCTGGAGCAGCAGAAAACAACCTTTCTCCCTCCTCTATGTGACATCCTTTTATATATTTGAACATGGCTATCATATCACCCCTTAACCTCCTCTTCTCCAGGCTAAACATGCCCAGCTCCCTTAGCCGTTCCTCATAGGGCATCGTTTCCAGGCCTTTGACCATTTTGGTTGCCCTCCTCTGGACACGTTTCAGTTTGTCGGTGTCCTTGAACTTAAATTAAAACAAAAAAAAAATTATCTTTTTTCTATGTTTGTATAGGTGGGGAAGCATTACCTGAAGCTTGCAGAAGACCAGGATGAGGAGCTGAACAGTTGCAGTGGGGTGGAGTGGTTGATCCTTGCTGCCAAGCAGGGACGAAGGGAAGCTGTTAAACTGCTGAGGAGATGTTTAGCGGAAAGAAGAGGTATACATCCCTCCTGGTCCTTGACAATTAACACCTCCATTGTGAATTTCAAGAGACTTCTGTTGAGCTTCCTCAAGGATAAGCATGTTAGAAAAATCTCAAGATTTATTTTTATTCTATTTATTTTTATAATATTTATCCTGTCTGCTACGATCCTCCTTGCTAGGTGGAATCTACACACAGATTTTAAAAATGCTGTGAAAATGCTTTTTAAAAAAAGGTTTTGTAAAATATATTGAATTTGCCATAGCTCACCATTGCCATCTAATGTCACATTTGTATATTGCACTTTACAACACACTTAAAACGTTTTATTTGCAGCTGTATAGCTGAGTCTCTAGTCCCTGTTTAGCGGTCTAGCAGCTTTGTTTTGAACTTGTTGGAGCATGTGGGCTTTCATCAAAGGCAAAACCCAGCAAGAATGCACTGCAGCCGTCTGAGCCTGCAAATTACTAGACAGAGTTTGAGTAACTGAGGTTATGCAGTCTTTGTTCAGGAAAGCTCACAGTTAGTATATTAGCCTTGGCTAACAAAGGGCAATCCATAACACTGAAGCCACTTGATCCTTTAGCAACAGTTATAGATCCATGAGCTTTCCCAAGCTGCACACCCCATGGTTATGGTTGGAGTGAAGCCATTTGCACAAGTCATTGAACAACATATTCCTGAATAGACGAACCACCCTCCTTCAGCACCCTTTTGGCCTTCTTCTAGTCCAGGGGAAAATGTGTGTGGCTGGTGGCTTGGTTGGCTACATTTTTGTTCTTTGTGAGCAGCCACTAACAAGGGGAAGACGAGATTCTTCTATTCCAAGAATCTGCAGTTTTGTATACACTTTAAAGGCCAGATAAGCAGCATGCAGAGGAATACTTAGTATTTACCAACAGAAAGGAAATAATTAGGTTTTTTTTTAATGGCATAAGGTTGAAGAAGGGTTTTTGGTCTTGGCTACAATGAGAACCAGAAAGTGCATGTGATTTTTGCACTTCCATTTGCCTAGCTCTCATGATCAGACTTGGCATCAACCCCATGTCATGAAAAGGCAAAATTCACTTCTCTACTCATCAACAAAACTCTTTTGGGTATGTAATTCATTAAGAAGAGTCTTTGTTCCAAAGGGTATGTAGAGATGACTTCTGTAAAATGCAGTGTGAATTAAGGAAATGTCTACTTACTTTAGCTATATAAGATGCGAATTTAAAGTCTATATGAGTAACCTAACTCTGGTTTGAAATGTGAGTTAGTTTTTGCAAGCACTTTGATATCTTTTGAAGTGACAAATTATTAAAAGGTGTCAACTCTTCCCTCAGCCTAGAAGGTGGGATAATCGTACCCAATTCATTTTTTTCTTTACTTGAGGCATCACTTCAGAGAATGAACAAGAAGTGAAGAAATTATCATCAGAGACTGATTTAGAAAGAGCCGTGAGAAAGGCTGCGTTAGTCATGTACTGGAAACTAAACCCAAAGAAGAAAAAGCAGTTGGCTGTTTCAGAACTATTAGAAAACGTTGGCCAAGTTGACAGTGAAGGTTTGTATCCAATATAATATAAAAGATGTACTGAACATGAATAATTCTTCCAAAATTAGAATGGTGTAATTAAACCTTTGCTGTAGGGAAAATTGCTTAAGAGAAAAAAATGTTGCAGTGATAGTCATAGGTATTATTTCATTAAAACATGCAAGCGAAAGAGCACATACACTCCACTGTGCTTTCTGAGAATGTAAAGTGTCTGGAAACAATAGTACCTTATCTATTATGGCCACAAGAAACAGTCTTTAAACTGAGTGAGTCCATGATCCATCTAGCCTAGTATTTTTGCCCCGTCTGGCGGACTCCTCCAGATTCTCAAGAGAAAGGTCCTTCCCAGTCCTATTTTCCAAGAACTGGAGATGCCCAGGAATCATAAGAATTAGTTGATTGATCTGTTAGGTAAATTACATATTCTTTTTCATTAATTGGGATATTAAAAAAAAACACTTTTATTTTTAACCCAAACCCTTATAAAACTGCAGGTAGCATGCTTAGGCACAGTATTTTATTTCTGATGTCTTACTGTAATATAAAGTGGCCCTCAAAGTTTAAGTGACAGTCTTTAGTTTTTCACACTATCTTCTCTCTCTTTGATTTCTCAAAAATTGCTCCTTCCTATGGCAAATAGGTTTCCATTTAAACAAGAGGCATTTTGGATAATTAATCAACTTTACATTCTAATCCATTGAAAGCTGTTGATTGAATCCCTGTAGAATCAGCCTTTACATTGCTTTTTTAAAACATGGGGGCCACAGCTATTTTGAAACAGCAGATTGCTATGCTACACAATTAACTGATGCAGTATGTATATCTTTTGGGTGAGTTTCTCTTTCTTTGAATTTTCCCACTGATGCTGTGTGAAATACCTTGAACAAACAGGTGGTGAGGAACAGACTGGTGGCCCAGTTCCAAAAGCCGTACAGAAGCAAAGAAGGATGCTGGAACGGCTGGTGAGCAGCGAATGTAAGGAAGCATTTCTTCTGTTAAAATTGGATCTTATACACGGTTCAGGCTAATTCTTTTATCAGTTACCTTGTGAGAAAGATGTTGGAGATCATGTCCTCAGAATGTTTTCAGTTGGGCTCAGGATGCGGTTTTCTAACGGTTGCCCTTCAGTGTCCTGCTGCGCTGCTCCAAATTGTTTTCCTTCACGTTTGAGTCTTTTCCAAAGAGGGGAAGCACACTTCCCATAAAGAGCCAGCAATGTTCAGCGGGTGGGGTGGGGGGACTTTGTTGGGGGAATTGGTGCACGGTTGCTGGGTGACCTTTGACCATTCACACTCTCCTCCTCCTCCTCCTCCTCCTCATCATCATCATCATTGCATTGGCATGGCATCATTCACAAAGGGAAGAAAAAGAAAAGCAACAATAACCACCAAAACCATAAAAAACACCACACACTGCAAATACAATAAAGCACGATCACGTCTCCTAGAAGTTATTTGTTGCATACGATAGAATAGCAGGGGGATCTCAGGTAGAATATGCCAGCTTAAATGTTCGAATCACCTCCATCATAACCTTACCTCTCAGGGTTCTTATGGGGGAAACCTCAGATGCTTTGCTTCTTGAAGGAAGGGCAGAAGGGAGAGGGGGCCTTGTGCCCATGCATTGAGGCATAGAATGGGCAAATAGCTTCTTTTGAGTATCTGAATTGGCCTGCCACTCAGGGGGTTGCTAAAGCAAGGTATATCATGTTCATTGAGCAGGGCAAGGTGCCCTTTTCCAGCCGTTTAAGGGTTTGTATAATCATCGGGGCCCACCAATAGGATCCTTAAGCCTCTGGGAAAGGGCCACCTTCCGCCCCCCCCCCACCTTAAAGGGGGAGATGAACCTTTTCTCTTAGCCTTTTTTATTCCAAGTGTCAAGACAGCTGTTGCTCAATATTTTCCACCATAACTGTTAAGTTTGAAGTTACAATTCTTTTTCTTTTTTCATAAAGTCATTATTCCTAAACTTAGTTTTATAGATTCTCCCAATTTGCCTGACAAGAAAGGCATAATTACTAGTCTGAAACTTCCTTGGATTATCACTTGGATCCTAAATGTAAACAACAAGAAAAAAAACAGACAAGAGCTAAAAAGACTAAGATCCTGTTTATTTCACAGGATGTTTAAAGGGCTAGTTCATTCAAAGTTCCTGAAATCCACTTTTTAAAAATAAAGGCATAGCAGTATTTTAATTATCTGTTTGAAACTTGGGAGTCACGGGCTCATCTTCATTTAGTTTAGTCATTGGCCATGATGACTGGGACTGATGGAAGCTGGAGTCCAAGATCTGGAGGACCACAGCTTCCCCATCTTTGGTTGATGAGTTCAGCAGTTCAGGCCCATCGTTCAGGATTTGCATTTACTGGTGTATGTGACTGGCTGGCTTTGCAGAGTTTCATTTTGCTCTTCATCCTTCGATCGGCATGATAATTCTGAATATTTTCTAGAATTTTATTTCCTCCACAGGCCCCTGCAGCAGTCATACAGTTGAATAGGCTTAAAGTTGCATAGTTAAGGACATAATAATCTTGAACTCATGACTTAAATGGGAGAGTCCAAAGGAAGAGAGTTTTGCCATGTTTAAAATGTTGATATCGGAACCAACTTTAAATCTCGTCTTGTTGGTTTATATGTGTTGTCACTGCTTAATAATCCACCGTTAACCATTTTCTCTCAAGGAAAAAAAAATGTTTTAGTAATGCATTTTGCCTTTACAACTTTCAGCTAAGAATTATATTGCCTTGGATGACTTTGTTGAAATTACCAAAAAGTATGCAAAAGGCATCATCCCAACCAACCTTCTGGTGCAGGATGACGATGACGATGAACTGGCAGGAAAGAGTCCAGAAGACCTTCCTCTTCGACTCAAGGTGAAATTTTGTTTAAGAATAAGTGAGGAGGGCCAAGGTTCTGAAGTGTGAGAATTGAATGTAGCCTCATTTTTTCCTTTCCTTTCAATTGCTCTGTGTGTGCGCGCGTGTGCATGCATCCTTCCCCAGTCACAACTCTCATTGCAGGATACTTATTGTAAGAGGCTTTAACAGGTCCATTTCACACTCTTCATTCTCCTTTTGAAGAGGTTGCTTTTCTACTGGCAGCCAAAATTCTGTGTCTCATCTGTTTCTGGCTATAGACTTAATTGTTAAACTCATATAATCTGCCTGACCTCTGGTTTCTTTACACTCTCTTTTTCTCTATATAGACTCTCTACCCCCTGTTCCTTGTCAGGCATTTGGGGGTTGGGTTTTTAAAAATTCCTTTAATTTGCAAACCTCTGCATATGTGGGGAGCCCCCCCCTTCCCCAGTGTGTAGAACCCAGGTTGCCTCTGCAAAAATATATTTTTTTAAAAGGACTCATTTCACTTCCATCTTGTATGTACTTGGATCACCTGAGTTCACTATTTCAATGGGATGAAATGGTGACAGGTTTTGTAATGTCTGTGGGCACTAGTTGGAGAGCCCAACACAATGGCTACCACAATCAGCTTGTTCGTTAAAAAGAAGAAGAAACTTCTGAAACAGCTGATCAGGTTTGGCTTGATTGTCCATTCTGTCCAGGGTACGTGGGGTGATACGTAATGCTACAAAAGAGTTGTTGCGTGAACTGCATTTTCTTTCTTTCCAGGTGATAAAGTTTCCACTTCATGCCATTATGGAAATCAAAGAGCACCTTATAGATCTTGCATCTAAAGCAGGAATGCATTGGCTGTCCACTATTATCCCAACACACCACTTCAATGCTCTCATATTCTTCTTCATCATCAGTAACCTGACCATTGACTTCTTTGCATTTTTTATCCCACTAGTTATCTTCTATCTGTCCTTCATTTCCATGGTGATTTGCACCCTGAAAGTCTTTCAAGATAGCAAAGCTTGGGAAAACTTCCGCACCCTCACTGACTTGCTCCTTCGCTTTGAACCCAACCTAGATGTCGAGGAAGCGGAAGTGAATTTTGGCTGGAACCACTTAGAGCCCTACCTGTACTTCCTCCTCTCGGTGTTCTTTGTCATTTTCTCCTTCCCTGTAGCTAGTAAGGACTGGATCCCCTGCTCAGAGTTGGCCACTATCTCTGTTTTCTTCATGGTGACAAGTTACATGAGTTTGGGCGCAAGCGCCGAGCCCTACACACGAAGAGCGTTACTCACGGAGGTCGCAGCAGGTTCCCTCTCCTTATTGCCGGTTATACCTGTTCATTTGGGCCATTTGAAGCTCTTGGGGAAAACCTTTTACAGCATTCCTGTTGGCCACTTCTTTGTCCTGAATGTGAGCGTTCCTTGCCTTCTGTTTTTGTATTTGTTTTATCTCTTCTTCAGAATGGCACAGATGAGGAATTTCAAAGGCACCTATTGCTACCTGGTTCCTTATTTAGTGTGTTTCATGTGGTGTGAACTGTCAGTGGTGATTTTGAAAGAATCCTCTGGCATTGGGCTAATTCGTGCCTCCGTTGGCTACTTCCTTTTCCTCTTTGCCCTTCCTGTTCTCATGGTAGGTGTTGCACTGATGTGCCTCGTCCACTTCATAAAATGGTTCATAACATTAGAGCTCATGAAGATTGTGGTGACTCTTCTGTTATGTGCTGTTCCGTTGCTTTTCCGATGGTGGACAAAGGCCAGCATCTCTCTGGTTGAAATTGTGAAATCCCTAACAAAGAGTTCTATAGTTAAGCTTATTTTGGTGTGGATTACCGCCATAGTGTTGTTCTGTTGGTTTTATGTGTACCGCTCAGAGGGGATGAAGGTGTATAACTCTACCTTGACGTGGAATCAGTATGGGTTCTTGTGTGGTCCCCGGGCTTGGAAGGAAACTAACATGGCCCGCACCCAAATCTTATGTAGTCATCTGGAGGGCCATAGAGTGACTTGGACGGGAAGGTTCAAATACGTGAGAGTTACTGACATCGACAATAGTGCAGAATCAGCAGTAAACATGCTTCCTTTTTTCATTGGTGACTGGTTGAGATGCTTGTACGGTGAAACATATCCAGCATGTGATCCCCAAAATGTAACCCTGGAAGAGGAAGAACTCTGTCGTCTAAAGTATCTGACGAAACACGACTGCCACATGAAAAGGTTTGACCGCTATAAATTTGAAATTACGGTAGGCATGCCTTTCAATGGAAGCAAGGTTATGGAAGAGGATGATGTAACCAAAGATATTGTGCTGAAGGCAAGCAACGAGTTTAAGAAAGTGTTACTGAACTTGAGGCAAGGAAGTGTCATTGAGTTCAGTACCATCCTGGAAGGCCGTCTTGGCAGCAAATGGCCTGTATTTGAGCTGAAAGCCATTTCTTGCTTGAATTGCATGTCTAAACTTTCTCCTGCAGGAAGGCATGTGAAACTAGAGCATGACTGGCGAAGCACTGTCCAGAAAGCTCTCAGATTTGCCTTTGATTTTTTCTTCTCCCCATTTTTGTCAGTTGCATGCTGAATTTTTATTGTCATATCTGCACAACCAAAGATTTGGCTTAAAAACAAGTTATAAAAATGTTTCAAAGGAATGAAATTAGTTTTGAGTACAATGCACAATGCCATCTTAGTAATTGCTGTGCTGGACATGTCTATATGTGAAAAACATTATTTGCCTATTAAAAGCATGAACAGTGTTTCCTACAAGAGCTGATTTTTAACATCAGGCAGATATTAAAAGCACTTTATTTAGATAATTCACTCTTCCACTCTCCTATACTTAAAGCTGACTTCATGGGTGACAACTGTCTAGTGCCAGTTATGTAGTGATTCATACAAAAATATTAACTGTGCTATGAGATAGAAATTGTGTATTCGGTGTTGGAGAATGACAGACTTTTAAATCAGTCATCAGTTTTGCTGAAAGTATTCTTGAACAGGAAAGAAAAGTACTTTGTGTGATCATAGTGGAAAGTCTGAATGGCTAATGTGTGGGAATCTGCACTGAAGGTGGAAATGGACATCTGGCTAATGGTCTGTATATATGAATACAAACACAAAATTAAACAAGGATTCAAAATCTGCATTGTAAAGATTTGTAGTCTTATTTGAATACGCTTTTGTCTCACACAACTACCTACTGTTCTAGATTTTACACCACTTTTCACTTAATAAGTGCAGTATCCCAGACTATGTTCAATAATGGACCACTATAGAGGCCTGCACCCCTCCCTCCTTAACGCCTTCAAGTATGAAATAACGGGTACTTCCCTCCTGCTCTGTGTGAACTTCTTGAATATGCCAAAAGGAAATCCACAATTAGAGGGCAACTCCACAGATTTGGGTAGCAGTGTGGCCTCGCCCAGCATTTTAAGTTGTGCTTCAAGAAATATGGCGCCCGTCCTTTACTCAAATCATTTCTGCTGCCACTTTCCAAGTAAAGGGTTGGGGGGTGTTCTTTCGGCCGGTGGGGACAGATGAGAGGAAGCTGGTGGAGAGCATAATTATTAAATTTGGAAGTGTCTTGCGTGTGTGAGTGCAACTTCTTTGCTCCTCACATACTTCTGAATAGAATAGGGTTGATCTTGTTGTTAAATGTACATTTCAAGTGCTTTGAGAACAATAATTGAATCAAAGGTGCAATTATTTGATTTAAAGGAGCAACTGCTGGAGTAGAATTAAGCACAGCTCAGCTTTTTAAAGAAAGTGTTTATTGAAAAAGCCAGTATCAACATATTTATATATATGTTCCAACAACAGTCAGCTAATTTGTGCAACACAAGAATACAGCCATGAAGCTTTCCAACTAACTGGATTTACCAACTGTATCATTATTTACCTTCTTAAGTTCAAAACCAAAGCAAAAAGATGTTCTTCATGGATTTGGAATGAGTGACATTCATTGCTTACATTCACAAAATTAGATTATAATGGTGATATCGGAGACCCAGATAGATCACTACTGTCTTGAGTTTAGTTCCTCCTTTTTAACGGAAAACTTTGTATTAATGTGGCCTGAAAACCCATTTTATGTAGTTAGAAAGATATTATATAATCCCTGCATAAACCAGTTTGGTAGTTGATGAATAAGATAATAGAATTGAAACTGGGGGAGTGTGAAGAACAATTGCATCATTGGTTACTGCCAGACAGTGCCCCCGCCACCCCCCCCCAAAATACAATTTTTAGACATAAAATTCCAGTGTGCAGTTATCATTTTTTAAATTACTCTGATTAATGAATAAAGCCAAAAGGGTTTTTTTTGTTAAAAAAAGAAAAATGGTTATTTGGCTTTAACAAGAATTCTATACAATATTCATATTCCTAAAAGTTTTTACAAGAAGACTGGATTGTTCAAATTTCAATTAGAATACAGTGTACATAAATACTGCCAGTGTCTCGTAGAGTATGCAGTAGCTTTATAAACAAACATTCATTCTCAGGTAAAATTACTGTATACATTTCATACTGTATGTGGATTATTGGAGTTGATGCTTCTGTACACAATGTCCAGCATCAAGAAAATGGCAGGTGTCCTTCATTTCATGTAGTGTTAACAAAGCTTCTGATTAAAATCATGGTGTCACAGAATCCGTTTGGATTCACTTTTCCCCCCTTCTCTTTCCCCGCCCCCCTCCAAATCAAAGTGCAAAGGCATGCAAGTTTCTTTATGACGCCCTCCTCTCATTTATCGAAAGGTCTATGCAGAATAGTGCAAAATTAATTAACAGCAGAGGGATCTTGAGAAAGGCAGCCTGGCCAGTTAGGTGATTGTGCTTTCCTCCATTTCAGTCAGGCCAAGAAATAACTTGGAGATGGTTGACATGAGACAACTCACTCTTGCAGGTCTCATTGAGCATGCTGCAAGTTTTTTTAAATCTCTACATTTCGTGTCCAAGGGGCTAGCATTGCCAACAGTGAGTTCTGGTCAGAAGAGCCGAGTTCTGACTGAAGAGTGATTTAAACGGCTGCGTTGTGACATTAATTGGGACAGTCATTTATTCGTTTTGTGTATCCTGAGCTGAGCTAGTGCCTGTCCTCCTGGCCCTTTCTGAACTTGCAGATGTAACAATGGCAGATATTTTGAAAAGTCATTAGATAGCTGTTTTGAAAAGTCATTAGATACGCATCATATTCTGCCCACCTTACTCAAATTGAGCGGAAAATAGATCTTAAAGAATAATTGCCAGTCCCGCCATCAACCTACTCTGGTATTGCAGAGTGGGGGAGAGCTGCAGATTGAACGAGTCATGCAGCAGTTTTGCTTGACAGGCTGCAGGTGGTCCTCTGCTTTGTGTGTGTCCTTAATGGTCCCACCCCCTTAGCTGATACTATATGATAGGGCCAACTATGCGGTCCTTAGTCTAAAAGCCTTCTAATCTACCTTTGATCTCCGCCACATCTCTTTCTGCTTGCATATGTGCTGTTAGCTGCCCTGGCCCAAGCAGTGGCTTCTTGCAAGGTTTCCTTATGCCCCAGATTCTGGCTTAAGGCATCTTTGGGGCCATTTCTGTGGTTCAGTAACCCCTTGCTCTTGGAACTACAACTGTGTTAGTGGGCTTAAACCCCTCCTCCACAAGGGGGATATCCTTAAAAAAAATCACGGAGGACCTTGGACTACGTAGGTGTCTGATTCTTGTGGGCAGTCTTTTAGAAACAATATAAAATAATTAGTGATGAGTGGGACACAGGGCCCTTCTTAACAGAATTTATTTTGAAACATATCTGCAGCAATTGCAATAAATTAAAACATTTGAGTGGTTGTCTCAAGGGGTGGTAGGGGTAGTTAAAAGGGCAAATCCATCTCCATCACACCTGCAGACACTTAATGGGGAGTAAGACCCATTGAATTCAGTGATGTTTGCTTCCAAGTAAAAGGATTAGCATCACATCTCAAACAGCGACCACACCTGTCACCTCTTGGGCGGCTGTTTACAAAGAGGAATCCTAGTGCATTTCAGAGTTCATTTTGTCCTGAAATATGTACAGATTGTTTGTAGCCGCGATAGCAATGATGTTCTCTGTTGGGTGCCATGCCGTGTGCAGTATCTTCTTGGTAAAGTCCAAGCTGTCAACACTGATGTCGTCTTTCCTCCTCTTGCCTCCGACACACACCCGCCGAGGTTTGAGAATTGCTCGGGGTTTGCTACTCTCTCGGGAGGCCTCCAGCGTAACATCTCGCTTAGTGTTCCGGTCAAACATTCGGAAGAAATTGTTATATGCTCCTGTCATTATGACACTGCAGAGGAAGGAAAATGGGAAACGTCACGAACGAAGAGCACAACGCAGGAGCCATTGAAATCAGTGTTGGAATTATTCTTAACATCATTTGAAGATGGCTTTCATTATTTTAACCATGTTTGTTGCCCTAAGTTCCTTTGAGAGGCAGGGTGGGGGATATAAAATCAATAACTATATGAATAGATAATACAGTATGTGGAGTTTTCTTGCTTCCCAGCGCCACTCTGCTCCCCCCCCCCCCCACTGAAGGGAGCAGCAATATATTTCAGACTTTCCAAACATCTCTTAGAGCAAGAAATATTCCTTTTTATAATCTAGTACATCAGAGAAGCCTTTCCCCTAGGCATCAGCTATAATGGCGTTCTTGACTGGCTCCTCTCATCTTATCAAAGTAGCATTGTATGGTAAACAAGACAGTTGGGTGGCTATATTACCTGTCAGATCCATTCCACGCACATTCAAACTTGTCAAAGATGCAATCATTTTCATAAAGGGAACACAGCTTGCTTCTAAGGTAGTCATGAACCTGTTTAGTGAGCAAAAAGCAGCTTTTATTTCAAGGTTAGACCTTCTATTTTCCCATTTGCCCTCAAAGAACACCACTACCAAGAGCTCTTGGTGGAATCAGCTTTTTACATGTTGTCGGTAAACAAGCATTGATAATAAAATTAAGAGAACAGAACATCTTTCTTGAAGTAACTTTATTGATATCTCTCAACCTGCTTTGGGCCCACTATTAGGAATTACATATGCTTTCATTCAGCTTGGTCTTCCAGGCTGGCTACAGCCCTGAACTGAAGACTCTCCCTTACATACAGTGATCCTCTGACACTTAAAAAAAATAAAAAATATTTTGAGCACAACTGAGCCAAAGTCAATCCCACTGAGTTAGATGGGACAAAATTATATATGCGATTAAGCACTTTGGGGCGTGATCCTATTCTTGTCTGCTCAGAAGAAGGGCCCATTGAGTTCAGTGGGGCTTGCTCCCAGGCAATTGATAGGAATATCTTAGTTTTAAAGACTGTGAGCTTATTTCTGTTTTGAAGCAATGGCCCTAGCAGCAAACCTGACATTGCTGATTAATTTATTTTGTTTCTCTTCAACATTTAAAATGAATTTCTTTTAAAAACAACGAGGGCACATTTTGGATATTTTTTAAAGACTCTTCATAGATTTACAGACCTAAATTAATATTATAATCTTTGAACCAACTTTCCATTATTTGAGGAAAATTTGCACATAACTTAAACCAGTACTACATAAAAAAGCCAGAACCCGTATCCTTTCTGAACTATATTTAATTTATTTGAGATGTGACACTAGTTTCCCTGAAAGAGACTTCTGTAGTAAGCTGAATTACGTAGCTCAATGTCCTTGCCATCCCTGCTTCAGAGGTGAAATTAGAAGAGGTCTGTGCTCAGTTTCAATGTAATGGCACAACCACTCCTGTTATGTGGGCTTTACTCCTAGGAAAGTGGCTACAGGATTTCAGCCCAAATTCCTAGGGAAAGGGGCAATGTGAAGTGCAGCTTCCACTGCAGTTTGCTGCTGCTTATCTCAATAGCCATGTTCTCCCACACAAAACACTCGCAATAGCAGCTCTCTCGGCTTGTCTGCACTTCCACTTGTCACATGCCTAGAAAGCAGTTTTCCATTTGCCCTGCTGCTTTCCCCGAGAAAACCTGCTCTTTACTGCTGAATCAGAACAAACATTAATCTGCAGGAAAACCAACGGACGTTTGCTCCACTTCAGCAGTAAAGAGCAGGTTTCCTCCAAGGGGAAGTGGTAGGACAAGCAAAAGTGTGGATGAGCCCAAAGCCCCTATTGCTTGCATGGTTCTCAAAGAGTTTCTATGTATTTCAAGCTCTACTGGCATTTTTCCAGGCTTGGCTTAACAGACGAGAGGAGACTGAAGTAAGTTAGCATCCCAGGGAGCTGAAGGACATCACAGGTGCAGTTTAAACAGCAACAGCAACAAAGAAGCATTAGGTTTAGGATTAAAAAGATAGTATTGGATATATGATGGAGTTTAATGACAGGCACATTCACAACTCCTACCCATGTTCCAGAGGATTCATTTGCCTCTTGCATGGGAGTGATGGGAAAATTGCAAAATCTGTCAGTTAGCTTTCCTTCTCAGTGGCTCTGAATCATTATAAATTCTTTATGTAACCCCCTTCTGTTTATTTAACGTTTTATATAGCAGTTGTAGCGACTTATTTTTAAGTAATGTCAGAAGTAGCACTGACTTTTGTCCCTGGAAGAGTTTACTGCTACCACATCCCTTCCTTTAAAAATACCGTATTTTTCACTCTATAGGACACACCGGACCTTAGGACGCACCTTGTTTTAGACGGGAAGAACAAGAAAAAAAATTCTCCCCCTCTCTGCTCAGCGCCCCTTCAGTGAAGTGGCAAGAGAAATGGAGCCCCTTACATTTCTCCTCCCGCTTCGCTGAAGGGGCGCTGCGCAAAGAGGGGGAGATTTTTTTTCTTGTTCTCCCCCTCTAAAACAAGGTGCGTTCTGTGCGTTCAACTGTGCTGCCCCCCGAGCTTGTGGGGCTGGCGGTGGGGGGAAGCGCTGCTTTCCCCCACCGCCAGCCTCAAAGATCCCTGAAGCCTTCGGAGTGCAGCAAGACTCTCCTGGCTTCAGCGAAAGGAACCTGAAGCCTCCGGAATGCAGCGGGAACTCGTGCTGAGCTCCGAAGGTTTCAGACGGCTATCCCTGAAGCCTGGAGAGCAAGAGGAGTCGGTGTGCACCGCCCCCTCTCGCTCTCCAGGTTTCAGCAAAAGCAACGCGTAGCCTCCGGAGCGTGGAGGGAGCACTCCCTCTGCGCTTTGGAGGCTTTGCGTTGCTATCGCTGAAGCCAAGGAGCCTGCATTTGCTCCATAGGATGCACACCATAGAGCGAAAAATATGGTATTCTCTTACGTGTCAAAGGTAATCCATCTCTGTATCTGTTGCAAAGTTTGAGAAGATTTTATCCTAGACTGCCATTTATTAGACCATCATGGTCAAATAAAAGCAACAAACACTTACCTGGTATATCTCTACTGGCACTGTTTCCATGTTCAGATCCCAAACCTTGACAGTGAGGTAATCTCTCGCTAGCATATATCGCCCACTGTGGCTAAATTTGACATCAGACACAGAAGAAATAATTTCAGAGAAAAACGAGCGGCTACTGGGGTCTTCAGGCTCTTCAAAAACTGATGAAGTGAAACAAAGAGAAAAATATGCCTATTAAGAAGTACACATCACTTATTTTGCCATGGCAATTTCAAATTAATCAGAATATTACATTGTAATTTCTTACTGATTTTAAAAATCTGTTATCCACCTTGAACTTCTAAAAAAAAAAGGCACAATAAAGGTCTTTTTAAAATGTATTTTTAATAGCTGGCTCAAATAACAAATACAGCTCTGCTAACTCAAAACAAGACATATATCTATATGTAAAACTGACTTAATGTTTAAAACGCTAACATTTCACACAGTGCCTCCAAGGTGCCTAATCACTGCCTAGATTCTGGCTTTTTTTTACTTATTTGTTTCATTGCAAAGTAACTCAGACCAGTTTACAAAATGATAAATCATTAAAACCAGGGGTTGGGGGGAGAACCCTACTTTAAAACATACAAAAGTTAAAATATCAAAATAGATTAAAATTAACCCAACTTTCTAAGCATCTGCTTAGGCTTGTCTAGACAAGAATGTTTTTCGCAGGCCCTGAAAAAGAGTTCAGTGAAGGCTCCTGCTTGGTATCAATAGGCAGGGAGTTCCGCAGTGTAGGTGCTACCATTAAACAAGTACTTACAAAGGCAGAAAGTGTATTATGAGGCACCTGTAGAAGTGCCATTTTCTCCAGTCAAATTGGTCAAGTGGGTACATGTGAGGGAAAGCAATCTTTTAGGTAAACTGACCCAAGTTGTTAAGGGCTGTATATACTAATAGTAAAACCTTGAACTTGGCCCAGTAGCAAATGGGCAGATCTCTGAGCATGGATGTTACATGCTGGAGAGGCCTCACTCCTGTCAGCAATCGTGCTGCAGCATCCTGCACTCACTGCAGCCTCCAGATCAAGCGCAAGAGAAGCCCCACATAGAACGCACTGCAGGAACCCCAGTCTTGAAGTGACCAGCGCATAGACTACTGTGGCAAGGCTTTCCTGGTCCAGGAATGGCTGTAGCTGTCAAACCAGCTCCTGCTGGTCAAAGGCGCTTCCAGCCACTGAGGCTCCCTGAGCCTCCAGGCGTGCAGGGAGTGCGTGCAGGAGCCAGGCCCTGCGACTGGTAGGGCTTCGCAGGACTGGGGCCTTCCTAAGTTTGTTCTCAAGAGGCAAGGTGCAGCCACACAGGTGAGGCCGACTGGTAACTCACAGCACCTGGTGGCAAGAGCTGGGAAGGGATATAAGGTCAGCATTTCCCTTTGGCTCTTTGCCACAGTAACATGCTTCCTGCCTTGCCGCATTTGGCTCTTTGACTCCTTGCTTCCTGATCCTCGGACCCTTGGCTTCTGGACTCCCAGTTCTCTGACCCTTGGCTTCCTGACTCCTGGCTTCCAGACTCTCATTCCTCCTCCCACCCCGCCGTCTTGCCCCCGGTCCCGACGTCCTCCGCCAGGACTTCGACTGCCCGTAAACCGGACCATGACATGGACCCAGAAGCACTCCCAACTGCAAAGCTGCTCCTTCAGTGGGAGTGCAATTCCATCCAGGGTAGGTAATGGGCCAATTTCTCGGAGATGGGAGCTACTCACCCACCGTGCCTCCATCATGCCAGAATTCAAGCTCAGCTTGTGTTCCTCGTCCATTTCACCCCTGTGCCCCATCGGGGGGAAGGGGGTCAGATCTGACATGACACAAGGGCTTTAAGGCAGCCCTCACACTCCAAGGCGATCCTCTAGTTTTCTGGGTTGCTTGAACTAAGCATGATTCAACTCCCACTCATCATGCTGAGAACAGTCTCACCTATAGCCAATGCAGGATTTGCCGTATTTTTCGCTCTATAAGACGCACTTTTTCCCCTCTTAAAAAGTAAGGGGAAACGTGTGTGCGTCTTATGGGAGCGAATGCAGGCTGCGCAGCTATCCCAGAAGCCAGAACAGCAACTTGCTGTTCTGGCTTCTGGGATTCAGAACATGTTTTTTGTTTTCTTCCTCCAAAAACTAGGTGCGTCTTATGGTCTGATGCGTCTTAGAGCGAAAAATAGGGTAATCCTGTCCTCCTGCCCCAGTGATGTTGGGTGTTGGGCAGGTGGCTGTGGCGAGGGGGGGCGGAATGGTCATGGCGCTTATTGGTGAGCCATCTCTACTTCTAATGAGTGCATAAACAATAACCTCCAGATTCAAGTCTGCCACATGCAGACGTCAACATTTTTAAAATGAAAATCTCACCCGGTAACTTACGTTTAAAATGCTTGTCACAGAGCGCTGATGCCCTCATGTCACAAAGTCTCAAAGACCCTTTGCTACTGCTGTAAACAAAGAGATTGCAGTGGTGAGGATGGAATTCAGATGCAGTAATAACTTCTGTCAAATCCTCCATGTTGGCTGGCTTTATATCTACAATGTCTGAGTGGAAATATTTAGTAAGGAACATGTTCAGAGATAAACTGTTATTCTCTACCATCTTTTCATGTATGCTACATTACTGATTTCTCATTGAAAAAGCTACTGAATTACAGCCAGGAAGCTAAAAATACCTTTTACTAGCTAATCATAGCGGCTATGTACATTTTATTAGTCAAAACCACTTGTTCTGCTAAGCTGTTGAGGATGCAATTGATGCAGTTATGGGACTGACAGTGAAATCTGAGAGTTTGAAAAAAATCTCCATTAAAACCCGTTAAAAAGTGGAGGGAAAACTGGGCCTTTTATGCATCAAGTATTGCCTTGGCAACCAGGCTGAAATGCACCCCTCCAATGTTCAGATAAATATGATTTTGTCTGTGAAGTAGTGATCCAAGTTCTGTTTGGGGGTTTTGAAGTCCACAATCAGCCTCTTTGAAAGAACTCCTGGGCTGATTCAGACTCAGCAGGAATCTCCTACCACTGCCGTAGGCGCCAGCACTTATCCCATTATTTGCTAATATATATCTGCCATAATCTGTGTGTGACAATGAGAAGAACTATCATTGCACTTTGTCATAACCTTTTGCTACTGCTTTATGAGCTTCAACATCCTTGAGAAATGTAGTTTTTCAAACATTATGGGTCCTTAATAAGACCACATCAGCAACCTATTTTGTATTTTTGTAGGGATTTAATTCATTGACCAATTTAGTTATATCTTTCTAACCTTAATCCAGTTTATAGCACCTGCCAGGAGAAAGCTACATTAACTCTTCTGCTGGCCTAGACTTCTAGAGAGAATTGCTGATTTGTCAATTTGGCCATAACCGTCAGACACTATCTACTAGATATTTTAGAAAATAGTTTGCCTGCTTGGTTGTTCTCTGTGACTTTGGATGCCTCTTTGAGATATTGCCACCAAATTTGTCTCGGGGGTTCCCAGAGTGGAGGCAATGATCTTTGCTGATGCTTGGACACCAGGCACCATTTTGAAACAAGATGGCAGACCAAAATGTGAGTTTGGTGGGACTTTACCTGTTTTCTACCACAGCATAGGTTTGGCCTTCTCTCTATATCATCATCAAACTTGGAACAAGGGTTCCCAAGGTAACGTGGCAGACTTTGTCACCATTTGGACACTGGATGTCATTTTTAATCAAGATGGTGGACCTAAACGTCATTTTGGCATGACTGCCCATTTTTTTATACAAGGTCAGCTGCTTCTTGAGATATTATCCACTGCTAGCTAAATTCTGGGGGAAATGGAATGGTGTTTTGTGAGATGGGGAGGGTGTCACCATAAGCAGTGCCATGAGGTGTACTGAGACTGTGGCCTTGGTGGCAGGCTCCTAGGGTGGCACTGCCACTGTCTCATGACTTTGGGCACCTGCCACTTACCATGGCAGAGCCTTTACCACCTCCTGCTCCTCCAATGTGGTGGCTGCGCTCTGCCACAATGGCCAAGTCCTCCTGTGCTGTCCTGGAGGTGGCCAGGGGAAGCCCTGGCGTGCTGGAGGCAGCTGGGGGTCATGGCCTTGGTTGGGCAGCAGAGGAGGCAGCAGGCACCCATTTGTGGCAAGCAGCGGGTGCCTGGTGGTGGCAGGGGGCAAAAATCAAGAGGGGGGACAGGGGGAAGCACTGGTGATTTTGCCTCAAGTGTCAAAATCTCTTGAGCTGGCCCTGACAAGAGGGTTAGTAGTGAAAAAGACTTGATATCTCATTGTACTTTCCAGCAGAGAGTGGATATTCAGGTGGGGTCAGGGGTGCCAATGGGGGCGGGGAGCTAAGGGCCCCCCAAATTTTCAAGGATGGGGCCGGGCCCCCTCAAAATTTCACGGCAGCTGTGCGCACACACCGTGTGATGCACTCGTGTGTGAGTGACGTCAGCATGCCCTGCAGCATGTGCGCACAGTGTATGCACATAGCATGGCCCTGCCCCTTCAGTCATGGGGGCGAGGGGGCGTGCTTGAGTGGGGGTGGTAATGCAGAAGTCTCCAGGCGTCGTCATTATTGCTTTGTTTGCTTAGTACATTAGTTACAAACCAGCCAGAGACTGAGATGTCCGAAATGCATTGAAACAAAAAACTGTAGTAGCTGACTAGTGCGTGTAACCATGAGAAAGGATACTGAAGCTTCGATCTGTAATTCCTAAATGCCAGAGATTAATCCTAAGATCATCTGCTGACATGTATGTCTCACAGTCACTGTTGACAGAAATTGAATTGACATGATAGGTATGGCCATTAGCAAAAATTCTTCTGGGGCTGACTTCTACCATCAAGTCCGTGGGTTTCAGTACAGGCACCTACATAAAAAAGTAATGGAGAAATGTGTTTTAAACAACATTTCAAACTTGGAGCTGTTCATAGATTTGTGAATTGTGAGTTGAACTTGGTATATTTTAAAACATTTGACACTACTTGAGAACTTCTCAAAATATACATACAACATGCAAGACAATATTACACAATACATAAACCTTTAAAAAAAAAAATCCAAGTATGAACACGCATTTGAATCATAATGCCAATTGTATTTAGCTTGCTCAAATGAACAAGTCACCTTGACAAATTCAAGGATTCTCACTTGGATTTTTTTCCACTGCAGTTGTAAACAACTTGACGGGATATAAAGGTAAAAGTAAAGGGACCCCTGACCGTTAGGTCCAGTCGTGATCGACTCTGGGGTTGCGGCGCTCATCTCGTTTTATTAGCCGAGGGAGCTGGCATACAGCTTCCAGGTCATGTAGCCAGCATGACTAAGCCATTTCTGGCGAACCAGAGCAGCGCACAGAAACGCCGTTTACCTTCCCACCGGAGCGGTACCTATTTATCTACTTGCACTTTGACGTGCTTTCGAACTGCTAGGTTGGCAGGAGCAGGGACTGAGCAACAGGAGCTCACCCCGTCGCAGGGATTCGAACCGCCGACCTTCTGATCGGCAAGATAATGAGTAAATTACTATGTTGTATATTGGCTACCCACTACATTGCAACACAAGATAACAATTTCTTGAGTAATGCAATAAATACTGTACTATGTCTGTTTCTTACAGGAATATGACGACACCTGCTAGTCAAATCTGTGGAAAGCATCTGTTGAAATCTTAATTCTGTAAAAACTTTTATCAGTTGTTGGTAGGTAATGTTAGAGAAATATCTCTGAATTTGATGGCCCTTTTTTAATGGCAACATACCACTGAGAGGAGTGGTTTTTATTAAGGTCGTTAATCACTTCCTTATCCCAGGATAAACTGAATTTTCTAATTCGCTGAATACATGTTCATTTTGCCCTGGCAGATCTTTGCCCATCCCCCCACAATCTCACTTATTCATACCAACTCTTCTTTGGGAGTCTTGAGCTGCCCATTTCATTCAGTCTGCACCAATACTGGATCAACTTGCTGTTACAGATAGGTAGCCGTGTTGGTCTGCCATAGTCAAAACAAAATAAAAAAATTCCTTCCAGTAGCACCTTAAAGACCAACTAAGTTAGTTCTTGGTATGAGCTTTCGTGTGCATGCACACTTCTTCAGATACACTCTGAAGAAGTATCTGAAGAAGTGTGCATGCACACGAAAGTTCATACCAAGAACTAACTTAGTTGGTCTTTAAGGTGCTACTGGAAGGATTTTTTTTATTTTGTTTTGGATCAACTTGCTATAACTCCTGACTCAGAAGAGGGCACAGCGGTCTCTGTTCTCAAAGCTGCTGGTGTATTCAGGATTAAAGGAAGTAGTTTTCTCAAGAACCCATTCTGAAGTATTTCCAATGAAGTGACACTGCCTTCACTCCAGATCTTGCACCAAAACACCTTTGAGCAACTGCTTTTCCTACAAATATGTTTTAGAACAGACTCCACCAATCGGCCGCCTTCAGAAATAAAAGCTGTTAACGTCCATTGTCTAGTTCTGCATACCGTCATTTTGACGGCTTATATAAAAGAGCTACACTGCTCAACAGCAGAGACATGCACGGTGCACTTATGCTTTCTGTGTCCTTTCCCAAAAACAACTATATTAGTTTTCGGGTAATCAGTGTTAAGATGTCCTTTATTGCAAAAGAGCTTAGTTAACATGCGTCACAATCCTATCTAACTGACCGACAGCAGAACTACATACCGTATTTTTCTGTGTATTAGACGAGGTTTTAAGACTCAAACACCGTGTAAAAAAAACTGGGGTCGTCCAATACACGGATAGTGGCATGAGGAGGGGAAGCGGTGCACGCACCAGCCAGCTGGCAGGAGCGCAACTTCCCCTGATGCCGCTGGGCACGGGAAACGACCCAGGGCGTGTTTTCTGCCCGCAGCTGCATGGGGGGAGAAGCTCAACAACTTTGGCCCATCTCCTCTCAATTTCTTAAAATTCAGTCCCCCAAAATAGATGAAAAGGTATGGTAACTCATGTACATAAAGTTTGGAACCGTGCTTGTTTTAAGGGGGTGTAATTAATCAGAAATGCATCCTTGCTAAACTCCCTGACAAATATTCTTATCTTCCATAAGATGCCCATTTAATCCCACTAATATATGGGTAACATATATTGTTTTCTGAGTTGAAAGCTGTGGTCAGGTCTATAAAGGCTGGAAACAATTTTTAATATTATTGGCTTGCTCAGAAGGTATCTGGAGAACAGTTTAGAAGGTACATCCAGCAGGTTATTGGTCTGTTGTTACCTTTTTAAAAGATTGGAACAACAACACTAGATGACTAGCCTGGAATTAAAATGCCTGTTGAGTTGATGTAACCCTGTTCCATAGGAAGGTCAAGAACAGGGGTATAGACATTTGAGGGTTCTCCAAAACCCTTACTACAATGCAGAAACCATTCATGTGGGGAAATTGAGGCCTCCTTTATGGTTCTCCCTTCACCCTCTCCTACAGCCACAAGTCTCCAAAATTTGGCTTCATTATTTAGGGTCTGCCACACACTTTCCCACTCTTTTATGTAAAATGCCAGCTTCCTTTGAATGTTCCAATCTTGAATCCCTAATCTGTCTGGATTTTATCTTTCCCCCCATTCCTGTGCTTCTTATCATAGCATATGGCTGATGGGTAAGTGTCTTTATTTACTCTCCAAACATTGGTTATGTGTGGCCTTAAATTAGACTATCTCCTGTTAATTTGTTATAACCCTTCATCTTTCAGGCATCGGAGCCTAAGATGTAAGTTTTACTAATAGAACAGACCAAACTGCCTGGTTCATCTGTGTCTGCACAGGTACCTCAGTTAGGCTTTAGACACAGGAAATGGTAACATCCAGGGGCTACTGGGAACCATGAGAAATTTGACACCCTTAGCTCCCAGCTTTCCTGGCTGCTGTTGTACATTCAAATGCCTATTCACATGTTGTTGTGTTGCATTTCAAGTGTTTTCCATTGTTTGAAGCTACACAGCACATAAAATATTAGAACATCACAAGCTGTTCTTTCAGTGAAGAAAACAATTCTCCATCTACCCACCTGAAGTGATGTCACCGTAGAAAGATCTTTAAGCTTCCCCTCTTCGTCCTTTAAATTATACCCCTCAGGTTTCTTATCTCGTTCAGTGATCTTCCACAGTTTAATAGTTTTATCTTTTAGAAAAAGACATCAGCACTGTTATGAGAAGTAACTGTCACATTTTTCCTCATTTAATATTATTATTATTATTAATTATTTATACCCTGCCCATCTGGCTGGGTTTCCCCAGCCACTCTGGGCAGCTTCCAACAAAATATTAAAATACAATAATTAATCAAATATTAAAAGCTTCTCTAAACCACTGTATAAGAAGTGTTTGTTCTACAAAAGGAACAACATGCAGATTGTATGTATTAGTTTAGACACATGAACTGCTGCTCCCCATACAGCAGACGGCACCTCTCAATGGAATTGGGGAGGGAGCATGATTCATTCTTCCCCTGTGCTTTCCCCAGATCTGCTCCAGATGGCTCCCCATGTCTTCCATCTTTTAATATTACATACAGTGGTGCCTCGCAAGACGAAAAGAATCCGTTCCGCGAGTCTCTTCGTCTAGCGGTTTTTTCGTCTTGCAAAGCAAGCCCATTGACGGCTTAGCGGATTAGCGCTATTAGCGGTTTAGCGGCTTTTAGCGGCTTAGAAAAAGGGGAGGGAGGGGAAAAAACCCGCAGGAACTCGCAAGACATTTTCGCAAGCCCATAGGAAATTCGTTTTGCGAAGCACCTCTAAAACGGAAAACCCTTTCGTCTAGCGAGTTTTCCATCTTGCGAGGCATTCGTCTTGAGGGGCACCACTGTACACTGTTAAGGTAGTCAATTGTGCTGTTTGCCAAACTTTTTATTTATTCATTCTTTTCTTATTTTTTTTTATCACTTCCCAAATTGTTTGGTATAACCAATGTAGCCACTTTTAGGAAACAGGAAGAGATTATACAATTTATTTCTGCACAGTCATTTTGTGACTGGCTCCACTGCCATATTATGACTGGTTCTGCCCATGTGCAGAATGAGCCCCAGGGTTCTAAATTTTGAAAATCTTGAGCTAGGGCAGGGGTTAGCAAACTTTTTCAGCAGGGGGCTGGTCCACTGTCCCTCAGACCTTGTGGGGGTGGCAGACTATTTTTTTTGGGGGGGGTGAATGAATTCCTATGCCCCACAAATAACCCAGAGATGAATTTTAAATAAAAATACACATTCCGCTCATGTAAAAACACCAGGCAGGCCCCACAAGTAACCCAGAGATGCATTTTAAATAAAAGGACACATTCTACACATGTTAAAATACACTGATTCCCGGACCGTCTGTAGGCTGGATTGAGAAGGCGATTGGGCCACATCCGGCCCCTGAGGCTTAGTTTGCCTACCCATGAGCTAGGGCAACTGTTCCTGCACCCTCTTACCAGCAGCAAACATTTCTGAGCACTTCTTCCTGTCCTAAGATTCTCACTTTATATAAAACACATCCCAAGTTAATCTACACACTTTTGATCCATTTCCTTGCCTCACCCTTAGCCTGGCTCCTCTTTAGACCTTGGTGCTATACAGTGGAACCTTGGTTTTCAAACGTAATCCATTCCAGAAGTCCATTCGACTTCTGAAACATTTGAAAACCAAGGATCAAAGGGCTGTCAGCAAGTTTAATGGGGAAAATTGAGAAACGCGCCTTGGAAGCCATTTGACTTCTAAGGCGCATTTGAAAATGGAAGCATTCACTTCCAGGTTTTTGGCATTCAGCTTCCGAAATGTTCAGCTGCCGAGACATTTGAAAACCAAGGTTTGACTGTACGTGCAAAAGTCTAACAGATGGCATCTGTTATTGTGGCAAGCGGCTTCCATGTTCCCAGCTCAAACTCACATGTTTTTCAGTGCGTGCTTGAAAGAGCTCCTCTTTAATTTGGGGAGGGACACTGCCTACTGAGTCCATGAAAAGAGGGGAGGTAACTCCCCACCACCCCTAGCCATTCACCATACTGGCTGGAGCTGATGGGACCTGGAGTCCAAGAGCAGCTGGAGGACCATAGGTTCCTCATCCTGGGCTTAAATAACCCATGATTTTTATGTTATGTTATGTTGGTAAGTGTGCCTCAAAATGGAACATTATAGGGGGCCTAACAGTATGGGTAAAAGATGGCTCCACAGGTACATGAAGGCTGCCCACCCAGTGGCAGAGGAACCCTCTCCGGCACCCGGGGCAGGGCGAACCGCCTGGTGACACACGCACTACGTCCGTACGGACTGTGCATGTGCAGCGACCGTATGGGCTGCCACACGTGTGCACTCCTGCCTTACAGGCTGCCACTTGCACAGCGACCGTATGGGCTGCCACGTGAGTGGCATCCCGTATGGAGTGCACACATGCGGCATCACGTATGGACGCTGTGCCAGAGGCAGCCCATACTGACGACGCATGAGAGTGGCGCTCATACTGACTGCTCGCCCTCAGCGAGGGGATGCAGGGGCCATCTTGTCACCCCCCCCAGAGTAGCACCCGGGGTGACACGCCCCCCACTTCGTACGCCCCTGTGCCCACCTTTACTCCCATAAAGTGAAGACACATCATAACCTGCTGCCGCTTCCAATGTTCTTTTTTACACTAAAAATGTATATTCGAAATTAGATGTACTTCATCAAATTTTCAGCTGAAACCCATCTGCCAGAGACAAGGAAAAACTGTGAATCCTGTATTGTTCCTGCTGTCTTACCATTTGTGGACAGAAGAGAGTGGGCTGCATTCTGTTGCGGCAACCACTTTATCTTGTTTATTTTTTCCTCTATTTCCAAACTCTTCAGATAGTCAAACTCTGGTTCATGACTCTGGAAGGTGCTGTAAACATTGTATTCACCTTGGCTATAAGGCTCATTTTTACTCTGTGAAGAACATAAGACAAACAAAAAATGAACTGTTGACCTCAGAGCTTATCTGATCTTTCCAGTTGACTTGATCCAAATAAACCATATGTTCAACGGCAACCAAGAAGGAAGGGAGCCTATATACTTACCATTACAGCAACAGGTCAGGCCATGGCTTTCGCTGGGCATCTGTTTTCAGAACGCAGGATTTCCATTTAGTTCTGATAGCTGATAGCCACTGCTAGATCTGCCCTCCATGACGTTATATAATAATTTCTTTTTAATCTAAACTAGTGACCACCTGCCCTTGTGGTGGTGCATTCTGCAAGGTAATTTGTTATGTGGAAAAGTACAGGTTGGCATTCAGCTATGCTGTACTCAAAGCAAACCCACTGAAATCAATGAGCATGACTAAGTTATGTGTATTCTGAGTAAAACCTAGTTGAATATCACCCACTCTCTTGTCTGTTCTCAAATCAATTTATTTGCACAAAGCTTCTACAAGAGGAGGAGAAAAATCCTCTTTCCACCATTCTGAATGTTGCCTTGCAGCATCACCTAGCTGCACCAGGGAGAATTACTGCTACTGGAAAAGCCAATATTATCTAACTTTGAGAGGACAAACCAATTTTTAAAAATACAAGGCACCAATCCCTTCCAAACCTTAGCTTCACTGTTTCTAAACCTAGGGCTTAACATAGTTTTTCCTTCCAACAATCGCAAACAATCTTTTCCGAAAGTTTCGATTTGAACCACAAATAAGAACCTTTACATGTAACCATTACATTATCAAGCATGCATTCAAGCACGACAAAAATAGCCAGTGTGCAATTAAAATAAGCCCAGAACAGTCACATCTATTGTCCTGCAAACAACAGGGGAATAGCAGCTTGTGCATCATGATGTTTTTGAAAAATATTCACAGGGTGCTTGCAGTCAGCAGCTTAATTTGCAAACAGGTGCTTGGCAAAGAGGGTTTTTGTAGATATCAGATTTTCGTAGACGTGTGCGCGTGTGCGCGCACAGATGAGCTGGCATTTTGCTGCCAGTGACATCGTGAAGATGCTGCAAAAAAGAACTTGCAAAAGCAAGGCGCACCAATGCCACAATAAACACTCTGGGCAGGCGTCCAGAGCTAGAGTAGCTTTGGAGAATACTGTATCAGCATTTTGTGTGTGTGCACAGGTCTTGTGGATCAGGACATGGAAGCTAATAGTATGGTCAAACAGAGGGTGGGGTTATTTGCTGTTGAATACTGTAGTAAGAAACATTCCTTCAACAATCAGAACACCTTTTTAAAAATTCATACCTCTGGCTCCCTTTGGAATATAACAACTCGACCTCCTTTATCCCCTGTTGCCAGCAACTCTCCTGTGTGGTTGAACTCAACAGTTGAAATAATGTCAGCTGTAAAAGAAAAAGTAGAAAAATCAAATTACAGAAAAAAACCGCCCATCCAAAATACCGAATATTTCACAATGAGTTACTTGGGGTTTTTCCTTTCTTTTCCTGAGCCCCACCTTCATTCCACCACAAGAGAACTTTAGCATTTTAAGTCACAGAATTACAGACCTGGTGGGTACCTCAAATGCCGTCTAGTCCAACCCCCTGCCAATGCAGAAAATCCCCAACCGCACACCTGATTGATGGCTATTTGACCTTTACGTAAAAACCTCTAGTGAAAAAAAGCCCAGCACCTTTCAATCATCTGTTCCATTTTGAACAGCTCACACTGTCATGCAGCTCTTTATGGAGTTCTGTCAGGAAGTAATGCTTTTTGTCATTTAATCCATTGGTTCAAGTGATATCCTCTGGAGCAACAGATAACATACTTGCTTCATCCTCTATGTATCTGTAGTATGTCAAGTATTTGAAGATGGCTATCCTATTAGGGATAGGATGGCGCTGTGGCTTAAACCACATGGGTGGCGCTGTGGGTTAAACCACAGAGCCTAGGACTTGCTGATCAGAAGGTCGGTGGTTCAAATCCCCGCAACGGGGTGAGCTCCCGTTGCTCAGTCCCTGCTCCTGCCAACCTAGCAATTCGAAAGCACGTCAAAGTGCAAGTAGATAAAGAGGTACCACTCCGGCGGAAAGGTAAACGGCGTTTCCGTGTGCTGCTCTGGTTCGCCAGAAGCGGCTTATTCATGCTGGCCACATGACCCGGAAGCTGTACGCCAGCTCCCTCGGCCAGTAAAGCGAGATGAGAGCCGCAACCCCAGAGTCGGTCACGACTGGACCTAATGATCAGGGGTCCCTTTACCTTTACCTATCCTATTACCTATTAATTGTTGGCATCTATCTTGAGAGACAATGGAGTACGCCTCTGGGGGTCAAACCTCTGCATTAGCAGGCACCAAAGAGACCTCCTTCATTCTAAATATAGTATATTCAGTTCTTTCAGCCTCTCTTTATAGGACCTTGCCATATTTGGACACATTCCAGTTTGCATCATATCCTTCTTAAACTATGGTGCCCAGAAGGAGGCACAATATTCTAGGTGAGGTTGACCAAAGCAGAATAGAGTGGTACTTACTATGATCTCTAATTCTGTTAATGGAGCCTAGAATTGCTTGAACCTTTTAAGCCACCAGATCACACAGCTGATTCATGTTTAGCTTGTTGTTTTCTAAAACACTGACATCCTTTTGACTTGTGCTGCTGAAAAGCCAGATGTCACCCATCTAGAAACCAGTTCATTAAATACAGGCCACTAAATGGTAACAGGAACTAAACCACCAAAATACTCCTCCATATCAAGCTCCCTGACTATTCAGAGCACTAAAAAGGTCAAATATTTTCACTCACTTGCTATGAATACTCTAGCTATAGGGGAATAATTTTTAATCTATTTGTAACTGATGGAGAATACTTTATATGCTATACAACACAAGAACAGTGCAAATTATTCTGAATTTAATTATCTGAATAGTATTCCACATTCACTTAATTGCACAGCCACTTTCATTATTCTTTATCGCTTCTGACACCCATTGGCACAACCCCCAATGATCCTTGAGAGTAATTGGATCAAGAGGAGGTGAAGTTCTGATGAAGCGCATTAAGAGATGATGGTTATAAAACAGCTTGGACCCAGATGCTGACATGACATCACCAAAAGCTAATTAGCACATCTAAATTCATACGATCATGATTTCAATATTAAAGAAATATGTACACATAAAATGAGCAGAGGAATAAAGGCAAAAACATCAAACACAGCTACTTTGCATCTATTAAAATACTTTTTATTAATTTTTCCAACTCTGAAGAACAAAACTACAAACTACCTGTGTCCTGCCCAAAGAAATAAACATAATCATTCCCAAGCACAGCAAAATACTTATACTGTAAACCATTAAAGAGATAACATTGAAGAAGGGTATCTTCAATGTTCTTGAAAGAGGACACTGAGAGCGAGGACAATGGATCAAATGATCACTAAAGTTGACATAACTAATAAACTGAAACCAAGTGTCCTGAAACCTACATCTTTGGATTTTATCTGCATGCCTTCTTACATTGCTTAGTCAGTTTTTCATCAAATGCTAGTGGCCATATTCAGGAGCAACACCTGTGGGTAGAAAGATTGCGCACATCCTTCCAATTGAGCACTATTTCCATGAGCACTACTACCATTAATTTGAATAGATGATCCTTGTATGTCAGCATAGTACGAGTTCCAGCTTGGAAAGAAGCGTTAAGGCAAGATCTTTCTCTGCTTGTATAGCAATGGCATAAATGTCATCCTAGGCTATTTATTTTCTGGATTACTGGACAATAAAGGGGCTGCTTTTATGGATTAGTGAAATATTTTATTACCATTGTTCAACACTTTACAGGCCAATGGTATCAGTAAAATAAATAATAAACATTCTCAAAATATATGTTCCCGATGCTACAAACAGTCACTTTTGCTAATCTGGACTGTGCTAGGCCTGCCAAACTGCCAGCTACAGCAAACTTCAGGAAGCAGGACAGCAGCCATGATGGACGTCCATGGATGAGAGGTTCAGTGCTCGACCACCTTTGTGTGGGCCTGTGGAAACGACTGTTGACTCTCAGTAACAGTCACATGAGACCCTGGCAACTTGGATGGCAATAAGATTAATGACAACATCATACCATCACTGTAACCTTTTGAAAAGATGCTAAAGAACAGGAAGAGAAGAATGATAGTGTCACACTGGATATGAAATTATAAAGACTGTTAAAGTTTCAAATGAATGTACCAGAATGTATCCCAGTTACACTGATGGTAGTCATCCACAGTCTACTTCTTAAATGGACTAGCCTGTATACCATAAGTACTGAAACTTATGTGAAATATAGGAGATTTCACCCTCCTGGTTCAGGTTCTGATCAATATAAAAGGTGTTCAAGTCATAATTTTCTCCATCTCTCCAGCTCTGCTTCAAATGCTTTCAGCCACCTGATGGCCACAGGACCCTGGCTCACAGTACTTTGAGTGGTAACTACTGGGGCTGAATTGATGACAGTGCTATTGCAGCAATTCTTTCCAGGCCTGTGCCAGCAGGTGCCCCCGATTCTGAGCTTTTCTCTTTTTAAAAAACGTATCTCGAGCCCTTCTAGAAAGAAAGTTATGAAGCATAATGCACAGGCCAGCTTCTAAGCAATTTCTGGGAGATGCCTCAGACTGACTCCTCCTGCCTTTCAGTGTTTTTAGCCAATATGTGAAGTTAGAGCTGTGATTTGTTTGTTTGTTTCATAAAATTTAGACAAGAATACATAAAGTATTCTTGTACTTTATTTTGAAAAATAAACTACTACGGTCTGCAAGACAGGTGTCCTGTTTTACTTGTACTATAGCCACATCGATTCTTTTTCAGTTAACATCATTCTGATTCCCAAAGTAATGGGCTGATGTTTTTATTTCAGTAACAAAAAGTGATATGCCGCACACAAGTATTTTGTGTTTCTCAAGTGAAAATGAATGAGGAGGCTGGTTGGTCTGAACAGGCACACTGCCATAGCAACCAATCAGCGGCCCAGCTACCTCATGCCTGAATCACAGCTTTATTGCACCAAAGCAAGCAGTGACTGATGCCAATGAGATTATACAAAAAAGTCAGTATTAGAATTGAAGGATAATGGCTTAGCTATTGGTTTTGTGTCCTGTGGTTTTTCTTTATAGCCTGAAAAGTATGCCAGGTAAACCTGTGGTTATGTCCATGGATTCCACAGAAGCATGTATGTAATTTCTTCTTTAATTTCTGCTAATTTAAATGTATCCCTGTTGTGTTTCATGACTCCCCTGATTTTGTATGTGAGCTGGAACTGGTCTGTGACCGAAATAATAAATTCATTCATTCAATTTCTTCTTTAATATCTAGCTTGAATATCATAGAACCAGGGTCCGCAACGCAGCACCTAGATGCCCCGGGACCCGCTGCTCCCTCAGTGAGGTGGCCAAGCTTGCAAATTATTGGCATTTGGTTAGTTAAGGGGAAAATAGGTCTAAAAATAGAGAGTCCTTGGATGCCAAAATCCAGGTTTCTTTTGCTTTGTTGAAATCTGTCTCTTCACTGAAATAATACATCTTCCTTCTCTTGATAGAAAAATTGGGAATTCTGACTTCTGTATGGTTGGACTGTCGCTTAAGAACATGAGAAGATCCTGCTGGATCAGGCCAGTGACCCATCTAGTCCAACATCATCTTCTCACAGCGGCCAGGCAGGTGCCTGTGAGAAGCCCATGAAGAGGACCTCAGCACACACTCTCCTGTTTCCAGCAGCTGGTATTCAGAAGCACTGCTGCCTCCAACATAGCCCTTGTGGCTAGCAGCCCTTGATAGTCTTGTCTTCCATGAATTTGTTGCTTTTAAAGCCTCTGAGTTGGTGGCCTTCACTGCCTCTTGTGGGAGCAAATTCTATAATTTAGCTATGTGCTGTGTTAAAAGGTACTTCATTTTTTCTGTCTTGAATCTTCCAACATTCAGCTTCACTGGACGTGCCTCGGTTCTAGCATTGTGTGAGAGAGTGAAACCCTGTTCTCTCTCCACTTCCTCCCCACCATGCATGATTTTATACACTTCTATCATTTTGTCTCTTACTCTTTTGTCTAAACTAAAAAGCCCAAAATGTTGTAACCATCCCTCATAAGGAAGCTGCTCCATCCCTTTGATCAATTGGGTTGCTCTGTTTCGAAACTTGTCCAACTCTGCAACACCCTTTTTGAGACGAGTCACTAGAACTGAACAAGACTTTAATTTGTCCAAAGGAAGAGAACAAAAAGGAACTCAGCTAACTACCCACCATGCCTCACTGAGGATCACAAGTCTCCAAGACAAAATCCAACCTTCTGTGTATGTCTGCCCAATCATAACTTTTCAGGTTTTATAGCCTGACAAGACATTATAGCATCACTTCAATTAACTCAGGGTTATTATTTCTCTCGGAGAAGCTGAAACAAAATGCACCCAAACAAATCACCTCTCTTTCACGCTCACAAAAGCACACTTGCCTTTTGAAAACTAGTGTGCAAATAATGAGATGAGAACACAGATTTATCAGAGCTCTTCAACCACCCAGATAAACTAATAACACCCATACTTCCTGCATTACAGATCTTCATCACTACAGAATCTATGTCAAGAGTGTGATGGCTTCTTTACACAACATGATTAATTTCCAAGACTCCTGGGTAGATCTCTAATGCAAGAGATATCAAAGCAGCAAATGCTAAATGCTGGTATTAGCTGAACTCTTTTTTGTGTGCTTTGTTTTTGCATCAGTCGTGTCTGCTAAGATTTATTGAGCCCTTACGGAAGTATGCAGGATCTACAAGCAATCATTATGCACTTGGTATATTGCCACTTTGAAGCCACTATTATTGCTCAGTATAATAGATTACATTAATGCTGAGTTACTTGCCATAATCTGAAGACTGCACACACTTAGAATAAGGAAGGGAAACATGGTGCACAACACAATACATGAAAGCAGCCAAAACCTAGAAGAAAACTTTCAGTCTGTGCAACACTCAGTGGACACAGGGAGCCTAACGGTAACTTGAAAGGAACTTACTACAGACTGTACCATCAGAATTCAGGGTGGGTATCTTCCTTGCCTACGAAAACAAGGGATTCCAAGTTGTTTAAGCCATATCTCCTTGTTGGACTGCCTTAGCTCCCTCACAGGCCAGCCTTGGAACAGTGACCTCCACCCTCACGAAAGACGGCACACCTACGGCTATCTTTTATGAAAGGGGAAAGTGCTGTAGTGCTGCTGTGGACTAAAACTCTCATCAGTCCTGACTATTGGCTAGCTAGGGTGGATGGGAGCTGCAGTCCAAAACACCCTGGTAGGCACCATGTATGCTGCCCATGCTTAAGTAACAAAAACCTACCCTGGACAAAGTGATTTGTGCAAAGCAAAAGGAGTTTCCAAGATGCCCCCTCATGTAACCTGGTCCTGAGCTGAATGGGACTTAATGGGATAGTACCAATAGCTTAAACATGACCTGACCCAGTAGCATATTGGTAGCCAGTGTAAGTCCCCAAGTAAGATGCTGTATGCTGGGAGTAGTTTCAGCAGCGTAGCTAGCTGTACGGGTGCCTGGGGCAGAGCGCCCACCCTGCAGCCGGGGGCGGAGCAAGCCACCCATGGGGCAGGGCAAGCCAAGGCAGGGCTGCATGGAGCCTCTTCACAACTTCCCCCTCAGCTGTAGGGTGGCTGAGGCGGTGGGCAGATGCAAGCCCCATGCTGCTCGAAAAAGCAGTGCGGAGCTTGCAGGCAGTCCACCCACCACCTCCCCCTCAGGAGAGACGCGTGGCTCTGGCACGCTGCAGGCCCCGCGGTGTGGCACCCAGGGCCCCCTGCCTCACCTAGCTATGCCTCTGGATTAGGCAGGTTCATGGGGGAGAAGGCTGTCGAAGGCTACTAGCCATAAAGGCTGTGCTCTGCCTGCAAAGTTGGAGGCAGCAATGCTTCTGGAAATTACTTGAGGGGAGAGGGCTCCTGCAGTGGTGTAGGAGGGGGGCGGGAGTTATTTTCCCCAAAACACTTTTTTTTGCCATTTTGTCACCCCCTCAGTGATGACACCAGGGGCAGCCCACACCCACCGCACTCCCCTTCCTACGCCACTGAGTAGTTTGTTCCCCCTTCCAGGTAACCTAGGCACCATGTTCTGCACTCACTACACCCTCTGACCAGTGTTTCCCAACCTTGTGCCTCCAGCTGTTTTTGGACTACAATTCCCATCATCCCTTGCCACTGGTCTTGCTAGTCAGGGATGATGGGAGTTGTAGTTCAAAAACAGCTGGACGCACAAGGTTGGGAAACACTGCTCTAGACGAACCTCCAGGGTAGCTCCACATAGAGCACATTGCAGTGATCCAGCCTTGAGGATTTATGCAAACCCGCAGGTTCTTCCTCAGAAGAGATGCTTGGTTAGCACTATTGAGCATAAATGCACAATAATGGAATTTGGAATTTGCCCAACATCACTTACTGGCAGCTATGATGCAAGATAGTGAGGAGACAAAAACCCAGGCTAGCTGCAAGCAAGCTGCACTCAGAGAGTGAGTGCAACTCTTGTGCAGCCCATGCAATAAGTGTCAATTAATATTGTTCTTCCCCCACCATTTATAGCCCAGCAGCAAAAGGCTTTGACTATACAGTGGTGCCTCGCAAGACGAAATTAATTCGTTCCGCGAGTTTTTTCGTCTAGCGAGTTTTTCGTCTTGCGAAGCACGGTTTCCCATAGGAATGCATTGAAAATCAATTAATGCGTTCCTATGGAGACCGCTTGCCAGGCTGGCGGTGCGGAGAAGGGCTTTTCTCCCCACTGCAAGCCTTCAGGACAGGTACGGGAACAGAGGGGAAGGCGCGCAGCGCTTCTCCTCTGTTCAAGGGGCTTGCGGTGGGAGGAGGGTTTTTCCTCCCCACCGCCAACATTCAGAACAGCATTCTGAAAGTTGGCGGTGGGAAGGAAAACCCTCCTCCCACCGCAAGTCTTCAGGACAGCCATCCGAAGGCTGGCGCAGGGAGAAGGTCTCTCCGCCCCACCGCCAGCCTTCGGAGCAGCCATCCCAAGGCTGGCGGCGGGTGGAGGTCTCTCCGCCCCACCACCAGCCTTCGGAGCAGCCATCCCAAGGCTGGCGGCGGGAGGAGGTCTCTCCGCCCCACCGCCAGCCTTCGGAGCAGCCATCCCAAAGCTGGCGCGGGGAGAAGGTCTCTCTGCCCCACCGCCAGCCTTCGGAGGAGGTCCGAGGACAGTGGGGAAGATGCGCTGCGCTTCCCCGCTGTCCCGGAGATTTCCCTATGGGCTTTCGTCTTGCGAAGGAAGCCCATAGGGAAATTTGTTTTGCGAAGCGCCTCCAAAACGGAAAACCCTTTCGTCTAGCGGGTTTTTCGTCTTGCGAGGCATTCGTCTTGCAGGGCACCACTGTACTGTCACCATAAGCCAAGCCCATTACGCTGCTCACACAGTACAGGTGGTGTTCTCATCCAGGGCCAGCCCAAGACATTTTGGCATTTGAGGCGAATCATAAAATGGTGCCCTCCCCCTGCCAGGGAAGAAGGGAGGAGCGAAGCTCTACATTGGGAGCAAGCAGGGAATAAAGATTTTCTACTTGTGATGCATTCCTCGGAGGCTGGATTTGCTGCCTCAGTGGATCCTGCCGCCCGAGGTGGTCACCTCACCTTGCCTCACGGGAGGGCCAGCCCTCCTCTCATCCAAGTGGATAAGTGTCCACGGAATACTAACACATTGGGCAGCTTCATGAGTCACTGGCATGCAGGCCACTGACTGGACAGACATAGAGACTGACCTTCCCACTCACCTCCAGAGGTGCTCTCTTCAGAAGAGGGTTCAGACACATTGGCATGGCAGTGTGGGGAAGGTTGCATGGCTGCCGCCGCCCATGCTATGCCAGTCCTGTGGAGAAATAGAGGACTTCAATTTCCAGTGCTGCCAGTTCAGCACCTGTCAGGTTACATGTGCAGAAAAAGAAAACAAACAAAATTCCCTAGCCCCATCTTCATTAGAAACAACGATGAAGAGCCCTTAACTTCATATGCACTGCTCTTTTTTTGAACAATATTTAGGCAAAATATTTGCAAACACCATTATTTTAATGAATTGAGTTTGTAACATGTGTTTGCAAAGGATGTGTTGGGGGAAACTGTTTGCAATAAGGAAAATGGCATTTTGTGCCTTTCCCCTTCCCTAAAATATTTCTTATGGGATGAACTCTTCCAGTAAAATCTTTTGATGAGGATATATATATATATATCCTCATGTATATATATGGTTTTCTAAGAACAAAGAACAAATATGACCAGCTTAATCCTCACACTTCTACATGAACCTCAGTTGTGACTTGCCTTTTCAGAAAGCAGATTTGACACATTAATGTGCCATGTTTGCTAGCATGACTTACTTGTTTTTGATACCGACTCTCCTGCAATGAGGAGGTGCAGGGCATACGCTAAGGCAAGCATGGCCAAACTAGGCCCTCCAGAGGTTTTGGGACTACAACTCCCATCATCCCTAGCTAACAGGACCAGTGGTCAGGGATGATGGGAGTTGTAGTCCCAAAACATCTGGAGGGCCAGGTTTGGCCATGCTTGCTCTAAGGAGATAAAACCCAAGTTTTCTGGTCCCAGGTTCTACTCGAGGCCTTTAAATGTGTGGTTGTTACATCAAAAGAGATCTGGTGGATCAGACAGGGGCACCACCTTGTCTGGCCTCCTTTTTCCAAGAGAGCTGCCTACACAAAAGGCCGGGGAAACAAATGCCCTGCTCTCTGTTCTCTGTTTCTAGCATGTGCTGATCAGCCTTTTAACACCACTGCAAATGACACGCCTCTTTAATCATCTCCCTTTCAAGTCTTCTAACTTAGAGGCTATCAGCACATCCTGTGGCTGCGGCAGTGGATCTTGTAAGTCAATTATACATTACATAAAATTCGCCGCCACAGGACGTGGTGGCCCCTGGCTTTAAAAGAGGATGAGACAACTCATGAGCTTGCCTTGATTATTTAATATTTTATAGACCACATTAACATGGTCCCTGGAAGAGTGTCCCAGGGATCATTGAATGCTCAAGACCTGTCTCTTTGAGAGGGTGATCCGACTGTGTAGGGTCTCTCCCCACTGCCTCAGAAACCTCAGTGGCCCTTGCTTCACTAACACCAGAGCTCTGACATCAATAAAAACAAAAGCTGAGCATCTCAGGAAGCGTATTAGGGAGAAGGTTTGAATCTGAAGGATCCAAAAAGCCCCCACTCAACCCAGCACACTCTCAAAACCGGGGCAAATATATACAAGCTCAGGATATGGCATATATATTTTGGAAACCATGGGGGAGAGACATTCCTAAAGAAAACAACAGCAGGGCAGCTCCACGCTAAACATTTAAAGCACATGTAATACACATTGATAGTACATGACTCCCCCCGCCCCCAATTTAATCCTGGGGACTGTAGTTTGTTAAGGATACTGAATTGTAGCTCTGTGGGGGAGAACTACAATTCCCAAGATTCTTTGGCAGAAGTTGTGTGCTTTAAGTGTGTGGTATGATCTGACCCCAGAAAGAAATAAAATAAGGGGAAATGCCATTCCACCTTTCCTTCCACCTTGCGCCTGGCTAGGGTTTGCATCGTCTGATGCTGAGGCACTCGCAACCCCCTGGTAGGATTGCTCTGCCAACTAACTGATGTATTCCAAGCCCTCTCCCACAATTTTGTCAGTTCCGACCTCAACAAAATAAATGGCTGAAGTGTTGCTTCTGAAAGTCTTCAAAGATCATGCAAAAGTGCACTTAGGTCTATGGGAAATCTTCCAATTATAATTTCCCTGTAACAGTCTAAGTACAAATCAATCTAAAATGCCTTGTGTATTGCACTAGAAATTATTCCATCAGAAGTCCAAAGTGATTTTCTCCATGATCCCAATGAGAATGTTCAGCTCTTGTAATCGACATCCTCTGTTTTATATCAACATTTTCAACATAGGGCGCACCGGCCCATAGGACGCACCTAGTTTTGGAGGGGGGAAATAAAGGGGGAAAAAATTATTTCCCCCCCAATCGCGGGGCTGGGGCGGGGGAAGCCCGAGCTTCCCCCGACCCCAGCCCCCAGAACAGGCAGCTGTCCGCAAGCCTTGGGAGACCGGCGCGACTTTCTGCTGGGCTCCCACGCCTTGCGGATATCTGCCTGAAGCCTAAACCAGGTCGGGGAACAGCGGGAAGGCGGCGCTGCGCCTCCCCGCTGTCCCCCGAGCTTGTGGGGCTGGCGGCGGGGAGAAGCACGCTTCTCCCTGCCGCCAGCCTCCAAACCAGGTCGGGGTACCGAAGCCCGGGACGCGCTGCACAGCACGCCCCAGGCTTCGAGATGCAGGCTGCTATCCACAAGCCTAGGGAGCCCAACAGGAACTCCCGAGGGCTCCCAAGGCTTGCGGAGAGCTTCCTGAAGCCTGGAGAGCAAGAGGGGTCGGTGCGCAACGACCCCTCTCGCTCTCCAGGCTTCTGCAAAAGCCTGCATTCGCCCCATAGAACGCACACATATTTCCCCTTCATTTTTAGAGGGGGAAAAGTGCGTCCTATAGGGCGAAAAATACGGTAATTCATATGCTACATTTAAGCCTGCAAATCAGGGGTGGGAAACCTCAGTCAGGGGGCTGAATTCAACCCTCCAGGCCTTTCTCGGCCACAACCCCCCTGCCCAAGCCACACCCTTTGCCAGTCCTGCTCCACACCCTCCTTAGATTCCCCCCCCCCCCAATTTGGACTGTGTCTTTGAATGCCTCTTCCTTGCCTGCACAAAGATGGGGAACAGTGGGTGGGTGTGACCCTCTGACTTTTGCAGGGGTGAAATGTTGCCTGCTGTACATCCATTGATCCCCTGGCTTTTGCCCCTGCCTACCTCTTACCACCCCCACCCCCTGAGCATGCACCCCTCAGATTGAAAAATGTTTCCCACCCGTGCTGTAAAAAAAAAAAAAAGATACAAGACAGCTAGAAGCTGTCCTCAAGCAACAAAGTCTGATAATTCCTATTGTTACACACATTTTTGTTTATCTCTTGCATGTTTGCATGTACCTCTCAAGGATTTCTAGAAATAATACAGTACTGATAGTTTCTGGCAATATGCTGGCAACTGAATCACAAGGTGTGATGCTATGTCATTTAGAAGCTCAAATAACAGAGGCAACTTTCAAATCACCTCAAACATTAATATTCTTCAGTGAGGGCAGTTTGCATACTGAGGTGCGAACCAGTTAGGGTGGCATAGACACATGGGTTTATTGAGCCTTAAGTATCAATTATGCACTCGGTTGTCTTACACAGAGTTTTTACTAATCCTGTGCAGATGACTACAGTGTGGCTGTTATGTACTGAAGTTCTCACCCTGGGCCAGCAGGGGGATACTGTAGATAGTTATGCAAATGAAGGATTGAAAGTGACGTTCAGTGATTGGATAGTCTTAGAAAGTTGCTACAGTAACATTATACTGGAGCTCTATATAAGCAGGCTGGCTGAGCCCTTCAGCTCAGTTCTGTTCTGGCCTCTGAATAAACAAGAGCTGTTTGAAGAATCGCTGTTCACCCACAACTTAACAGTGGCAATCTTCAATATGTGGAAGATGAAGCATGATTATTCACCACCCATTGTTCAGAGCTCCTTCACGGTGCCTGTGCACACTTCTACTCAGATTACACAGACACAGCCTACAGTTTGTGTGCATGAAGGCTGTCTGCAGAAGACCTGGACAATGTATGAAGTTTGGGAGTAGGTCCAGGAGTTGCAACTGTGTAGTAGAAAAACAAAATATATGTTTTCAGATTATTTGCAACAAGTGGTAATGCCATCCGGAGTGCCTATTTGGTTACTGTGCTCCATACTCTGGTGACATCCAGATTGGAGTACTGTAATGCACTGAATGTGGGGCTGCCCTTGAACACAATTCAGAAACTTCCTGTGGTGAAAAATGTAGCAGGCAGGCTGAAGGGGGAGATGACTTCAACCAGTCACTTTTGCTTCGGACAAGAATGGAATCTGAAAGTAGTATTTTCCTATACCAATAGTATAGGGACTTTTACCATCTTGTAACCAAGCTACATTTTACTGCCTGCAGAACTTTGCTTACTGCTGTATGGAAAAGTACGTGAATATGATCTTTGGGGCGTTTGTAAGTAAACCATTTTGTAACTTACCAAATGTGTGGTCTTCTTCTATGGTAGGGGAAGAAGGAAATTTGGAAGGAGATTTTAATGTGGAATACTTTGGAATTAACTGAAAGGGGCACTTTTTAAGGATTTAAAGCCTGTATTTCCACACTTTTATTTGCTGCATGTTTTGCCAAAGAGCACAGGAGCCAACTAATGAGTTCTTTGTCATGTGACTGTGTGTTATTGTCTTGGGAGATATTTAGTAGAGCCAGTTCTGGAGTTGCTTCTATTACCTGTTTTGTTATTTTGCAGATCTATTGTAAAAGGATTGAATTTTGGAGCACTCCCACTCCCCAGCACCTAGGTGAAGTTCCTGGATGTATCATCGCTAGCTTACATGGTGTTAGGTATCACCTGTAGATGTCTTTATATTGTTAACCATGCCATGTTCTTCAGATGAAGAGCAGTATAGAAATTTAATTAATTAATTGCACTTTCATCCAGTATTTTCTGTTTCACTGCAACTGGTATATTTTGTACAAGTCTTTCTTCCAGTTCATTGCTAATGAGGAAATAAACATATTTTTTTACATATATTGTACAATACACATATATCCCTCAACTATTTATTTACAAATCAGTTGCCTTCCTTTCAAAGTTAATGACGTTTCAGATGGATAGCTCTGTTAGTCTTTCTCAGCAAAGAATCTTACGGAATTTTAAACACAAATAAAATGCAGTGGCTAATGGCCTTTCAAAAACCATCTACAGTTGCATGCCTACTCAGAAGTAAGTCCCAATGAATTAAATTGGGTTTACTACCAGATAGGGATAGAAGGATCTGTCAATTTCTGCTCTCAATTTCTGTTTCCCATTTTTCAAATCTTAAATTCAGTTTTCCTTATTTCTGCAGCCATTTGTTAATTTTTTAAAATCCTAATGAAATGCCTTCAGCATTTTAGAGTGAATTTCTCCTAAGAACACATTTTTGTATGCAGTTTTGACTAATGTACACATTTTTGCAAGTGTTTTCTACCTTTATAATGCATTTTGTACCTTATTTACACTAATATATTCAAGTTTATGTACACGTTTACCTAATTTGTGATTTTTTGTAAATACTGGTTGGTTGGGAAAATGTACTGCAAAATTCAGGTACTGTAAGTGCAAAAACAGCTATTTTTCACTTCTCATGTTGTTTTGGAAACTGCAAATTTGACAAATTCAGCTTAATTTAACTCTCAACTGAATCAAATTTCTTCCCCAGCCTCACCAGCTTGATTTTACACACCGACCTTATTTCCCTCACTCAGGCATTAAGGAAGGATGTTTCCTTGTCATAGCTGTCAACTTTTCCCTTTTCTTGCGAGGAATCCTATTCGGAATAAGGGAATTTCCCTTAAAAAAAGGAAAACATTGACATCTATGTTCCTTGTACATTGATAACTTATAGTATGTGAATTGCCTTTTTCATTTTCATTTTTTTGAAAGATGAGACGTGGAATAAGTTATGTGATACACCCAGTAGTGATGGATTTTCTTTTTATGAGTTTAATAAAAGACAGTCATTTCTAATTTTTCTACCATAAAATATTCAGTATTATTCAACCATATTTCACAGTCATAGACTGAATTGACAACTTCTCTGTCTTCCTCTAATTTCTTTATCCATTCTGAAGGAGACCCGGTTATCAAAGAAAAATATTCTAGATGACTATGATACAAAACATAAGTGTTCCCTTTCAGAATGATGTAGGTGATGATAAAAATCCCCTGCAGTGGAGCAACAGGAAGTGTTCTGCATGAACTGTGTGTTCTTTCGTTTTGCATTATTCAATGCTTTTGATCTGCCAGTTTCAATTACAAAGAGATTAGCATTTTATACAAGATAATGACCTCACCCTTCAGATGTAGCAACTGGTGTAATTTCAACAATATAGTTCACTGCTTAACACTTTCTTGAGCCACCACCTGTCTAGGTTGATGCTATAAGGTCTCATTTGATAGTGAGAGATTTGGAGATTGTTCTGCTTACATATACACAAGCAGAACCAGGGCTGAGCCAAGACATTTTGCTGCCTAAAACAAAGGACAAGATGGCACACCTCCCAGATTTAAATACAAATGCAGATCAATCTGACAGTTGAATATAATATAATATAATTCTATCTACCTGAGTTTAATACTCTCAAATTGTGGAGCCCTGATAAAGTTCGGGAATGGATCTTAGAAAAAGACGCCTTTTGTGGACTCCACCAAGATAAAAAACTCTGGGTTTTCCTACTGGTTCCCCCGAGTAAAAGCAGTCAAAATCTGTGCCAACTACTTGGTGGAGATCACTGATCCCACCCTTCGGAGAGCTTTCACTATGGCACGGTTTCAAACATTGCCAACTGCTTATCTGACTGGTAGATACACAAAAACCCCAGTTGAACATCGTTTATGTCCTTGCCTTATGAAAATTAAAGAGGATCTTACACATTACTTCCTCTATTGCCCCATTTACTCGGGCTTTAGAGACGCATTGCTGCAAATTATACCCAACTCTATAACCAGTCCTGAAGATAGAGTAAAATTTTTGTTAGTTGATGCAAACCCACGCATTACCCATGTGGTAGCGGTCTTTGTGATGAAGGCCATGAAAGCCAGGGAAAGATTTATGGACGACAATGTAAAGACCCCTTCATCGTCTGTTTAACTCGCTGCTCATTTTCCCTCCTTTTCTATTTTGTGGGAAGAATGTTTTGTTGGCATAGTATGTAATGAATTTTAATATTTTTAACTATTATAGTGTTGATTTTTGTGCACAGGCATGGTCCTCACAATAAACGGATTTTGACTTTGACTATAATTTCAATTTCACCACACTTGAGATCAACAAGTTAACTTAGGGACACAGGGCAGGTTGTGTGGCACACCCATGACTGTCTTCCAACAGAGGGACATGGCTAGGGGGCCCAGGAGGAATGGAGGCCCAGCATCCACCACAAGATCCGCCCTCCCCAGCATTCAGCACTTGAAGAGGCTGACTCAGTCTTTGTAATTGTAGGGTCATAGCTGAGCACACCAGAGTAGAAGCAAATGCATTCTAAAAGCAGATGCAAAATTGCATCAGATTCTCCATTTGTGCGTGGGATCCTTAGCCAAACCCCGACTGCTTGCAGTCCAGATAAAACCAAGCTCTAAAATGCCCCACTCTCTATCTTTTAATTCACACTGCAAACCCTTCCACTAGTTGAAAGGTGGCATTTTCTAAAGGGATTTTCAGTCATTCAGGAAACAACAACGGATAATCTTTGACTATTAGCAAGAAATGAAAGATAGCAGCCAGAAATCTTAAGGGCTTTTTTCCCCTGGCGGTGCTCAATGGTACACCGTACTGGCACCTCCCCCCCCCCCCGCTAAATCTTGTGCTGCTAGTGCCACCACCTTCCATTCTTTGGCTGGGGCAAACCATAGAGGTGAGCATGGGCAGTGTGGCTGGTGGCTGGAAGGAGGGGAAGGGAGAAGGAAAAAGGGAAGGGCAAAATGCTGGGTGGGTGTGAACAGCAGATGGAGCAAGGTAGGGGGAAGGTTGAGGAAGGGGGAGGGGCATGCAAAGTGGGAGGGGCGGGAGAGAGAGAGAGAGAAGGGGGGTGGAGAGAATCATGGCGAATACTGGCACCTTTTTTCCTAGAAAAAAGCAGTGCTTAACATCACGTACTCAACACAGTATGTTCCGTATATACTCGAGTATAAGCTGACTTTTTCAGCACCCCTCGGCTTATACTTGAGTGAGGCGGGCGGTGGCGGCGGCGCAGTGGCCCGAGTGGAGGGATGAGTGCCTTTGCCGCTGTCGGTGGCGGAGGAATGAGCAGCCCAAAAGCAGCCCTTTCAGGCTGCTTGTTCTTCCTCCGCTGCTGCCACCACCACCAGGTTTGTGGTGTAGTGAACCAGCTTATACTCAAGTCAATAAGTTTTCCGTGCTTAAATTAGGTGCCTCGGCTTATATTCGCGTGGGCTTATACTCGGGTATATACAGTACTTGTTATCTGAACCTTGGAAACTCCAGTAATATGGTAGGCCTGCATAAGCACACTACTCTGCCCCAACACTAGGAATTATCCTAATATTGTATCTGGTTTGAGTGGATCACACGCGCCACCTTGCCCCCACTATTGAGCATGTTGCACAATGTCAGCACGACCCGGGGCGGGCTCTCATGACATCAGCACACCCCAGTGTCCAATCCTCGTTCAAAGTCAACAAACTTTTCTCTATCCACTTCCTTTATGCCATGCATAATTTTATAAACTTCTATCATGTCATCTCTTACTTGCCTATTCTCCAAACTAAAACATCCCGAATGCTGCAACCTTTCCTCCTTCCATTCCCTTGATCATTTGGGTTGCCCTTTTCTGAACCTTTTTCAACTCTGCCTGAAATATACTTGGAGTCGAGTGTGGATTTCCTGCTCTTTATTCAGCTCATAGTAGTGAGGAGGAATCCTTTTTGATGTGAGGTGATGTGAACCATACATATTACATGACGGTCCAGCTATACAAACACTTGTTATATGAACTTTCCGTTATCTGCACGTGAAGGATCTTTACTCTAAAGTCACTAAATCAATGTCTGATTCAAATATCCGAACAGCAGGACCTGCATGTATACAGATCACAAGAAGTTGTTCCGCGCCCTGACTGAGCGCAATCTACGGAACTGTGGTCGCTGAAAATAAAATGAAAGGAGAGAATCTTTTTTTAATCATTTGGGGGTTAACCATTCTGGGTTTGGGAATGCACTGGGATTTTCCCAATTAAGAATGGAAATTGTCAGCTCACTATACAAACACTCATGTTATGAACTGTTTCTCATGAACAGATTAGGTTCACCTAGCGGGACCTGCTTGTATTCCAAATGCAGTCACACCATAGATTTGTATAATGCCATGGTATTGACAGACATATTTCCCATTCCTTTCCTAATGATCTGTCCTTATCACAGCTGCTGCACACAGGGTCTACATCTTCATCAAGCTATGACCTGAAGGTCTCGTACCTGATCTGGCCTGGCCTGAGCATGTATGTGAAATTAAGATTTTTTTTTGTGCCAGCATGCATCACTTTACACCTGCTTACACTGAGCTGCATTTGCCATTTTTATCACCCATTCACTCAGTTTTGGAGAGGTTCTTTGGGAGGCCTTCACAGTCTCTTTTTTATTTGTTGGAATCATGCTGCCATTGGTTTGGCTGCTGTCTGTACCGGTTTGACTGATTTTATTGATGTGATTAATCTGCCTTGTTTTCATGATTTGATTCATTTTATTTTGTATTTTTCTTTGTATTACTGCTGCTAGCTACTTTGAACACCACTTGGTGGCAACAAAACAAAGTAGTGCCTTCCCTCAAGTCCCATCCTAGCCAGAAGGATATTATGTTATGATACTGAATTCTGTTGATACAACAGATACTCAACAGGGCTTCAATCTCCTTTGCTTATTGCCTGGTCAGGTGATTTACTAGGGCAACAATGGTCCACTGGGGTAACAAAAATCAGAGTAAAAACCAAATTGGAATGGATCTAAATTTAGGGCAGCCATAAATCTGGGAATCGGGCTGCGAAATGGCATTCGGGCAGATTTTTGCTGAATCTGCAAAATGTCCAGGAAAACCCAGATGTATGGCAGGTAGGGCAATTTTTGTTTAATTTTTTTTTTAATGTGGCCACCCTATCTAAATAATCAGTTTCACCGAACTATTGCTGAAGTTGTGACTCATCCACAAATGACAATCAAATCCTAGAAGGCAGATATTTTTTCATTGCTCAACCTACACTAATATGCAGCACCCCACCTTTTGTTAATCCATTGTAGTTTGAGGCCTGCTGAGGAAATTTCCAATGCATTCCAGTTCTTTCAGTAGACCCTTGTGAAGAAAACCAGGGCCATCTTGTTTGAAAAAGTTGAGGAACACTGCTTTGGTACTCGCACTGTTATCTAGAGTGAAGTTGGCATTTATCACTCAGCATTTTTAAAAATTCCCACGTTTGGCTTCAGTGGATACGTTAGGTACATAATTACAGGGAAATAAGTTTCCATAAATATCCTCAATCATTATCTACAATTATCCCCTTTCCCAGTGCTTTGGCTGTACATGGCACCATTGTCTGATATTCTTTTGGCACTAGGTGCATAACTTCTTAATTGCCCAGACTTTAGAGCCATTATATGTTATTTCTCAATCTGCATTGCTATTTACTGAATTATAATGTTTTATTTTATCATATTTATTTTTCTTTGATAGTGCTTCAAACGTCTTTGCTAGACCTCTGAGAGTATTATTTCTGAACAAAGAGCAGTACATCAAATAAATAAAATAATCCCTAGTAAGTTTGGGCATAGCATTAATTTGAGATATATTCTAAATATATCTCAAAATTTGAGATATATTCTAAAATTTGAGATATATTCTAATAAGAAAAGTCTGCAGGAATCTATGTTTTTTCCCCCAGGAAAGCCCCCCCCCCGACCCCAATGCTTTAGTTTCTGATGCAACATTTTCCATGTTTTCTCTCAACAGGAATAATTCCCAAAGCACTCCTGTGGCAAGACTGGCCCTAAGAGTCCAATTAAGTCAGCTGCTCTATATTCATCACCTAGGTACACTTTTCATCTACAGCTCCAGATAGAACTAAGAGGTAACAGAGATGCCAAACACTGATGTCTGATGGTGGATGCCCTCCATTATTTTTCCTCCTTTTCCATACAGAATACTTATGTGAACCACGATTTATTTATTTCAGGAAGATTTAAGGTTCTCTTTAAGGGGCAAACAAGCCAAACAGTAGGTGGAGGTCACAAAATGAAAGGAAGAAAATTTGGGACATGTAAATTATTCCCAAATTAACTTCTCTTTCGGCCAGATCCCCCACCCAAACACACATCTGTGGCATGTGTGTGAAGAGATTCTATATATATATATATATATATATATATATATATATATATACACACTAATATTTTGCATATGATGTATGCCATCCAGAGTGGCTAGGGAAACCCAGCCAGAAGGGCGAGGTAATAATATTAATAATAATAATAATTGCTTGGGCCAGGATCACCTCCACATGGAAGATTTCTATATGTGCATGTTGTAAAGCCACCTGACACATGGTCACATTGTGTGCGTGTGCGTCAGGAGTGGGGGGGATGCGGCCGCTGCGTACCATCCCCATCCCCTCTTTTATCACATGAAGGGCACCCCTCGTCTTAAAATAAAATAGGAAGTAATGGAGAATATGACACTTCGAACCTGTTTTGCCATGAGAAAATAACAGTTAATTTGTAGTAATATTTCTATGAACAGTATGGTGGGGGAAGGCAGCTCTACATTCTCCTTCAAGGCTACTCTAGCAGGAAAGTGACTAAACTTTAAAAATAAATGCAACTCAAGTATTAGCCACCATGAAAGCATGAATCAGCAGTATGCTCTGCAAAATGAAAAAGAGCTATAACAATACCCAATTTCTGGGCATGAGATATTTTTAATATATAAAGATATAACTGAGCAAATTATTTTCTCCAGTGGTAATTACTGAGGACACCAAATACTGCTCTGGATCCTTGAAGAATTCAATTTCTATTTACCCAAAAATACGGTAACCTACAGCTGTCCACATGTACAAGCCTACATGGCTAAAGTGAGCACCCCACAGTTGTCACTTTGCACATTTTTTGCCATCCTTCATACCCAATAAAAGCGACCTTACCACCTGATTGCAAAATATGTGTAAATAATATTTAATATAAAACAAAAATCGACATGCATAGGACAAAAAGCGCACAGATGCAAGACTTCAAACAACAATTGAGAACATAAAAGCAGAAGGCCTTGGAATCAACGCTGTAGAAATGGCTGTTTTGACTTAATTTTTATATTGCTCCTTAAGTTCAGGCAAGTGATGAGGGTTTCTCCCAAAATTGTCTTTGTAGTTCCAGTAATAAAGCTGCTTTATACTTCTAGAAAAATGCAGACCATCAATAATCGAGCATGGCCCAGTTGATTAAATTTATGTAAGCTGCCATCCTGGCTGAGAAAATACCACACGGAAGATGCTACAGAAACAGGCTACATGCAACACACATCGACAACGACATGCTTGGGAAGTTCACAACCTGATCACACAGTGACTGATAAGCATGTTGCTCAGTCGTGACCGACGTTTTTAAAACCATATTTCCAGAATTATGCTATGCAGCTACACATTGTTATGGATATAAGCCCTGCTTGCCTGTAAAATATATTTGTTCACTATAAATATTTTAGCATCCATGACATTTACAGGAACAAGCTTTTTACAGAACATTCCAGACAGAAAGTCAGAAGAGACTCAAAAGGAAGGGCTCACTTAAAAGAGATCTGGTGCAAGGTAAAGAATACATATTTCCAAAGATGTATGGAAGCTCAGCCTATCATATTAATTGATCTCTCAAGTTATCTCCTAGGCATGCAGTTCCAGCTGTTCACATTCCTCTCAACAAACTAATCCAAGTGCTCCATTTACTTCAGATTTTTACAGGAACCTGGCAAATTTCCTTGCATTTTAGCAAGACCAGAGAGATTTGGCTTCTTCATCTGCTAAACATAAAAAATTTGCTTTCATTATATATAACTTACCCAAACAAGTGAATACAGGTTTTGATTATAATGCACTAGCTTTCAAAAACAAAAAGATAAATTATGTCAGCATCTGCATTACCTTCAGTCACATAGTTGTGGTCTCGAAGAAAGCCATGGTTAATTTTCCGTGTGTCTGTGTCCTCGCCCATTTACAGCAGGATTACTCAGCATGCCTGTCCGCAGTGGACTGATAGAATCAGCAGAGGTCGTCACAAGAACACCATCCATGCTGCCACTGCCTAGCAGAGGCAAGAAACAGACTGTGGTATGATGTGCAGCATAATGAGAGCTTGTGATGCAGCAAAGATTTGAAGGTGAATGAAAGAAAGAACAAGCACAAGATCGGCTCCAAAAATCAACAATGCAGAACTCAAAATGCCAGAAGGGGTCCAGATGCAAAGGAAAGAGGCCCTGCTGACATAGCTAAATTCTCTAGCCAGCTGCTCCTTAAACGAGCTCCTGTGCAGAGGCAGCTCCTAAAGCTTGCCGCTGAGAAATCTTGCAGAATGTGAAGAAAGTGGCAGGCAGCTGACTGCAGCAAATGCTGCCTGGTACTAGCTCAGTGATTGTTGCTGCAGCTACTGCTGTCATCTGCCTCTATGCTGCATCTGAGCAAGCCCCTCCCAGCCAGCCTCTCACTATCCAACCAGGAAAGATTTGCATGGAAGTAAAACTGAAAAATGAGAATGCAGGCGAGGATTTCAGCTTGTGTGCCTGGAAACCAGGCCTTGAAATTTAAGGGAGAAAATAAAACAAAAATACTAAAATCAACCTGCTCTACATTATCCCATTCTAGGATACGATTAATTTGATCTTATTCATTATTTGTTATAGCTGTAGCAACTGCGTTCTCCTGTGCTCACTTCTTTCCTTCTGCATTATGTTGCAGTCTTGGATTTCTAAGGTAGGAGGCCCTCCCTACTTGCTTTGCCCTGCTTCTTGGGAGAGAACTTGACACTCTAGATGTTGTCGACTCCAGGTCCCATCAGCCCCGGCCAGCATAGCCAATGGTCAGGGATGGTGCAAGTCCATAGGTCCCTAGTTCGTAGCATTTTCAACATCTCCAACACAGCAATGAAGATGAGCCTCCAATGGAACCCAAGACAGAAAAGTTCAAATAAACAACTTCTGTATGGCCCAAGCCAGCAAAAATGGGTGGTTTTAGCAAAGAGGTGTTGCTTATAATATTCATTGTATATAGATGCATTCCACGTTTTTGAAATTCAGTGTGTTTCATACAATAACACAACTCAAATATCCTGAATCAGCCATATTACATATTATATTACATATTATATATTTTATTGTAGTTGCTGTGCATCCTGCCCCATTTATCCACCAGTTCTGTCTCGCACATCTTGCTCACCTGTAATGGGGCAAAATTAATCATTCTTTTCAACACACAAGCAATGGAAGAAGTAGGTTGTCAGTTATCAATTCAAAGCATACCTGGAGTCCTTTCTGCAAGTGGAACAGCAAACAAAAGGACCAGCAGAGGTAAGTATTCACAAATTCTTGCTTCCCAGTTCAGTGGCAGGTTTAACATAGCTGGAGAAGTCATCAGGCTGGAGCCTGAATGAGAAATACAGAGCAAAAGATGCAGTGGATGAAGCTTTTGAAATATCACCTTTTGAAACATCGCCTTTTGAAATATCACCGTAACTTCCAAGTGAAAATCTGAATTTGAATTACACAAACACTGTCAACTTTATATGGGCAAGGAAGAGAGGTTCAACAGGTTTTAGTACTATGCGGTCTCAACTATGCTATAATCTATAAAATCAAGATTATTTGTCCAACCATTTAAAATTTGGACTGGATTATTTCCATGGCAAGTGCTAGAAGCTGTCTGTTAAAAAACAGTCACCTATACTGTACTTTATCCTTAAAATGTGCATTCAGTTGATCACAGCAGGTATTTGATGGCTACGGTGGTCCTTCCTGCTTAGCAGTAGCCTCAGAACCACCCAAAAGAGCCCTGCTGGTCAGCTACTTGAGGCTGCAATGCAAGCTGTGAAGCATGCCTTCTGAGCTGTCCACACTGCTGCATGGTAGGCATGACTATGCACACTAACCAGAGCTTGGTCAACTTCAAAGCAAGGCTTCTGCCAGCAAGGGAATCCCAATACATTTTTGCACTCAAAGCAAAACGTCCTGCTGCCACCCTTGTGATAGGAATGGGTGAGGCTCTGCAAAGGCTTCCCCTCAAGGAAAAGACCTTAGAAAGCCTCACTGCAAGATTGGGGGGGGGTGGCAAAATCCACAAGGGTGTCCAAGACCCCCCCCCCTCTGGCCAATACTCAGTGAGAGGGGGGCATTCCAGAGAGCTTTGGCACTGACCTCCCTCCACCTCTAGGGGCACAGGGACATCAGTGCCAAAACAGAGCTTCTTCCACAGCCGCAGAAGTGGTGGGGTGGGCAGGATGCTGCCTCTTGCGTTTCCGCTGCCTGATGCGGCTGCTGCATCCCACCTCAGCTGTGGGCCAGCTCTGTGTGTGTGCTGCCATGTGTCTTCATAGCCCACAGCTCCTCAGAATACCAGGGAATCAAATGTGCTCCACAACGCCAGAGCAGATACTCAGGGGTGATTATGCCAACCACCCATCTCAACTAGGGCTGGCCCAAGATTTTTGGCACCTGAGGTGAACCACAAAATGGAACCCCACCACCTGGGAAGAAGGGGTGAGTGAAGATCTACTTCAGGAACAAGGGGTGGGGAGTGAAGATCTACTTCGGGAACAAGTGCGGGGGGGCAGGAGGATCTAATCAACCTTACCCAACAGTGGGAATCAAAGGCCATCATGGGCGAGGGTGCTTTTGTGAATCACGCTGGGCATGTGCAGAGCCCAGGAGATCCCAATATTTCCTCCCTAGGGGTGCAAGGAGACCATCAGTGCCATTAGTGCCATTAGTGCCTCCTATTCACTGAGAGGCCACTGTGGAGGCGGCATGCAGGGGGCTGTCAAGGAAGCAGAATGTCTGGCTTCCTGGCAGCGTGTCGCAGTCATTGCTGCCACCACAGCAACAGAAGGCGGCAATGCATTGCTTGGAGACTGGATCTGCTTCTCTTGTGGCTCTTGATGCCTGAGGCCTTGTCTCACCTTGTCCCATGGGTGAGTGGCTTGGCCCTGATTTCAACTCCCCATTCCAGAGTGAGCTCAGGGCTTTGACATGATGTTCAAGCTTTCTCAGCTGTAAAATCCCCCGGAGCATCCGGGAATTGATCAGGCTCCAGGGGCAGACCATTCAAACCGGTACACCACCCTTCTAATGTGAATTACCTCCACCAACCCAAACTTCACCAGATATTGATCAGACTACAACCACAGGTACAGTACCGTCGGACCACAACTTGCATCACTCAGGGGAGAGATTACATTGAAGGTATGATCTGCTTGGTGTGTTAGACCGATGAGCATTTGAGATAGCCACATGGTTGTAATGGAAACCACTAAGTCCCAAGCTGGCCCAACAGCAGCCTCTATATGGATGTTAGACTATGAACTATTGCCCTGAGGACCACCAGCATAATGCTAGACATTTTATAGCGAAGGAAATGGAACTCCTATGGACATTGGTGATGCTCCTGCCCTGGCTCTCCAGTATGACCTGGTGCTGCACCAAGTAGGTCAGACCCACCCAGCTGACCCATTCAGGTCTCAGTGATACATGCCAAGTTGCCGCCTTCATCCATGATCAAAGAATGGCTGAGCATGGTCTTATTTTGTATTGACCTGGCATTACATAGTACCACTGCCAGACCAGAGGACTTGGTGGGTAAGCGCCCACTTGAGTTCTTATGTTAAGAGGGAAAATAATTTTCCTCTATCCGCTTTCTCAATGCCATGCATACTTTTATAGTGTACTATCAAGTCAGCTCTTACTCACCTTTTCTTTAAGCCAACCCCCAGCTCCCAATGTTGCAACCGCTCTTTTCTGGGGAGTTGCTCTATCCATTGATCATTTTGCTTGGCCTTTTCTGAAGCTTTTCTACCTCTGCAATATCCTTTTTTGATGTGATCAGAACCTCACTACTTTCTTTCATCTGTCCTGAAAATGCTGTGTGTGACAGACCTGAAAAAAGGTGAACTCCATGTTAGGGAACTTTAGGAAAGGAACTGAAAATAAAAGTACAAATATCATAATTCCGTTATACAAAACAGTGGTATGACTAGATTTTTAAATAATCTGTAAACTTCTGGTAACTAAACCTATATAAAAATATTATTGAGCTGAAATGTGCAGGGAAGAGGAACGTCCTTATGAGGAAAGGTGAAAAGGGGATTTTTTTAGTTTAGAAAAAAGTAAGTAAAGGAGGAGGGCATGATAGAGATGTATAAGATTATGCATGATTTGAAAAAAAAAGTTTAAAGAGAAAAGTATTTCTCCCTCTCTCATGGCACTAGACCTCATGGACATTCAGTGAAGCTGAATGCTGGAAGATTCAGGACAGATAAAAGAAAATACTTATTCACAGTGCTATTTTTCTAGGGAACAAGGTGCTCGAATTTACCATAAATGCCTCCCTTGTTCTCTTACAATGGCAATGGCACCCATCTGAGAGGTGCCAGAACTGAGTTCCTGTGAGTTCCCCTGGAATAAAAGCCCTGCTTCTTCACATAGCACGTAGTTACGGTAAACTATGGAACTTGCTTCCACAGAAGGCAGTGATGGATGGCTTGTAAAAGAGGACTGGACGAATTCATGGAGGAGGAGAGGGCTATTGATGGCTATTAACTAGGTTGGCTATGCTCTGCCCTCCCTCCACAATTGGAGGCAGCAATGCTTCTGCATACAAGTTGCTGGAAACCACAGGAGGGGAAAGTACTATTTGTGCTCAGGTCCTGTTTGCAGGTTTCCCACTGGGGGATCTGGTTGGCACCTGTAAGAATAGGATGCTGGACTAGATGGGCCCCTGGCCTGATCCAGAAGGCTCTTCTTGTGTTCTTAAGGCAAACCATGAATTCCTTTTGTCATGTTTCCATCAAAGAGAATGTTCAGAACAATAAAGATCCATAAAAGTGTTTGACAGTCAAGATTAATAAAAATGTATGAGATTATTTTTAAGGGGGGGGGGGAATCATATTTAACATAGCTCTTCGAAGGTGTTTCTACAGGTGGTAGATGACTGAAGCTGCTGCCGGTTTCCTATTAATTCAGTGCTGGTAAGCAGTTTTCCATTACGCGTATCCAGAATTTTCAGGGTCACTGCAAATGAGACAGCACTGAGGGACCGATTTGCATTTCGCCCCAGGGTAGCTTTCACACGTAGCAAAGCAAATGTTCAGGTTCCTGCGAGTTCTTTCTTCGGAGTCACCAAGACTGCGCTCTTTAAACCTCCCAGACTTGGACCCTCTTGAAAGTTTACGAATCAGGGGTTTCAGCATATGAACCTCCATCTAATTTATGTCAGTGGTAGCGCAAAAGAAAAAAAAAGGGGGGGGGAAACAATGCGGAGGAGGGAGATGGATTTACGACGTGAACGTGCAATTCAGCAAAGAAAGAAGAAGAAGAAGGTGGTTTCACAGTTGCGTTTACAATTCGGGCTGAGGCAAAAGGCGCTTCTGGGCTCTCGCGCCTTCGGTGAGCCTGACTCCCAGCCCGGTCTCGGGCGCTGGGCGCCATTGCGACGGGCGCCCGGAGCCCCTCGAGGCTTCTTCTGGCGAAGGTGTCCCGCGCCGCCTCCGCCTTCCCTCAGCCGCGCAGAGGAGGAGCCGGGGCCGCCGCCGGGCGCTGCCGCGAGGGAGGCGCAAGTCCGCGCGCGAGGAGGAGCCGGGCGGGAAGGCGGCGGAGGCGGCGGCGGCGGCGGCGAGGATGGCGGCCCCGGGGGGCTCCCGGCGCCGCGGCGGGAAGAAGCGCCCCTGACGGGACTCGCGCAGGTGAGGAAGGCGGCCAGCGGCCTTTGCGCTCCGGAGAGCGGAGGCGCCCCCGGAGGCTGGGGACCCCGGCGCCCAGCGCAGCCCGCCCGCCCGCCCGCTTCCGCGCTGCTCAGCAGGTGCTCAGGCCGCCTCGCCCTCGGCGGCGGCGTTTCCCAGGTGCGAGCCCGGAAAGCGGCCGGCCGCGTGGGGGAGCGGGCGCGGGACGGGCGGGCCTGGTGGACGCGGCGCCCATGGCCGCCTGAAGGCGCCTCCTCACCCTTGGGAAACGGCTCCTCCTCGCTCTCTCTTGGCTCGGGGAAGTTTCTTCCGCTTGTGCGAGCTGATAAGGCGAGAAAGAAGGCCGAGGGACCGACTGCGGCGGGGAGATCTCCCGAGACACGGGCGGGTGTCCGCCGCGCGCACACCTCTAACAGCAGGAGGTAGAAAATCAAGACGAAAATCAAACGCCCTGCAACTGCGGTAGATAAATGTCATGAAAGAAATAAAAATAAATTATATTGATAGCTCAACTTTTGTGACTTTTAAAAATATATATGTTCCAGAAGCAGCATTCATCATCTTCAGTTTGGAGAAATGTGGTTTGATCTTTTTAGGTATCTGTGCATATGCTTGACATTTGAGCGACTGCTGTGTTCTTGACATGGGACAGTATTTGAAGGCTGTCTCTGGTACAAAAGAAAATGGGTCTCCAGTAGGGAGGACCTTAACATCTGGACTGGATTCCTGACAACTTCAGTATCCTCCTCATGACTAGAAACCTGCCTAGAGAACTGTCCTCTTGCTTAGGACTTTGCTGAGTAGAGCATTGGGGTCTTCCTTTCCTGAGACTTGGGTGATAGCAAGGAGAAGCCTCCTCTTGCTTGGGCTTACAAATCAAAGAACAGGAAATATTTCCATTAGTAAGTAGCCTTGCTTTGAGAGCTGAGAATTAGCAGTCTTGTCACCAGTAACCTGAAAACCAAGCAAAGTCTGCATTGGCTTCTAATAGTTGTGGTTGCTTCTCTTGGTTTTGCCTGGAGAGGCAGGCAAGGTCTTGGAGACATCTAAGGTATGGCCCTTGTTGGCTGGTGGCACCTGGAATGCCGACCCAGCCTGGTCAATAGGATAGCAATGCTGTTTTTTAGCGTTGGATATGTGGCTGCTGTTTTGTTGTTCAATCCCTTCTTGGTGAAGAAGAGCATTAAACCAAGATGATTTGAGCAAATAGTAGCTAGTCTAAAATTTGCCATTTGTGCATAAGGTGCTTGTGAGGGTAGTTGGTAGGCAATTTATAGTTTTGGAGAAAGCTGCCTTTTTCAAACATGGTTTGTCAAGTCACTACAATCTGACTATTGCAACCTATATAGCCTAAAATATGAAAAAGAATTTGTTATTTACAGCTCTCAAATTCTGTACATAGAATAGCATATCTGAGGAATGTCTATGAAGTCCCTGTCAGAATCATATCCCTAGATACCTTTTTAAAAGCAGAAATTAGGTCTCCCAGCCTGTCTACAGGCCATACCCCATTCTGGCTGTCTGACTTGCCACCAGGCTCTGTTCCATCCCCTCCATTGACTCTCTTGACTGGTGAGCTTTTGGCCCCTGAGAAGCGGGGCCAGTGGAGTTGTGTAGTGCCAAGAGCTTGGTTGGAAACAGGGAGTAAATGCAATGTGATAGTGCTCTCCTTTTCCTGCATCTCCAGTTTGCTGCATTTCCTTTGGTTGTGCTGAGAAAGGGGCTTTTCCTCAAGCACACAGTGAAGAAGCAAAGAAAGGAAGTCCCTTTTGTAGTGTGAAGTCTGTATGTTTTGGCTCTGACATTGCTAGCATGCAACCCCTCATCCAGTACAGCCATATGTATTGTTAGTATTAGTATTGGTATTATTATTTATACCCCACCCATCTGGCTGGATTTCCCCAGCCACTCTGGGCAGCTTCCAGCAAAATATAAAAAATAAAATAAAATTTCAAACATTAAAAACTTCCTGTGACTTCATTACTTGATAAAAGATGACTTGAGTAGCCTGGGGTCCTAAGCCGTTGTGCCCTTTGTCATCCCTGCTTCCTGATATATTTATAGAGCCACTCAGTAGTATTAGATTATGCTACATCTAAATAGTGAGAGATGCATAATGAACTTACTTATGACAGTCTCTTCCACTAACAGATCAGCGTGAGGCAATCCTGAACAAGATATACTTGCTGAGTGAATGTGTTTGCACTGCTTTTAGTTATGTCAAGAAAACTGCAAGGAAGGGGGAGGAAATTTTAGATTTAATTATACTTTTTAAAAAAAGTATACGGTGGTCAAATATGGGTAGTCAAATCAGGATGGTTCTTCCCACGCTGACAAAGAGGCTAGGACTTTAATGGAGGATCACAAATAAAATCCACAGATATTGAGAGATTATTCTTCTCCATGTAATAAGAAAAGCAAAGAGGCACCTGTATACAGGTGTCAGAAGGCTCTTTGCTGTTTTTCCTGAAAAAGAGTAACATGGCTACTTTCTGAAAATCATTAACTTTGAAAGGGAGCATGCAGGGAAATAAATTCATTTGTAAATATTGAATTAATATGAGATATGCATTTCTATTATGTGCTATGTAAAAAAATTCATATGTGTAAAATATAACACATATACTGCAATTCAAATTGCATATATTTTTGCATCAGTGGATGACACAACAGAACACAGACTTGCACAAAATAAAGCAATTGCAGTGAAATTCACATACCACATGAAAGTGTAAATGATAATCAGAAGGGTTGAGGCATGTTCATACATTGCTTTCATCAAGCAGCCTTTTCCAGCTGTATCTTGCCCGGTGTTTCTACAAGCTCACAAGGAGGATGTGAAGCCAATGACGATATTTCCCTTTTTGTCCTTAGTTTCTGGTATTCAGAGGTATTATGCCTCTGAAAGCAGTAGATTCATTTAGTGTACATAGGTAGTAGCTGTTCATTGATACTCTATGAATTTGTCTGATCCTCTTTAAAGCCATTAATACAGTGGTCATTGCCACAGCTTGTGAATTCATTCTATAGGATGTGAGGAGAAATAACATGTGCAGTGTTTTATAAAGTTACATTCATTCCCCTTCCTCTTGCTTCCAGAACCATGGAAAGCCGGGTTGGGGGTGCTGAAGGAAAGAGAGGCAATTCAGAGCACAGCATACTGCGGTGGTGTAGCAAATAAAAGGTAAAGGTATTTGATGTTTGGTGCCAAGGCCTTAGCTCTGCTTTATACTAGCTTAGACAAGTTGCCCATCTCCATCTTAGTCCAGCATTTTAGCAGCAGCCAGTTAAATGTCTCTAGGAAGCTTACAAGCAGAGCATGAGAGCAACTGCAGTCTCCTGACTCCTAAGAGGAACTTGGTGTGGGTGAGACTTGAGGGGTTGAATAGCTTTTCAGGATAAGTGTGACTTGGAGAAGCCCCACATTTTGGAAGCACCAGCTGCCACTGCATTAATACTTAAACTATGAGTGCTGTAGATTGGAATCAGTGTTCCAGCTTTTACAATATACAGCCCCAGATTATAGATGGATAGGTGATATCCATAAAGTTGGGCAAAGGGTGGCATGAAAAGAACACTCTATTTCTCTGTTTTGGTGTCTGTTGTTAAGCCACCATTTTGGTCATAAACTGGAGTGTCATAGCATTATCACTGTATAAACTTTCCATGTGGATGTGGAGAAAGAGGTTGTTGTGCCCACAAGTGGGGTAAACTAGTGAATCTTTATATGGTACGGATCCTTGAGACTATAATAAATAATACATGAGACATTACATATGAATTGATTTTTTAAATAGTTTTTTAATTTCAAATACTGAGCAACACTGGGCCAACTTTTTGGCAGAAATGTTCCTGGAGATAATACAGCCTTTTGATAAGGGTTTCTGCTCTATTCATGGAGGTTTTACTTGAGGGCTGTAATTGCTAGTTGTTGGGCGAATAGTCCCTTTGTTAGATCATTACGAGAAAGCTAGAGCTTGCAGATTAAATTGTGGATGTATTCTGACTGTGGCAGATGTTGAAAGAGCAAGAAGAACTGGGTGGTGAGGGGCTGGCTCATGTAGAACAGCACCAAGAAATTATTACATACTTTCACTGAGTAGTAGACATCAATGAAAAACATCTTTTTCATAGGACACCATGTTAAATATAATATACAGACAAACAAACAAGTGAGCAAAGCTTGTAGGTAGAATGTCAGGAGGGCTAAAGCATAGACTGAGGCTTGGTGTGTGAGAGATGCTCATAAGAAGACTGATTTTTTTACTGTGTTCAAAGCAAGAGAAAGAACAAGGAAATAGTAGCTTTGCTGGAGAAATGTGATACAAGGTGTGTTTTCCGCCCTGGGCTCCTTTGGGAGGAAGGGTGGGGTAGAAATGTAATGAATAAACTAACAAATAATAACTTCTACTTTGCCTCAGTTTTCTCCCATGAGCAACCCGACAAAAATATAGCAAATTGACAAGGGAGAGTGCTGCAGTCCAGGTTGGGTAAAGCAGTATGGGAGCAGCTAGCAGCCTCTCTAAATGAATCCAGGGCTTGACAATTACTCAATGAACTAAAGCTGTAATCTCAGAGCCTCTGTCCATTCAGGTTTTCAGAATTCTTAGAGAACAAGAGAAGTAGAGGCAAGCAAATCCCTCCCTCTACAAAGAGAGGGAAAGAGGACCCAGGCAACTGCTGTGTCAATAGCATAATGTCAATAATGTCAATAGTTGGAAATGTTCTTGCTAATCTGATAACCCTAGTAGTCTTTACTTGGACTTTGTCATGTTAAGGCATTGTGCAACTGTACTCATTATATTGCCTATTTTATGGTTTTGTTTTTTACCTTTTAATTTTAATCTGCTGTTATAATTCTTCTCTGTTTTATGTACATCATAAAATGAAGTTTTAAAAACTTTGAAAAAAGAAAGAAAGCTGGACTCAGAAAAGTACATGAGAAAAGTACAAGAGCTGGCTAGGGTTTCTTAACAATAATTTATGCCTAAGTAACTGTATCTTCTTTTTAAATATAGTTACTAGCCCGGGTAGCTAAGGAGAATGCTGTAGATATGGTATACCTTGTGAAAAGTCTTCTTCCCCACCCATACTATTATTGATGAGCTGGCAAAATGTGGGCAAGATTGTGCTATTGTTAAGTAAATTTGCAGCTGTTTGGTAAGCTATGGTAAGCTGTTTGGTAAGAGTGCCCATCTGTGGTGAGAGTTGACAAGTTGGGTGCCATAGTCTTGGGCTCAGTGGCTTTCAACATAGTTAATAAATGACATGGATGAAGGAGTAGAGGGGATCCTTATCAAATTTGCAAGTGACATCAAACTGGTAGAGGTACCTAACAACCTTAAAGGCAGAAATAAAATTTCAGAATTATTCTGATGGGATGGAGAACTGTGCCAAATGTAAAGATTGGTCTAACAGATCATATAAAGTTCTGCATTTGGTTAGGCAGAATCAAGTGGACAAATGTTGAGTGAAATATACTGAGCTTTATTTACAACAGTACATGTGGGAAGAGGTTTTAGTAGACCACAAGTTAAATGTGAGTCACCAGGGCAATATGATAGCTAAGAAAGTTAATGTAACTCAATGCTTCATCAACAGAATTATAGCCATCAGATCTTTAGAAGTAATGGCACCCGTTTATTCTCCTTTGGTCAGATCTCACCTAGAATTCTGTGGCCAAACTGGGTACCATAGTTTAAGACGGATACCAGTGCAGGGGCACTGGAAAGTGTCTGGAGGAGTGTGACAAGGCCCTGGAAAGATTAAAGACCTGGCTTGAGAGCAGTACATGTGAAAAGGATCTAGGAGTCTTGGTTGACCACAAACTTGACATGAGCCAACAGTGTGACGCGGCAGCTAAAAAAGCCAATGCAATTCTGGGCTGCATCAATAGGAGTATAGCATCTAGATCAAGGGAAGTAATAGTGCCACTGTATTCTGCTCTGGTCAGACCTCACCTGGAGTACTGTGTCCAGTTCTGGGCACCACAGTTCAAGAAGGACACTGACAAACTGGAACGTGTCCAGAGGAGGGCAACCAAAATGGTCAAAGGCCTGGAAACGATGCCTTATGAGGAATGGCTAAGGGAGCTGGGCATGTTTAGCCTGGAGAAGAGGAGGTTAAGGGGTGATATGATAGCCATGTTCAAATATATAAAAGGATGTCACATAGAGGAGGGAGAAAGGTTGTTTTCTGCTGCTCCAGAGAAGCGGACACGGAGCAATGGTTCCAAACTACAAGAAAGAAGATTCCACCTAAACATTAGGAAGAACTTCCTGACAGTAAGAGCTGTTCGACAGTGGAATTTTCTGCCAAGGAGTGTGGTGGAGTCTCCTTCTTTGGAGGTCTTTAAGCAGAGGCTTGACAACCATATGTCAGGAGTGCTCTGATGGTGTTTCCTGCTTGGCAGGGGGTTGGACTCGATGGCCCTTGTGGTCTCTTCCAACTCTATGATTCTATGATTCTAAGGAGTTGTGTACATTTGGCCTAAAAAAGAAATGAAGAGGCAATTTGATAGCTACCTTTCAACATTTGAAGGTATTATGAGTTTAGATGTGTGTGTGTCAATGTGTTAAACTGGGTGTTAGCCCTCTCTAATCCCTGGATCCAGAAATATTAAAATCTGTTCAAGCCAAGCTTGCTTCCTGGCAAATGATCGCCCGGCCCTTAAGGGAGCAAACGATTAAGGGGCTCTGTGCGAGGCAGCAAATAGGTGGGGGGCCCCTCCCACAACAGACAAAGCTGAATTTGACATGGAATTTTGGGGCTGTGATGTGAACTTAGAAATAAAGCAGCAAGCAGAAGTGAGAGACAGAGAGCAGCGTTTGATGTCTGTTTGAATCCAAGGCTGTGGCGATAGGAGTTAATGCTGCGAGCCCCTCCACTGTAGGCTCAGGTTGTATATGTGTAAATAAACCATATATCATAAAGGCACCACAGTCTCCTCTGTGCCTCATTTCAAAGGAACTGGTTCAAATGTCAGGAGAACAAATTTTGACTAAATATTAGAAAAATGTTCAATGTGTATATGAGCAGTTTGACAGTGAGACAAAGTGCTCTGGAAAGTTGTGAACTTTTTGTTTGTTAGGTGGTCATGCAGCCTGTAGTTAAAAACCTTTGAGGTGGATGCAGTACCAGAAAATTACTTGCACTGGCTGGGATTCAGACTAGACTGGCCTTGAAGCCCCTTCCAACCTTGTGATTCTATAGCCTAGAATAGCTTCCCTCAACCTGGTGCCCAGCAGAGATGTTTTAAATATCAGCTCCCGTTAGCCCCCAGTCAACACAGCCAACTGGCCAGGTATGGTGAGAGTTGTTTAGGCTCATCTTCAGCTAGGGAATGAGGGATATTTTCTTTATAATAACCTGCACTGATTTTCTGCCAATCAAGTCTCTTTGCTCTTTCTTGTAGAGAAAATGTTTTGTCCACATAAAGGTTTTAAGATCCGGTTTTAGCACTTCTCAGTATTTTCAGAGTCAGTAACAATCAAGTGCTTCATAGAGATCATTAAGTTATTGATGGCAGTGAGTATGGAAATTGTGCATCGTGGGAAATGCTAATGATTAATAGGTATATAAATGCCTTAAATAAATAATTGAAAAGAGTAGTGTACAGTATTAGAGAAAATCTTGATTGAGCATTCATATTGTAGAGTGGCTGTTAGCTCTAGAAGAGAAATTAACTCTCAGTGTAGATTAGCTGGTGGGGGATACAATTTTATGGATGTGTGGTTCCCTTTTCTTACTTACTTTAACTCATAGGGAGGGGCTTTTCAACTACTAGTTCTGCAGTTACAGGTGGGTAGCCGTATTGGTCTGCCGTAGTCGAAACAAAATAAAAAAAATATTTCCAGTAGCACCTTAGAGGTATCTGAAGAAGCGTGCATGCACACGAAAGCTCATACCAATAACAAACTTAGTTGGTCTCTAAGGTGCTACTGGAAGGAATTTTTTTATTTAGTTCTTCAGTGATTATTTTAGAGGGATTCTGTTGTATATCGGTACTTTTACTGTCACTATACAGTACTTGAAAATCTGTTTTGATGTGATTTGACCTTAGACCTTATCTATATATCTAATCTTCAAATCCCGCAGCAGTGCTGGTTGTTTTTTATGCTGTGAAACTTGTTAATAACAGTACAGTGGTACCTCAGGTTACATACGCTTCAGGTTACAGACTCTGCTAACCCAGAAATACTGGTAGTATCTCGGGTTAAGAACTTTGCTTCAGGATGAGAACAGAAATCGTGCTCCGGCGGCGCGGCAGCAGCGGGAGGCCCCATTAGCTAAAGTGGTGCTTCAGGTTAAGAACAGTTTCAGGTTAAGAACAGACCTCCAGAACAAATTAAGTTCTTAACCCGAGGTACCACTGTAGAATTTATGAAGAGTTGCTGTTTGGGCATAGTGAAGTAAACTGCTCTTTTGGTAGATTAATTATATTTTGCTATGTTATTATTTGCATGTAAATTGTTATTTCTTTGCTGCACTGATATGTTGAGGACATTTGTGTGACACTTAGAATCATAGAATTGTAGAGTTGGAACCCAAGGGTCTGTTGGTGAGAGAGGGGGGATTTAGTTTTAATTAGGTTACTTTATTTTTTACAGTGGTTCCATGCACAGTAAGTCCACAACTTAAACACAATTTACTTGTGTGCATTCAGCTTTACATGCTTGGGAAAATTAATAAATAAAAAGGGGGTGGGCACCCAGGAAAAATGACTTTGACATCCCACCCGCCAATAAACCCAATGTGTTTTGGCTGTACACGATTTTGGCTTTAGGCATGATCCCCAGAACATAAACCCTGAGAAAGTTGCAGGCATGCTTTGTTTGTTTATTCAGTGGGGGAAGTATAACAGTGTAATGAAATTGCATTAGCATCCTTAATTCGGCTTCTGTATTTACTTATTATTGGATAGCTAATAATTCATTCATATATATGTTTATATATATGTGATATATATATATATATATATATATATATATATATATATATTTGCTTTCGTAGATTTTCACGGGTACAGGAATGCAGGTTTTGGTGTCCTCGGGTGTCTTCCCGTGTAAAAGTTGGGGTGTCTAGGCGACGTTTCGACGAGGTCTCACTCGTCATCTTCAGGCTGGTGCTTTCGGCTTCTTGTTACTGGAACAGAGCAGGATCTCAGTGTTTGAGTTCCTATAAATACTGTAGAGGGGGTGTGGTGTATAGCCTCCAATGTTCTGGGCAGAGAGGAAGTTCCCAGGCTAGTGTGCCTTTTCTTCTTTTGTTCCTTAATTACTTGAGAGATATCTTGAGTGATTTCTTGAGTGATATCCTGAGTACCACTTAGGTGGGTCATTAGGTGTGGATTAGTTGTTAAAGTCTTTGTGTCTTGACCTCTTGAACTTTGTGAAGAGTTTTCCTGAGAAGATGGCTGTACTGTACTTAGTTGTGCTCTGGCTTGGCTTCGTGTATAGGGGCGAGCTGTGGTTTTGTGGCTTGTGTCAGCCAGATCTGTGTAGGGATTGCAGGGGGGTGCAGCATCCGGAGGTGCCACCATGGATTGGCTACTGGATGGTGTCTGTAATTCATCTGTGGAGAGGGTCTGGGTATCGCAGAACACAAGAATGCCGTCAAAAAAGAAGAAAAAACTTCCTCTCTTTTCCAACACATGAAAGAAACAGGACACGAAATTAATTTTGCAGATTCCAAATTGCTCTTTAACACGGAACATCACCACAAGAGAATAATCATGGAAGCCATCGAGATAGAGAAACACCCTCACAACATGAACAAGCGTGACGACACATCCCGCTTGCCAGACATCTGGAAATTAGCCCTCCCCACAAAAACTGACACCAGATCCAGAGGCACACAGAACGCCAACACCAATCAACCACACCAGACCCAAACCCAGACCCTCTCCACAGATGAATTACAGACACCATCCAGTAGCCAATCCATGGTGGCACCTCCGGATGCTGCACCCCCCTGCAATCCCTACACAGATCTGGCTGACACAAGCCACAAAACCACAGCTCGCCCCTATACACGAAGCCAAGCCAGAGCACAACTAAGTACAGTACAGCCATCTTCTCAGGAAAACTCTTCACAAAGTTCAAGAGGTCAAGACACAAAGACTTTAGCAACTAATCCACACCTAATGACCCACCTAAGTGGTACTCAGGATATCACTCAAGAAATCACTCAAGATATCTCTCAAGTAATTAAGGAACAAAAGAAGAAAAGGCACACTAGCCTGGGAACTTCCTCTCTGCCCAGAACATTGGAGGCTATACACCACACCCCCTCTACAGTATTTATAGGAACTCAAACACTGAGATCCTGCTCTGTTCCAGTAACAAGAAGCCGAAAGCACCAGCCTGAAGATGACGAGTGAGACCTCGTCGAAACGTCGCCTAGACACCCCAACTTTTACACGGGAAGACACCCGAGGACACCAAAACCTGCATATATATATATATATATATATATATATATATATATATATATATGATGCTGAAGAGCAATCAGTGTTCATAATACTGAGCTTCTGAGTTGCAGGGTTTTTTTCTCAAGCAGGATGATAAAAGAAATAGGGGAAAGGATATTTCTAACAGGGTATAGCATTAAACCATGGGCATCACCAGGATTTTTGTTGGGGGAGGGCAGGACTTTTGTTAGAGCGGACAGAACTGATGTGATTGGTCAGTTGGTTAAGTATTTCTTTCTTTTACTTGATCTGGGCTACACCCCGCCTTGGCTACACCCATGCATTAAACCAGGGGTCAGCAACCTTTTCCAGCCGTGGACTAGTCCCTCATCCCTCATACCATGTGGTGGGCCGGACTATATTTTGAATGAAAAGAAATGAACGAATTCCTGTGCCCCACAAATAACCCAGAGATGCATTTTAAATAAAAGCACACATTCTGCTCATGTAAAAACACGCTGATTCCTGGACCGTCCGCGGACCGGATTTAGAAGGCGATTGGGCCGGATCTGGCCCCCGGGCCTTAGGTTGCCTACCCCTGCATTAAACCCTTGTATGCAGCTAGCTTTCAGTCTTAAGATGGCAATAGATGGAACTATTGCAGAGAAGACTGATTAGATCATAATTGTGTCTTGTTAAAAGAGATCATACAGAGTCACGCAAGGGCAGAGAAGCAATGAAGACTGCATTTGGAAATACTGTGTGCATTTCAAGTTCCTTTTTTCAGCTTTGGTCAGTTGTCTGTTTTCCGAAGTACATAAATAAACTGGGACTTTCTGCTTTGTCTTTTTTTTAAATAGACTGCAAACTTCCTGGAATTTCTGACTCGTTTCGACACCAAGCATGTTCTCTGCTACCAGCAGAATTTGTAGGCCACTCAGCTGCTGAAAGCACACATCTGCAACTGGAACAATAAACCCACTGAAAGCAAAAATAAAAATAAAAATTTCAAGATGAGTGCCATGTTGTCATGGTTTTCGATATGTGGCACACACTTAAACATTGTCTACCCAGAAGTAACTCTTATTGAATTAAGTGGGGCTTACTCGGGTGGTGTTGTGGGTTTAACCATAGAGCTTAAGGCTTGCGGATGGGAAGGTCGGCGGTTCGAATCCCTGCAACGGGGTGAGCTCCTGTTGTTCGGTCCCAGCTCCTGCCAACCTGGCAGTTCGAAAGCATGCCAGTGCAAGTAGATAAATAGGTACCACTCCGGCGGGAAGGTAAACGGCATTTCCATGCACTGCTCTGGTTCACCAGAAGTGGCTTAGTCATGCTGGCCACATGACCTGGAAGCTGTACGCCGGCTCCCTCGGCCAATAAAGCGAGATGAGCGCCGCAACCCCAGAGTCAGACACGACTGGACCTAATGGTCAGGGGTCCCTTTACCTTTACCTTACTCCCAGGTAGCTGGGTCTGATGGAGGTCATAGGAGTGCGGTGAAGTCATTCTGGTTTTCTCCCCCCTCTCCTCTCTTGCAAAGATATTGTGGAACATTCAGCATTGCAGTTAACCTAAGTTAACTGAAAAGTGTCCTCCTTTGGTTCAGAAGAGGTCGAATCTGCCACGGATTGGATGTCTCTATTTTCATTGAAATGCTGGAGAGTGTGAGATTCTACTATACAGTAACTGTACATTACTCAGAAGCAGACCACACTGAATTCCATGGGAATTGCTCCATGATAACTATGCACAGCCTCGTAGCCTGAATTGGTTAGCCTTAACTCAGGACTTCTTTACAGGGCCTCCCCATAAACTTCCACTTATGGGAAACAGATTTATTATGGCTAAGGTACCTTGGGTTACAGTCACTTTCCTCAGATTCACCATTCTTGGTAATCCATAAAAGCTTATGCAGTAATACATTTTCTAGCCTTTAAAGTGCTACTGGACTCTTGTTGGTTTCTGCTGTAAGCTAGGACTAGTGGGCTACCCCTTTGACTGAAAGTGTACCAGAAACCAAAACAAAATGGAGCAGGGTGTGTACTGACTATGCAGTATGAGGAGGGTGAGTGAAGGAGATTATGGTTTGTTTTAGGCAATCCCTGCCCCCACTGCTTGAATGCTGGCTTTTGGTGCCAGGTCCGCAGGAAAGACTTCCCTCCCTTGCTTTTTGTTTGCCATCTTTGCTTCCCCCCTCCACCCCATCACTGTTCTTGAAACTTTCCTTTTGCTGCAAAATCCCATGCTTGTTTACTCAGAAGTAAGCACTTCATTCAGGGAGGCTTGTTCTTTGGTAATGTCTACAGCTGAAATCTCTATATTGAGATGGGGCTGGGGGTATTCTTTATAACTAGGGTGGAAAGTTTATTAGGCCCTTTGTTAACAGTATTCTGTAGCATCTTGTAAGTGCCAGCACTCTGAACTATGCTTGGAAAGAAACCAGAATTCAGTGGAGCTTTTAAGTACAGTGGTACATTGGGTTACAGACGCCTTAGGTTACAGACTCCGCTAACCCAAAAATAGCACCTCGGGTTAAGGACTTTGCTTCAGGATGAGAACAGAAATTGTGTGGCGGCAGCGGGAGGTCCCATTAGCTAAAGTGGTGCTTCAGGTTAAGAACAGTTTCAGGTTAAGAACGGACCTCTGGAACGAATTAAGTTCTTAACCCGAGGTACCACTGTACTGGCAAAATGGTTCTCAGTACTCAATTCCAGTTACTAGTGTGCTGTCTTTGTATGGAGCTAACACAGTTTTACAACACATTGCAGCAATCTAAGCTAGACTAGTTTCTCTGTTTCCAGAAAATAGATCAGTGTTCGTAGGCTGTATCAAATTAGATAATGCATTACATGTAAATTGGTGTTGGTGTATGTTAATGAAATGATATCTCTAATGTGCTCATTTTGTAAATTTCAGAACAATGACTTCAGAAGAGACATTGTGGCCTGTCCCAATGAAAGCTATTGGAGCACAGAACCTACTGACAATGCCTGGAGGTGTTACCAAGTCAGGATACTTGCACAAAAAAGGAGGAACTCAGTTCCAGCTCTTAAAATGTAAGTTGGAAAACAAGGATATGCCAACCTCAAATGCTTTCATTCCAAACTGTGATAAAGTATGTGCTTATATTTGTACGGTGGCTATATCTGCACTAGGTCAAAGTGGACTAGACTTAATTTTACTGGCATGCCTTATTTCACTATCTGTTTTTAGTGCAGTAAATGCACACTCATCCCCACATGCTATTGCTGAGCTTTTGTTGCAGCTGTGTAGAATGTGGTTGAGTCGTCAGCCAATGAAGTCTGGTGCAGATGTAACACTAGCTCCCTGCAAAATAGGGTTTGCAAACCAGGTACATGTGTTAGTAGCATGTCCCTTTTCTGACACAAATGTCCCCTTCCTTTCCCTAGTTAGCCTTATGGCTACTTCTACACTGAATCTGATGCTTACCAGATTCCTGTTTAAGCAGTTTCCAGGGTGGAAAGGAGGGAGGGAGCATGTGTTCCAGGGGCAGTTATCTGACTTGCAAAACCATTCACAAGGAGCCAGGATTGTGTTTTCACTGACATTTATAAAATACTACTTTGCCCCACGTAGGGAGTATTTGGGATGGGAAGGGGGAAGACCGCTGGCATCCCCTCGCATTGTGATAGGCATCTGGAAATGCTATAGATCCGAAGTCCATCAATGTTGATATAAGCAAGTACATTTTTTTTGTAATCTAATAATACATGAAGTCCCTTTCCCCCCTCTTCTTTCCATGTCCTTGATATTGGTCCAGGGCCACTGAGGTTTGTGATTATCCATAAGGGATGTATTTACTACTTTAAGAGTAGCACTTCGGCAGCTCCTCAGGGTGCCTTCTCACTGAAGGGCTATAATAGGTAAGTGGAAATATAGTTTATCCTATTGCAGTATTTCATCATGATAGAAATGAAGTTTTTCTCCCTACCTTATGATACTAGAACTCTTGGGGGCATCCAGTGAACATTGGAAGATTCAGGAGAGTCAAACTACTTTTTCACGTAGCCCATTGCTAAATTACGGAATTTGCTCCCATAAGATGCAGTGACAGCCATCAGTGTGGATAACTTTAAAAGAGCATTAGTCATATTCATGGAGCATCTGTCTATCAATGTATTTTAATTGTTGAATTTGCTTTGGGAGCTGCCTAGAGAGCTTATGGTATGGAGTAGCTATATAATAAATTCAATTAATAATGCATGAATTAGCTTAGCAATACAAGGTTATTTGTGTTCTCACCAGCATGGATTTATGAATTGTTGTTGTAATTATTTACATATATTTAAGCCTGAATATAGTTCCCACAGTGTGGCTTGTTTTGCATTTGCATTTTGTTTTACGCTTGTGTAGTACTTGCCTATTTAGGAGAATGCTTCATGCTGCTGATGAAGTCGGCTGTAGTCCACAAAGAAGCATGCCTTAATAAATGTATTTTAAGGGGGTTGCAAGACTTTTGGCTGCAAGAATTAACATGGCTACCCTTTTGGAAACTATTTCATGTGATCCTCCTATTTTGCGGAGGTTGTTTCCACCTGTAGTTTAGTAGGGTTACATTTTTATGGCTCTTTTAGACAAAGCAGTACAGATGTTGTGCTGTGGATTGCTTTGGTTGGTCTTTGGGACAGAAAAGTCTATATGCAATTGTGGTATGTCAATTTTGCTATCTTTATAAACATGATTTTAGCTTAAAAATTATTTCATTGTTATGCAGATACCTTGGAAGTGAAAAACTATAGGCCAATTTCATTATTAAATAATGATTACAAGCTATTTGCAGATATAATGGCAGAAAGATTAAAAAAGGTCCTGAACAATAAAATACATAAAGATCAAACGGGCTTCCTCCCAGGGAGACAATTAAGGGAAAATGTAAGGAACTTGATAGATATTATTGAATATTTGGATATGAGTATAGATAGACAAGCGGCCTTGGTGTTCATAGACGCTGAAAAGGCGTTTGATAATATCTCGTGGGATTTCTTGAAGAAAAGTCTGGAAACGATGGGAATGGGAGAGAAATTTAGAAAAGGCATAGAAGCAATATATAAGGAACAGAAGGCAAAGTTGGTAATAAATAACACCACAACAGAATACTTTAGCATATATAAAGGAACTAGACAGGGCTGCCCCCTGTCTCCTCTATTGTTTATAACAGTATTAGAAATACTGAACGAGAGACTAAGGGGGGCAACAGAAGTTAAAGGAGTCAAGGTAGGAAAGAGGGAATATAAAATCAAGGCCTTTGCAGATGACATCGTATTAACCTTAGAAGACCCAAAAAATAGCGTAAAAGAAGCTTTACAAAAAAATTGACGAATTTGGAGCCGTGGCAGGACTTAAGGTAAATAAAAATAAAACCAAAATGTTGGTCAAAAATCTAACAAAGGAAGAAATGATAGATCTAGAACAAAGGACGGAAATTGCGGTAGCTAAGAAAGTGAAATATCTTGGAATATGGGTCACAGCTAAGAACATAAATTTATATAAGGATAATTATGATGTCACCTGGAGGAGTATAAAGAAAGACATGGAAATTTGGGGGAGAATGAAACTCTCCTTTTTGGGGAGGATAGCTGTTGTTAAAATGAATATTCTGCCTAGAATGCTATTTCTATTTCAAACTATCCCCATACTTAAAGGCTTAAAACAATGTAAAGAGTGGCAGAGAGCCTTGGCGAAATATATTTGGCAGGGGAAAAGGCCACGGATAAAAATGAAAATTTTGATAGATAAAAAAGAAAGAGGGGGCTTTTCTCTCCCGGACCTAAGTTTATACTATGAAGCGGCTTGCATACTCTGGTTAAAAGATTGGATAAAACTGGAGAATAGAGACCTATTGGACCTGGAAGGTTTTAATAATTGGTACGGATGGCATTCGTACCTTTGGTATGGGAAAGTGAAGGTCCACAAGAGCTTTTTAAACCATATTTTTAGGGGACCGATATACCAAGCATGGGAAAGGAATAAAAACCTCCTTGAAAGAAAGACTCCCTGGTGGATTTCACCAATAGAGGTTTTAACGGTCAAGAAAACAAACATGGAGGAGAAAAACGCCACCTATGAAGAAATGTTAAGAAAAACAGACCAAGGGCCCAAACTCAGACCTTATGAAGAGATAAAAAGCTTATTCACTGGTTGGTTGCAATACCACCAGGTGAATGATTTGTTAAAAGAGGATAAGAAGAAGTTGGGTTTTGATGATAAAAAATCAAAATTTAACATAGAAGTAGTAGAAGGCAAAAACAAAACCCTATCCAGAATTTATGATATACTATTAGAGTGGTATACAAAGGATGAGGAGGTGAAGGAGGCAATGATTAAATGGGCAATTGACTTTGGTTATAACATCAATTTCGAAAGGTGGTCGGAAGTGTGGAATTGTAACATAAAGTTTACAGCATGTATGGCACTGAGAGAAAATGTTTGGAAGATGTTATATAGGTGGTACCACACCCCTGTGAAATTGGCCAAAATGTTTAGATTAAAGGATAAGAAATGCTGGAAGTGTGGTGAGGTGGAGGGTGACCTATATCATTTATGGTGGACATGTAAAAAGGTGAAAGGCTTTTGGGAATCAATTTATAATGAGCTTAAAAAAATACTTAAGTACACTTTTCCCAAAAGACCTGAAGCCTTTTTGCTGGGAATGACGGGCAAAGAAATCAAAAAGGAAGACAAGACGATATTCCTCTATGCCACCACAGCAGCGAGAATTATGTTGGCACAATACTGGAAAGTGGAAACCATCCCCAGCATAAATGACCTGCAGATTAAAATGGTAAATTATGCTGAGCTTGATAAATTAACAGGTAAAATAAGAGATCAAGATGAACAGAAATTTCTGAAAAATTGGAGTAAATACTGGAACTATATTGGAATAAATGTCTAATGTGAACTGGCGGGGTTAGAACAATACTACCAGCGAGTGAATTTAGGATTATAGATTAAAAATCAAATACGTAATGGAAGTAGATATTCGATACTTACCAAAAGGGTGGAAGGGAGTTCAGGGTGTTTTTCTTTTCTTTTCTTTTCTTTTCTTTTCTTTTCTTTTCTTTTCTTTTTTCTTTTCTTTTCTTTTTTCTTTTCTTTCTTTTCTTTTTTTTCTTTTTTTGCATGATGTAGCTAAACTATTTTCTTTGTATAGTTGGAAAAAGGAAAAAGTTGGCTTGTATATCTCTGTTGTAGTGACCACTTTTTTGTAATCTTTTCTGTATGTGTATATATATATATATATATATGCAGGTTTTGGTGTCCTCGGGTGTCTTCCCGTGTAAAAGTTGGGGTGTCTAGGCGACGTTTCGACGAGGTCTCACTCGTCATCTTCAGGCTGGTGCTTTCGGCTTCTTGTTACTGGAACAGAGCAGGATCTCAGTGTTTGAGTTCCTATAAATACTGTAGAGGGGGTGTGGTGTATAGCCTCCAATGTTCTGGGCAGAGAGGAAGTTCCCAGGCTAGTGTGCCTTTTCTTCTTTTGTTCCTTAATTACTTGAGAGATATCTTGAGTGATTTCTTGAGTGATATCCTGAGTACCACTTAGGTGGGTCATTAGGTGTGGATTAGTTGCTAAAGTCTTTGTGTCTTGACCTCTTGAACTTTGTGAAGAGTTTTCCTGAGAAGATGGCTGTACTGTACTTAGTTGTGCTCTGGCTTGGCTTCGTGTATAGGGGCGAGCTGTGGTTTTGTGGCTTGTGTCAGCCAGATCTGTGTAGGGATTGCAGGGGGGTGCAGCATCCGGAGGTGCCACCATGGATTGGCTACTGGATGGTGTCTGTAATTCATCTGTGGAGAGGGTCTGGGTTTGGGTCTGGTGTGGTTGATTGGTGTTGGCGTTCTGTGTGCCTCTGGATCTGGTGTCAGTTTTTGTGGGGAGGGCTAATTTCCAGATGTCTGGCAAGCGGGATGTGTCGTCACGCTTGTTCATGTTGTGAGGGTGTTTCTCTATCTCGATGGCTTCCATGATTATTCTCTTGTGGTGATGTTCCGTGTTAAAGAGCAATTTAGAATCTGCAAAATTAATTTCGTGTCCTGTTTCTTTCATGTGTTGGAAAAGAGAGGAAGTTTTTTCTTCTTTTTTGACGGCATTCTTGTGTTCTGCGATACGTGCATTTATTCGTCTGTTTGTTTGTCCAATGTACGTGGCTGGGCAGACTTTGCAGGGTATTTCATAGATCCCTTGGTTTTCCAACTGGATTTTATCCTTGGGGTTTCTGAGGATATTGGCTATTTTTTGGTTGGTGCAAAAGGCTGTTTTGATATTGTGTTTATGGAGGATTTTGCTAATTTTATCTGTAGTGCCCTTGATATAAGGAAGGAGGGCCATGCCATTGTTTTCTTCTGTGTCTTGGTTTTTGGGGGGTGTTTCCTTTTGGATTAGCTTCGTAATCCTGTTTTGCTGGTATCCATTGGCAATTAACACGTTTGAGAGATTCTGTAACTCCTTGACGTCCTAATCTACAAAAAACCTGATGGCTCCCTAGGACACACTATCTACCGGAAAAAAAACACACACCAACCGCTACTTACATGCACAATCACACCACCACCCTGCACAAATAAACTCCGTAGCCAAGACTCTCATCTCCAGAACCAAACGCCTGGCTGACAAAGACCACTTGACAACTGAGTTACAGAATCTCTCAAACGTGTTAATTGCCAATGGATACCAGCAAAACAGGATTACGAAGCTAATCCAAAAGGAAACACCCCCCAAAAACCAAGACACAGAAGAAAACAATGGCATGGCCCTCCTTCCTTATATCAAGGGCACTACAGATAAAATTAGCAAAATCCTCCATAAACACAATATCAAAACAGCCTTTTGCACCAACCAAAAAAAATAGCCAATATCCTCAGAAACCCCAAGGATAAAATCCAGTTGGAAAACCAAGGGATCTATGAAATACCCTGCAAAGTCTGCCCAGCCACGTACATTGGACAAACAAACAGACGAATAAATGCACGTATCGCAGAACACAAGAATGCCGTCAAAAAAGAAGAAAAAACTTCCTCTCTTTTCCAACACATGAAAGAAACAGGACACGAAAGTAATTTTGCAGATTCCAAATTGCTCTTTAACACGGAACATCACCACAAGAGAATAATCATGGAAGCCATCGAGATAGAGAAACACCCTCACAACATGAACAAGCGTGACGACACATCCCGCTTGCCAGACATCTGGAAATTAGCCCTCCCCACAAAAACTGACACCAGATCCAGAGGCACACAGAACGCCAACACCAATCAACCACACCAGACCCAAACCCAGACCCTCTCCACAGATGAATTACAGACACCATCCAGTAGCCAATCCATGGTGGCACCTCCGGATGCTGCACCCCCCTGCAATCCCTACACAGATCTGGCTGACACAAGCCACAAAACCACAGCTCGCCCCTATACACGAAGCCAAGCCAGAGCACAACTAAGTACAGTACAGCCATCTTCTCATGAAAACTCTTCACAAAGTTCAAGAGGTCAAGACACAAAGACTTTAGCAACTAATCCACACCTAATGACCCACCTAAGTGGTACTCAGGATATCACTCAAGAAATCACTCAAGATATCTCTCAAGTAATTAAGGAACAAAAGAAGAAAAGGCACACTAGCCTGGGAACTTCCTCTCTGCCCAGAACATTGGAGGCTATACACCACACCCCCTCTACAGTATTTATAGGAACTCAAACACTGAGATCCTGCTCTGTTCCAGTAACAAGAAGCCGAAAGCACCAGCCTGAAGATGACGAGTGAGACCTCGTCGAAACGTCGCCTAGACACCCCAACTTTTACACGGGAAGACACCCGAGGACACCAAAACCTGCATTCCTGTACCCGTGAAAATCTACGAAAGCAAATATATATATATATATATATATATATATATATATATATCTTTTTTATATGTCTGTTTTGTGTATAACTTTAATAAAAATGTATTCAAAAACAATAAAAATAAAATAAAAATTATTTCATTGTTACACAGGGTTATGCGGGCAGCAGAAGAAACAACATCAAACAATGTATTTCCTTTCAAGTTGGTTCACATTAGCAAAAAGCATAGGACCTGGTTTTTTTCTGCCGCCTCTGAAGATGAAAGAAAGGTGAAATAAAATTTATTATCTAAATAAGATATTTGAAAGGCAATCAACGCTATGTTCCTAGCCATTTGTAGTGGCAAATTCAGAAGTTTAGGGTCCCTTCATGATAGTCACAGTTATGCCCCCTCACAGCCATAATTATATACTAATAATTGTGAAAAGCAGAGTGATATACTTTTAATTTTATTTTTCCTTTTTACTATTTTAATTCTTTATAGGTAGTAAGGACAGTATTTTTCCTAATGGCCCAGTAAAAAAACCAAAAAGCCCTACATTTCAATATTCTACTCCAACAGCAGACCCACTGGGATAAATAACATGATATTTAAATGTATAAAATAATTGTATTTTATTAATAATAATTTAATTGTGCCAAAATTATTGTTAATTTTATACTCCTCTTTCATAATTTTTAAAATAAATGCCTTTATTGCAAGATCTGTTTGTTTTGTATTGATACTGACCCCCCCCCTCACCCTATGCTCCTTCCTCACAAGCAAGCAAAGGCCTGCAGTCCTATTCCCACGTAAAGGGACCCCTGACCATTAGGTCCAGTCGTGGCCGACTCTGGGGTTGCGGCGCTCATCTCGCTTTACTGGCCGAGGGAGCCGGCGTACAGCTTCCGGGTCATGTGGCCAGCAGTAAATTCAAAGAGACTTAATTCTGAGTAGTCATGTAGACCACTGTATTGCATGTTAACTATATGGTGAACTCTTAGAGGCTGCCTGGACTTCAGCTACCTATTACGTAGCAGCATTTGCAAAAAAATACTTTTAGAGACTACCTTACCTGAAACAAAACCACCTGAGGTGATTGAGGGAAGGGCAAAAGTTGGTCTTTAGAACTAATGAGATTCGAAAGACTAGAAAATGAAACAGAAGCAGGAAGGAAAAGTGCACTAGAGCAGAGGGGAAAGCAGTAGCTCTTTAGGATCCCAGTAGGGTGTCCAAATAAATCACTTATCATTCCCAGTTCTAACTTCACTCATTGGCTAAAAACACTGAAAGATGGGAGTAGCCAGGCTGGCATATGCCACAGAAATTGCTTAGAAGTGTGCCTGCATATTTTTCTTCATCACTTTCCTTCTAGTAGGGTGAGAGGTTTACTACTTCCTTTTTAAAAAATGAAAGCTTAGGGTCTGTGCTGCATTGCAGGCATGGGCCATAGTTCAGTTGTATCATTCGTACTATTAAAAATATGGCCATGGGGTGAGGTTGGCCCATGTGAGATTACTCCCCTGTATAAATCTTGTATAATAGTTGCTTTGAAAATACAAATTAGTTAATAGAATGTTACATGCTTCATAGCTGTTTGTGCAGTTATACAGTGGTGCCCCGCAAGACGAACGCCTCGCAAGACGGAAAACCCGCTAGACGAAAGGGTTTTCCGTTTTGGAGGCGCTTTGCAAAACGAATTTCCCTATGGGCTTGCTTTGCAAGACGAAAATGTCTTGCGAGTTCCTGCGGGTTTTTTCCCTCTTCCCCCCCCCTTTTCCTAAGCCGCTAAGCCGCTTATCAGCTGATCCGCTGATAAGCTGCTTAACAGCTGATCGCTAAAAGCCGCTAAACCGCTAATAGCGCTAATCCGCTAAGCTGTCAATGGGCTTGCTTCGCAAGACGAAAAAACCGCTATACGAAGCGCCTCACGGAACGAATTAATTTCGTCTTGCGAGGCACCACTGTATCTTGGAAACATACCTGTTTCAAAATGCTTGTTGCTTAAAAATCTTACCAAATAATGCATCATTTGTCTTTCAGGACTGGATGGCCTCACTTAGAAGAGAAATAGATCACTACCATGAGAAGAAGGAAACTATTACTGACTTAAGGTCAGCACATGCTGGCACAGGCATCATGGCAGAAGAGTGACAAGGAACTTGCCTTAAGCCGCCTTCCTCAGTCTGGTGCTTTCAGAAGCTTTGGGCCAACTCCTTTTTTCTCAGACCATTGGCCATGCCAGCTGGGGCTGATCTGAGTTGTATTCCAAAACATCTGGAGGGTGCCACACGGGCTACCCCTAAAGTAGGGAGAATAATACATACATACATACATTCTTTTATTATTGGTACCCTGCCCCTCTGACAGGGTTGCCCCAGCCACACTGGGCGGCTTCCAACATATATAAAAACATAATAAAACATCACACATTAAAAAGCTTCCCTATACAGGGCTGCCTTCAGATGTCTTCTAAAGGTTATATAATTACTCATCTCCTTGACATCTGGTGGGAGGGCGTTCCACAGGGTTGGAGAAGGCTGCTATAAAGTCTAAAATAAGAATGTTGCCTGTTAATACAATATCATTTTGTCAGTAACATAAGATATAAATACTTTTCCAGTTACTTTGTATTTCCACAATCAATGTGCTCTAGTTTTTCTCTTCCCATAAGTCCACTGTACAAGTGCCATCTCTAAAACCTCTCTCTCTCTCTCTCTCTCTCTCTCTCTCTCTCTCTCTCTAGTGATTCTGGTTCAGATGTTGACAGTTTCTATGGCTCAGTAGAACGACCCATTAATATACACTACTCTCAACATTCAGTGGAAAATTCAGGTAAGAAGATAATTTAGAAGTTCCTTTTTCATAAAGGTGATGCAGCTGGTAGACATTTTTCCTGTGGAGTGAGGCAGAGGGAAGAACCTTTCCAATGGCTGGACCAGATCCTAGGTTCCCCAACAGGGCTACTTTGACAGGTGGGTGGGCCTGTCTACCATCAATCACCTGACTTCACCTTGGATCTTCCTCTGCAGCACAGCTAGGACTCAAATGCTGCTTGCAGTCACTGCTGGTCAGTTGACAGGTGATGACTTCAAGCTCTGCATTATGGAGTTTTCAACATGGAACTCTCTAACACAGCCAATCCCCACAGGCTTCTTTCACTGGCGATCAGCTGATTGACTGTGGCAGCAAGCCTCTCCTGCCAAGGAACAAACAGGAGCACACGTTAAGTCTCCTGATCATTTGTTGGCAGCCACACTCCTTAGGCATAGCTGCCACCTGTACTGCCACAGACAGCAATGAGTGCAGGAAAATCTCCGAAGTGAATGATGCCCTTTGTGGGAAGGCAACCCTATCCAAATCAGGTTTGACTTAACAGTTGTATTCCACCTTTCCAACAACAATGTCGAGCTCAAAGCTGCTCACGGTAATAGCGATAACGTTTTAAATTAGCAACTGTTACAATCACTATAACCATATCAAAAACATGATAGCATATAAATAAGGCAGAAAACAAACCATAAAAACAAACCATAAAAATGCACTTTAATATGAACTCGTAGTGATTCAAAAAAATATCAGAAATATCAGAAATGGCACCAGCTCTGGGGCAGTTGATATATTCTCTCTGGGAAGGGAGAATTCACTTTCCCAGGCAGCTAGTTTTTCTTAGGTTTTAGTCTCCACTTCTGTTTCACCCTCAAATAAAGAAACTGATCAAATAAAGAAACGATGTTGTTTTTGGAAGGGTGGGGCAACAGGTTCCAAAGAAGATCCAGATTGTCTGTATCTTTTCTCCACGCGAGAAGCTTAGGAGCATCCTTTCCACAGTCCCTTTGGACTGGCTTCCTTCTCTCCTCCCAGGTGCACAAACCCCAGGCAAAGAGCCCTAGAGCTCTTGCCCTTTGGCTTACCCCAGAGAACTTGTACCACTGCCAAGGCATGAATTCTTAAAGGTACATGGAGGGAAAGAGAACAGACAGAGTCCCTAATTAGTAGCAAAGCTCAACATGAATGTATCATGGCTGTCCCTAACATGGTGAACTTCATGTTATGGATCATTAAGAAACAAGTTGAAAATGAAAAATCATAGCATTGTTATACAAATCTATAGTGAGACCACACTTGGAATACTGTGCCAGCTCACCTGGAAAACAGGTACTGTAGAGCTGGAAAAGGTTTAGGAAATGACAGCCAAAACGATCAAGTAACTAGAGCTCCTATGAGGAAAGGTTGCAAAATCTGGGACTTTTTAGTTTAAAAAAGGCAATAAGGTGGTGGTACATGAGAGAGGTGTTCAAGATTATGACTGTTGTGGAGAAAGTGAGGAGAGAGAAGCTTTTCTCCATCTCTCATAACACTCTCATAACCTGGGGTCATCCAATGAAGAATGTTGGAAGATTCAGGACAGGCAAAAGAAAAGCCATCAAATGGCACATAGTTTAAACTGTGGGATTCTAGAAGAAGTGGTGATGGTGGTCACCAATGTGAATGGCTTCAAAAGATGGCTAGGCAAATTCCTGAAGGATAAGGCTATGCTGTACTTCCACTGGCAGAGGATGCATGTTGCTGAATACCCCTTGGTGGTCACCACAAGTCAGGAGAGCACTGTTGTAATTGGCCCCTTGTGGAATTCCAGAGGTATCTAGTTGCCCACTGTGAGAAAAGGAATCTGGACTAGAAGAGCCTTTGTCTTGATCCAGCAGGGCTTCTCTTCTATCTTTATGTTAGTTGCTTGCCTTTTAAAGGGGCGCTGCAGTTTTTACCATCCCCAAAGCAAGTTTTGAGAGGCCATGTGTAAGGATGTGAGCAGAATGCTACTGGCTTTGTGTCATTTCCAGCCCAATCATGTTTTCCTCTGGCTGGGCAAGCTGCTGCAGAGCCCCTGGCATGTACTGTCAAGTAACTTTGCTGTGCTATTTAATGCATTACCTTGATTTTCAGATTATGACCAGGATGAAGATGATGAATATTTACAGCCAGATAACTCGGATGGTATAAAGTGTGAAGGTATGTGGAACTAGGAAGTTACATCTCCACAGAAACCAGATTGATGATTTTCAGAAATCTGACCAGCTTGTAACTAACAATTTGTTGGTGCAAAGCTTGAAATAAATGAAGAGATTTATTGGTACTTGGTAACAGGAGAAAAACCTTGAGGGTTTAATGAAAATAATATCTATAGCAGGAATGGCTAAAGTTACATCCACCATTGGTAAACCATTTGGCACCCACAGCCCAGCAATAAGTGGGTGTGGAAAGTGGGTGTGACTACCCTAGACTTTCACATGTGCACACTTGCATGAACACATAGCTCAGTGTATCACCGCCTCCCTGCCTATCAAATGGGCCAATTCCCATACCTATCAGGACACTGGGTTGGGTAGACAGATTTCAAACTCTCTACCTATCTTAGCATTGTCTACTCTAAACTTTTGCTTTTTGCTGCCACTGATAAAAATCAGGTTAGCATGCCAGAGAAATGTTGATTCCAGTTGGGAGGAAGGCACACAGGATGAGTCACCTCATGCACCTTCCTCTTTGTGTAAATCACGCTGCACTCAGCCTGCCAAACTCAGGTGAGCTAAGAGAAGTGCTATGTCTCCCTTCTGGTGAGGAGAGGAGTCTACCCTTCTCCATTCCAGCAATGCTATACTTTAAAGGGCCATCTCAAAGGATGAGTATGTGCATGCAGTTTGTAAGTTATCACCGCTGCAGGTGGCCCTCAGAGTCAAAAAGGGTGCTCACCTCTGTGCTCACATTACTTAAAAAATAATAATAATCCAAATATAAACAAGGAAAAGAAATGATTAACAACACGAACAATGCAGCTGCAACTTACATTAAGCGTATAATGTATACTTTACACAGTGGTACCTTGGTTTTCGAACATAATCCGTTCCAGAAGACTGAGTTCTGAAACTTTTGAAAACTGAAAACTCAGTAGTCGACAACTAGGCCTCAGGATCTTGCACTCAGCAGAGGCCGCGTGGCATGTTCAACTTCCGAGGCACGTTCAAAAGCCAAAGCATTTACTTCTGGGTTTATGGCATTCAAAAACTGAAATGTTTGTCAACAGAGACATTCAAAAATCGAGGTACCACTGTATAAGCAATCTCAGTTCTCAGCTACACCTGCCACTCTCTAGGCATGCTGCCTTCTATTGTAAGTAATATATTGAGATAAGCTAGATCCTGCTTCTGAATTAAACTAGGTTTCCCAATTAGTCAATCTCACAACCCTTTTAAAAGAACAAATAACTTTCCAAGTCTCCTCAAATGTGACTTGCAGCATCTGTGCTGAAGTCTTGATCACTAAAATCTCAAATTGTACCTCTGTCACTCATTCTTCCCACAAAATATAACTTTGGGATACATCCTGAAGTGTCTTTCTTTGCATACCAGATAATGGTTTGGTAACTGATGAGACTCAAAATGAGCACTTGGACTAGAGATGGTGGCCTGCTGAGTGATACCCAGATCTGGACCATGCCCCTTCCTTCTCTGTCACTCCCAGGGTCTGTGACTTACTCTAAATTACATACTAAATGGACTGTAATGCCACTAACGTCTTGAATACAGTTTTTAAAGTGGTTGTCACTTGTTCTAATTTCTGCATCTCTGTCCTCTATTTGTGCCTCGTGGCATTTCCCCCTCTCTCCCATCTACAATTTAAATGACCTTTAAATAAATTTGTCAGATTCTCCTCTGAGTAGAAGACACTTCCATTTAAATGACGGGCTTGTTCTACTTCTTTTTTACACAGATCATGTGGTATCTCCACCAGTGTACCCGCCTCCTCCGGTTCCATCGCCGGGAAAAGCTTTCTTTCCAGAGACAAAAGCACACTCGTTCTCTGGCAGGTGTGGTGTGCCGGTGCTTCCAGCGCCCTCCCTGAAAAAAAGCTTAACGGATGTGAGGCCTGAAGTCCTCTTAAGCAGGAGAGGAGAATTCCCTTTTCAGTGCCAAGCAGAGCATGATGTGAGACCCCACCCAGCACGTCATCAAATCACTAACCAGGGTCCACCAGTGCCTCCTATTCCTCTGGCCAAAAAGCCCACCTACCTCACAGAGAGTTGCTCTTCCTCAGGTATACGTCTGCCACTGACCTGCACTTTACGTACTGCTGAAGAGAGTCAGAGGTTTAAAGAGAAAAAACTTCCTGCGCAAGTGCCTCCTTCATTGCCAAGCACCAAGCCCAAATTACCACAGTATCTTGTGACTCCACTGGTAAATACCCAGGCACCAAGGAAACCTGGACTTTTGACACCAAAAGTACCAGCTAAGCCTCAAGTGCCTTGTGAGAAACCACGTGTGCCTGTTTCTAAACCAGAGAATCCTTTGCCTCCACAGTAAGTTGGAAAACAAATGTGTATTGATCATGTTGGAGATTCTGATGTTAATTCAATTATGTGGTAGTAATTCATTTGCCATTCCCCCAAATCCTTGCCTTGGAATGGAAAGCTGCCAGAGCAGTCTTGCAAACAATTTGCTGAGTTACCAACCTACAAATAATACTCACAGTCTTCTTATAGATAAACTAGTGAATAATTTAAAAAAAACCTTTTAAAAGCCCATTATGACCTCAGATTTTAGTGGGGGGGGGGATGGATTAAAAAACTAAGTTGTCCCAGGAATGCAAATTTAAAAACACAACACAAAGGGAAAACATTCGTGAAATTTTTTTCTATTTTTTCGGTTGATGTAACATCAGAGGTGGCAGAAGAACATAATTTTTTAAAGCCCCTGCTTGCTGCTGCTGCTTCACAGATTATAACAAATGACAAAATACTGCAGTTTTTCCAGGCTGCTGACTAAACCCCTGTCCTGGTTCCCTGAATTCGATTCCTGATTGATTGGTGACTGTATTTGTGGTCCCCTAATCCTAATTAATGGGACGCGGGTGGTGCTGTGGTCTAAACCACAGAGCCTAGGGCTTGCCGATCGGAAGGTCGGCGGTTTGAATCCCCACAATGGGGTGAGCTCCCTGCTCCTGCCAACCTAGCAGTTCAAAAGCACATCAAAGTGCAAGTAGATAAATAGGTACCACTCCGGCGGTAAGGTAAATGGCGTTTTTGTGCGCTGCTCTGATTTCACCAGAAGCAGCTTAGTCATGCTGGCCACATGACCCAGAAAAACTGTCTGCGGCTCCCTCGGCCCGTAAAGCGAGATGAGCACCGTAACCCCAGAGTCGTTCACAACTGGACTTAACTGTCAGGGGTCCTTTACCTTTAATGCTAATTAAGCATCTGGAATGGCTTTAGATAGTTAGCTTTCAGACTTGCTCCCAGGCTTTCTAAGGTCCCTTGGAAGTTTTGCTGGGAGTTTCTCAATCAAAGATCAACAATGGTGTGCAAAGCGACTTGTCTGCTTTTGCCAATTTTTGGCTGCTGTGTGCAGCTACAAGTGTTACATGTGTATTTATTGGTTGCATTGCGTTATTCAATTCATATGCTTCAGTTATGAAGACTCAGTAGATCTATCCCAGGCTCAGTTGATATGAAGCACTGGGCATATGTGAATCTCCTTACGTAATCTGTTAACGATGTAATATTTCCTTTCTAATTTCAGTTTAGACTCTGCTTCTCCTAGAAGATCTTCTCCAGATGGACAAAGTTTCCGAGTTGCCTCATTTGAGAATCCACTATTGCCTTCAAAATCAGACTTATCTGGAGAAGAGTCCGATGGTGACTATGAAAAGGTAAGGCAGCTCATTCCATAAGATTGCTCTGCTTTATAGAGTCCTATCCTGTTGGCTAGTACCAGAACCCTGATATACCTTGTATTTGGAATTGATGGGCAAATCATCTAATGATCTTTAAACAAGCAGAACGGCTTCATATGTTACTGAGTGGCTACAGCAAAAGCACTTGTAAAGTAGGAGTATACACTAAATTCACATGCAGCTCACCATGACATTGCCTTTGCATCAAAAAAATGCAGTGGTATTATTTATTATTATTTATTAAATTCATATGCCACCTGTCAGAGCTGCCCGAGGTCCCAGCTCACAAGGACCAACGCCAGTCCGTTGTTATATACAAAAGTCTTTATTGAAGTTCAGTTTCGATTTCAAAGCCGCGGCGCGCAGCTCTACGTCTCAAACTCTAGACCGCTGAAGCTCCGTCTGAATCTCCTCCCCCCAGACACCAGTTTAAGACTCTAGCCTTGCTCCACCTCTTCCTCTGCTCTTTCCTCCTCTGGGTCCGCCTGTCCGCTGGGGTCTTGCCCTTTCTAGACTCTTCTGACGCTGAGTCCCCTGAGTCTTCCCCCTCCCTCCGGCGGGCTTTAGGACCTGGTTCCCAATCCGGGTCTTCTGCTGTCCCGCGGGCCTGCACATCCGAACTTGGCGCGCGCGCCCAGCCGGCAACCTTTCTCCTGACCGTTACACTGCTCCTGTCACTACTTCCCCCTTCGGGGGGGGCTAGCTGGACCTGACTTCCCCTCCATTCCCTCACTCTCCGATAGAGGCGTGGTCAGCCCGGACTCATCTTCTCTCCCTGCTGGAGGAGACGCTGGCCCTGATACATGGGACTCTTCCCCCCCACTACGCTCTGGTGGGGGAACTGGTCCTGATCTCCCGCTGCTGCTTTGGGAGTCCCCGCTGGCCCCTTGCTTCTGGTGCATCCCCCCTGGGACCCCCCTTGCCCTGGCCCTCGGCGCCCCCCCTCTGGGAATCTTCTGATTCGCTGGAGAAGCTCATGGAATCTCTCGTGCCACTGTCATACTCCCCTACGCTGCCCTCAGATTCTTCCCCTTCGCTCTCCATTTCCTCTCTCCCTTGTGCCTCTGCTCCTGAGCCCCTGACACCACCCTTCATCTGAAGATCACAGGGCAGTTTACAGTCTAAAGTTGTTGGACACCCGACTCCCACCAGCCCCAGCCAGGATAGCCAGTGGTCAAGGATGATGGGAGGTGTAGTCCAGAAACATCTGGAAAATCGATGCGGTAGGAATGTTGTAATGTGTGTCACAGTATTCAAGTATGCAGTCCATAGTGTTTGAAAATGTGGGCTTGTACTTGCAGCAAGTATCAGATTAGGACAAGAAAGTAATCGCAAGTGTAAGTAGTAGCAAATGGCTTATGACTGCCACTGTTGACCTGAAGGGTATGGCTGGCTAGCCGTCTCTCAGTCCACAGCCTCAAGCCCCTTAAAGATCTAGCTCCAGAAGGTAAGCAGAGAGCCCACCCTTACTCACCCTGGACAATAGATCCTACCAATGCCAACCAAGTCCGGTTGTGAACCGTTGCCACATGATAAGCCAACTCAAGTGGGGTGGGGGGAAGGCCAAGCATTTGGTAGATGTATGCAGGATGTTGATTCCATAAGTGGCTGCAGACAAAGTCTCGTGGTGATTACAGTCCTAAGACTCACGGAGGAGGGACAGAGTTTGGCAGCAGCAGCCCCAAGCCCATGCTTGGTGGCACCTCACCCTCCCGCAAGCCTGGCGCAAAGAGGGCACTCTACCAGGCTTTTATTGAGTGCTAAGTCAAGTTACAGAATTGTTGCTACTGCGGCATCTGCCTTTTATTATCTTAGGGGCAGTATTCTGCATTTCCTGTAATTTGGCATTGAAGACATCTAGCAATAAAAACTTGCGTTGATGAAGTGCCAGCTCATAATTCAACTCTCTTAATGTTGCCCTGATGTCACATATGCTTCCCTATGTGTGTGATTTGGGCTTGATCCACAGATGGGTGTGGTCACGTGTGATCATAAAGTTGCTTTTGATAGGCATTTACCTATTGTACTCTTTTTATTCTTTTGGCTTGACAACCCTTTTTTCATACAGGTTGAGCTGCCTAATTCAGTATTTGTGAACACCTCTGAATCGCTTGAAGTTGAAAGGTAAGCCGTTGTGGTATGTTGAAATTTCCTAGTGCTTGCTGCAAAAATCAGTCAGAAAAAGGGATGGAAAACTGAGGGGAAATAGCTGCTGGCAAAGGGCTGAAAACCAGAATTCTGAGCACTTGATACGTACTGATATGTACTGTTGTAGCATTGATTATTGGGTGCCGAGAGCTTTGAAGATGGGATCCTGTGGCAACTTATGACTAGGTTAGGTTGCTCTCATTGATGTGCAGTATGTATCAGTTTCCAATAATGGGTATGTTGTGGTTTCCTCCAATATCCGTGTTCTGAGTGGCTATGCAAATCTTTAACCTGTTCTGAAAATGAGTGTTGTTGCTGAGAATTCATTTGGCAGGTTTGTTGTAATTGCCATATTGAAGCTTGTTTTTGTTGTTTCAAAAAAGTAACAATTCAGTATTTTCCTACAATTTTAGGATGTTCAGATCAGAAAATCCCACGGGATACCCGAAAAGTGGATTATTCTGTATTAGAAATTCATCCACAAATCCTGGCAAGGTAATAAACCAAATTGTAATAATTTTGTTCGCAGTATACCAACTGGGAAGATGTTTGGGACATGGTTGGTGTTGTAAGGTGTTTATCTTGATTTTTTCCTCCTCCTTTAAGGTATTGGTTGTATGGGATGAATCTATTGGGAAAGTGAGAAACTACAGAATCTTTCAACAGGTGGGTAAAAACATGGTTTGCAACTATTCCCTTCTATTTTATGTGATTGAATAAAATAATATTCGCTGTGCTTCTAAACTAATCCTCCTCCACAGAGTTTGGATTACAGTGATACCTTGGTTTTCAAACGTAATACATTCTGGAAGACTGTTGGACTTCTGAAACGTTTGAAAACTGAAGCATGCATTTCTGGAAGCATTTACATCCAAAAAACTCAATATGGAAGCCATGTGGCACGTTTGGCTTCCAAAAAGCGTTCAAAAACCGAAGCAGTTACTTCCGGGTTTTCGGTGTTCGAAAACCGAAATGTTTGACTTCCAAGGCGCTCAAAAACCGAGGTACCACTGCATAAGGAGATGTAGAAGGGCCTCATCTGATTTTTCAGATTTAGGTCTTCATGTTTGAAGGGAAAGGGACGTGGGTGGCATTGTGGTCTAAACCACTGACCTCTTGGGCTTGCTGATCTGGTGGTTGGCAGTTTGAATCTTGGGCTTGCCGATCAGAAGGTCGGTGGTTCGAATCCCCGCGTCCTGTTGTTCGGTCCCAGCTCCTGCCAACCTAGCAGTTCAAAAGCATGCCCAAAAGTGTAAGTAGATAAATAGGTACTGCTCCGGTGGGAAGGTAAACGGCATTTCCGTGCACTGCTTTGGTTTTGGTGTTCCGTTGCACCAGAAGCAGCTTAGTCATGCTGGCCACATGACCTGGAAAAACTGTCTGCGGACAAACGCCGGCTTCCTTCGCCTGTAAAGCAAGATGAGCGCCACAACCCCAGAGTTGTCTGCGACTGGACTTAACTTTAAGGGGTTCTTTACCTTTTTTATGTTTGAAGGGAGGAAATACAGTATTCTGATCTGAACATTAACCAGAATTAGGCTTGCAAACATTATGGAGTGTAGCCAATTAGTTATGTTTTGTAGTATGTCAGAGTTGCTCTGAGTTGTATGTCTGTTGTATTGTCATGGAATGTTCCTGCGGTGGTCAGTGACTTCAGATGTCCATTTTACTTCCGCAACAGGACTCAAAGTTTTACCTGGAGGCAGATGTTGTGTTTCTAAGCCTTGGAAGTCTGGTTGAGCACTACGGCAGCCATGTCTTGCCCAGCCACCGTAATCTGGTCCTCAAATTTCCTTACGGCTATTCTGGACCCAGGTGACAGACCTACCTAATCCACTCTCGCTCTAACACCAAGCACCAAGCACAGTTATGGAATCCTAGGACACAACTGTTGACCTTCCTAATTAATGAATGGTTATAGACTGATATCCCCTCCCCCCTCCCCTGTGCTTTTCATAAAGAGTCTGGACCAATTTCAGAAGAGGGCTGAAGACACCTCCTAACTTGAATGGGTCATATGGACAACTAACAGAGCTACTAAGAGACATGTCTAGAAGCAAAGTGCTAATGGCTTCTTGCTATTTGTTTTCCTGGCTGGTTTTTGACTTATCACTGGTGCTTGACACAAGTTTTAAAATAGTTTATAATTTAGCTGTAAATAACACAATACTGCACCATAACACAAACCATGCGTGAATGTGCTTTGTCACTTTTGCTTTGTCACAATTGTGATATTTTAAGGGCATTTGGACCCCCTAGGCCTCTAGACCCTCATAATAATTGTCAAAGTAAGCACCAGTCTCTCTCACTCTTACACGCATCACACAATATTGTTGTATTTTGCTCTGCTTAATGAATTACAAAGCACCTCTGTGCAAGGGTAACTGTGTGAAAATTCAGCTGATGCCAAATGGTAATTTTGGAAAAATCTACCAGGAATATTGAGGTATATGCACTTTTTGATATTATCACCAAATAGTTAAGTTAAAGAAATGTGTTGACCATATGATTAACCATAAGTATTAACCCAATGAATAAATAGAATGGCAACTTGTTTTTAACATGCAAATTAATGTGAAAAATAAGGGTTTTTAATGTCCTATATTTCATTATTTTTATATTGTAAGAACTATACCAACAAACTATGGCTCTTATGAAAGAAGAACTCTACTGAACAGGGTTTATATAAAGATTTCTTAATCTGTGATTTGTATTGATACATCTGTGATGTTCCTGTATAATTATTTTGTTCAATATTAAGTCAACAGTGCTATACTACATATTTCACAGTGTATTCATTAGAATTTTGCTATGCAAGAGACATGTGTGCCATGTATGTCTTGAAGGCAAGGCATTTCTGTGGAAGTTGTGTCGTATCAAGGTAAGGGAGACTTTCTGTACCAAGTGCTGAATGCAAATGCTTCAAAGATGCTTATAACCAAATCGGTGCATCAGACTGAAGAAATGGTTCAAGTCATGGTCATATATAACAAGCATGAGTTACTTAACATAGATAGTAGTTATGTGTACACAGACCACATATGCACCAAACTTTAATTTAATCCTGTTCAGGTATAAAGAAAATACTGTTGTATGCTATTCCTATATAAAATATTCAGGAAACACATTTTTTTTCCTTTTTGAAGGAAGTCTTTGGAAATCTTCAACCCAAGGGAGCACAGCTACCTAAGCACTGGGTATAGAACCTTGTGGCGTCTTTAAAGACCAGCATATTAATTGTAGCACCAGTGGCTGCTGTTCCCACTCACTTTGCTCACAAACTGCCTGTGTCCCAGAAAAGCCACCCACTCCTAGCTTATTCCTTGCCCTCCCCACCCCTTACAGCTTGCCAACTCCCCTATCCCCTTAGATCCCCTATCCCCTTAGATCTCACCAAGCCTCCCACCCACCCCACAATAGGCAAAGGATGAAGGACCTTTGGCAGGACAAATAGGACAGGTGGGTGGAACAAGCCACCTGTCAAACATATGACATCATGATTAGGAGAGCTTTAAACTGAATCCTCAGGATGAGGGAGACAATATTTCAGAGGATGGGGACACCACTGGGAATAATAACTTCATTGATGGACAGGAAACTAGGGTGGTGCTACAGGAACCTGCTAATATGCAAGAAAACACCAATATTGAAGCAGCTGGAGGGAATGGCTTATGGTTACAGTTGCCTCTATATTAGTGCACAGAGCATAGGAAATAAACAAGATGAACTTGAGCTCTTAATGCAGGATGTCAAACATTATATAATAGGCATTACAGAAACCTGGTGGCATGAAACTCATGACTGGAATGTGGTAATAGACATATAACCTATTCAAAAGGAATAGACCAAACAGGAAAGGAGAAGTATTAGCATTAGTTTACAATGAAAAGGAAGTGTTGGCTTGATGTTTGAAGTCATGTGGAAATAGTTGAGATATTCTAGAGAACCAATATCCAAGACAAATGGATTACGTATAGGTATCTTACAGTGTTAAATATTAGTTTCCCTGTTCAAAAACTGCATGTTAGCTGCTTTTAAAACAAAACCAGCAACCTCCTCCTTATGTGTGGTGTCTTTGCCACCCACTGCCACCCAGTGGCTCCCTGGGACAGTTTCCAACAGTCCATGTTCTTGAGACACTGTGGACAGTTGTGGATTCCACTGCAGATGTCATGACTTCCATTCTCAGTCCAGGATGCCAGACAGATGCTGTGAAAAATTTGTCGGAAGCCACTGGTTCCTTGTATCCTTTAAGACCCTGTCCATTTCCATTGGGTAATAATCAAGACAATGTATACTCACCATCCACTGATCTTTTGAATTGGCAAGAAAGAAAGAAAGAAAGCAAGCACTTTAAACACTTTAAAAAACACTAAAACAATGACTAATGTGTTGTGAGTGAGCTAACAAACTGCAATTCTGGCTAGATTTGGTAGTTCCTACTACTCAGCCAGCATAGCATCCTTTGTTCTCCCTAAAATGTTCTGCTCATTGTGACAATTGCTATTTTTTCTTTGGTTCTTTGTTGTACTACCCACATCTTGGGGCTGTCCTTGAAGACAACTCAGGAACTTCAATTGTTCCAAAATGTACCGGCCAGATTAGTGGCTGGGCCTTCATATAAAGGTAAAGGGACCCCTGACCGTTAGGTCCAGTCACGGATGAGACTGGGGTTGCGGCGCTCATCTCGCTTTATTGGCCGAGGGAGCCAGCGTACAGCTTCTGGGTCATGTGGCCAGCATGACTATGCTGCTTGTGGTGAACCAGAGCAGCGCACGGAAATGCCGTTTACATTCCCGCCAGAGTGGTTCCTATTTATCTACTTGCACTTTAACGTGCTTTCAAACTGCTAGGTTGGCAGGAGCAGGGACTGAGCAATGGGAGCTCACCCCGTCGCAGGGATTCGAACCACCGACCTTCTGATTGGCGAGTCCTAGCAGTGGCGTAGCGTGGGTTGTGAGCACCCGGGGCAAGGCAAGTAATTTGCGCCCCCTAACCCGTGGATTTGCGCCCCCTAACCCGTGGATTTGCGCCCCCTAACCCGTGGATTTGCCCTAACCCCAGATGTTGCGCCCGGTGTGGCCGGGCCCCCCTGCACTCCCCATGCTACGCCACTGAGTCCTAGGCTCTGTGGTTTAGGCCACAGTGCCACCCGCATCCCGTGGGGCTTCATACAGATATCATATAACTCCTATTTTAAACAGCTGCACTGGTTGCCAGTTTGTTTCTAGGCCCAATTCAAGGTGCTCACGTTGATGTTTAAAGCCCTGAATGACTCAAGCCCCACATACCTGAAAGTCCACCGCCTCCCTTACAGACCTTCTTGGGTGTTAAGATCAATAGCCAGGGACCTCCTGGTAGTTCCTCTGCACTCATAAATTCAATGGGGTGGCGGTGGAGGCTTGGATTTGTGCCTCCTCTGCGGCAGCCCCTAAATTGTGGAACTCACTCCCCATAGGTGTCATCTGACCTTATTCTGTGATTGTAAATTGTTTTAAAGTTGTTTTTAATAATAACAATGAAAATAACATTAATTGATTGATTGTTGTAACCCCTGGGACCTTAGGGTGAAGAGAGGGTATTAAATTCTGCTGCTGCTACTGCTAACTTCCACTGCATAGGGAATACGAGGCGTTTCTTTTCTGTTAGTATGCCTCCTTTATTGTTTTGGTGTTTAGCTTTGCAAAATCCATTTTTAGACACAGCTTCCACGGCACTGCATTAGGCTGCAGAGTGTTACCCACTCACCGCCTGGGCTTGCACTTTAATTGCTGGGTATTACTTTGAAAAAACGTTTAAGGTGGTAGTTCGTTTCTTTAAAATAAAATAAAATAAAATTCCGCCTTCACGTCAACATTCGCCTGAATGCGTGGGCGAGAAGCTGCTGCACCGGATTAAAAATCCCGGGTTCTTCCCTTTGTCGCCTCCTGCTCTAGGAAATGGCCCCCGAAAGGACCCGGGGCATCTCCGCAGCACACCGCGGACTCCCTAGTCTTCCTTTATAAGTCTACGATCCCAGAAGGCGGGTGGGCGGGCCTTTTCCCCCCGCAGGACCGGCCAATGAGCAGGCGGCTTGCTCGCGACGCGGGCGCGCTCCAATGATTGCCGCGCTTATTGGCCTGCGGACCCTTCAAAGCCGCACCCTGGCGCGGCGGAGAGAGGGCGGGCAGGGGAGGCGTCTGGGGTCGGTTCGGCTGCGAAAGGCGCGTCTGTGGCGGATCCGTCCGGGGCTGCGGCCGCTTCCTCGTCGTCTTCAGGGGAGGGAGGTAAAGAAGAGCCCGCCGCCTGCGCCGCGTCCTCGCCTCCCCTGGGGCTCGGGAGGGGGCGGCCCCACAGAGAGGGAGGGAGGGAGGGAGGGAGCTGCCCCCCCCCGCCGGGGCGAGTCGAGGGGGGGGCGCCCCCTCCCCTTGCCCCGTGCCGACCCTTCTCCGGCGTCGGCTGGTCCGGGGTGCGGGTGGTGAGGGGGGGGCGCCCCGCTCCGCTGCTCGACAGGTGACTCCTCCCCCCCTCCCTCCCTCCCTCCCCGCCAAGAAATGCTCGGTGTCTGGGGGGGAATCTCTGCCCTCCCCCCCGCAGGCTCGGGTCGTGTCCAATGCGGGGGGGGGGGAGCGGCCTCTCTTCTGCAGCGACCACCCCCCCCCCCCCGAGACGGGGCCGCCGCCGCCGCCTGACGAGCAAAGCCCTTCAGGGCACCGTCGCGCCGTTATTGCCGTTATGTTTGTAGCCCGCCTTTCCCGTCGCGCGGCCCCCCTGCCCAACCCCCTCTTTTTTGTGTGTGCCGCCCCCCCCCCGCAGCAGCAGATTGAATACTCTGCCGGGGGGGGGATTTCTTCCAGCTGGCGTGAGGGGAGAAGCCTCCCCGCAGGAGGGGGGGGGGGCTGGTTGGCCCGCCACTTTCCGCAGTTGTGTCTCCCGCGTCCGTTTTCCCAGGGCCAGAGCTGGGGCCACCACTGGTTGGGAAGCTGCTTAAGTGCCTGCAGAGCAGGCCCTGCACTCCTGGCTCAAGCGGCGGCAGCAGCAGCTCCAACTCCCTCCCTCCCCCCAGTTCGCTAAAAGAATTTGTGTGCATCTGCAGATCCCGGGGGTCTCCAAGTCAGCGTGGCAACACTGCATGGGTGGGCCTGCTTTGGATGTATTGTAGCATGCTATGTTAGAAACGGTGGTGGGGACCCCCCCCTGAATCTTGGAAGTAGGGATCGGGCCCTTCAGCTGTTCCATCCCCCCCCCCCTTTTCCCGCCTCCCACAGTTGCTCAGCATCCAGTTCTCACTGAGGCATGCTTCCTTTCCGAGGCTTCTCTCCAGGTGCATCTCTTACCTCTCTTTTTATTTTGTGGGGGAGTGGGTGACTGCGCTTGTCCCCAAGCCCAGAATATTAACTGCTTTATTTGTCCACTGGTGACTGCTTGCAATGCTTCTATGCCCGAGGACATTAGAAAAATACAGTAATGGAAGTGTTCCATCTTGAGAATGAGATGCTTGTCTGTACTTTGTGCTCACATACCTCTGCACGTACAGAACTCGTCTTCTTGTTCCATGTACTGTACTAGTTTATATTTTTATCTTCTCCCTTTCCCACTTTTAAGGATTCCTTCACTTCTCAGACTCTGAACATTTTTGGTCTTTGAGTTACTTTGGGGCTGTTTCTTTCCACCACCACCCAGTCGACCCCCCCCCCCCATACTTTGTTCTTTGACTCTGAGGCTTCAGGTTCCTTCTGGTTGCTTATAAGCGGTGGTGTTTAGCTGCATAAACATAGACACTCTAAAGACTTGAATTGTTTTTTTCTGCCTGTTGTATCATTTGTAATGTGCTGTGCTATATGTGGTGAGGTTTTTAATTGTCTTTCTGTTGCTTTTTTATTGCATTGCAATTTGAATGCCATATAATTCAATTGGTAAGTTTTCTGCACAGACACACATACCTCCCAAATGAAACTTGTGGACCTGAAGGCAGGGACTTTGCAGTTGAGAAGCTGGAAAATGGCTTATTGGGTTAATTTCCAGGGAGAGGAACAGGAGCTCCTTTTGGTGTTAGGCAGTTGATGTTGCATTGCCAGAAGCTAAACGAATCCTAGGGCTGCAGTTATTTCTATGTGGAGATAGCCAAATGATATTAATAGCCAACTGTCATATCTCTAAAATGGCCCCTGAATAACATAACTACTCTATTTTTCAAACATTTCATACAAAATACTGCATTCTGCCTTACAGAAGGTAAGAGAGTGCACCTGACCATAGGTGGCTGACATGCAGAAACTGAGTGGAGAGACTGCTCAGCGTACAAAGAAGCTATTAGCCGGTAACACCAGCATAGATCAACTCTGCTATCCCCTGGATTAGTGAAGGAAATCTCTTGGTTCCTAATTGAACTGGGTTAGTTTGTGGTTTATACCCAATCTGTATTAGCATTCTTAAGTGTTTTCTTTTTAATGTGTAGTCTGCTTTTTAACTATAGTAATATTTAAAACATCTTTAATTAGAATAATTGAAATAACTTACTGCAATTATTCTTTCCTATATGTAGTAAACTGGCACCATTATTAGCTTTTGGGCACAAGGCTTTTGGTAGTTAGCATTTACAGTGGGGGAATGAAATCTTCATCTGTGGCCAAAAGAAGGCGGTAGATGAGCCTTTCAGGGGAGGGTTTTTTGTTGTGTTTACCAGAATGTCAGCACCAAGGAGGCCCTCTTCCTAATAGCCACCTGTTTGCAGGAGCACCCACAGCAAAGGCATTCTAGGTGGCGGTCAGCTTGAGATTAGGCACTTTGTTTCATAGTACAGCAGATGTTCCATAAAAAAAAAAAATTAAAGTCTTTAGGTAGTGCCCTTGCATTTACTAGGTGTGGTGTTCTTAGAAAGAAGCCTTGTTTTTAAGCTTTGGGTGCTTGCTTGCTTCAATTAATAGCTAAGAGAACTGAGCAAGCATTATCCTACAGTAAGGGTAGCCAGTGTGTTTCCTCCGTTGGACTACAACTCCCATCCACCCCAGCAGAGGCCAGTAATTATTATTTATTTATTGTACCCCACCCATCTGACTGGATTGGCCCATCCGCTCTGTGGCCAGGTATGATAGGTATTGTAGTCCAGCAACATCTGAAAGGCAGCATGTTGGGTATTCCTGTTCAACAGAGTGAAAAGCTCTGTTTCTCCTATGTCCACAGCTTTTTAGAAATTTGAACTATCAATAGCAAAACTTAAAAACCTCCTTTCACCTCATTCCCCTGCCAGAGCATGCAGGGCCTGACACCACATTGACATGTGATTTTGTAAAACCTGAACAGTAACAGATTAATTTGAAACTAGCTAATGATGATTTCTAAAGCTGGCTTGTTTAAACTGTGTTTGTTACTAGTTGCAGGTGTGGATGGCATGGCAAGCTGTAGTTAACAAAGCATGAAAGCATTTTGGGTTGTCATATTTTGAAGAGCAAAACAAAGGACACATTTTAACTATGGATTGCTATGACTACTCTCATTTTAAATGCCCCTACTATCTGTAGGCTATAGAAGTTGTGATATATTGCTAATAGCAATGTTCTTAACTTTCAACAATGAAATAATACAAACAATTGGTATCGTATATGAAACTCCTGTATTGGTACAAATATTAGCAAATACCTCATGGTGTGTCACTTTCAGATGCACTTTGTAGATAAGATCTTGTTGAACAACTGCTTATTGCTTAAGAGTCCACAACTATTTGTTTTCACCGCACCCCAGGCTAAAAAACAGTAGAGCTTATTCAAAAAGGCTGCAAGTCATCTGATACATTTGACAGCCACTTCTACACTGCCACTTTAGTGCACTATTATAGTGCCCAGACAATAGACAATGGAGCAGTTACTTTTGCACCATGTAGCCCCCTCTGCATAAGATTGCATGCAGTCTTGCAGCAGGCAGCTGCTCCTCAGTTCCCCAAGGCTCAGTGGCGCTGTTTGCTCCTCGGTTTAACTTAAATGCCATCAGATAGAGCAGTGGATGGTGTCCATGACCCCCCTTTCCTTCCTACCCAACTGCCTTGCACACCTCCATCCTAACAGTAGCTGGGGGGTGGGGAGAGAAGAGAAGGCAGGAAGAGAGGGTATATTGAGGTGTGAGGCACAACTGGCAGAGCAGCAGAACCAATTTTGGGAAGGGAAGGAACTGGCTGAGTCAACGCGAGGTGGGATGAGGCCCACTAGCCTCATTGTTGTCCATTGTTTGCCCACCCTTCATCTTGCTCACGGAGGGGACTTAGTGGGGGCTGCACTCCCCACCCACAACGGCAAGGTGCCTGGTGCGGATTCCTGGTGTTTCCCTCCTTTCTCACACTTCAACAACAACAACAACAACAAAATTCTGAACCTGTTGCCAAATTCTAAAAATCCACCCAGACAGAAAATTTACCCCTGAAAAAGAGGAAGTGTCCAGGAAAAACTGGACATATGGCAGTCCTAATTCAGACTCCTCTTCCTTACTTCACAGGAGGAGGGGTTGGGAGAACCTGAGAACCTGTGCTTTGTGTGCTATCCAAACATGGCCTGTGTCTTCCATTACTATCTCCTTTAACAGGTTTAAAATATTATTGTATAAATTACAGGTAGGTAGCCGTGTTGCTCTGCCATTGTCGAAACAAAATAAAAAAATTACTTCCAGTAGCACCTTAGAGAGCACCTTCTTATTGGTATGAGCTTGTGCATGCACACAAAAGCTCATACCAATAACAAACTTAGTTGGTCTCTAAGGTGCTACTGGAAGGAATTTTATTATTTTATTATTATATAAGTTAGACTGGTTGTTTAAAAGCCTTCTCCCTCCCCAAATAGACTTATCGACTCTGATCTTTTTAACACAGCTCTTCATAAGCATCACAGTATCATTTGAAAATTGCAGTGGCTGCTTTCTTGAAACTTTTCCATGTTCTTTTCAAATGGCCACTTTTATAATTGTCCTTAACTTCAGCTACATGTTACTGCACACACTTAATGCTTTGACACATCTGTATTGTGTTAAAATGCATGTTCCATGTCTGGAAAGAACATAAGCCTTGTAACTTAATCTTTTCTCTTTCTTTGTCAGTTTTTAAATATATCATTTTCTTGGCCTTCATTCAGGGTGGAGCTTTTGGCTTGAAGGCTGGAGGGAGGCTGCATTTCAAACAGTCTCTTGTTGAAAGTAAAACGCCTAAGTAGAATGCTACAGAAATTGAAAATCTTTCCCCTTAAGGCATAAATTTTATCTACGCTGTTGGTTTAGAAGGGCAAATGCTCTTTAAATCAGAGGCTTTCTTAAAAGAGGTTTTTCTTATTTTATTGCCAATCATACATGTGCACGCATGTAAACATGTGGAGATCTCTGGATGCCAGATTGGAGGCTAACATCTCCATCTGGCCGGCCCTCCAGTTTTCTTAAGCAGGTGAGCCGAATAGCTTAGATCAATTTCTATAAGAGTTTATATGGATTTATATCCCACCTTTTTCTCCTAGGACAGGGGTCTGCAACTTTTAAGACAAAAAGAGCCACTTGGACCCATTTCCAAAGAAAAAAAACAACCTGGGAGCCGCAAAACTCATCATTATTAAAATAACTTTTTTGTCACTTTTTTATTATTTCTTTGTTTGACCCCTCAGAATTACTCCTCCTCATAGAAATAAACGTTAAATTAACAAGTTACCTTTTTGTGTGTGTGTGTTCTTCACTCCCCTTCAAAACAGTGACCAGCGTACATGCCCCCTTTCAATGCAGTGACCAGCATACATGCCCCTTACAATGTAGCGGGCAAGCGGGAAGGTGACGTCGGGACGTTGCGTGACTAACGCACGCACCGCCCCCATGCGACGTCACAGCCAGTACAGCGCCCGCCACAGTGGGGAGTGTCGGGGCGCACAATGCGCCTCCTCCCCTCGCTAGTATCTGCCCCGGAGCCGCGGCAAAGGTGTCAAAGAGCCACATGCGGCTCCGGAGCCGCGGGTTGCAGACCCCTGTCCTAGGAGTACATGGTTCATTCCCCTCCTCAGTTAATCCCTACGATGACCCTGTGAGATAGGTTATGAGGCTGTGACTGGCCCACGGCCACTCAGTGAGCTCCATGATTTAGTGGGATTTTGGACCCTGATCTCCCAGGTCCTAGTCCGACACTTTAACCACTTCACCACACTGGCTACCTGAAATAGTTCTTCTATGGGCCAGCTCTATAAATTAAGTGGGTAAAGAAATATGGGGAAGGCAAAATGTCACTGACATATTTTTCTTGAATCTCGAATTAATTTTATTCTGGATTGTTTTATTTGATGTTTCAGTGTGTTGTAAATGGCTTTGAGATTTTTTGTTAAAATGTAAAGTGGTATAGAAATGAAGAACAAAAATGTTACTGCACAAAAGAGCGCATAGACATTCCGTTGTGGAGACCGCAACCACTCTGCACTCACACTCCTCCTTCCCCCTTTTTCAACTCTGCCTTGCTCACAGGTTGCCTTCATTTCTATGCCGCTGCCTCTTATTCTATTCTGTAGCTTTCTTTCTGCACCCCCTCATTTTCATATACTGTACTTTATTGCGTCTTTCAGGTGAATCTTAAGCAGGCCTGTCAGCTAGCATGTTCAGTTAGAGAAGTTGCTGGATTTTGTGTTTGTATGGACGTTTGCTTGTTAATAAAATAATTTCTAAATTAATTGAATCTGGAATTTCATGTTGAAGACATCATAATGTACTAAGAGTAAAATACATGGTTGTGGGAAGGCACAATCCCACTTTCACGGTCAGTGTCACCCCCGGCTCACTCTATTCACATTTCTGCCATTGTTTAAAATCACTACATTTTCTCCATTATTCATGCCTCTGCTGTTGTTTAGAACCACCATTTTCAAACCTGCCTTCTATTTTGCTCCTTCCCCCACCCTGACATGATGCAAATCCAGGATTGCAATGAGGCACCTGGCAGTGATGGCAGAAATACTTCATTAGAAAAACAAATTGTATTGGTAGAAGTACTAATCAATGTTCTAATTAGACATCTGAATCCATCAAATAACCAATTAATACAATAGCAGGGATTCATAAAAAATGTAGCGTCCATAATTTGGCTAATGAAGCCCAAACTTATTTGCCAGAAGACTGTTAGGACACATCTTGGGCTTGCCGATCAGAAGGTCTGTGGTTCGAATCCCCGCGACGGGGTGAGCTCCCGTTGCTCAGTCCCAGCTCCTGCGAAAGCACGCCAGAAGTGCAAGCAGATAAATAGGTGCCACTCTGGCAGGGAGGTAAACGGCGTTTCCGTGCGCTGCTCTGGTTTCGCCAGAAGTGGCTTAGTCATGCTGGCCACATGACCCAGAAAAACTGTCTGCGGACAAATGCCGGCTCCCTCGGCCTGTAAAGCAAGATGAGCACCACAACCCCAGTGTCGTTTGTGACTGGACTTAACTGTCAAGGGTCCTTTACCTTTTTTTTACCAGCTGAGGAAATACTCAATGGGTAACAACTTCCAGCATTATACCATCAATTTCTAGTATATACGGGTATTGTGTTGTCCTCTAATGTATTTTATAGTTATACATTCATTCGATTTAATGAAGTTATGTATAAATTCAGATATTTCTAGTTTAATGAATATGTGAACATATTTTAAAACAAAATTAGTTGTGATTCAGTGGGGTTTTTTTTTCTTTCACTTTTTTAGGGCTAGCGGTAAAGAGTTTTATTAAAACTCCAGTTTTTTAATGCATGGATTTTGTCCAGTAACATATCTATTTTAATTCACTGTCATTCATTGCAAATGTGAAAGAATGGCAAGTTTTTTTAAGAAGCAGGAATTATCTTTCACATTTAAAAATTAACAGTCCTTTTGTTGTGTATTTTCATAGGCTTTGGAGTCCACTTTAGCTGCAGTCTTATATCTACTTACCTGGGAGTAAGTCAAGTAGTTTTTCAGCCTAAAGCACTGTAGTGCTCTCCCAATAGGTCTTAGAAAAACTGTTTTTTTTAAAAATAATCTGGGTTTGATATTCAGTCATGTAGCCAGATTTTCTTCACTTGAGACTCTCAGTCCTAAAATGTTCTTTCATCCGTTTCTGGCTACAAGTGTTGACTCCTCACCACATTCCTTTTAGCATTGCAGCCCTTTGCACACTAATGTGGGAGTAAACTCCATTGATAGCAGTCCACAACAGCCCTTGCCAAGGTCACTATGGTTACGGCCCCTCTCTGTTCTGGAAAGTGTTACTTCCTTCATTTCTGGCAAACACGAATGAGCCAGTAATATGAGGATCAGTAAGGCTTTAAAATTGGTTGTGCTAATTACCTTACATTCCAAAGGTTTGGAAATACAGGAAGCTAGGGAGTTTCTCTGAAAGAGCATTTTCTAATCAGAGCTACTGACCACAGTATCCTTCTGGATCGTCTCAGAAGGTTGGGAGTTGGGCACTGTTAAACAGTGGTTCTGCTCCTTCCTCCTGGACCATGTCCAGAAAGTGGTGGGGTGAGATGAGTGTTCAGACCCCTGGGTGCTCACTTGTGGGGTGCCTCAGGGCTCCATTGTCTCCCCCTTGCTTTTTAATATTTATATGAAACCACTGGGAGAGATCATTGGGGTTTGGGCTGGGTGTTCATCAGTATGTGGATGATACCATCTACAACTAACCCAAAATGCGGCTGCTGGACTGGTGACTGGGAGCAGCTGCTGGGACACCGGTCCTAAAAGATCTACATTGGCTCCCAGTATGTTTCTGTGTACAATTCAAAGTGTTGGTGTTGACCTTCAAAACCCTAAAGGGCCTCAGCCATGTATACCTGAAGGTGCGTCTCCGCCCCCATCATTTAGACACTGAGGTCAAGCTCCCAGGGCCTTCTGGAGGTTACCCCACTGCAAAAAGTGTAGTTACAGGGGAACCAGGGAGAGAGCCTTTTCAGTTGTGGTGCCCAGCCTGTGGAACACCCTCTCATGAGATGTCAAGGACATTAAAAACTACATGACTTTTAGAAAACATCGGAAGGCAGCCCCAGTGGCCGGGGCAATCCAGTCAGATGGACAGGATGCAAATAATGAAAATATTGTTATTACTGAAGTTTTCATAATTCCTCATTTCTCACACCCTCCTACGTTAAATTTCCTATGGCTTCTCTGCCAAGAAAGCAAGGCTTGCCACCTTTATTTTATTATGGTGGCTTCCTCATCTACAAGAACCCTCTTAAATAGGATTGTTAATTAACTGAGTCCCAGATTTAAAACAGAGATGTCATCTTTTAAACAACTGCACTGCATATTTCTTTGATGGTTTGCTTCTTGCACTTCCTGCCAGTATAAGAGCTTTGAGATCTGGGTTGTCTGCATTAATCCTCGCAAAGCACTCCAGTGGTGCCAAGCCCATTCATTAAATTGGAGCGTGTTCTGATCTTTGAACAGTCTGCTAACAAACTGATTTCTTTTATTGACTGCTGGCTTCCTGTTATGGTGCCAGCTTCCCCTTCAATTTAGCTGCAAATGTCCAAAATGGAAAGAACACAGTGAAATGAAAGCATGATAAGGATTAGACAATAAAGAAACTATTCAACCCCTCGCCCTCACCAATATATATACAATAACCAAAAAAACCCCATTCGAAATGTAACAACAACAACAACATAGTTTTACATGACACTGATCACTGTGAACTACTCTAATACTGAAGTAGAAGCCATATTCTAAGCCCTGTTCAGATATTGGTGCACTCTGATAATAGTGTGTAATGTGTTGTGGCTATGTTCTAAGGACACAGTCCTCAACCTCCGAAGTTGATGGGGAGAGGTGGTAGAAGAACTACTGGTGGGAGGTGTGTAGCCCTGCTGTGCTGGAGACACAAAGATCTGCCCTAGCAGGTTGGAAGCTACCACTGGAAGTAAGCCACAATGTTTTATGGTGTTTTGTAGGCTTTGAAACCATGGCATCTTAAAGCCCCATCTTCTGTCCTGCTGGCTTCTGCCAGGCAGAAGGTTGAAAGTCTTTTCCTTTCAACCTTCTGCCTAGCAGAAGCCAGCAGGATCTCTGATGCTCTGGAGCAGGGTTTCCCAACTTGGGTCTCTAGCTGTTTTTGGACTACAACTCCTATCATCCGAAGCTAGCAGGAGGACCAGTGGTCAGGGATGATGCGTGCTGCAGTCCAAAAACAGCAGGAGACCCAAGTTTGGGAAACCCTGCTCTGGAGGGTCAGCTGATCTGTGCCTCTTAGACATCTAAGTCTAGAACCTTGTAAAACCCATAAAAGTTAATTGCCCAATTTGAACAATACTATTGGCTTAATAAGCAGTTATGAAAATAATTGCCCAGGAAATCTTGGAGCAACGTAGTATCCTAAATCCCTGTTTGAATTGGCTTTGAATCCTGACTTGTTCAAAGGCTGGCAACCATCACAGGGCGGGTTACAACATAAAAATATGAAACACAAAACTTAGAGTGATGAATAGGCACTAGGTCTAATGAAGTTAATAAAGAGATTCAGCTGTGTCCTCTGTGACTTGATAGTTAAGAATGAGGGAAAGGAGAGAAGCCCTGCTGAATTCAAGAGCAGAAGCTGGGCTCTGAACTGTAGAAACAATTTAACACCAGTATTACTATTGTTGTTGTTTAGTCGTGTCTGACTCTTCGTAACCCCATGGACCAGAGCTCGCCAGGCCCTCCTGTCTTCCACTGCCTCCCGCAGTTTGGTCAAACTCATGCTGGTAGCTTCGAGAACACTATCCAACCATCTCGTCCTCTGTCATCCCCTTCTCCTTGTGCCCTCCATCTTTCCCAACATCAGGGTCTTTTCCAGGGAGTCTTCTCTTCTCATGAGGTGGCCAAAGTCTTGGAGCCTCAGCTTCACGATCTGTCCTTCCAGTGAGCACTCAGGGCTGATTTCCTTAAGAATGGATAGGTTTGAACTTCTTGCAGTCCATGGGACTCTCAAGAGTCTCCTCCAGCACCATAATTCAAAAGCATCAATTCTTCGGCGATCAGCCTTCTTTATGGTCCAGCTTTCACTTCCATACATCACTACTGGGAAAACCATAGCTTTAACTATACGGACCTTTGTTGGCAAGGTGATATCTCTGCTTTTTAAGATGCTGTTTAGGTTTGTCATTGCTTTTCTCCCAAGAGGCAGGCGTCTTTTAATTTTGTGACTGCTGTCACCATCTGCAGTGATCATGCTTATGTTCTGATTTTGTTTCCTTATTCAACAACTTTTATTTCTCTCCATGTCCACTGAAGGATAAAGTGGAGAAAAGTGGTAGGGGCCAGTGTATTCATTTAAACTTTAGCAGATGAATTAATTGGAATACTTTTGATTGATTGATTTTTATTCCACAGAACCACTGAAAAGGTGCTATGAATGGTGAATCTAGAGCAGAGGTGGTAACCTCACCACCTCCAGCAGCCCCTCATAAAGAGAGGTATTTTGATAGAGTGGATGAAAATAACCCAGAGTACTTGCGAGAGAGAAACATGGCTCCTGACCTTCGCCAGGATTTCAATATGATGGAACAGAAGAAGAGAGTCTCCATGATCCTTCAGAGCCCAGTAAGGATAAATACTTAGGCATGACTTTAGAAGAGAGCTAACAAAAAAATCAGTTTTTTAAACATTTCCTCAAAAAGGCAGCATTAATTTGTGTGGCAGAATTCAAAGTGACTTAAGGCACATTGTGTATGTTTGTGGCACACAGGAGCTCCTCATTTGTTTTTTTGCAGTGGCAGGTACTTTTGTTGCCTTGGAGTCCTCCAAATCTCAAGTTTCAATCAAGTTCAGGCTGATTAATTACAGTGGACGTTGAAATATTCTTGGGAAAGGCTTCCTGTTGGTGAAAGCATCCTAACAGCCTTTTGCATCTTACAGTTCTATTGTATTTTTTCATTATGCTGTGTATTGCCCAGGCAGCTAAGAAATCTAGTGAATGACATAAATAAATCCCAGCTATGGTCTCATTCCAGCAAGCATCCATGTTTTCTGCATATATTGCTGCTGAAACCAAAATAGGGGGTGGGGTGGGAGGTGGAGTGAAACCATTTAGCTCTGGTGTCATTAAGGTATCAGGAATTTCAGTAACTCTAGGCTGCTTTATACAAAATTATTTTCTTGTACAATATAGTTTCCATGTAGAAAATGACAGGTTACATAGTTACCTGTGACAAAAGCATCTGGTGATACAGAACAAAAGCCACAAGTTCTTGTAGCACAAAGATATAGCCGAATCGAAATGTAAACTTTACTTCTTAATGCTGTATCTGTGCCGTTTGTTGTACACAAGTTTGGTCTCTGTAGTAAAATTGCTCTTTGTGAAGCAGTCCTCAGTTGTGTTGAGCTGCCAACTTGCAGTAAGAGTAATTCTCAGTTGAATAAGTTGGTTAAAGCTTCTCGATGTACAGTGGTGCCCCGCAAGACGAATGCCTCGCAAGACAGAAAACCCGCTAGACGAAAGGGTTTTCCATTTTGGAGGTGCTTCGCAAAACGAATTTCCTATGGGCTTGCTTCGCAAGACGAAAATGTCTTGCGAGTTCCTGCGGGTTTTTCTTTCCCCCCCCTTTTTCTAAGCCGCTAAGCCGCTTATCTGCTTATCCGCTAAGCTGATAAGCCGCTAAAAGCCGCTAATAGTGCTAATAGCGCTAATCCGCTAAGCCGTCAATGGGCTTGCTTCGCAAGACGAAAAAAACGCTAGACGAAGAGACTCGCGGAACGTCTTGCGAGGCACCACTGTAATGTGTTATTTATTTTTGAAATATTTCTGACATCCTTCAATATAAATATTCTCAGGGCTGCTTAAGCAATAATAATACAATACAACAAGAAACTAATAAAATTTCAAAATTTGGATGAAAACGGGCAACAACAATGAAAAGAATCATAGTTAACTGTTGAAAAACTTCAGAGAATAAAAGTCTTTGCTTAGCACCTTAAAATACAGTGAAATAAACACAAGGTGAGCCTCTCTGGAAGAACAATTCCCTAAACAAAGGGAGAGTCCTCTTCCAGACATCTCACTTCTCACCATGAGAGCACCCGATCCCAGGATGCAGTCAAGCTGCTATGAAGCTACTGGGTTTAAGTAACAGTAGTATATGGGGCACAATGTTGATAAGAACTTGTGTGTCTGTCTCTTCTGCCTCAAGTCCCTTATTCAGACAGTGCACCAAAAAAGCAGGAGCAGGCTCAATAATTATTCCTAGAGAGATGCTTCTGTCTGTGAGAAGCATTAATGACAAGAGATGTGGAAGGGACGAATTAAGAGAATCCAATTTGCTTGAGGTTCTCCAGTATTTCGGTGTCTAACGTGGTATTCTATTGTTAGGCATTTTGTGAAGAATTGGAATCGATGATCCAGGAACAATTTAAGAAAGGAAAGAACCCAACAGGTCTACTGGCTTTACAGCAGATTGCAGATTTCATGACGACAAACGTTCCAAATGTCTACCCAGCAGCACCTCACGGTGGAATGGCTGCCCTTAACATGAGTGAGTTCCAGCAGATATTTTGGGAGTGGATAGGGATTGCAGCTGGTGAATTCAAAGCTAAGAGTGGACTAATCCAAACATGAATGTAAACAGAGCAGTTTTGAAACAACTCGTTTAGTGAGAACTGGCTCTAATTTTGTTTCAAGAATTTATTGTATTAAGATTAGGAAATTAGGAGATGTTGTAATAAGTGCTGGAATGGTTTTGTTATGCTTCAGTGAAAGAGGATAGATGTAGATTTCAGTTTTAAAAGAGAAGTTCCTCATTAAACGGGTGTGGTGCCTTGCATCAGCTGAAAGGATTCAGATTTCATATTGTGAATTGACTTGATATTGTGTTAGCCTCCTGTTGGAATGAGAGTATGGCCACACCATTTAGACATTGTTATTAAGAGATGTAAACCATATTGGGCATGTCTTTCCTTTTCCCCAGGTCTTGGCATGGTGACCCCTGTGAATGATCTCAGGGGTTCAGATTCAATTGCTTATGACAAGGGCGAGAAACTGTTGAGATGCAAGTTGGCAGCCTTTTACAGACTAGCTGACCTCTTTGGGTGGTCACAGCTTATTTACAATCACATAACAGTGAGTATTAAATCATCTATATCTATATTTTTCCTTTTTATTTGTCGTTTAGGGTAGAATAGGAATAACCAATTTTGGAGGAGTCCAGTCGTTTGAAACAACTTAATTTATTTCATACAACACTTGATTTTAAAATACCTCATAGCGGTTTACAAAACTTTATCTGGCCGCTAGTGGCCCTTATCAATTTTGGATCTGGGTGTAATAGAAAATTGTCTTCATTTCATTTGCGGGAGATAGGGAAATGGGTTTCTGCATGCAGTTCATATAACTTCATGTGTTGCTGTATATTTATGTTCTGGAAGGCAAAAGATCATTGTTTCTTGAGGGGAGGGGATCTTTCAGAGACCTTTTTTGCAGTTTAAAAAACTTGTTTTAATTTTATTGTATGTTGTATATTTTTGTAATCTGTTTAGAAGTTTTATTTACAGTTAAGGGATATACAAATTATGCTAAAGAAAATTACTTAGTTGGTGAATGTTCTAGCTCCTGGTTATAAATACTAAGTACTGTACTAGCGATGATTTTACTGCTAGTTTTTATTAAAAACCATGGGTGACCGTGAAGGGATTGAATTGCTTTAGGTCCTGGAGTTGTGCCCATAGAATAACCCTAACACCACTTCCCAAAATTAAGAAGTTGTCTGTTCATGGTTAAGAGAACAGATGAAATGGTAAAGATGCTAATACTGAAATTCACACTGCAGTTTGGAAATATTGGTTGCCTGCTGATATGTCCCAACTAATTCAATAAAATGGAGATTTGAAAAGTCTTCATACTAAAATAAGATTTTGGAAAAGTTTACCCTTGTTTCCTTAGATAGAAATGAAATTTAATAAACAGTAACAGTATTTATCTTACTATAAGCAATTTTTTATGCTCCATTGACAAAGTAGTGGGACATCTACTGTATCTCTTTTAAAATCTAGTATAACTGTTGGAACTTCACATCTTAAGTGAAACCATTTGGCCTGTGTGCTCCAGATGTCTATACTGTGAGTAATTTATTGGCACCCATGTCATTAATGCTTGAGAAGAATGAATAGCATCACAATGAGCTTACTCATGTGCCAAATAAGCATTAAACTACAGCTGTAGTAAGAATTGAAGTCACTCTTGTTTTTTATTATAAAGCTTAATTGTGAAGAGGTTTCCAGACTTCTGATTTTCTCTCGTGGTTTTTCTTAACAGTTGAAGCCCTCCGAACAGTGATGGAGGAGGTGAAAATTGGTGAAAATAGCTTATTCTCCCTGTTCTGTGAGAAGCAAATTTTGCTAGGTTGCCAGCCCTTCCACAAATAGCAGTCCCTACACAAAGACTGCTCTTGATCAAACCATTGTTTTCCCAAATCTGCTGTCTGAATACCAAACATACAGTGGTGCCTCGCAAGACGAAAATAATTTGTTCCGCGAGTTGCTTCGTCTTGCGATTTTTTTCGTCTTATGGAGCGCGGATTCCCCGGGTATTAACGGTTTTACGAAAAAGGAAGCAAACCCGCAAGACGTTTTCGTCTTGCGAAGCAAGCCCATAGGGAAATTCGTCTTGCGAAGCACCTCGAAAAACTGAAAACTCTTTCGTCTAGCGAGTTTTTCGTCTTGCGAGGCATTTGTCTTGCGGGGCACCACTGTATTAGGATGTGCATGTTTTCAAAAACAGATTTGTCTTACTCACACTTTACACTTTTGTGAGCATACCTTAGATGTGATTTGTGAAGCAATTCATGGGGAAAGTGTTTGGCACTTTTCCCTTCTTGGGCCTGCCTGCTGGAGCCAGCAACAGAGAGAGATGGAGAGAGGCAGTGTCCCAATTAGAAAGAAACGAGGCTTTGAGAGGAGGCTGCAGGTCAGTTTTGTCTTTCCCACCTTTGACTTCTGGTTGGGCAGACAGAGCGTAAGCCTGCAGTCCTTTGCCATATGCTTGGTGCTGTTTGTTGTTGGCTCATCCTCTGGGCCATGTGAGTGACAGACCCACACCCTGCCCTGATCTCAACTAAGTGTAAAATGTAAGAGAGGGGTGTAACACTTCAAAGGTGAAGGCCTCAAGGATTTCCTCGCAGGAGATTACTTTAGAGGATCTGTCACATTCTCCAGTGTCTTTCCTCCCAGGCTATTTCATACTTATATGAAATCACTCCTGTCCATTGCCTGGCGGTGAAAGTCTCCCACCCTCAACACTTAGTTTCCAGGGGTATTGCAGAGGGTAGATGTGTATGTTAGAAATGTTCATTTAGTTAGAAGTACTCTTCCTCTTAATTTAAGGTTGGCTAAAAGCCATCTGCTTTGATGGGGGAAGAATGAACTGGTCCTCTAATTCCAGTTCACAGCCATATTCACCCCCACATTGCTGCAGGTGAAGGAAGGAGTTCGGTTGGGCATGTTTTTTGAAACTTGGCCATTACCCCAATTCCTACAAACTGGAAGTAGTCTGCTGAAAAGGCTGTGTCAAATCTCTTAACTAGCCACTTGGCATTGAGGTAGAGAAGAAGATGGAAACTTCATGAATGAAGTTAGAGTTCTCTTGTGTGCAAAGGGTTTTTTCTTCCTGTTCACACCAGTTTTGCTGATTAGATTTGAGACTGCAGGATAAACGTAAATAGTGGCTGCTTTGGGAATGTTCATAGGTTCAAAATTAAGTGACATGTCTATTCTGGACCTTTCTAGAGTCCCTTCACTTCTCATTAGAACTTCATAGGAATTATGAATTGATCTCACTTGAATTGATCACTATGAATTGATCTTCACGAGAATTGATCTCGTGGATCTCACTGCCCTTCACTCTCAGAGCTGGTAATTGTCATCGTGCTATAGGCATTATGGCCCAGAGATGACAACTTCTATTAGCCAGACCAGTGTGACCAATGGTTAGAGTTGATGGGAATTGTAATCTAACATCTGGAGGGCACCAGGTTGGGAAAGTCTGGTCTAAACTCTCACTAATGTTGGTAGTCTGAGTGTGAAAGCATTGATGTTCCAACATGTATCGTGAAAACAAAGTATGTGTATTCTTACATGTACTTATGTTCCAAGTTCTCAAGTCCAGGAGGTGGGAAGACAGTCTGTTCTAGATGGGGTTACACTCCCCTGGAAGAAGCAGGTTTGTTGCTTGGGGACGTTTCCGAGCACAATTCAAAGTGTTGGTGCTAACCTTTAAAGCCCTAAACGGCCTCGTTCCAGTATACCTGAAGGAGCGTCTCCACCCCCATCGTTTTACCCGGACACTGAGGTCCAGCACCGAGGGCCTTCTGGCAGTTCCCTCACTGCGATAAGCCAAGTTACAGGGAACCAGGCAGAGGGCCTTCTCGGTAGTGGCGCCCTCCCTGTGGAACGCCCTCCCACCAGATGTCAAAGAGAAAAACAACTACCAGACTTTTAGAAGGCATCTGAAGGCAGCCCTGTTTAGGGAAGCTTTTAATCTTTGATGTATTGTAGTGTTTTAGTATTTTTTTGGAAGCCACCCAGAGTGGCTGGGGAAGCCCAGCCAGATGGGTGGGGTATAAATAATAAATAATAATAATAATTATTATTATTAGGATACTCCTGGATCCAACATGGTCACTTGAGGCCCTGGTGGCCTCAGTGGCTAGGAGTGGCTATTTCCATCTGTTTAAATTGTTCTAATTGTAACAAGCCCTGAGAGCTGTTGGTGAAGGGCAGGAAATACACTTTTAGATCCTACTACTACTATGTGTAATAATGATTTTTTCCAGTGCATCTGAATTATATGCATTTTGCAATGTCTAGATTTTGTCTTTTTTGTAAATCAGTTATTTAAAGTGATGTTTCCTTGTTTCTACATACTCAGTTTTCATTCTTTTTTCTTGGTCTTTTTTGTAGGTCAGAGTAAATTCAGAGCAGGAACACTTTCTCATTGTGCCTTTTGGGCTTCTCTATAGTGAAGTTACTGCATCCAGTCTGGTAAGTGAAAGACTCTTTTGTTCAAACAAATCAGAATCCTGAACATCGGATCACAATACAGCTCCATTTAGATGTGACAGAGCACTATTAAAGGCAATGGAACAAGTTAGTCATTAGTAACTTAAGGCCAGTTGCTATCAATATAATTTGGTCACAACTGACCTTGGATTGGGACTGTAGTATTTAATCACTCCATCTCTTATGTGCAAGGGTATTCTGCACTTTCTACTTTTAAACTTTTAATCTTATAATCATCCATCTTGTTTGAGCAGCCATTTGGACAATATATGTTTAAATCAAGATTGATGGGACAATTTTTATTATTAATATGAGCTGACTTGACAATGTTTCCTTTTTCCTGTATCTGCAAAATAATAATGATGATGATGATGATGATGATGTTGAATTTGTAACAAGTTCTTCCCTACAGTCAGTTTGCAAGCTATTTCTTTGTGGTATTTATGTAGTCATAGCAGTGGGTTGTGCGCCTGTGCAAAGAAGCATCTAAAACTCCTAGCACTTTAGAAAATAGGATCTAGTACTTGTCCCTTCCTTTGAGTGGGCAGACCCCATGTGGTAAGAGCAAGTAAGACTACTACCCTGTAGTCTTCCTTTGACCACTGCCTGAACAGCATCTCACCACCTGTGTTTTTGGGAGGTAAAATTAGTTAAGTAGAGAGTTAGGATCACCTCCTTGTAAATTATACTCATTCCTTTTTCTTGTTTGCTGAACACTTGAGATTTAGATGCTGCATCCTTTCCTACGTAGCTCAGGGTCCGTCCCCACCCCCATCCCAGGAATGGGGAAGTGTGAGAACCCGGTTTCTAAAGTTCTGGAAGTTTTCAAGATGTTAGTTTGCACAGACCAGAACCTGTATATTAGACAGCAAATAAGATCACTCAAAGAGTGCTGGTTTTACTGGTAAATTATTTGTGCTGCATTCACACAGCAGTTCATTACTGGCATTTCTCTAAATGTCCTGCAATCTCTTACCACGACTCTCACTGTGGACCCTCACTGTGCGCAGTAACCTGAGCCTTTTCATACACGAACTTACTTGCCAAATCTGTCCAGTAACATGCATAAGAGAGGAACCAGATTCATCCAGGTGCATTGTGGGGCATGAGCCAGCATCACCAACTCATGTGAATTTAACTCAATAAACACTTTCCTTAACATACAGGTACTGCATTGCGAGAAGAACATTAGGAGGTCAGGACAGAAGCACTAATGCAATACACACCCCATGCGTGAATGCAGCCTAAGACATGTTTTTTAAAACATTTCTTTTTTAAAAAAATAAACTTTCCAATAGTGTTAATATGAAAATGGTAAGAACTCCTAAAAAGTTGCAAAATCCTTCTAATGTTAAATTGCACAAATGTTTGAGGTGTTATGAATGACATTTTAATCCTGCTTTCAACATGATTACTGTTCTTTTCATCATCAAATAAAAGAATATGTGAAAACCTATAAAGATGCAAATAATTCTGAAAAGCATATTATCTGTCTGTAAAGTCTCTAGTTGGCTGTAGTCATTCCATGGATCTTGGGCCTCTTAAAAAACCCCTCTAATCTCAACAAACCTTTCTACAAGCTCAGCACAGCCACTCAGATATATTGAGAGAATGTGGTGATTTTTCATTATCTGGGCCCAAATACTTTGACGATTAAAATTAGGTGTTCGTTTTCCTCCCCTACATTCCACCATAATACAGAACTATGCTTGCAATGCAAAATATTTCTAATGTATTTGTGTAAACACCTTCGAAGAGTAGCATAAAATAAACCCCTGTAAAAGCCTTTTCAGTGGGAGTGAGGGGCACTCCCCCCCCTGCCGTTTTCCCCACAAGAAGAGAAACTGCCAGCAGCATCTCCCTGCTGCTTTCACCCCTTGTGAAAGCCCAACGCAAGGGGAAAGAAGCCCCTTGCCCCCCCCTCCTGGGGGTACTTGCCAGAGGGGGTAGGGTGCTCTGGTGAGCGACTGATCAACTGGTTTGTTCCTCTCCTTATTTGATGTGACTGCTGCTTTTGTATCCATCTTATACAGTGGTGCCTCGCAAGACGAAATTAATCCGTTCCGCGAGTCTCTTTGTCTAGCGTTTTTTTCATCTTGCGAAGCAAGCCCATTGACGGCTTAGCAGATTAGTGCTATTAGCGGCTTTTAGCGGCTTATCGGCTTAGCGGATAAGCAGATAAGTGGCTTAGCGGCTTAGAAAAAGGGGGGGGAGGGGAAAAAAAAACCCATAGGAACTCACAAGACATTTTTGTCTTGCGAAGCAAACCCATAGGAAATTTGTTTTGCGAAGCACCTCCAAAACAGAAAACCCTTTCGTCTAGCGGGTTTTCCGTCTTGCGAGGCGTTCGTCTTGTGGGGCACCACTGTATTTGTTTTCATTGAGGGGGATTTGAAAATATTGAGCCTGTTTCTCTCCTGCAATAGGACAGTAGGCTCATTTCTAGAATTAATGCTATTTTATGTTACCAGGTTAAAATAAATATTCAAGGTGATGTTGTTGATCGTGGAAGCACTAATTTGGGAGTTAATCAGGCTGGCTTCACATTGCACTCGGCTATTTATGCAGCTCGCCCTGACATTAAGTGCATCGTTCATATTCACACGCCGGCAGGAGCAGCGGTAAGAAGTTCCTTCTTCCTCTAGTGGTGGGGAAATTCCATGTAAAGTACTGCACTGCACCAGTCCAGGAGGAGAAAGAACACATGGGGTACTTATTTCCCAATCCAGAAAAGTAGGGGCATTGAGGGGTAGAAATTACAAAGCTTTTTAAAATACAGAAAATAAACCCTAAATGTATCTAAGAGAAATAAATTTTCATATTTAAAATTCTTTGTGTTTACTCTGGAGATAAACTTGAAAGCACTGTGTAGGAAGGTCAAGACGCCATCACCCAGCATAGGACACTGTGTCTTCTTGGTCAGTCTTGGGTCGGAAGAACAGATTACCCTAATCTTCAACACAACAGCCTTCTAGAAAAAATTGACACATTTGCTTCATCTGATGGGGCCTTTGGGAGTTGTGTTCTGCAGAGGACTATGCACCCCAAAAGAATCTGTCTTAGAGGATTAATGAAATTAGGGTTTACATCCTGGGATGCATTTGTTTTTGACATTCCTATGCTAGCTGTCCTCTTCTATTTGAGGAGAGAAATGGAAAATCTATACCAGGGGTGGCCAACTCCCAAGAGACTGCAATCTACTCACAGAGTTAAAAACTGGCAGTGAACTACCCCCTTTTTGGGGGTTCAGGTCAAAGCTGTTGAGCTTTTTTTTTTAGGAAGGAGGAAAGCCCATTTTTGGGGGGGTTGGGGGATCTATCAGTGATCTACCGCAGACATTCAGTGATCTACCTGTTGGGCATGCCTGATCTACACTAACTGCTTAATTTCTGTTATTCAGGAGGGCAGGTATGCTGCCCTGTATCTTACCAACTTTCTGCAAATGGAGTTGTCTGCTTACATCATTAAGTAGAACAGAGTCTCTCTGTGTGTTCTGTCTACCACAGATATGTTTTATTCCATTAGGACAAGGGTGAGGAACCACTTTGGGGCAGAGGGCCAGATCCAGAAGTGGCCAGCCCTTTGCAGGTCTCATTGGCAGGTGTATGTAGCTGCACAGCTAACATAGCAGGTGCACATGTAAGGTGTGGAACCTGATCCCTATCCAAATCAGCATGGCTTGAAATTGGTGCCCCTTTCTTGTAATAGACAAAGTTTTGATCTTATTTTATCTGAGGAACCAGCTCCTGTCTATTTCCTACTTCCTCTCTCTGCTTCACTGTGCATGGGCCTGCAAAGTTTGCGGTATTTCTATTTCATCCCACTGGAGGTTCTTCATTTTCATATTTTGCCTCCTTAGGTCAGGTTTTGGTCATTTTTAGAGTTTGTCTAAGGCAGGCATGGGGAACTTTGACCCTTCAGACTTTGTTAACTACAACTCCCATCAACCCTAGTAAGTATGGCCAATAGCAAGGGGTGATTGGAGTTGTAGTTCTTAAACGTCTGGAGGGCCAAAGATTCCCCAAACCTAGTTTAGGGGTTGATGAGAGGAGTGCCTCTTCTGGCAGTGAAATTTGGAGACTGCCTTCCTAGCCCTGAAGGAGGGGCCTTTCTCCATACTGTCATCCTTCTGCCAAGAATTTCTTTTTCTTCGTAAATGTCTATTTATGAAACCTGTTGTCATCTTCTTAGGTGTCAGCAATGAAAAGTGGTCTCTTGCCAATCTCTCCAGAGGCACTGTCCCTTGGGGAAGTAACCTATCATGATTACCATGGGATTCTTGTAGATGAGGAGGAGAAAGTGTTGATTCAGAAGAATCTGGGCCCCAAAAGCAAGGTCAGTGTCCAAACGTTATCTAAGGCGCAAAAGGCAAGCAGAAAGTCTGTTTTGTTTTTCTTCTTACTTGTGCATCACTTTCTTTCTTTATCTCCTCTCCAAGGTTCTCATACTCAGAAATCATGGTTTGGTATCAGTTGGAGAAAGCGTGGAAGAGGCTTTCTACTATATTCATAATTTGGTCGTTGCTTGTGAGATCCAAGTAAGCATGCTAAATTGTTTTTTTGTTTTTTAACCTCATTATTTATTTATTTATCTTCATCAGTTTTAAAAAACTCAGGCTGGTAATGCGTATAGCAGACAGTGTAATGAAAAGATTTATTTGCTGAAACTATATGGCAGGTTTTTATTTTAGCACTGTAAGTGAATGGTAATGTTGAATTAAATTTATTGGATTAGTAGTTTTATCTTTAAAACCCGGCCAGATGTGGCATATAAAAAAATAAATATTATTGCTATTATTAAATGGCACTTTGATTAGAGACATTGTAATGAAACATTTAGCATAATTATTGATTAGACATTGAAATATGTTTGATTTATTCAATATCACAGAAACTTTTATCTGTTTTGATTACTTTAAGGTACGTACTCTGGCCAGTTCAGGGGGGGCAGACAACTTAGTGCTCTTGGACCCTGGAAAATACAAGGCTAAGTCTCGTGGTCATGAGCCTCTAGCAGGGGAGGGGACAGCATCTTACCTCAAATGGCAGACTGGAGAGCAGGAATTTGAAGCTCTTATGCGAATGCTTGATAATTTGGTAAGAGAAAATCTACTATTCATCTGATTTTTAGCATCAGAAAGATCTTGTAACATATGCTAATGGTCTCAAGGGTTTCATTTCTGTTTAGACAATGTACATAATTAAAGGACAAATAAGTCTAGGAAGAAAAGCACTTTCTGAGAATGCCAGGAGTAGGTTGTGGAGCTCCATCTCCAATGGCAGCTGCCAAGAGGCTCGTCCTTAACTGTATTGTACCCTGATCTCCTTTATAGCAAGAACAAAACAAAATTGCTGTAGACTTGCAGTAATTCAGCATTATTATTATTTATGGGTTTTTAAAATGTGTAACACACCCTTCAAACAATATTCCAGGGTGATTATTTAAAAACAGAACAGAAACGAAGCAATATAATTCTAAAAGAGAAAAAAATAAACCAGATTAAATTTAAACAACTAAAAAGCTTCGACAAATAAGGTTTTCTCCTGTTTCTGAAATGGCATTAGCATACACACCAGGTGAACTTCCCTAGTGGGAGGATTCAGTAATGCACACTGGTGATGGTATGCAAGTAGATAATAATTAGAGGGTCACCACCAAAGAGGCCCTTTTCCGTGGTAGCCACCTACTGCACCTCAGGTGACAGGGGCATCTGGAGAAGAGTTTCTACTGAAGGTGGGCAGGCACAGGTGGAGACAGGCAGACCTTCAAATTCTCATTCTGTGTTCTTTAACAGAGTCTGATACTCCCAGCCTCCTCCTGATCTTTTTTTTCAATTGGCATTGCCCAGTTTACAAGTGGTCACTTGGATGCCTTGTGTTTTTATATCATAGAAGAGAAGAACTGAGACTTGGACATATGTTCTAGTTCATATTTATTACTCTTAAATGCAAACTGTACTTGTTTCGTTCAAAGGAGCTTTGGACTGACATAATACTGATTCACACATGGGCATGCCAATATAATTAAAGTGCTTCAAAGCATGTTTCGTAATTTGATGTATTTGTGTGAACTCAGATCACCAAAATGGCAAAGATACTCAAGGGCAGAACTTGGCATGCATGTATAAATGTTTCCATAATGGCTGTGTCAGTAAATTTGTTTAACGGGTAGGTTTTGAGGCCATGTTGACAGTGTTCTGCTATGGTGTTTCCTTAGGGTTACAGAACTGGCTACCCCTATCGATGCCCTGCTTTGAGAGAGAAATCTAAAAAATATAGTGACGTGGAAATCCCTGCTAGTGTCACGGGGTATTCTTTTGCTAGCGATGGGGACTCGGGCACCTGTTCTCCTCTGCGGCATAGTTTTCAGAAACAGCAACGAGAGAAGACAAGGTGGTTGAATTCTGGCCGAGGAGATGATGCTTCTGAAGAAGGGCAGAATGGCGGCAGCCCCAAGTCGAAGACTAAGGTGTGGACGAACATTACACACGATCACGTGAAACCCTTGCTGCAGTCTCTCTCGTCCGGTGTCTGCGTGCCAAGCTGTATTACCAACTGCTTGGTCTGTGCCTACCTTACTGTTCATAGTTAGATGATGTAGAGCAACTTTGGGTGGCAGGCACTGTGAGGCTTTGGGAATAAAATACAACATTAACTCCTCCCTCTTTCCTGTCTAATCTGGCTTCACTTGAAACATTCCTTTCTAATATGCTCTAGTAATGAAATTTAGACCTGCGTTCTCATTGCAATTTGAATGGAAGGGTGCAGAGAGCTATACATTTAAGACTGCTAAGCCAACAATAAATGAACAAGCCAATGTCTTATTGGTTCTGTTTTATATATTCAAGTTACTTAAATGGTTTTTTATCAGAGAAGTTTTGGTTGTACTTTCTGGGAAATATCCTAGTTAAAACTTAAAGTAAATCAGTTTTTAAATTTTTGTCTAAATTATGAACACTTCTCAACACAGAATTTAGCTGGTCTACGAATCTGTATCCAGGCTGCCTTTTCATAATTTGTGGTATTTGTTTTAAGTACTTGGCCAATTACCACATTTTAGTTAAATCCGTGGGCCTGATTTGGATCGTATTGAAGTGCCTTTTATCTGATCTGTGGATTACCAAAAATGACGAGAGTTTTAACCCCACAGGCTTTATTTCCTCTTAAGGCCTTTTGCTTCCTAATAAATTGACCTCTTTTGCTGCTCTCCCCACTATGCTTCTGTCTGTCCTAAAGCCTCCCAGTGTTCACAGCCTTCTGCATGAATTGTTGCATGTAAGTAGATGGCCATAATTTGAAAATCTTTCCTCTAGTACCAGCTGGGTGTGGCATGACTAAAGTGCAGCTCAGGCAACCACCAGGCACTGTTCGGGGAAACTTCGTTTAACATTGCTGTTTACAAAGTTAAAATATGCACTTCAGTCTTGACTTAAAGGTTTTCAAATGCTATCGTGTGGATAGCTGTTTGGAAATGCTTATTGTGAAAGTGTATACTATTCTATTCTAAAATCCAGATTTTGTGCATGATGCCGGCTTTAAAGTGGCTGATTGATACATTAGCTGACAATGTAGGAACTTGAGACAAGAACATAAGAGTCCTTCATAGCCATTCTAGTGATAGTACAGATCAGTGTTGAGCATGAAAAATCATATTGTTCAAAAGTTGTTAACTTTCTCCTGTTCTCCTTTGAATACTTTCATTTGCTGTCAGTGGAAAACCCCCTAAATCTTGGTTGCTTTTTTCTCCCTTTCAGAATGATTAATGGGGAATGTAGTTGCTCTTAGTCAAGGTAGTGCCATCTAAAAATCCACGGAGAAAATGGAATCCAAAGGAGAGATTCTTTGTGTGGTGACTCCCTCCCCTTTTGCTATCCTATATCTAGTACTGTCAAACCCTTCTTTTATTCTAGAAAGAGTTAGTGCCCTATGTTGTAAGAATATTGATGAGAGTTTGTGTGTTTTGAACACATGTAATGAAGTGAATATCTGAAATAAGTATAAAATGAAAGAATCACTTGAAACCATAAACTTGTTTTAATATTTTGCTAGAACAATGTAATCTTACTCAGTTTGTGTATTTGATTTTTAATGCTCTTAAATATTTTTAAAGTACCAGTTATACTAAGGTTCTTAATACTGTTGTTAAATATCTTTAATAAAAACCTGGAGTTATTTTTATGTGAAAAGATAAGAATCAGTGAGTATCCATAGCTCCATGTTCATTCCATTTTTTTACTTCATACTTGCAAAACATTTTTTTAAATTCTGTTGCTTTTTTTTAAGAGTTCTATTTCTGGCTATCTTTTGTCTTAAAATTATTTTGGGGGAATAGCATCTTTAAACGGGTTTGTTTCAGTGTTCAGTACATTTTCTGTGCAATAATTGGTGTATAATTTATGAGACTGAGCGCTGAAAAGATCGTTGTGGCACAAAGTCGCCTTCCAACATACTAAATGTACTGGCCATATGAAACAACCTTCTGTAAAGAAATCATGGAAGTGCTTTGTGTATGGGTTTTTATTTTTTGTAATCTTTGAATCTGTAAGCTTTATACAAACTATTTTGACATCACCAAACTCCTTCCTTAGGCTGATCCATCTATTTGCCTGTGCAAAAACAATTCTGAAAACTACATTGAGTTTTGTTTTGAATCCAAACTTTGGTGATGCCCACTCTTTCCTCATAGTACAGAATCGTTCACTCAACCTGGTTATTGACATCACACTGCTTTTCATATTCCTGTCATCTTGTGCTTTCTGTTGGCTTTGATGTGTCTAAATATCAGGGAAGTGAATCAATGATGTGGAAATTAAAAGACAGTCGAGGAAGTTTGGCATTGTTGATAGATTTATATTTTAATGGCTCAGTCCTGTACTGAGCCTCCATCTGCACTATACATTTAAAGCAGTATCATTCCACTTTAAACAGCTATGGTTTCTCCCAAAGAATCCTGGGAACTTGAGTTTCTTACAATTTCCAGAGTGCTTTAACAGTCAATCACTTTCCCCAGGGAACTCTGTAAACTGCAGCTCTGGAAGGGGGAATAGGTGGCCTCTAACAACTCTTAGCACCCTTAGCAAACTACATTTCCCATGATTCTTTGGAGGAAGCCATAACTGTTGAAAGTGGTATGATACAGCTTTAAATGTGTAGTGCAGATGGGGCCTGAGTATGGTTAGACTTACTTCCAGAAAAGTACAAAGAATTGCAGCCTTCTGTGGTTAATACAAATAGCAAAGTAACATTTTATCTAGTTCACATTTCTTGGAGTATTGTTAATATAGACAATCAGAAAAATCAACAAGATCTTTTGACGCATTTTTCAGGACCTTGTGATATACTTCACTCCTTTTCATATTTAGTTTTTTGAAATATTTGCTCTGAATTACAAAAATTACAGCTTAACAGCTGTTTCAAAGCTGAGAGATGGTTATGTCTTTACAAATACTGGAAGGCAGTCATTGATTCATTTCTCGGTTCTGTATATGCATGATTTACTGTGCTGTAAACTTGCTTCTATGAATGTTCTAGCCATTACAGCAATTTTGATTTTATGTAATTGTTCTTGATATTACAGTGGACTAAAGAGGATGGACATAGAACTGCCACCTCTGCTGTCCAAAATCTATTTGTTCCATTGAACACTAACCCAAAGGAAGTCCAAGAAATGAGGAACAAGGTTTGTACCGGCAATCTATCTATAATCTCTGAATGTTTTTTATAGTCCACATTGAAAGTACGCCTATATCATAGCTGAAATCTCAAGAGAATCAAAAATAAAGACAAAATGCCTTAAAAATATAAGTGCTAATTAGACGAAACATTTCTCCTATGTGGGATTTGACTTTTCAGTTTGTAATAAGTAACTTACAGGCCATATTTGCTAAACAGTCTCTTATCCCTTTCTCAAGTTGGCAAGAACTGGTCAGAATAGCACTGCGGTTGTTGGTGTAAGCCCACCTTTCTTAATCTGGTCCCCTACTGGTAGTTTGGATTGTTGACCATTAGCTAGGGCTGATGTTGGAGTCCGAAACCTCTGGAGGGCTCCAGGTTGGGAAGGCTGGCATATATTAAGTGTGCCAAATATATTGCTTAGATAGTGATTGGTTTTTCAAACAATCCCCACCCTCCCACGCCCTATTCATGTATTCATACTTCCCTTGGCTTTCCAAGTCAACACTGATTACTTTTGAATGCATATTTAAGAAGCTAACCATGTTGCCATTCACACTGTCCCTAAAGTCATAATTTTGCATTTTAGAAAGGTAGGTAGATATTATGTCTGTGCACTATTTCTAAGAATTGATCTTTGGAATTTTTGATACAATTTGCTTATTGTTGTGGGTGTAGCAATGAACATACTCCCTTGCATTGCTCATAAGATTTCCTTTTGCAAAACAAGAACAATGCATTCAAACTAAGCCTATGGAAAGAAAGAAATCTGCCAATTTGCAGTCACAAAATTTGGGGTTTAGTGCAGGATCCTAGAGGCTGTTTAGTCATTCTGGCCACATGACCCAGAAAATGGTCTGCAGCGAACGCCATCTCCCTCGGCCTGTAGCGAGATGAGTGCCACACTCTATAGTCAAGTTTGACTGGACTTAACTGTCCAGGGGTACTCTTTACCTTTTACCCCTGGAAGCTTCTGAGAGACTGATGCTTGTAGTCCCAAATGTGTAATAAAATATAAAAATGGTATCCTGCAGTGGTAATTGATGGAACTGATACCGTATATATCCAAACCAACTTGACCGAGGTTCATATGCAGGCGCTCATATTGTGGTGCACACAGGCAGGTGAGTTACGTTCTCTCTGTTATTCATATGCAATTAATGTATTTATCGTTTACAGATCCGAGAGCAAAACCTGCAAGACATTAAAACTGCTGGCCCACAGTCACAAGTTCTTTCTGGGGTTGTTGTGGACAGGAGCCTCGTTCAGGTGAGCACATAGCCTGCTTAAAATACAAACTTAGAGTTACTTTATAGTACATTCCTGCTGTCACCTAATGTATCACTATGAAATTATTCTTTAATCGGCAGAAGTTAACTGTTTATAAGGTAAGTTTTAGAGGTAACATTTTGCTGTCTTTGCAACCATGTTTAGGGTCAGAAACTCAGTGGGAAGCATGTTATTAGCAAGTATACTGCCTTTGGTGCTGGTTGCAGTGCATGAGAGACACCAAGGCTGCTTCTCTGTGGGCTAAAAACCCACTCTTGACTAGTCAGACTTTGTGTCACAGCTGTATTGAAAAAGCTGCTGAGTCCAAAGCCATTATTGCTACAGTACATTTAATCAGCAATGAACTCTTCATTGCAAACTTTCTTTTTAGGACGTATTCATTTGAAGATATTGTCTTACCTTTATTGTTTTTAAATAGGTATAATGTATGCTTTTTCAGAGAAAGCATAGAACCAAATGACTTCACTCAGTAGATTTTAGAGATGCAAAAGCTAGCCCAGTTATTTTTTTTTATTGTACTTTTATGCAGTTTGACTAGTCATCATCATGGCCAAGGAATTTTTCAAGTTGGGGTTGGTGTATTGGTGCATGTTGCTTCATTGCCATTGCTTCTGTATCACAATTTACTGTTTTTCTGCATGATATTTATCCCATGCCATAATGCTTTAAGCTGATGATCTAAAGCCCGAGCTTGGTTTGCTCTGTTCACTCAATTTACTGTTGCAGGATGCTCCCCTCTCAGACTGTACGGAAACAATTGAAGGGCTCGATCCCACAGAGCAGGCCTTTAATCCCGCTAAATCTGTCTCTGTTAGAAAGGTACTTACTGCCATGTCATAACTGCTCTAAGTTCTGTTGTTTACCTTTCACTTCTACCTCTTTCTTGCCCTGGGTTGTAGCTTATATTTCTTTGTAAATGTTAAAAAGGTTATACGATTCTACAAATTATGCATGTGTTTATGTTTGATACATTAAATTTTTTTTTTTTTTTAAGAAATAAGGTCAGTCTTATTCCTTTTATGATCATGGATACCATATGGAAAATTGTACGGTTCTCAGTGTAGTTTTGTTTATGCATGATCTTTGTTAAGTAACCTGGTTACATCAGTGTAATACCCAAAATATCCACAGGCTTAGCCAAAAATTAAAGCAGCACAAATATGTAAAGCATGATTGTAGCTGTTTTCATGTAATGGGTGTTGTATATGGATGAATCTCAAATGGTACTGCCTCTGAAGATTGAGCCATTTGTTGGCTTCCTAAAGTCGTTTTACAGATTGTACTGGCCAAATTTTGCATGAGAACCCATGTCTCTGAAATTGTGAAAAATCATAAAATGTAACATGGCGGTAAGCTTTAAAGTAGTCTCGTTTCTGGCATGTAACCATATGGGACAGTCTTCTACAAACACACCCCTATATTAGGTAGTCCAGTTACAGTGAAAGGGCCTGCATCACATCAGACATTGACACATATGTGAATCAGCGCTAAGTTGCTCTTCTCAAACTAATAGCATCACTTTGGTCATTTCTGACGTGGCCCTGTTGTGTTCTTCTCCTCTGCTACATGAATGTGGAGAAAGGGAAATATTAGGCCTTACTGCTTAAATTTCTCTCCACAGAGTTTACACTCATGTGCATATATACCTGCCAATCTGGGATAACATTTGTTGCATCATAAAGTAGACTGTATTGCATGAAGACTTATCATTTTTTTGTCTTTAAGGTGTCTGGTGCCACAAGAGTAGATCATACTAGAAATTGAAAAATAAAAGCAGTCAGTTCCATGCATTAGTTGTACTTTATTTGTCAGCTTTTCAGATATCTTCATGATTCTGTTAGTTTGTATTTGTATAGAATATTATGAAGGACAGTTGAGTTGTAAAGTATTAGTTAGCCTTGTTCTTCTTCTTGCAGTCGAGTCAAGGGCTGCTTGCTTTGGGATAGCTTTATGCTACAGCTTGATAGCAGTCTGCTAATTTAAGAAGTAGGCATAATTTTTGAGGACATCTTGAGCCATACACTAATTTCACAGAATTTCTAGAGGCCTTCCACATGCTAGGAGAGTGTCAATTAGAGCATTCAGCAAAGTGAAGTGGACCTCTGTGTCAGCCACCGGCTACAAGATGGCTTGTTTCTTCTCCAGACACAGAAATGCCCTCGACAGCCTTCTCTGTGTGCTTTTCAAACTCTGCTCCTGTTCTGCATGCTAAAAAGAGGCACACAAATAAGTTCTCTGGTGGCCCTAAACTAGCCTTGGCAACTCTGAACGCCCAAATTTCTGTACCACACACAGAATAGAATCTTTTTCACAGAGCAGATCTGCTGTCCTAAGGCTCTTTGTAGCAACCCAATCCTCAATGGTTGCAACTGACAGCCTGGAGATTGAGAAGTTCCTCAGGTTTCGGCAGCCAGAGGAAGTCCCATGCACCATTCGGGTGGCCAAATATCCCTAGAATTTGCCAGTCCACCTGGGTGGCATTCCTGAGTGTGAGAAGGATCAGCAACTGAACACCACAGGATTTACACAGCTTCTCTCATTCCTACAAGATGGACTCTGAATAGATCTTCAGCCTAATAGCCTCTGCAGAATCCTCAGGGCTTTCTAAATGTTCCAGCAAACCTATCAGCTCTGGCATCCTCCATTTTTATAGGGAGCAACTCTCCTTAGTCCACCTGTCCAGCAAAGATCTGGGATCTCAACAAAGTGCTTCTAGCACTCCAGAAACCACAGTTGAATCACTGAAGCGTTCCATATTGTGTCTCTGAAAGTGATATTTTGGCTCTGATTGTTATGACACAGGGTACTGAGCTCTGACATACTTCAGCTGGCTAAACATCTCCACGTTTCACAAAGAAAAGTGTGGTGGGCTCCTATCGGAGAGATGTTGTTTGCAGATGACTCAGTCTTGACACTGCACTCTGAGGAAACGCTACTCGTCAACCATTTTGTCCGTTTGGTCTTGTCATCAGCCTGACAAAGACCAACATTTTTGCTCCACATGTCAGCATTGGTAACCAAACGCCTAAGGTGATAGACAATTTTGTCTACCTGGGCTCCACCATAACCAGTAACCTTTCCATCAACACTGAGCTGGACAAACGTATTGGTAAGGCAGCTATGACAATGGCTTGCCTCTCCAAAAGGGTATGGTGAATGTGATGCTAATGACCAATGCCAAGATGGTCTGCCAGGCTTGTGTGTTGAGCTTTACGGGCAACATGCAGTGGGTCAGGAAGATTTGGACATCACATGGCAGGACAGAGTCTCAAACAAAGATGTGTTCTCCTAAGGCCACATTCACAACCTGTTTGCACTTCTGTCTCAGTGACGTCTGGACTGACTTGGTCATATCCACAGAATGGAAGATGGCAGGAATCCACAAGAACGTGCTCTATTGGAGTCGGACTTCAGGCACTAGACCTGTTACAAAGTTGTCCGCAAATGTGACATGAAGGCTGGCAACCTTAGCCCCGCTGTGTGGGAATCCCTTGCAGGCAATGTCATTGCCCAGAGGCAGACAGGTAGCATATCCACAGCAGCGACTGCTTGGGAGGAGAGCAGAGAGAAGAAACATCATGCTGCACCTATAGCAGCGAAACCAGAGACATGACTTTCCTGTATCAGTCTCTGATACAGCCACAGCAGGCGCTGTAACTCTCCAGTGGTTTACCCCCGGAGGTTCATTCTTCCATTGCCTCCCAAGAAAAATGGATGCCAGCAATTTTTAAAACTTAATTTTATTCATGCCTTGATAATTTTATTTACAGTTTTAAAAAAGTTGTTTGTATTATAACTTTTTTGTTCTTTTATGTAAAATGCTTATAGTTTGGTTAAAAACAGCAACCAAGTCTTGCTAAATACGGACCAGCATCTTGTTCTCACAGTGGCTGACCAGATGCCTTTGAGAAGTTGGCATGTAGGACCAAGAGCAAAGCATTTTCCCCTGCTAGGGTTTCCAGCAACTTATATTCAGAATCATACAACCTCTAACCATGGAGGCAGAGTGTAACTAACCATCATGTCTCGTGGCCATTAATAAAAGCCATCCAAGTTGCTGGCCATCACTACCTCCTGCTGGGGCATGATCCATAGTTTCAACTAAGAAGTACTCTTGTTTCTGGGTCCCAAATCCTCCAACCTTGTTTCATTGGATGTTCTCGAGTTCTAGTGTTACGAGAGAGGGAGAAAAACTTCTCTAGCCACTTGCTCCATGCCACGTGTAACTTCATACCCTACTATCATGTCACCTCTTGCTTGTTTTCTCTCTAAGCTGACCACACTCCCCGCCTTTCTTCATACACAATTTGCTTCATCCCCTTGATCATTTTGGCTGCCCTTTTCTGAACCCTTTCCACCTCTACAATATCCCTTTTGAGGTGATGTGACCAGAACTGTACACAGTATTCCTAATTCTGTTTTATGATATTGATGGATTTGTTATTAGTTCCTTTTCTAATGATCCATAGCATGGAATTCTCCTTTTTCACAGCTGCTTCACACTGGGTCAACGTCTTCCTCAAGCTCTCCCCTACAAGCCCAGGGTCACTTTCCTGGTCAGTCACTGCCAGTTCAGTCCCCATGAGGATATATGTGGAATTTTCTGGCATTACTTTGCATCTTTTTACATTGAATTACATTGTCCTGGCTCTTCTCTTCAGACTTGGCCATTGACTTTTTAGAGTTTTTAAAGGTTCATTGATGAAGCCAGTACAGTGTCCCAACATTGGTCTACAGCTTACAAGCATTTCACTGTATAACCTGGCTGAGCTAAGACATTGGAATTGGTCTTATCCCAAGATGAACTGGCCAGTTAGCAGTGCTTCATTAATAGTAGTATTGCTCAATATAGTTGACTGCCTTTTCTAGCCTACCTTTTCCCCCCAGTTGATATTTTTATTAAAGTTTTCTTGGTTTACAAAGGTATGTGCAATGTCTCTTTTCTAGCCTACTTAAAAAGTAACTTTTCATATGTGAAGTCCACAGAAAAAGAATAGCAGAACATAGTAAGAAATTTGTTTAAAAGGATGAAACTGAATATGAATTTCCGAGCACAATTCAAAATGTTGGTGCTGACCTTTAAAGCCCTGAACGGCCTTGGTCCTGTATACCTGAAGGAGTGTCTCCACCCCCATCATCCAGCCCAGACGTTGAGATCCAGCGCTGAGGGCTTTCTGGCGGTTCCCTCACTGCAAGAAGTGAGGTTACAGGGAACCAGACAGAGGGCCTTCTCGGTAGTGGCGCCCACCTTGTGGAACACCCACCCTTCAGATGTGAAGGAAATAAGCAGCTATCCTATCTTTAAAAGACATCTGAAGGCAGCCCTGTTTAGGGAAGTTTTTAATATTTAATGCTGTATTGTTTTTAACACTCGATTGGGAGCTGCCCAGAGTGGCTGGGTTGTATGTAATCATAATTTATAAAAATAAAGGTTGGGTTAGTTATTAGTATTGTAGAATAGGGTTACATCTGTTGAGTGACAAAGTGTAACTTCAAATATTGAAATAAAATAAAATATTAAAAGTGACAAAATATAGTTGACTGCCATAGGGAGTGTCTCAGAATTAGAGCATCCTCTGATATCTGACTCCTTTGACAGTTTATTTATTTTCCCTCTCCTGCTCATCCACCTTTTTTTACTGCTGGAATCTAAGCTCAGGGAACAGACATCGGATTTCTCTACTGGTCAACAAGAGCATCATCTAGTATCTTCCAACAAGGTTTGGGCACTCGGGGATATGGGCCAGAAATGAGCCTTTGAAATCTGATCAGAAGAGTCTGGAATTCTGTAACTCATCTGATATATGCCCTTCATGGAGTATTAGGTGCTGACAAGATGTATCTGCCATCTCTCCTGGGGGAACTGAGTATCTTGTTTCTTCCTGGGAATGATTTCCTTCTGTGCGGGGTGCTAATATAGTCTTCAGTGGCTGAGACTGACATATTTTCCCACATGATTTGGTGAGCTTTGCTCTTTCTGTAAGTTTAAAAGTACCTGAAAGAGTGAAAGAACAATATAGCCCGGCTTTTGTGTTATTTGAGTCCACGTCCTGGAAGAAGGGCCCTCCTTTGCAGGACTATGGGTTCTGTTCCCCACAGGGTAAGAATAAAGAAAAACGAGGGACTGCTCTTCCAAATAAAGATACCTTTGGTCACTGACGTTAAATGTTTTTGTGCCTCCGGCGCAAATTATGACAAAGATGTAATTCTATAGCACACATTTAAAATGTGGCTGTGGACCTTGTCAAGATTTTTCACCCAGTGGAAGTGTAAAAGGGAATTTCTGATCAGTATTGCACAAGAGGAAAACCCATAGAGGAAAGCCTTCCCTGAAGGCCTCTCCCCACTTTTGAATGTTCTGGACAAGGTTAATTTGGACTTGTAGCTGAACCTTTTAACAGTTTGGTTCCCACTGCTTCCCAAGGGGTGCTTTTAAATATTGTGTAGTGGTGTTATATTTTGTTGTGCTGCTTAAGAGTGGATATAGTGTGGCAGAAACACTGATGTTTGTGTGATGCTATCCCTGAAATGCCCGTTTTCATGTAATGGGTTAAATGAATATTATTATTGTTACCATTATTAATTTGTTATGTGTTTAGGCAGTCTTTCACCTGAAAACTCTTCACAAGTTTGGAACTCATTAGTCTCGCTCTATTGCGGAATGTAGTCATGATGTAATAACTATGTGATAAAATGGATATTCATACTTTCTCTAAATGAAAATCTTTTCAGTCTTGTTTTTTTAATCAGATTTTGAATAATTTCTTCCATTGTTTTAGCCCTCAGGCATTGTTAGTGCACTGTATATTATTTCATGAAAAACGTTTATTTTCTTCCAAACAGGGAGAATTGGTGACAGCATCAAAGGCAATAATTGAGAAGGAGTACCAACCACGAGTAATCGTAAGCACAACAGGACCAAACCCCTTCAACAAGTTCACAGACCAAGAACTAGAAGAGTATCGCAGAGAAGTAGAAAGGAAACAGAGGCAGTCAGGTTTGTGTCTACCGAACTCTAACTTGCCTTACCATGGTGTCAATATACTTCGGATATGTAGTTTAATGTGCCAGGATTCCCTTAAAGGTTTCCTTTGCGTTGATTCTCATCATACCTTGGTGGTTGTACTGTGACATTTGCCCAACCTGCACAATGTACCAAGCAGTTACAGGAGCGGTCCTGGCAGAAACATTCTGTATTGCTGCTGTGCTTCTTTCTTGAGACAAAGGAGGAGTGCCGATGGTGGACTTCTTGTTGGCTAGGGCAAGCAACACATTACCTTGCAGACAACTTCAGTGATAAGAATCAAGCAATGTTAAACTAAACACTCATTTATTGCTGCTACTGTAGTTCATTTTTTCTGCTGGAAGCACAGAGTTTGGAGACTTAGCTGCTCTTTCATGTTGAAGTTGAAATGGTTTTTGTATGGATTTCCTTTACTTGATGATATTGCTGAGCTCGAAAAGCAAAAAATAATATAACTGTGATCTTAAAACATAATCAAATTCCATTGCAATTCTGTTATTTCATTTATGAATTGCTTCTTACAAAGCAGGGGTTCGTTACCTCCAGCCAATCTGGGCCATTCCAGTTTGACTCATCCCAAATCACACCCACCTGTCAATCAATGAAGTCACTTAGTGATGTTGCTGGGAGCAGAGTTCAGTCTGCTGGGTACTGCTTCATCAGCACATCAGCATGTTCCCTGCAGGGACTGTGCTGGCAGAGGAGACTCCTACAGAGAACAGGATTGAACTCTATGCTCATCAGCTGGTGAGGCTGGCAGGCTTCAATCCTGCCATGTGGAATCTGCGGTGAATGCACTGGTGAAGCAGACCCTTGCACAGGGCAGAATTGAATTCTCCATGAAGCTGATGAATGGAGTGGGGAATCAGGCTTCCTCACCCCACCATGTGGGTTAATTCTGACAGCTGAACGGCCTAGACCAGCTGTCAAATCTGGCCCATGGGTTGGAGGTTAGAAAGAGATCTGGCATTCAGGGCCAAAAAAATCCCCACCCCGCTATAAAGCATCTCAAAGCTAGTTCCCAATACAATAAAACATATACAGAAAAGCTATTTGAAACCACAAAGAAGCAACAAGGGTGGGGGTGGGGGAGAATATCCTGCTGAGCCTAGTACTGCCCATTGTTCTATGTTGTCAGTAACGCTAGACATACTCACACATTGCACTGAATACAGGTACAAGCAATCTCAATGCATGTACAGATGTTTGTGTAAGAATACATTTGTTGATTTGTGAAGCTCAGCTATTGTGTACACAGGTATAAAATAGTACACTTATTGGATATAACATTCTGGCATCCCTTGTGAAAAATATTTTTCAGACAAAATGGATGTAATTTAGAAACTTCAAGTAGTAAAGCATAATAATTTGGTATATATTAAAAATCATAAGACTTAACATTATTGGGACATCCAGAAATTTTGAACAAGTTGACCCAGCAATTGGAAGACTCTGTTATTCTTGTGTGTTTGATGAATGAGATACTTCAGCTTAAACTGATTGTCTTTATAATGGTTACTGATTACATTTTTATCCAGGCCTTCTTGGAGCCCAGGGTGGCATATATGTTCTAGATTAGGCTGAGAAAGAGAGACTGAGCCCAAGGCCAGTCAGTCATTTTCGTGGCTACGTAGTGATCAGTCTCCCAAGCATGAAATGCTTGCCACTACACAACAGTCGTTCCCTTCCTTGCATTTGAGCTTTGAACAAAAATTGCCTCTCCTTTAGGATGATTTTTTTTCTTTTGCATATAAGGGACGCAGGTGGTGTTGTGGTCTAAACCACAGAGCCTAGGGCTTGCCGATCGGAAGGTCAGCGGTTCAAATCCCCGCAACGGGGTGAGCTCCCGTTGTTGGGTCCCAGCTCCTGCCAACCTAGCAGTTCGAAAACACGTCAGAGTGCAAGTAGATAAATAGGTACCGCTCTGGCAGAAAGGTAAACAGTGTTTCAATGAGCTTCTCTGGTTCGCCAGAAGCAGCTTAGTCATGCTGGCCACATGACCTGGAAAAACTGTCTGCGGACAAACGTCGACTCCCTTGGCCAGTAAAGTGAGATGAGCGTCGCAACCCTAGAGTCGTCCGCGACTGGACCTAACGGTCAGGGGTACCTTTACCTTTAAGAAACAATGGGATTCAGTTTTCACGGTGGTTGAGGGTGATAAAATAAACACATTTGCATTGCCAAGGCAACTAGACAGATGCCTTGTACCCCAGGCTGATTGTTCTTCGTTGACGAGTTGGGTAGAAAGAGGATGGAGAATTGCACATCAGCACATAGCTTTTCAGCAGCAGCTACACACAGTTGAACTAACGTTGCCAAAAATCTTACTGCTCAATGAAGCTGCCAGCTGGGCAAGACCAGTCCAGTTTGTGAAGATCTTTTAGTTTATGGTTGGCCATGTTCCTTAATTGCTTCCTGCTAGAGAGGCTTCCGCTGAACAAAGTTCCTTGCGATGGTCGTTTATGGGTTTTTTCTGTGATCTGTAGTACCTGGACTAATCTGGAATCCTTAACAGTTTGTGTTTATAATTTATATAATGTTCCATTCATTGCCTCCTGTGAATTTCAGCTGTCATCAGCCACAGTAAATTCTAAACAGTTCTAAATTCTAAACAGTAAACTTCCCTATCTATTTTAACATAGGGCACAATTAGTAACACATTTTTGCTCAGTTGCACTCATGTTTTCATTTATATTAGAAACAAGCTTCTGAACAGAGTTCTTCATTAAAAGTTAAGATTCTTTATGCACAGTTATGTGAATTGTGAGAGTGATCTGTTTAACCTTGTCTGTACTCTTACATTTTGTAGAAGATTCAGAAGATGCCAGGCAGCAGAGGGAGAGGAGCTCTTTGGAGCACCCTGCTGCTTGCACTCCACCCAGCACTCCAGTGAAACTGGAGGAAGGTATGTCCTCTGGAGCTAAGAGTTTGTGTAGCTGCACCTCTGTGTTCATGTTTCAGTTGATATCAGATAAAAATGTGTTCATCTATTTTATTCTGTAGAGCAACATATAGCTAAATGTGCTAGTGGTTGTGTTCGCAATAATAAAGAAATGTGCACTGAGAACACAAAGACTGCCTGATTGGCAAGACCACGCTCTGTCTCGTGTGATATGGAAAGTGATGGCCATCTCCTTTTGTTAGCTCCTGATTAAGTGGCATACCGTCTAATAGAGTTATCAGTAGTTTTCTTTCTTGAATTGCTTTATTCTTTTAAAAAGCCATCTTAGCTAGTTAGCAGTATCAACTTTTAATTTGTGGATTATTTACACATTTTGTCCTTTATCTGCTGCCAGTAGTGTCATCGAGTGATCCTGAATTCTTGTGTTGTGAAGGAGGGAGGTTTTTCTTTCTATCTGCACTGTACACAACTTTGTAAACCTCTTTCCTGTTTCTTTTAAGTTTTTTTCAACGGAAAGGCAACTAGTGCTTTAAGCTTTCTTCATAGGCAAGATGTTCCAGCACTGGATCTCTTCGGTTGCACTCTTATGCAACTTGCTCATCTCTTTGGCACTCTCTTCAAGTGGTGGTCTCCCAAAACTGTACACAGTATTTCCAAATTCTCTATTCCATAATGGCAATAGAAAATTCCTTTGGATCATTTCCAGCTCTGAGTGTAACTTTTTCATGGCTTGTGGGATCAGGAAGAGTCAACTTCAGAGCCCCTTTTAATATCCTGTTCCCAGTTAACTTGGGAGTAACTGCTGTTTGTGAGATTTACTTCCAAGTAAATTGGCACAGGATCATGCTGTTAAAAAACTTAACATAGCTAAATATTGTGAAAAGGGAGACTGAATGGGAAATCACATAATAGCTTTTTGGATGGTCAAATTAACAAAGTCACAAGAATAGAATTTACAAATTTGCTGAAATTAAAATGATGCTAGAGAATTTTGAAATTATTTCTTTGCACTGAGGGTTCCCAGAGTGCCTTTTCAGCAGTACTGAAAGACTCTTGATAACGAATAGCCAGCCACTCTGCCATTATCTCTCCAGTTCTCCTCTTCATTGAAACGTTCATTGGCAGAAATGCTCGTCAGCAGTTGATCTTGAACCTTTTGTTTTCGGATTTGATCTCATAGCTGGCTACTAGGAAATATCTGTGCTACCAAATAGTAGCTGCCTACCCAACCAGCCACAAGTTGTAGAATGCCATCCATCAGGATATTAGTGAAGCTAATGTCCCAATGTGCGCCAGTGAGCAGGATCACTGTGCTCAGCAACTCTTATGTACCCCTGAGCAGTAGTGGGCGCCACTGCTTTGCTGATCTGGCTTCCCAACACTGCTCATCCCTGCCACTTATCAAGAGGGGGAGGGGCAAGTGGCAGGAAGCTCAGTGCAGTGCAAGTGCAGTGGCAGAACCACTCAAACGTTGCTGCACCAAGCTCCCCACAGCTGTACCTCCCTTCCTCTCGGTAACTGGCAATGCCACACCAACCACTGCTGCACCTGAGTCCCACTTACCAACAAAAGGAGATTTCACTTCCAGAGAGACGCAGGTCTTGGATATATGGACTCCTGTGTAGAGCTGTTTCCATTGTTGAAATGCGAGGGGAAATCTTCCTGACCAAATGGGTTTTTGGATCATGCAAATTTTTTTAGCAAATTCTGCTTGGTGGTTGCACATTTCTTAAGCATTATTGTAATTGGATTACACCTCTACTCATAGGTTTCAAAGTTAAAAGATTTGATTTCTTTAAGGTCTCTGCTTAATGAGAGCAAGACCAGACCTATTGTTGCAGTGAATTGGTAAAAATAAGTTGAGTACTCAAACCAGGTGTAATCTAAGATGTGTTCAGTGTTTCCCTTTTACCCTGGATTTTATCACTTGTCTGTTACAAAGTTGTCTCTTCACACCACCTCATTCTGTATTTTATAAGAATGGCAATGACCATTCTTTTAATATAACACAATGGCTGTGATGGATGTATAGATTCTCTACTTGTGCTTTTTTCTTCTTGTGGCTGCGTTACAAACAGGAGGTGGATATGCTAAAGAGTACCTGTTGCCATAGTAAGTATCATCCCATCCCTGTTCCTGCTGCTTTATCCTGACTTCTCTGTGCTGTGCTTCATTCTCTTGCATATTTTGTGGTGTTTCCTCCCTATGTTGGTTTGGTCAGCCTTTACATAGTTTGAAGTCTGCTTAACTATTTCAGTTGCTTTACCAGAACAAAGAGACCAGAGGTACATTAAGAAAAATACAGTCTGTATTAGACTTGAGTGTGACTTGGTAGCCATATGTATAAAACACTCCAAGTAGATGTTCACATACTGATTTTGACCCCAAACCATTGATTTATCCTGTAAAGCAGAGAATAAGGTAGTGTTGCATTGCTCCTTATATCAATGACAACAAACTAAAATCACCTTAAGAGACGAAAGGATGTTTCAGAGAGGCTCATCTCTTCATGATTGTGTCTGTTTTCCTAAGTGTTCTTAGTGGCGCGTTGCCTGTTGTGAGAAGGGAGCCTGAGCCCCTCTCTTCAAGCTGAGGAGCACAAAGAAGAGAAGAGGGTAGACAGTGCAAATCTGGTAGCCTGTATTTCTCTTAAAATGCCTCCATAACAGCACTCCACATACATTTCTGTGGGACAGGAAAGTCCCCTCTCCTTCTCATGTCAAACCGGACTATAATCATATGTTAGGAGAGTGGCTTTATAGTGCCACTTTCAACACATGGTTGTACCAGTTGCATTGTTTTATATAGCATTTACTGTGCTTCTTCATGGGCATCCACTAAGCTTTACATTTTCAATTTATTTTTGACTCTGAAATTCTTTCAAGTAAAATCTAACTAAGTCCCATTGGAAAGGTGCATTTAATTTGCTGAGCTGAATAAATGTTAAAAGTTTTTGTTGTTGTTCCTTAAAGCCATATCCATACATTTCTTTGCCATGTTTGCACGTAACAAAAGGCCAGACTTACCAATTTAGCATGAATGGGCAGTGTGCTGGCACATGCTGCCTGATTGCTCCCACTTCACTCCTCTCCTGGCGTATGAGGGGTTAAACTGGGAAGACCTACCTTTCTGTTGCATCTGAACCAGAGATTGGGATTGTGGTTCCCTAACAAGCCATAATCAGCAAGCCAGCCACAAATCATGGCTTAATGTAGACTAGAGATTGTGGTTACAGAAAAACAAACCATGTTCTCTGGTTACAATGGAAAGGGAAACCAAGAAAGTTTGAGGAAGAGACATAAATCTATTATGGCATCTGCCTGCATGGAGAAGGTCCCAGCTTCAGTTCCTATCATCTCTATGTAGGGCTGGGAATATGCTGTCTGAAACGCTTGAGAGCCACTGCCACTCACCAACCTTTGCCAGTCTGGTTCCCTCCAGATGTTTTTGGACTACAGTTTGGATTACATCCCCCACCAGCACAGCTGTATGTTGACAGGGCTGATGGGAGCATGACCATACTGGCTGGGGCTGATGGGAATTGTAGTCCAAAACTTCTGGAGGGTGTCCGCTTGTTGAAGTCAGGTGTAAATATTGCTGAGCTCGTGGGACTGTTGGTCTGACTCCATTTTCATCTGACTTCATCTGTGAAGGCAGCAATGAATTGCTATAACAGCAACAATGAAAACAGAAGGATAGTTGAACTACATTTAAAGAGCTATATTTAAATAAAAGAAATTAATTGCAGCTTTTAACTTTCCAAATAGCTTTTTCATTTCCCCTGCTTTTAAATTATCCTAACCCATTTTAAAACTTCTAATGTTTTGGTTTGCTGAGTTTGAAGTGGTTATCATCACTAAGCTAACAAATCCCAGGTTTTTCCTGTTCCAAGCTTCAAATAAAGATGAAACAGAGAATTGTTAAATACAAATACAAAGAAGGTGAATGCAATATTAAATTAACTTTAAAAGAATACAAACCACAGCATGGTATTTTCGGTGCAGTACTAGAAATGAACCAGGTACCTAAAGTCACTGCAATTCAAATTGGGCCAAGAACCATGGCCATACACCTCCAGTGCCTCAGAAATAAAGTGATATGTTTGCTGTTGCAACTTTGCTGTGGTTTGTGCTTCCCTGTGTTTATGTGAAGAGAGCATGTGCAGTGGATCCTAACATCCTTAGTAATTCAAGGAGCTAGCTAAGATTTGATCTACATAAGATCATCTCCTGTTGTTTATGTCCGGGATGCTCTTCACAATAGTGTTTTCTCACTTCCTATAAGGCCAGAGAAAGAGGCACCTTCCTAATGATGATTAAATTTTTGGACTGTGTCTAAAAAACAGATAAGAGATGGCAAAGTACAACATGCTTTTCCATCCTGAAAGCCAATTCATGCATTATGCAAAAGTAGGGGGAACAGAAGCTGAATCACCCATATACATCCGTGTTTCCTTTCTTCTATTGCATTGCAGTGCGAGAGGGGAAACAGAAGCGGGGGTAGGTCATGCCTCTGCTTTCCCTATGTCTCTGTAATATTTGAACAAACGGAGAATCAGGTTGCAAAGAATGCAGAATTTAAGATTCCAAGTCACACAAAACTCTGGCCCACTTGAAGATACAGGTGAGATGTCTTTTGAGGATAAGGGAGCCATAGTTAGCATTGCTGAGCTTTGTATAAAAGCTCCTTCATCTGCAGAGAGTGTTGCTTCATTTTTCATACTGAATGCCTTCGTATAAGCCAGTCTTTTGGGCCACTGCGAAAGGCTAACATAAAACCTCATTAAGTCATCAGTGCTACTCCGTCTGAATACTGAGTCCAATTATTATTATTTTGCAAAATAAGGAGAAACAAGCATATGCATCTTCCATTTAGGCTCAGTCCCTGCTCCTGCCAACCTAGCAGTTCAAAAGCACGTCAAAGTGCAAGTAGATAAATAGGTTCCACTCCGGCGGGAAGGTAAACAGCGTTTCCGTGTGCTGCTCTGGTTTGCCAGAAGTGGCTTAGTCATGCTCGCCACATGACCTGGAAGCTGTACGCCGGCTCCCTCAGCCAATAAAGCGAGATGAGCGCCGCAGCCCCAGAGTTGTCTGTGACTGGACCTAATGGTCAGGGGTCCCTTTACCTTGTGTGCTTATAGAGAAGAGTGAATATTTCATAAATAAATGTAAGAAGTCAGCAGAATTTTTAGTATGTAAACTTCTGACACTTTGGTTTTTGACTCTAAAGCATTGTGGAGAAGACAGAATTCGAATAAATATTTCAGTTTCATCTCTCTGCCCAAAGGCCATTTACAAAGAGACTCAAAACACCTGGCTCTGCATGTAGGTTTTCCACAGTTAATTTCTGTTCGTCCTCATTTCAGCAACAGGCACACATTAACAGATGTTTCCTGTTGCTTGCTCCACTAGAGAGGCAGCCTAACCAGACTTGCAACGATGACAGTGACGCTGCAACTTTCAAGCAAAGCCTCCCAGATCTCACCCCTGATGAGCCTTCAGAGCACCTCGGCTTCCCAACCTTTGGAAAAGAGGATGATAAAAGTGACAAAGATCTCGCCCAAAGCCAGACTGAGTTACCTCCTGAAAATCCAGAACCCCAATCTCAGCCGGGTGAAGAGGCAGTGACCCCACTGGCTGAGGAGGGGGCAGCAGCCGAAGTCGGCGGTGATGAGTCTCCTGGGAAGTCTCCGTCCAAGAAGAAGAAGAAGTTCCGTACACCTTCCTTCCTGAAGAAAAACAAAAAGAAGACTGACTCCTAAATACCTTCAAATATACTGTCATGGTTAGAGTCTAAGTTTATTAACCACTAGAATGTATCAGTTCTTACTGAGTGTTTTCTTTTGTCTTTAGTAACAAGCAGAACAAGCAACACCCTCAAGCTATAGCTTGATTGCTTAAGATTATAATGGAAAATTAATGAGCAGAAGGTGCTAATCCTGCATATTCAACAGCAGCTAACCAGGGTTTATCCCTAGTACGCAAGCAAAGCTAAATGACTTCCATGGAACCCCATGTGTCACGTTGAGAGCCCATGCTGATTTATATATGCAGTCAATGGATCTTTGCAAGGTCTTGCTCCACGGGGTGTTGCTGTCTGCTCACTCTAACATTTGTTCTTGTCCCAGAGCCTACTGTTGTTACCAAGTGGCTTCTTAAATACTGACAACTTGGATATGATTGCAGTTATATTTTGAGAGGTTGTATTATGGAACCGAGCACCTGCTTTCGCACTGTGTAATTAGAAATAACGTTACACTGAGGCTTTGAAGAAAGCTGTCTTTTCCCTTCCCTTATTCTGTATTGTAGCATAGCTGAAATTTAAATCTATTTGTTATGTGTAAGAAGAATGAAGTGATTTGTGGTGTTTCCTGCTGATCCCTCTGCCTGCGTTCTAATAAACTGACAGAACAACCAGTTATTTTACTAATTTCTTTTCTACCAAAAGTTTGTATCCAAACTCACCTGATAATTCGGAAGTTAATTTCAAGCCTTTGAAAATAAAATTTCCTAGTAGCAGGCACATACTTACTGCCTTTATTAAGACAGATCATGACCTCACTCAATTGCTCCAATACGTTGTGCCACTTGCGGATGCAACAGCTGTACTACAGCGTGAGCTGCCCCAGTCATTTCCAAGGCCATGTGGCTCATTTCCGAGAACCCTTGGAAGGTTTGTCCTAATCTGGCACTGACTTGGCACAGATTGCTAATCTCTTCTGCTTCTCTGGATTCACTGATTTAAGCTACAGTGCAGAGACTAAACTTTTGAGTTGTGCAAGGCAGTGTTTCAGAAACAATTGGTATTTCTTCTAAACCTTTAAAGTTGACTGAGTTCTGGTTATAACAAAAGAAAAGACTCACTGTTTAAGGTCAGTTGGGAACGAAGATGCTGATTTTTATTAACTTCGGTAATGAATAATGCACCACGGGGGGGGGGGGGGGCAGATTGTGTAGGTTTTTAATTGAAGTTTGGTGAAATAGCTAGTATTGAATGCCTTACAATTCGTGCTTTAAAAAAGCACAGATTAGAAAGAATTCAGTGACTGCTGCAGCTTTATTCTAAACATTATGCCTATGTTAGGTTCCAAATAGATACCTTGGAAACCAGTTTGAAACAAATCACTTTAAAATGGTAAAATAAATAAATAACACCCGTGCAGAAGGGTTACAGGGAGATTGGGGGAGGGTTGGTGGTACTAAAACCATCACTAATGGAAAAGCAGAAGTGCTGATAACAGAGAGAGAGAGAGGAATTTTTCATACGGACTGCATGGCACTAATGGCTTTGAGCTTGTTTCCTAACTGTGTGTCCTGTGAACACTAAAAGCTTAACCGTGTCTCATTGCCAGGATTGAAATTGCATTACAAAAGCCATTGCTTTAGTGTTTCTGTTATAAAATGTAGGGACTCTAATCTTTGACCACATATGCAATGATTTTTAAGTTCCAGTTTTGTAGTTCTCAATTCTTTCTATTACATAATGAAATCTAGTTGTGTATTGTATGAGAACACACTTCAGTGGGACAGGGAGGGAAAGGGAAGAGTCCTGTATTTTTTCTTCTTCTTTTGTTGTTTAATTCAATTCTACACAAATAAAATTCTTTAAAGGAGTTGTGTCTCCTTGTGCCTTGTTTCTGAGATCCAGGTATTCTTGAGCTCATGTTGCTGCAAGACTCATAGCACGTTTATGGAAAAGTAAACAGTCAATTCAGAGCGATCCAAAGACACCAACAGAGTATTGCTACCAGTTATGGTGGAGAGGATGGGAAGGCTAGAATATGCTGGGGCTACAGCACTGCGGTGCCTGCTATACTTTCCAAACCCAGAAGAGGAGGGGCACACACACCACTTTCAAAAACAATAGAGTAAAAATTGCAGCCAGGCCTTCAGTGGCTGGTGGCTGCCTGGAGTAGAGACAACACCCCAAATCTGCTGGACTATACAGCCAATTTGTGCAGCGGTGTATCCACTATTATTTAATGTCCATGATAACTATCACTTCCCCCAACACAGATGAGACATGGCAGATGATGCAGGCCTGTGGCGCATTCTCAACACAAGTGAGAAACATGTTCCTATGCTGATTCAGGTCTTCAGATGACTCCATGTTTCCCCCCATGGACAGTGGGACAAAAATCACTAACTCTAGCATATGGCTACAGGAATCCAGCAAGCCAATATATTGACCCCTGACAAAAAGATTCAAGGCCAAATAATATCACACATCACCAGTGAAACCTGTGATGAGCCCAATAACTGCACTGTTGTTCCCTAACCCGCAGATAGGCTTCAACAGTGTAAATTTGCAACTTTTAAAAAACACTCATGTAGCCTTCATCAACATTTATCTGTGGTTCTAGATTCAGGTAGGTAGCAGTGTTGGTCTGACGCAGTCAAAATATATATAAAAAATTGTCCAGTAGAACCTTAGAGACCAACTAAATTTGTTCTTGGTATAAGCTTTTGTGTACATGTATCTGAAGAAGTGTGCATGCGCACGAAAGCTTATACCAAGAACAAACTTAGTTGGTCTCTAAGGTTCTACTGGACAATTTTTATATATATTTCATTTATCTGTGGATTAGTTCTAGCTGTCAGGTGCTTATCTTCCACTATTCATCTGCATATAGTCTTGGTTTTCTCTAGATCCTGAGCACAAGCTTACCTTGGCCAAGGCTAATCTCATTGACCCAACTCGCTTACAAGTTATTCTCAACGTGAATGATTTGTACAAAACTAGGTAGGCAGCCTGCAGCCTAACTAAAGGACTATGATGTATGTTGATATTAAAGTTTGTGCCCTGAATCTTACATATAATATAAATACTATCTGGAAGGAAGGAATTTTTATTATTTTGTTTTTTAAGCTCAATTCATAAATCATTCTCAGAAACATAGGTGATTTAACCATAAAAACATAGATAAAACCATTTCATACATACAAACAAAATCCACTACAGATACAGACTGGAATAAAAATTTCCATTTTAAAATGTTTATTGAAAAAGCAACATCTTCAAAACGCAATATAGATATCTGCTATGCAATGGGAGAACACAGAACAGACCTGGTTGAGAATGGACTCTGCAGGTCTTAATTAGGTGACCTTTGTTACACGAGACTCCAATTAAGAGGCTGCAATGACAATTAACACCTCATACACCAGAGCAGTAAATATAAACACACCCTTTAGCCTATTTTACAGAGACAAATAACCATTTTGTCACAGAGCAAAAACAGCACAGTTCTAATTTAAGGAGAGGGGCCAGCCCCTCTTATGCTTTTGGCAGAGGTCATAGTAGCCAACTATAGATTAAGGAAGGGAGATAAATTGGAGGAGAAGCACCCTTTTACTACCCCCTGCTTTCCAAAGAATCTCTTGTTTTTCTTGCTGCCTCTCATTTCCCCAACTTTCCTATCTCTTCTTTCCCTCTCTGCTTTTTTCTCTTCCTGCATTCCTGGCTTTATTAATTTTCCTGTTGCTCTCTTTTTCAATTACATTCAGAGGCAGCTGGTGTGCTGGCTGCTTGTGTAGCGGGAGAAAAAGAGGGGAGAAAAACAATAAAATTTGCCTCTTCTAACAGATACAACCCTGGGATGCCATACAGAATTCAGGAGAATAAACTAGCTGGGATCGAAGTTGCTGGATAAGGCACAAAGACAGGCGTGCTTTTAATAACTCAATGAAAAATTGGTCTCTCAAAAGTTTTATATAGGGAAAACAAAAAAATCCGTGCAACACAAAAAACAGTATGCGTAATGTTTTAGACTGCTATAGAGAAAGAGTTATTTAGAGCCAAGATTCAGTATTATAGCAGCTGCAAGGAGTTGCCAAGGAAAAGTGGTATTACAGCCTGACCCCCTCCTTTGGCAGTCCTCACAGAACTCTAGCCCAATGGTTGCCATTAATCTGATTTGAACTTATTTTATAATGAAATGATTTTAGAATATTGTATCATTTTACTGTTGTTAGCTGCTCTGAGCCCAGCTTCGGCTGGGGAGGGTGGGATATAAATAAAATTTTATTTATATTATTATTATTACATTAAGTGGGAATGGGATTTCAGTTCAAGGGTAAGCCTCACTCAACTAAATGGGACTTCCAAGTAAACATTTTTTATTGTTTGGGGGGGGGGCGCGGACTTCAAAAAGTAGCTAGCACAAACAGCCTAGGGCAGGCATAGGCAAACTCCGGCCCTCCAGATATTTGGGACTACAATTCCCATCATCTCTAGCTAACAGGACCAGTGGTCAGGGATGATGGGAACTGTAGTCCCAAAACATCTGGAGGGCCGAGTTTGCCTATGCCTGCCCTAGGGCCACCTGTAGGGTTGTAGGGGCTACCATGTCTCCAATTTCATGCACTTAGTGAAAAAGAAAAAAAGAATGGCTGTTTTGCTTTCTCAATGCAAATGAGGTCCAGATTAGGTCTATACTAGAGGAAGATCGGAAACGACTAAACAACAACAACAGAGGAAGATCCAGATCAATGAATCAGGGCCCAAATTAGAAGATTGGGGGGGCGTGTCTTGCACAGCTGTAATTTAAGTGCTACAATTGTTTCCATAGACACTACAGTAGTAGTTTTTGGCACAGGGTTCGAACACTTCATTTACATACAGAAACCTCAGGTTTAATCTTAAAACAACTGAATTCAAAAAAGGTTCAGGAAGCAGACCCTGTCTGCCCTTGACCCTGGAGAGCAACTACTAGCTAGTGCTGACTTCTGAGTAATACTGAACTATTATACTTGCTATAAGGCAGCTTCGTATGTTCCAGATTACTCTTATGTTTTCAGGTTCCTTCTCCCCTGAAAACCAACCTATTAAGACATCGTAACTGTTGGCTGTAGCAGGCTGATGCTTTGGCACAATATGAAGCAACATCAAGGCACAATATGAAGCCACCTTAAATGTCAACCTCTTCAGGTTTTCCTGTATCAAATTCCAATTGTAGACCAAAATCTGGTTGACTTTCTACTCTAGTTTTAACTCTTAAAACAATCAAATTCCAATAAAATATGAAAATATATTTTTTTTAAAAAAACCAACAACCCCAAACAGGAGTGTTAATCCAGAATAGTCAGAACTATTGTTGGATGACTGTTGCTAGGCTTAAATTCACACAACTGGCAGAACAGTTCCCTCACAGAACAGGAAACTGGACTTCTCTAACCACTTTCTTGGGAGTAAGCCCCACTGAGTTAATAGAATTCAATAGATTACTTCTGAGTGGATCATGATTTAGACTGCACCGTATCTCATGCTTTCACACCATACTGAATGATCAACCAAATCAAAGCGTGCCTCACGTTCACATATCCCATGTGGTAAGGCATAAGTTCCTTCAAGTGATTTGTTGCAAGCATGAAAAGTCTTCCCATTATCCCTGAAGCTTAATCTGAAATATTTATGTAAAGAATATAAAATATGCTTCTTGTAAACAGAGCCAGAATCATAATTATGCAAAAAACAAACAAACAAAAAACTGGTTACCTTAGATACATACTACCTTAACTACACAATCTTTTGCACATGAAGGTACGAACATGATGTGTTTCAGATTACTGCCCCCCATAGCTAACCGTAGGATATACCTGTACACACTTTTCCAGCTTGCAGCTTAAGCCTTTGGTTTAAAGAAACTCTTGCCCTTGGCAACCTGTTAAGACTCAGGTTTTGGCATCAATATACAAAACATACAGATCTACTTGAGCTCAATAGCTAAGTATCAAGGAAATGTTGTATATGTAGGTCCTGCTTTCCAAACACCGTGTATTACCAGGAAATCATTTGCAAACATTTGCATAACGAGCTGATGATTTCCATTATTTCCTACGGGAACATTTATAATCTGTGATTTGTCCAGTCTCTGCCCCCCACGGGCTTTTTCCAGAAATGGCTGCAGCCAACCAGCAAAACACAAGGAAGGAAGTGGGCAAACTCTGGCTGTTTGTATATCTGAATCAGCTGTTTTGAGGTTTGGGCATAATTCTTTGTGTTTGGATAACTGAATTTGCAGATAACGAGTGTTGTCTGCTTCAAATCTGGCAGACAAATCAACAGTAAATATATTATTTAGAAAATGTATTTCAAGGATAGCATACTTTGCATGTGTGTGTGCGCACGTAAAGACAAAACACATTCAACAAAATTTATGCAGCATGTCTAGTGCAAGTCTGTAGATATTGTTTCATTTCCTTCTTTAAACACTTTCTGCCAAAGCAAACAACCCTTTCCCACCACTGTGCGCACTCTTGCAGAACAGGAAATGTATCTGAGCATTTTTTATGGCAAAGGTATTGTTTGCTGAAAGGCAGTAGCTGACGTTTCTCTCCAGGGCTCTTTGCCACAGTGCAGCAGAAATAACATGTGCTCAAAATCTGAGCCCTTCATCATATGCAAAGGCCGGAGGTGCCACAAAATGTTTCTTAGCTCAGCCGCCTAAGGGCCTGATTTCCAATGTTTCTCGGAAAATGGTACCCAGAGTTGCTTGTTACTCTTTCCTTTGCTTTTGAATGTATCCAAGGAGAACGAAGGGGAGGAGGAACGAAAAGGCACAGACCGTGAAACAAACTTCAGCTCCTGCCAGCCAGTATACTGGAAAGAAAGGAAGGAGAAAAACAGCATTTAAGAATATTGTTAATCCGGAAAAAGCAAGAACTTTCCTAAAGTGGCCTCCACAAAACAGTTTGTACCAAACTGAGTGAGAAGAGCTCTGCCATTCCCAGAAGATGCAGCTTTTCCTCACCAGAATTAAATATTACCTGGACTGGAATTTTCAAACTGAAAGCAGAACCCGCTGCTCCTATCCAACGATATCAACAGACTGGCAGTAGCCAGGCCCCAATTAAAAAATAACCACATTTGCCCAAGACGGCAGGTGTCAGAAAATGCTCCAGGAACTCTGCCATGAGGAAAGCCTCATGGATGGGAAAGGGGCGAGGATGTGACTCAGCTCCACAAACGTTTTGCTGCAGGTCTGTTTGCTTTTCTGTGCCTGGCGCAAGCTATAGGGAAGCTCCTGTGAGGTATCTGGGGTTCAAAACTCTGCTTCTCTCTAGTCAGCAAGTGCTATAGGAAGGTCAGTTCTTGGGGGAGCCTCAAATGCCGCCTTTTCCAATACAGAGCTAGTTTGAGTCAAAGCACACACATAAACATCTACAGCAAGCCCACAGTGAGATAAAAACCTTACATTTTCCCCTCAGAATTTCCCTGGAAGAATACCCAAATTGATTTTTAAAGCTCCTAAGTTCAAAAAGCATTTGGAGACTGGACTTTGACCAGCAGCATTTCCCCTTTAAAAAAGCTCTTATCCAAAAGATGCTTCTTAAACCTAATGGTGGGAAGGGAAGGTTGAGTGAGAGGGCTGAAGAGTCCTCACAACAAACAAAAACTGGAGCAAGGGCAAAGCGACCTGCAACAACCTGAAGGCAGGCATTTTTCTAGTTTTAGACGTTAGAAGGGAGAGGGAGAGATGCAAGTTTCTAATTTTAGCTGGCTGCCAAGACTATCTTGTGATGCAAATTACAAACAAAATGTGGGGCGCATGGATGCGCTTCTCTGTATCACAGCCACGCTTCGTAGTATCGAGGAAAATGCATGTTGCTATTGCAACCTTTCCTAACAAAAGAATGAAAACAGGAATTCTACCATAGCTGAAACACTTTCCATGATATGCAGGGCGAGGTTCAATTTTCTCCCTGGATGCTGACAAGGGTGCATGTGAGCACATGCATACATGCACAATTACCTGTTGCTGACACAATTGGTCCAAAAGCTCTTGCGAGGGCCCCCAGACTCCTTAAGATTCCCATTACGGTTCCCTTTTGGCTGGCTAACCCTATGAAAGAAAGAACCATCATCAGTTTTTGACTTCTTGGCTTTCCCTACCAAGGCAAAAACACTTAGAGCCCAGCACTATAAAACATCTGAGAAATAAAATGATAAAGGATTGGGTCTTTAAGAGGGAAGCGTGCATCCTTATGCCGAGGCCCTGGTTAGGAAGACCAGATCCACTGCCTCCTGAGATTTATTGAGGCTGGAACTATGCATTGGTCAGCAGACCCAGATTTGAGAGCTCAAGCAAAACGGCTGCAAAGTAGTGGAGTCAAGGAAGGAGTTATATAGCAGGGAGGTAGCAGGACTATCTGTGCATTTGCCATGATGTCTCAGACTAAAAAGCTGCTGTAGTTCATCTACTTCTTACATTTAGACAGCTGTCCATTGACGACAATGCCCCGGATGCATTACAAACAAAAGAAAAACTTTTGTTGCATCAGAAACCCCAGCTACTGAGCAACACTTTCAACATAACCCAACTCCTTCAGTTATTCAAATAATGAGAACAAGTTTGCACTGTCAAACCTAGTGAGCATTCTAACTATCTCCATTTCATTCTTGTCCTTTTAATCTTGTATTTTTAGGTGCAACTGGACTAATAGTGTTAGAAGTTCTTCTCAACTTTGCCTTTATGAGAAACAAGGAGAGTTGTTCAGGCAAGTTTGCCACCAGCATGTAAGGCCTAAATCCCACAATCTTGAGTGTACTTCACTGCTAAAACTTGGCATCAAAACTATATTTCCATGTGAGGCTCCCTGAGGTATATTTTATTCGCCAGTTAACCGGCAGAGGAATGTTGAGCAAGTCCCTGGGTTAGAGCACAGAGTTTCTACTTAGCCATTCTTGGTCATTCCTACCATTACTTTGAACTGAATGTCATTATCTTCCCTTGTGCACATACAACACGTGAAAATAGGGCAATAATTTCCACCTGTAAAAATGCATTATTTTATTTAGAGATCATTTTGTGGGCTCTAGTGTCAGGTATCTGTAGTCGATAGCACCATATAGGAATAAGCAGTCTATAAAAACTTGACATGACCCAGTCAGTAATTAGCCATTTGAAGTCCCACATTTCTTAATGGGAGAGTTAAACAGATCCTTCACTTATTTCCATGAAAATTAATGGTATTTTGAGTGCTTGCATGTGTCTGAACCACAGCTACTGGCCTCACTGCGTGCTGTACAAAACAGAGCAGGAGCCAACGCCAAGTGGAATCATTTTCCAATTCTGTGTTTAATCTGTCTCCAACTATGAGGCAAAAGAATCTGACAGCAGCCTGGCTGTAAAGATTCAACACACAGTTAAAAGAGCAAGCAGAAAACTCCTTAGAGAAGGGCTCTGCCCATTACAACAGTAAACAGCCACGTACCATAGCCAGACACCACCGTAGACAAACAAGGAACAACCGTAGCAGCAGCTGGAAGTAATTTAAGAACAGGTTAGAAAATGATTAAACAAGTGAGAATGCAAATGTGTTAACAATGGATGGCAGGAGGAGAAGGTTTAATTCTGCATGGGCTATGATTCAGTTCCCAGTAGGAAACAAGATTCCATAGCCAAAACAGCAGGATCGAATCCCTGCTCATCACTTGAATGGGGATTAAACCCTATGCAAAAGTGCCATTTGAAGTGGTTCTCATACACACGCTGCACAAAGAGGCTTTTGCAAAGGCTTTAAAACAGCTCCTCCACTCCTGTCTGCTCATACAGGAGCACAGAGACTGTCTTAATTAAAGCAGTTTGCCAAACTGCTCTCTGAATCAGCTTCCCCCACCCCCTTTAAACATTGCTGGAGTGATGAATTCAGAATTTAAGTCCTAATGACAATTTAGGGTGAGGGTTTTTTTTTCCTGAAAGTGCTGGTCAGGCAGATGCTAGTCATACCAAAAACTATCCCTTAGTTCAGGCACCCCCAAACACGGCCCTCCAGATGTTTTGGGACTACAACTCCCATCATCCCTAGCTAGCAGGACCAGTGGTCAGGGATGATGGGAATTGTAGTCCCAAAAACATCTGGAGGGCCGAGTCTGGGGGTGCCTGCCTTAGTTGATCATGCTGGTAGATCCTGAATTGAATAAATGCCTTCCAGGAGCCTCAGGAGAAAACAGAAATGCCCATACTGTGACTTTCTGTCTGCAAGCCTCCCGGAGGGCATTCTAATTCTTGCTCTTTTTCAGGACTGGCACCATGGAATCACAGAATTGTCCAATTGGAAGGGACCCTGAGGGTCATCCAGTCTAACCCCCTGTGATCCAGGAAATGGGAGGTGGCTGGTCCTTCAGGCTTCTGCCTTTAAATGAACACGGGGAGGAGTTTGTTGGGGCACTTCCCGTGCTCAAAGCTTCCCCTCAGCAATGTCTTTTCACAGGCCTTTCTGTATTTGCAGCAAGGGACAGAGGGGCTCCTCAAGCTTTCCAGGCTGATCAATGAGGTCAGCACATCCCCTTCCTCTGGAGAAAAAGTCAAAGATGAGGATCCAGAGGAAGGAGCCATCAAAAGGGGATGGAATCCCTTCCAGTCAGAGAACAGAAATTTGCAGTAAGGCCTTTCTTTTGGAAAATACCTTGCTGGTCTTTTGCAGAGCTTTGCAGTATTTGCAATTCAGGGATTAAGTTGCAAAGGAAAGACTGGTCCATCTCCTCAGCAGTCAGTTGGGAAACTGAGCACCCTCTAGGTTCAAGAGTCCTTGCCTTAACTCTTGGGTAGGCAAACTAAGGCCCGGGGGCTGGATCCAGCTCAATTGCCTTCTAAATCTGGCCTATGGACAGTCCGGGAATCAGCGTGTTTTTACCTGAGTAGAATGTGTCATTTTATTTAAAATGCATCTGTGGGTTATTTGTGGGGCATAGGAATTCGTTCATTTCTATTTTTTTTCAAAATATAGTCCGGCCCTCCACAAGGTCTGAGGGACAGTGGACCGGCCCCCTGCTGAAAAAGTATGCTGACCCCTGATTGGACAGCCTGGACTATGCAACTTTCTTCTGCCTGTAGATGTCTATTTTGTATTTAAATAGCAGTCGGGGACATCACATTTCTTTTTTGGAAAAGCATTCTAAGCCAGGATTATTGACAATTTAGATATCCTCTTCAGCTCCTAGAAGGAGGCTGGAAAGATCAACCATAAGCTGAGGCAACACAAGTTAATGAAGTGTTTAAACATCACCATGGCAACTTCTATAATGTCATTAGCATTAAAATAAACTCGAAACGACATCTCCTTCAAGATTGATAAGCAACAAAGGCAGTTTGGAAACCGAAATCCATTCTGCATTAATGAACTCAAGAAATCTATGGAGCCAATTTCGCTTTGCTTTAGTGCCTGAAAAGATTTGTTTGAGAAGCTCACCAAAGGAGTAAAACAACAGCCCAGTGCCCAGGAGGATCATATTAGAACTCCAGCCAACAAAAAGGAAACCAAGAGCCGAGACCATTATTGCCTGTCGAAAACAAAAGGGGGCAAAGTGAGAAATGGTTTTACAGTACACAAACTCTAGTGAAAACCCAAAGCTTCTTCTCCTGGGCCTGCCCTACTCTGAGAGCAATTGGGCTCCCGCTCTCTCTTCTGCTTCAACTATTGAGATGCTGGCATCTGCTCACCTTGAAACAGCCCTGGCTGGCTCCCTGGAACATGGCAACATTTGGATGAGTCAATGGGGGAGTCAATGCCCACCCTCGTCTTTTCCCTTCTCCTTTCTCGCCCGCCCCTGCCTGCCACAAAAGCCCCTTGCACTGAGGAATTCAAGAGCTTTCCTGCCTTAAGGGGAGGGAAAACCAAAGAGCTATGTAGTAGGGGTGATTCCATGACAATGTCAACCTACAGACCCATTTTTCATTTTCATATATAGTTAACGTGCTCTATATCATTTCAAAGATAACTTCCTCAAGTTTAACAGTTTTTCAAAATGGCATTTTACATGTGAGTAAAATGACCAGAAGTGTGACATGCAAGATGACTCAGAATTTCTCTAGGTTTTTTTTTTTAGAGAATAGGATAATGAGCCTTTATTTTATTGGTTTTCTTTTCTCGTTTGGCGAACTGACAAGAAATTTTATGCTAGGAACAAAATAGTTGATTTGGAATGATTTGTTTGATGGTGGAATTGGCCACCATCACCACCAGAAACTGCACTTTAAAGACCATTTTATATCCACTTCATAGCCCCAAAGCCAGTCTCTCTGTCTCTCTCTCTCTCTCCCTCCCTCTCTCTCTCTCTCTCTCTCCTTATTATGGTCTACTGAACACTGACCTTCTCCAACATGAACAAATGCTTTGTGTACTCTCTCACAAAAGGAAGGAGAGAAATCAACAGGATATATTACAAGTTAAATGACAGAAGACACGTTTCCTGAAAATTCTTCAAGTATGCATGAAGCAAAAGAAAGTACAAGAAAGACTACTTCAAATGGAAAACAAGCCCCACCCTTTTTACACTCTTCACTTCGTTTCCTGGCTCAATCTGGCGAGTGTAACCTCCTTGGATCACAGCCATCGTAATCCCAATGAAGAAAAACATCTTCCCTTGTTCCAGACTAAGAGAAAACAGGAAAAAGTTATTTTCTTCTCCATGTTCAAACTCCCAAAATTAACATGGCTGGCAGCTGTTATATTTTAAGGAATATATACTGTGGATATTTGGGCATGTTCCCTAACTAACCAATTTAGTAGTTCTGACACAGCCCTCTTAGGGGCAAAGTAGTTTAGCTTGATTTGCAATTATGTTTGTGTTAGTAGTAGTTAGTTCTACCCAGTCAGTAACTAGAAGAAACTTTGACATAAAGCATTCAATCTCCCCTCTACAGGAGGCTTCTACAATTATTACAGGAACATACAGGGATGTTGGAGGGGTGGCCCAGGGGGTCCAATTCCTAGGACTTTGCCAGCATACCACAGTTCTTTTGCCCTTCTTCTCCTTTTTAATCTTAAATATATTAGGATAGTCAGCCGCCCTGCAAGGTGTACTGCTGCTACGTCACACACCTGGCCAACCAGACACCATCTTAATTTCTCAGGGGCATTTCTACATATAAATGAGCAAATGCAAATTTATGTCATGGGCCGAGTCCTTTGAGTACCTGGCAACAGCTATGTGTTGCCAGGGGAGGTGGATGAAATCTGACTCCATTCACATTTTTATAATGAAAAACATTTAAGTGTCTGGGCAACTCTTGATCATTACAAACCAAATTGCTTCTCAGGAATGACCTCTGGTCACCAAAACACCTCCACATTCAGAAATGAAAAGCTGCCCCCGGCTTCTGGTGTCCCTGCAAAAGGGAAGGCTTCTTGGGCAGCCTTACCATTAACAAGACGGAATCAGTTACCAACAATGAATCCTAAAAGACTAAGCTCTCAAAAATCATACACTAATGAGGACAGTCTGGGAATATTCTTGTCTTTGGGAGGGGGTTACGTTTGTATGTTCATATGTTTGTTGACAGTTGTTAAAATTTGCAAAAATCAATTAAAAAATTGTAATCATATGATAGAAACAGAGGGAAACAAAAGATATGAGAGAACCAGTGTTAGCACTGGGCAGCTGCCAGGCTCATGTTCCCCAGCAGGGCCCATGAGCACCAGCAGCTGCCTGGGCCCCCCCCCTCCTGCCCCGCCAGGAGTGGACTTATCTGGGATCAGGGCCTGTGTTGGGAAAGTGCCTGCCATGTTATAATTTAACACAATGCATGATGCAGTGTTGCACTAGCACACTGTAGGGAATTGGAGAGGCAGGCAGCCTCCCAGACTTAGCTTCCACATACATCTGGGTCTGCAGCAGATCACCTTGACAGGAGATCCCCAGACCTGGAGAATGCTGTCTCTACGTTCCAAAAGAGCGCAAGCATGAGTTCGAATCCCTGCTCAGTCATGAAACTTGGTGACTGGCCTTTGGAAGCAACTCTCTCAGCCTAACAGAGGTGCAGAGAGGCTAAATCAGGCACAGGCAAACTCGGCCCTCCAGATGTTTTTTTGAGACTACAATTCCCATCATCCCTGACCACTGGTCCTGTTAGCTAGGGATGATGGGAGTTGTAGTCCCAAAACATCTGGAGGGCCAAATTTGCCTACGCCTGAGCTAAATTGTCAGACATATCCTTGATGGAACAGCATGATTCAAATGTATCAAGGAAATAGGTAAGTAAAATGGTTATAGGAATGTTCACTCATATGAGAGAGGGCTGCCAGTTGAGTTTCCACTTTGGGTGATTTACGCAAGCTAACGGGAGAAATATTTCCAGAGAAAATGGCCTGCAGCACTAGATGAGTTTCCTCAACCAGAGCCTACATTATGGGGGTAGATTGGAGTGGGAATGACTTATACTGTAATTAAACACAGAGGTCATCTGAGTAAACACCATGACAGAACTTGGTTTATACTGATGTCTCGTGAGGCTCACTATTTTGACAAATAAAATAAATATCATGCAAAATACCTGCTGAATTGGAAGTGCTGATGGACAAGAAAACTCAGAGTGTATTCCAGACCAGAAAACAGGAAAAGATACAGGAAATACACCAGGCCTAGGATCCTGAGATCTGTTACAAAACACCACCATCAAATTCCATTCTTAAGAACAAGTACAAAAGTAAACATACCAACAGAATGGCCATACCAATAGAATCAAGACCTTCAAAAAAGCAGCTCTAGACTTTGCAAATCTCAGGTGGGGCTCTGGCTCCAGTTGTGGAAGACTGAAAGCTGTTACAACACACAAATCCAGTGCAGAGGGTAGGAGCAAACAGTTCTTGCAATGGAAGCAGGCAGGCAGTTGGGGTCTGTACTGGAGTAATACAGTGGTGCCCCGCAAGACGAACGCCTCGCAAGACGGAAAACCCGCTAGACAAAAGGGTTTTCCGTTTTGGAGGCGCTTCACAAAACGAATTTCCCTATGGGCTTGCTTCGCAAGACGAAAATGTCTTGCAAGTTCCTGCGGGGGTTTTTCCCCTCTTTTCCCCCTTTTCCTAAGCCCTAAGCCGCTTATCAGCTCATCCGCTAAAAGCTGCTAAGCTGCTAATAGCGCTAATCCGCTAAGCTGTCAATGGGCTTGCTTCGCAAGACGAAAAAACCGCTATACGAAGAGCCTCACGGAATGGATTAATTTCGTCTTGCGAGGCACCACTGTACACAGTTTCCAGCCCCTTCCTCCTCTGCCCCCTTGCTGACCTTTCCATGCCTTAGGTCATCTCTGCTGGCCCACTGGGACAGGCACCTGGGACAGGCACCCAATGCGTTTTGACTATACGTGATTTTGGTGTCATGCGCTATCCCCGGAACAGATAGGTAGCCGTGTTGGTCTGCCATAGTCAAAACAAAACAAATTCCTTCCAGTAGCACCTTAAAGACCAACTAAGTCAGTTCTTGGTATGAGCTTTCGTGTGCATGCACACTTCTTCAGATACACTGAAACAGAAGTTTCCAGACCCTTCTATATAGTGAGAAGGTGGGGAAACTTCTGTTTCAGTGTATCTGAAGAAGTGTGCATGCACACGAAAGCTCATACCAAGAACTGACTTAGTTGGTCTTTAAGGTGCTACTGGAAGGAATTTGTTTTGTTTTATCCCCGGAACGTAACCCCTGCGTAAGGGGATATTAATTGGATGCTGTACCTTGATATGTGTTAGAAGTGGCATAAATATGTTTTAAACAAATACATTTTAAAAGATGGTGAGATAAAATGCTACAGTACTTGACTAATCCTACTATGCAGGTGTGGTAAGAAAAATACCGGTGTGATTACTAGTTCAGAGTAAATGTGCCTTTTACTGGGATTGTGTTGTGTGTGTATGTGTTTTTTAAAAACCTATTTCTATTGCACTCCATGTTTCATTCCGCATGTCCGAGAGTAGATATTCATGTTACTAACAGAAGCTGATGCACGCAGAGGCCTTACGCACTCAAAGCATATCTCTGCAATCATTCTTTCATGCTATGTGCTGCATAAACTCAAGCCAGTTTCCTCACTGGGAGGACTGCCAAATCTCAAGCAAAAGTGCAGATATGCAAATATATTCAGGAAAGGGCTAAGCCTCGTTGTGAAGAAAGACAACACAACGTTTTGCAACATCAGGGTAGGCGCAAAGGAGAAAAAGGTAGTGGATTTTGACATGCACAGGCAACTTCATAATAAAAGGAAGAACAAAAAGCTCAAGGACTTGCTCTCTTTCGAAGAGGTTTCCATATTTTGGCTGACGGCAGAGAACTGGAACAGAGCCCAAGGACTAATCAGGCCAGCTGCTGACTGGAATCCCGACATAATGGAGGACACCTAACAAAACAAGGAGAAGGAAAGAAAGAATTGAGTCTCAAGGCGATGACTGAGCCGCTTTGCATGCCACACAAAACCAGGACTTTAGTGCTACCTGCATGAGCAAGACCAGGCGTAGGCAACCTAAGGCCCAGGGGCCAGATGTGGCTCCATCGCCTTCTCAATCCGGCCCGTGGATGGTCTGGAAATCAGCGTGTTTTTACATGAGGAGAATGTGTCCTTTTATTTAAAATGCATCTCTGGGTTCTTTGTGGGGCATAGGAATTCGTTAATTTTTTCTCTCTTCAAAATATAGTCCTTCCCACCACATGGTCTGAGGGACAGTGGACTGGCCCACGGCTGAAAAAGGTTGCTGACTCCTGAGCAAGACCGACACTTCCACCCCATGTTGCTGCAAAAGCAGACTGTGGGATTCTGCGCTGGCTGGAAATCTTAGGAGCCAAATTTTGAAAGTCCTGGGTTGTACAGGTATAAATAAAAGGAAATTTATCTAACACATAGAGAGTATTGGGAAAGAGAGAAGGTTGCCTCATACTAATTGAGAGCTATATAGGGACGAATTTAGATAACCAGTTTCGTTTCATTTATTCCTTGGTATTCTATTATGCTATATAATTCTTGTTATCATTTATTGTTTTGAATGTACTGGTTAATGAAACAATAAAAAGATTTTTTTAAAAGCTTGGGTCTTAAAACAATTTTTACTTTTAAATTTTATTTTATGTCCTTCAATAGTTTTCCACTTTGGGACAACCCCACCAATGGTGCAGAAAGCCTCATTTTTATTTTTATTTTCAAAAATCTCTCTTCCATTTTGTCCTGGTTTATATATCTAGTTTGTGAAGGTATAACATTTGATATTTATTTTAACACATTTTTCTTCTAGAATTGCATAGACCAAATCAAAATTTTATCTGTTACGCACATTGTTCTCAATTCAGTTGGTGATCTCAGACAACTATTTCCCAATTCTGCTTGTAAAATGACACTATAGCTACATCCAGTTATTTTCATCATATGTAGAGGAACAACATAGCAAGGGAGAGAGACTCTTCCAGCTTCCACATGCTACCCAGGAGATCTGAAACAAACAACTATACATGCAGAGTTGTCTGGGCCTCCGGTGCAATTCTGAGTCCACTGAGCCCAATAGGAGGGACTTATGTCAAAGTATCCATGCACAAAATTGTGCTATAAAGCAGGTTTAAGGAGTCTTTAGGGTACAATGTTATACCCTCTTACCTGGGAATAAGCCCCACTGGATTTGAGGGACTTGTTCCAGAGTGGACCATGTAAATGTGCTGTTAATATCCCAGATTCAGGGGTTGTGGTGGCTGAGAGATTCCAGATTCAAATGACTACACTTCTCTAGCAATGGTTTTTTGGAATTAGTCCAGCTTTACTTTTCCTGTATCTACACCAGGGCTGACAAAATGTCAGAGCAGCAAAGGGTCCCTCGGCAAATGAAGGTGCATAGTGACCCAAGGTCAACCAACTTTGGCACCTGAAGCAGAAAAATCCCACAGTCCTCTCTCTCCCTCCCTGACAGTGTGCAATACACCATCCATCGGGCAGCTGCTTCACTTTGCTAATGGTTAGAGCTGCCGCCCACCATCTGACACCCCACAAACACACACTCACACACAGCCACTTCCAAGGCCTAAACTATGTTTGTTAATCATTTCTCTCAACGTGTGCCTTTTCTGTCCAGAATTAAAGTAGCATGACACTTGATAATTTCTTAGCACTAAAAAGCCAAGTAGCTCAAGGCAGCTCTTGGAAGGATCAAGATTAATGAAAAAACTATCTTAAGCATTTGCAAAATTAATGGAGAACCATTAAAATCGTATTTGCTACTTTGCCTTTAGTGACTTGGACCACTTAACCCAGTCCGCCTTTTCCATCCATATCCCATGCTCCAACTAGGGCAATAAAGACAGCATTATGTGGTGGTTTGGCTGCTAGACTAGAACTTGGGAGACCAGAGTTTGGATCCCTTCTCTGCCATGAAACTCATGGGGTGACCATGGGCTCTCTCTTAGCCTAACCTATCTCAAGTTTTGTTGTGATGATTAAATGGGAAGGGGGAGGGGACTGTACTCTTTGGAGGGGAGATGGGACTTGAATGCAGTAAATAAATTCTGCCCTTGAGGACTATGTGTTCTTCTGCAATTCTTGAGCAATTCCACTTAATGGAACGTAAGGAGGATAACTTGCCACTGAACTGCTTCCCTCACTTGCCAATAACAAGCCTACATGGAGCTCTAGACCTGTTTTGAAAATATAGAGCAGAGTGAGACAATTTATTTGGGCCAGATTCTGCTTAAAAATGGAGGCACTGGTTTCCTGATGTTCTGTTAAGAACAAGATGGTGACTATCTGTCTCTAGAACATGTTACCCGTTTTTCTTTGGGGAGTGTCTCTGGCAACAACATGAAGACGAAAGCCAAGTCAATCACTGCAAACATGACAGCAAACATAGCAGACCGAACATAGAAGATTTCTCCCTTCTCTTTTTCCATGGAGAGGTATGCTCCAAGCATAGGCCCAAAGGTAAAGCCCAGGGAGAAAGCAACGCCAATCATTGCCTAGGGAAACAAGGGTAATACTTATTTAGTAACATTTCTCTCCTCCTTCAACTCTAATAGAGCTTCCAGAGCAGCAAATACGGAGATGTACTATTTGAAACATAGATACCCATAATTACACATTCATTTTTCTCGATAATAACTTAATGTTTTGTTACCAATACCAGTTAAACTTTTGATTGCACTAGCCATAGGCCATGGCATCATTCAGAAGGAGAACAAAACACAACAACAGCAATAACCATAAAAATCATTGGGCACAGACATACAATAAAACCACGGTCACGGCTACTAAAATTGTTTGTTGCATTAAATAGAACAGAATAGCAGAAGATTCTCAGGTAAGATGTGCCAAATTAAATATCCGAATCCCCTTTGCAGTTGACCGCTATTTTGTCTAGTTCCTTCCTCTTGATCTTCTTAGCCGCCAGCGCACAGAGAGCGACTTTATAAGTAACAAAGTCCTCGGTGTCGCTCAGTAACCATTTCACCCTTTCCACCCTATTCAAATGTGTTCCATTCGTAAACAGGGGTTTTATAAATCGGTCTCTTGGGTCGATATATAATGGGCACTGCAATAAATAATGGAACAGGTCCTCGATGCAGGGTTATCCGCACAGACAGAGTCTCTCTTCGTAACGTACTTTGCCGTACCGTCCACCCAACACCGCCGAGGGCATCAATTGGAATCGTAGTTCTGTAAAAGCGATTCTTAGTATGGCAAGTGGGAGCTTCATCAGGTGCCTGGCTCAGGCATGCTCCGTTTTGATAAGCAGGAACCATGGTGAGCTCTTGGTAGAAGCCATCATGGTTAGATCCCTTTCTGCATCGGACCTAAAGAGACAGTCTCTTAAGTGCCTCTTAGCCTTCCAGCATTTGGTCTGTTCCCATTCTGTGTAAGACAGGGATGTCCAACAGGTCGATCGGGATCGACTGGTCGATCCCCGGGAGGTTGCAGTCGATCGCTGTTGATCAAGGGCTCATTTTCCTTTGCTTTTGCCCAAGAGCCCCCAGCCCCCTTCCCCTTGCCTGTATTTTCTCCTGATATCTGTAACGGAAGATGGAGAGTGACTAATCCCCTCCCCCCTTAAAAGCCCCCCCCAAAAGGAACCCCCCCCAAAACGGGCTTAAAATGGGGCATATCCCCTCCCTAAACAAAGTTCAACAACTTTGAGCTGAACCCCTAAAAAGGGGGGTAGATAACTGTCAGATTTTAATTCTGAAAGTAGATCGCAGTCCCTCGGGAGTTGGCCACCCTGGTGTAAGACATAGCGGGGCATCTCTCCTTCGAAAGAGATTGAAGTCTTTTCACATAATTTAGGCACAGGTAATCAATTCTAGCCTGCATTGTTGTCTTCTTCAGCACGAAGAAGAGCAGCTGGGGTCCCGTTGGGGAGCAAGAGCACTTTCCTGAGAAATTTGCACTTAATATTTTGTTGGTTTCATTGGGGAAAGTATGCACTTTGCACAAATGCAACACATATTAAGATGTTTTAAGTTGTACTGATAAAGCTTATACAGTGGTAGCTCGGGTTAAGTACTTAATTCGTTCCGGAGGTCCGTTCTTAACTTGAAACTGTTCTTAACCTGAGGTACCACTTTAGCTAATGGGGCCTCCTGCTGCCACCGCGCCACTGCTGCGTGATTTCTGTTCTCATCCTGAAGCAAAGTTCTTAACCCGAGGTACTATTTCTGGGTTAGCGGAGTCTGTAACCTGAAGCGTATGTAACCTGAAGCGTCTGTAACCTGAGGTACCACTGTATATTGTGTAAGCTGTCTGGAGAGCATAGGCGCCAGCTCCTTAGGGCTGAAGACACTTCAGCCCCCTCAACATCGTTTAGCAGGGGGCTCAGCTCCCCTAATATTGGGGGAGCGGAGGAGGCCAAGTGCCAAGCTAGGCCCAGTTTCAGGGCTGCCACCATGGCCACTACCTGTGCCTCCCCATACTCCCCTCGCACAGTCCCCAAACTTGCTCCAGAGGGTTGGGGCAAAACTCCAGAACACATTTAGGCAGAGGGAGAAGAGAGGCACGGCGTTCCGTTGTGCAGGCAGAAGTCCTTGCACTGCATTGGATACCACCTGGAATGAAGTTTAAGCCGAAATCAGGTTGGACTGCGACTGGAGAATTCTAACCACCACCACCCCTTGAGATTCTGGGGAAAATGGCACCTAACATTCCTAGCCTAGTATTGGGCAAACAAAAGAGGGGAATGGCCATGTTCATGTCACTGTTGCATCTCATCGAATCCCACTCTGTATGCGGAACACATTCACGTCCATGTGGCTGATCAAAAATTAAACAGCAAAGATCCTGATCAAAGGCTCACACCAGGCCGTTAACTCACCATGCCTTTGCTTCGAGCTTTTGGACTTTGCAAGTCAGCAATTATTGCAGTGGAGAGGCTGACATTCCCTTTGCTTATTCCGCCGAGAATTCTGGAGAAAATGAATAGCTCAAAGCTCCTGGAAATGGCCCACAAGGAATACGATGCTATCATACCAATCTACAGAAATAAGAAGGTACATACGTGATGAAAATAATGGTATTTAGAAAGCACAAGAAAATGTAAGCACTCCGCCTTGGACCTACAGCATTACACAGGGGAAGCTAAACTGAACCTAAACTAAAAAATGCGGGGGGGGGGGACCTCATGTTTTCTCAAAAGAATACTGTTATTGGATTCTTTATTGAACCCAGTTTGGGAAGCTAAAGAGAAATTCCAGGTTACTTATTCAGAATAAAAGTTTGATGAGGAAAAAACCCCTAGTACAATTACTGGCCTTGTGCAGACCAATTCATAAGCACATAAAAGCAGTATTGAAGAGAATTTTCACACATATTGGGGTTGTCCAAGCTTGTGTATTCAGCAATCTTCAAGCAGCAGAAATCATGGTTATCTAAAACATGCTTATCTGATACTGCAAATAATTGCTGCTTTTTCAGATGGCATGGAAACTTTTCTCTTCTAGCCTAAAGGCAAGGCGATACACAGCTGTTTATTGTAAGATGGAATCAACAGCACTGCCAGGCTGAAGGGAGCCCAGGAAAAGATGCCTTTGAGAGCTGCCACCCCCCTGCCCTTTGGATCACTCACTCATTCTACCCCCAATACTTGCTCTCATCCCCATCTCCTTCCTTCCTGCTACTTGATAAATTAGTCATTTTCTTCATTTCATTAAAAGGAATCAGGAAAGTTGCTATGTACTGGGGGGGGGTGCACGTGAGCGCTTGTGTGTGAACAAATATATTCCTTCTCCTTTCTTTAAATTAAGAGTAAAGCACAGATTCTTGTCGCATGTGCAGAGGGCTGCAGCGAGGAGGAGAAGATGATGAGGTCTTGTAGGATTCTGCCCCATAAATAAATATGGTTATAAATTTGGGGCAGGGGAGTAGGCTGTAAGCAAAAACCCTCTTAACCCCCGGATCCAGCAAGTGTGGAAATACAAGCCAGGCTGGCTTCCCATTGAGCTGAGAGCCTGGGAGATGGGCCATAAAGAGAACAAAGGAAGGGGCTCTGTGTGAGATGGCAAATGGGTGGGGCCTCCTCTCCCAAGTCGCAGTTAGATAGAAGCACAAACCCAGCAGAGAGTTTTGGAGTGATGTGAGCTAGAAGCAAGGCAGCAAACTGGAGGGAGAGTCACAGCAATGTCTGATTTATGTTTGAATACAAAGCTGGGGTGTTAATGGTGTAGACACCCCTCTCCATACCCATGGTAGGCTCAGGTTGTGTATGCACACACACCATATCCCATAAAGACCCCAGAGCCTCCCCTGTACCTCATCCTGAAGGAAACACAATCCCTGGTTATGCGCTTGGAACCCCTGGAATCTCGCATTGCTCGGAGATTAGGATGGCGTGCAACACTGCTGTCAGAAGTGGGATTCATGTTCCCTGAAGAACCTGTGAGCAAGAATCTGAGCCGAAATGGAGGAACGGCAGCATTCCTGGAGCAGCAAAGCCAGCAATGGATGGAGCCGCAAAACCAGTGGTTCAACTGACAGCTGCAAGCAGAGTGTGTGAGAAGCCTCAGTGGAGAGGAAAGCGTGACTCCACGCGAGGTGAGGGCCCTGCCGGTTGAAATGCTACAGGGGGTTGAAAGCGACCCGGGAACCCTGCTGGAAGAGCCCCGCTGGAAGAGCCCCGCGGAAGAGATCCAGAGTGTGGATGGGCAGCTGAGGGGCTTGGACTTTGAAGAGATGCAGTCGGTAGCCGAGGACAAAACCTTGGAGAAGGGTGAGGTGGCTGGAGCTGAGGAGCTGCTGCTGACAGATTTCTCCACTTGTGGAAGAGAGTAATGGGAGGTGCATGTGAACGTGCAAGAACAGCCGGTGCCAGAGGAAATGGTGATGTGTTCCTCAGTGGAGGAGAACACGTAGGAAAAGCTCAAGGCCTGTGTGTGTGCACCAGAGGAGCAGCCAGCTCATGCTGAATTGGGTGAGTTTTAAAAAACAACTATGATTTTGCCCCACTTATTACTTGTGCAAATCAACCGTGCAAGATGAATTCAGCCTGACCAGAACTAATCCAGAAAATGTAATGGTTTGACTCACACAACACCCAGTGCATAATGGAAAAGGGCTGCCTGGGTTTAGCCAGGGTTACTTAGATCATGTAACTGATCTACACTGCACATTCTTTAGTCCCGTCAACAGACATACCACAGTCAACAACATGATCGGCCGTCTCCCAAAGTAATCAGACGTAGCACCAGTAAGTGGAGAGGAGAAGAACTGAAGGATGGAAAATATGGAGCCAATCAGACCTGCAAAATATGGAAAATTAAAATGCAATATGGATCTGCCAACATCAAGGTCAATCCTTCACAGCCATGTTCACATGTGAGCCATACCACACATTACATTTTGAAGGCTGCCATGGATACTAAACATTTTGGGCCGTTGTCCTCAGGACCCACCTGAAAGCATCAGGAAGTATTTCCCATACATTATTAAGATGGCTTAATTGCATTTAATGCCAGATTTATATGGTCCTGCGCTTCATGCAAACTGTGAGCAAACCTAAGAGTCCTATATTGAAACTTCATTCATACCTCCAAATAAGACACTGTTGTATTTCCTTTCAGAAGGCACTTGAGCCACTTCACTGAACCAGTCCACCCCGTGCTGCAGCGTCATGTAGAAACTATCCTGTGGAAGAAAATATGCAAGGGAGGCATAAGTTCAGGGGAGCTATTCAGGGAGGACAGAGGAGCAACCATAGTCAGCCTGAGAGCTGCCCACCACGTGCAATTATTCCACAATTATTTTTTCTAGTTCTTGTCATGTGCAAAAAGTAACCACAACCAATGTTTTTAGAAACACTTGCTTTAATAGACAGAAAGCCTGAACTGCCCTCAGACCTTAGCAGGCTCTGTAACATTTGGACTATCATTTAACATCTTAGTGGCTCAGAGACAGAAAAGCCACCGGAAAGAAAGAGAATAGCTTAACCACCCTCTCACACTCTCTCCGTTATTTATGCCACATCACAAGGGGAAGAAGGAACTAGTCATGTTCTGCTTTTACTAATCCTATGCTTCACATCCAATCAGAGTAATATAAGGGCTTCCTGCATTGCCTTCCTACAGCCAGCAACATGGAGTGAAGAACAAAACTAACCGTCACAAGTCTGAAATCTCCCCACTGTAAGATAACAAGAGCAGCTTAAAAAAATAATTAAGAGTTAATATTTGCAGTATTACCGTACCAGTTTAGAGTTACATCAAAACCTGTCTTAAGTTTTCACCTAAGACACAGATGTGCTAGATCACTTACTATGAATTCTAAACATTTATTGTTGCCTGAAAAGTTGTTGTTGTTAAGCAGTAACACATGCTCCATGTGTGTTGCTGGTTCACTCAGATACCAAAACACTGAACCCAAACATTTCAAATTGCCCAGAGGTTATATAGAGGCATTGTCTGGTTTAGGCATCTGCATACAGTGGTACCTCGGGTTAAGTAATTAATTCGTTCCGGAGGTCCGTTCTTAACCTGAAACTGTTCTTAACCTGAAGCACCACTTTAGCTAATAGGGCCTCCTGTTGCCGCCGCGCCGCCGGAGCCCAATTTCTGTTCTCACCCTGAAGCAAAGTTCTTAACCCGAGGTAATATTTCTGGGTTAGCGGAGTCTGTAACCTGAAGCGTATGTAACCCAAGGTACCACTGTATACAGAAGATAGGATGTTTGGCACACCAAAATTCCAGGTGGACCACTTTGGCACCTGGACTAAAGTGGTACATTATTGTTAGAGCACACTCTCTACAGAGATGTGAGTTTCAAGCACTGCCATAGCACAATCATGCCATGGTGGCATCCCATCATATTTCACATGTTTATCGCGAGTGTTTTGGGTAAATGTGGCTTAGGTCTTACTCACATTATTATTGCTGTAATGGTCAAGAATTGAAGGAAGCAGAGGCAGGATGAGGGTGAAACCCAACAGGTCTATGAGGAGTGCGATAAAAACAATGGTGATCACACGAGTAGAGCCCTCCTCAGTTCCCCGGGACTCCTTGAGAGGCCTCCTGCTCTCTTGACTTTTCCCCAGTGACATTGTCTCAGGGATCCTGCTCTGAAATACAAAGGGTGGGGGGCGGTGGGGGAAGGGGAGGAAATGGATAACTTGCTGACTCATTCTCCCTTAATTGAAATTTTACTGCAATTAAAAAAAAAAAGGTAGGAGGTAGTTTCCCTTATTTATTTCCTTCTCCTGATTTACCCAATTGTGGATTGGTGACTCCATTTAAATCTCCCAGTACAGTGGTGCCCCGCAAGACGAAAAGAATCCGTTCCGCAATTCTCTTCGTCTAGCGGTTTTTTCGTCTTGCGAAGCAAGCCCATTGACGGATTAGCGGATTAGCGCTATTAGCGGTTTAGCGGCTTTTAGCGGATCAGCTGATAAGCGGCTTAGCAGCTTAGGAAAAGGGCGAAAAAAGGGGGGGAAACCCGCAGGAACTCGCAAGACATTTTCGTCTTGCGAAGCAAGCCCATAGGGAAATTCGTTTTGCGAAGCGCCTCCAAAACGGAAAACCCTTTCGTCTAGCGGGTTTTCCGTCTTGCGAGGCGTTCGTCTTGCGGGGCACCACTGTAATATTATTTTTCCTTCCAAATATTCCAACATCTTTTTTTCCAATCTTCTTGAAGAACTCCTTTTTATTCTGCTTAGGTGCATAGACTCCTGTTACATAAATTATTTCCCGTTGGTGTTTTAAGTATTAACAATCTACCATCTGGGTCTGTATATAGTAGTTCTGGCTCTAGGCAGGGTTTAACAAACTACCACTCCTCTTTTTTTACCTTAACCACAAAAATTCCAAATAAACACACAGGCATTAATATTTAATATATTTGTTACAACAGCATCAAAAATATCAATGCCTAAAATGAAACTAGCTTACAGCTCCAATTCCCATTGTTGGGCTGGAACAAAATGCCATTAATTTACAACGCAGCACCATGATCTTTCATTAATCAGGTGCTCTTCGAAGATGATCCTTTAGCAATCAAATAAGGTCTGATGTTGAATACAGATGACTTTTAACTGCCGCAGGAAGAACAGTGAACTCTCATCTGTATTTTAATAGGGGGTTAAAAGTATGCAAGCTGTACAGTATTCTTTAGGGCAGTGATGGCCAAACTTGGCTCTCCAGCTGTTTTGGGACTACAACTCCATCACCACTGCTTTAGGGTAAAACTCTGCAGTGTCCACAGAGCTGGAACGGCCACACTCTGTCTTCTCAGAGGCCACTGTGCTCTAGTGAGGACTGAAATGGACACTCTGAGAGGAGGCTTTGTAGTAAGAGAGGCACCATCTAGCTGTAAAAGTTAAAATAGTTACAGAACAGACTTCCCTGGACAAGGTTATCAGCTGCAGAAAACTGATAAATGAGTGTGTTCTATCAGAAAGCAGATTGACAGAATGCACGTGAGACAGAAATTCAAAAGTATTAAGGATATGAAGCATACTCCATATTATCACTTTTTCCATATGTACAAATGAAGCTGCAAAAATGCATATTGTTCAAGGCATTTCTCACCGCATCCCCTTTCATGGTCTGCTGTGGTCTCACACTTGTAGCAGCCGCTGCCCTGAAGTGTTCATTATCATCTGGTGGTACTGCTTAATGGTTTGGTTTTCTGTGGAATTTCTGAAATTGGTAAAAATGTCGGGGGGGGGGGGGAGTTCGACAACTTTACTGGATGGATGTTCACTTTTTGAATTATGGCAACCCGAGCTTTTATGGCTGCATTTTTTAACACTGATACATTGTTTGGTTGCAGCTGCAATTACGTGTATGTGGGTTTTTTTTAAAAGCCACATTATAAGGAGGGTTGCTAATTTTCGAAAAGAAACCAAATAATGTATTTAACAGTGCCAAGTAATTTCGCAGTACGATTTCAATCTCTAGCATCAACTATCAGAGGCTGGACGCGGGGAATTGGCCCAAGAGGCTGCTTCCAGGGGCGGGAGCAGGACTGGAATGCAAAGACGGGGGACCCTTCGGCAGGGGCGGAACCGGGGGGGGGGGGAGAAGGGCGGAAGCTGCCCCCCAAATCAATACCCCCAAAATCAATCTGAGGCTCTGCCTCGCTAACACAATTCCTCCCCTCTCGCTCCCGGAGGGTGGGCTCAGTGGCGTAGCTGGGGGGTGCAGGGGGGGCCGGCCGCACCGGGCGCAACATCTGGGGGTTAGGGTTAGGGGGCGCAAATTACTTGCCTTGTCCCGGGTGCTGACAACCCACGCTACGCCACTGGGTGGGCTATGCCCAGTGGCATAGCGTGGGGGGTGCAGGGGGGGCCCGGCTGCACCGGGCGCAACATCTGGGGGTTAGGGTTAGGGGGCGCAAATCCACGGGTTGGGGGGCGCACATCCATGGGTTAGGGGGCGCAAATTACTTGCCTTGCCCTGGGTGCTGACAAGCCACGCTACGCCACTGGGTGGGCTATGCCCAGTGGCATAGCGTGGGGGGTGCAGGGGGGGCCCGGCTGCACCGGGCGCAACATCTGGGGGTTAGGGTTAGGGGGCGCGAATCCACGGGTTGGGGGGCGCACATCCATGGGTTAGGGGGCGCAAATTACTTGCCTTGCCCCGGGTGCTGACAAACCACGCTACGCCACTGGGTGGGCTATGCCCAGTGGCGTAGCGTGGGGGGTGCAGGGGGGGGCGGCTGCACCGGGCGCAACATCTGGGGGTTAGGGTTAGGAGGCGCAAATCCACGGGTTGGGGGGCGCACATCCATGGGTTAGGGGGCGCAAATTACTTGCCTTGCCTCGGGTGCTGACAAACCACGCTACGCCACTGGGTGGGCTATGCCCAGTGGCATAGCGTGGGGGGTGCAGGGGGGGCCGGCTGCACCGGGCGCAACATCTGGGGGTTAGGGTTAGGGGGCGCAAATCCACGGGTTGGGGGGCGCACATCCACGGGTTAGGGGGCGCAAATTACTTGCCTTGCCCCGGGTGCTGACAAGCCACGCTACGCCACTGGGTGGGCTATGCCCGCGCCTGGGGCTGGCCGAGAGCAGCGGGGCGGAGGGAGCCTTCTTGGCCCGAGGGGGCGGCGTCGAAGGCGGCAGCCCTCGCGCCCCCGCGCCCTTCCCCCGAGCTCCCCCGGACCCGGCGAGAGAAGCGCCCGGGGCGCGAGCGAAGGGGACCCGCGCGCTGCACCCGCAAGCCCACCTGCCCGGAGAAGCGCGGGGACCCGGCCGGGCGGAGCGACGAGGCGCGGGCGTCCGGGGTCCTGGGTGGCGCCGCGGCTTTTCCTGCCGCTTCCTCTTCCGGGCTGGGGCCTCTCCCGGCGCCTCCAAGGCCGCAGCAAGTGGAGGCTCCCAAGACGGGAGGCGCGCCCTGGCCAGAAGAATCCGTGCGTAAAAACGCACCGCCGCTCCAAGCGCTGGCTGGATCCGGCCCGGGGCGCCCGCAGCCCGGCACCCTCTTCTCCCCGGGGCCCTGGGCAGCCCTTCCTCGCCTCCCGGCGGGGTCCAGCCACGGGGCTTCACTGCTGGCGGGGCCAGCGGGTCTTCGACGGCCCCCGTTTCCTCCTCCGTGAATTGGCGTGAGCCTCTTGGAAAGCCAGCTGATGCGCTGCGTGAAGGACTTTTCCTTTTCTCGGCCCTAAAGCTTTCAACGTTTTCCAAACGGTTATGTTTGGGTCTGCGTCTTGAATGTACCATTTTTGACTCGCCGGTGGACAAGTCCAAATTCAATGCATGATATTTGAAACTTGCCACTTCAAGAATGAGTTCGCTTTTATCAACATAATCTTGCTATAAATTTGCAGGTTCCACTGGCTTTTGCCCTCAGCCCCTCTGTTGACATAGAATCTAACTGGGTATATGTGTGTAGTGGAGCAAATTTTCTTGTATCATAACTCTTGAGAATCACCAGGCACATACCAGAGAGCAAGTCCTACTGAACTCAGTGGGACTTCTGAGTAAAAACACTTAGGATTGCAGTACAGTGGTACCTCAGGTTCCATACGCTTCAGGTTACAGACTCCACTAACCCAGAAATAGTACCACGGGTTAAGTACTTTGCTTCAGGATGAGAACAGAAATCGTGCTCCAGCAGCAGCGGGAGGCCCCATTAGCTAAACTGGTGCTTCAGGTTAAGAACAGTTTCAGGTTAAGAACAGACCTCCGGAACAAATTAAGTAGTTAACCTGAGGTATCACTGTATAATACTGCAGTCTTTTACCCAGTTACCTGGGAATAAGTTCCATTGAATTCAGTGGGACTTACTTCTGAGTAAACACATACAGTGCAAGACTCAATTTAAAGTGGATTGGCTACATTTTCCTTCAAAATTACAAAATACAAAGTGCTTCACATGTCAGCATCATATTTCTTTCATTTGGTACAAGTATTTTACAGCAGCGCCCTCTTTATGTATTCAAATAGTGTAAACATGTATATTGTCCTCTAGAATGGTGTCCAAACTTGTTTCAAAGAGGGCCAGATTCGATGAAGGTAATGGCCGACCAAAGTTGTTGAGCTTTTTTAAGGATTTCCCCCCAGGAAATAAACTGCCACGGGGGCAGACTTTGGACATGCCAGCATCTAAATCCAAACAAACACCCCCACCCCACCTATTATAAGCAAGCAATACTCCAAAGTGCTTATCTTGTGAACTTGCCATTTGTTTTATCATGACAAAAGCTCCCGTTTCCCCCCCAAAAAAGGCAGGATGGGGAAGTCTGATCTCTTCATCACTTTTAATTGATCTCAGAGACGTGGAAAAAGAAAAAGGAGAAAGTATATTTCCAGGAGTTGGATCCCTTCCAATTCCTTAGATTTAACAGCAGAACAAGCAGTGGACAGCAACAAAACACTTTTCAACTTTGCTTGGAGGGCAGGCTTCCCCACCCCTCTCTTCAGAATTTCAGAGTTACAAAACCACAGGGCACCCAATCTTCAGCTTCACTGGGGAGGGCCACCAGCCTCAGTCCAACTAGGGACAAAGGTGAGAGTTGTTTCCTAGTTCTGCTGGATCTCTCAGCGGCGTTTGATACCATTGACCATAGCATCCTTCTGGACCGTCTTGAGGGGCTGGGAGCTGGGGGCACTGTCATACAGTGGTTCCGCTCCTTCCTCCTGGGCTGTGTTCAGAAAGTGGTGGTGGGGGATGAGTGTTCAGACCCCTGGGCTCTCACTTGTGGGGTGCCTCAGGGTTCTGTCCTCTCCCCCATGCTTTTCAACATTTACATGCAGCCGCTGGGAGAGATCATCAGGAGGTTTGGGCTGGGTGTTCATCAGTATGCGGATGATACCGAGCCCTACCTCTCTTTTAAATCAGAACCAGTGAAGGCGGTGAAGGTCCTGTGTGAGTGTCTGGAGGCGGTTGGGGGATGGATGGCGGCTAACAGATTGAGGTTGAATCCTGACAAGACAGAAGTACTGTTTTTGGGGGCCAGGAGGCGGGCAGGTGTGGAGGATTCCCTGGTCCTGAATGGCGTAACTGTGCCCCTGAAGGACCAGGTGCGCAGCCTGGGAGTCATTTTGGACTCACAGCTGTCCATGGAGGCACAGGTCAAATCTGTGTCCAGGGCAGCTGTTTACCAGCTCCATCTGGTACGTAGGCGGAGACCCTATCTGCCTGCGGACTGTCTTGCCAGAGTGGTGCATGTTCTGGTTATCTCCCGCTTGGACTACTGCAATGCACTCTACGTGGGGCTACCTTTGAAGGTGACTTGGAAACTACAACTAATCCAGAACGCGTCAGCTAGATTGGTGACTGGGGGCGGCCGCCGAGACCACATAACACCGGTCTTGAAAAACCTACATTGGCTCCCAGTAAGTTTCCGAGCACAATTCAAAGTGTTGGTGCTGACCTTTAAGGCCCTAAGCGGCCTCGGCCCAGTATATCTGGAGGAGCGTCTCCACCCCCATCATTCTGCCTGGACGCTGAGGTCCAGCGCCGAGGGCCTTCTGGCGGTTCCCTCATTGCGAGAAGCAAAGCTACAGGGAACCAGGCAGAGGGCCTTCTCGGTAGTGGCGCCCGCCCTGTGGAACGCCCTTCCAGCAGATGTCAAAGCGATAAACAACTACCTGACATTCAGAAGACAACTTAAGGCAGCCCTGTTCAGGGAAGTTTTTAACGTGTGATATTTTACTGTACTTTTGGTTTTTATGGAAGCCGCCCAGAGTGGCTGGGGAGGCCCAGCCAGATGGGCGGGGTATAAATAATAAATTATTATTATTATTATTATTATTATTATTATTATTATTATTATTCCCTCCCTCTCCCTGCTTCCTCTTGTAAATAAGCCTTCCACTTCAAGGGGAAAGGATCTGAAAGGAACACTCACTTAGCAACAGAGAAGGCAAGGCGCTTGCAACAAACGCCATTCACTTTTTCCTTTTCTCTCTGGCTGAAGCTCACAGTAAATGCTGACAGGCTGGGAGCCTCAATGGCGCCCTCTGGAAGCTTCACCTGGTGCAAAAACCCAGGCTAGCCCCCCTCCCCCCAGCTACAGCTCTGGCCAAACTGCACCTTAAACCTAATAATAATAATAATAATAATAATAATTTATTATTTATATGCTGCCCATCTGACTGGGCACAGGCAGGGAATGCTCTACCACCAATTCAGCATCTTTTGCATTTGGCACAAAATGCAAGCCCCGCTGGGGCTGGCTCCGGCTGAGTGAAGCTGCCAAAAGTGCAGCGTGCCTTTGGCACTGAAATTTTCAGCAGGAATCGCTGCAGTTTAATCAGGTGATTTGACAGGTATAGGTGCCCCCAACACCTGTCAGAAGTGGCCCCTGGAAGGTGGGCTAATCCAAGATCCAACTGGACCCTGGGATGTAGCCAGTGGCGCTTTCCCACAGATGGAATGGACTCATGCGACAGGGGTGTGGGAGAAAGGTCAAGCCATGCTGTAGGAATGAAAAGCTGCTTGTACAACCTTGGATACTGCCAGTATATATGCAATACTTACTTGGTTTTAATTAGCAAGAGCTTGCTTAGAAGGGAAAGGCCTACAATGATTCCCAATTACTTCAGAGGCCAGTGTGCTACTTGCTTGCAGTGCCAGGATAAATGTTCCACGTGTTATGAAAAAATACCTTTATTTCAGAGCTGCTTAGGACGCAGGTGGCGCTGTGGGTTAAAGCCTCAGCGCCTAGGACTTGCCAATCGAAAGGTCGGCGGTTCGAATCCCTGCGGCGGGGTGCGCTCCCGCTGCTCGGTCCCAGCGCCTGCCAACCTAGCAGTTCGAAAGCACCTCCGGGTGCAAGTAGATAAATAGGGACCGCTTACTGGCGGGAAGGTAAACAGCGTTTCCGTGTGCGGCTCTGGCTCGCCAGAGCAGCGATGTCACACTGGCCACGTGACCCTGAAGTGTCTGCAGACAGCGCTGGCTCCCGGCCTATAGAGTGAGATGGGCGCACAACCCCAGAGTCTGTCAAGACTGGCCCGTACGGGCAGGGGTACCTTTACCTTTACCTTTACCTTTACCTAGGTCTGATGGAGTTGAATTGTCTCTCTTTTGTATGTGTGTTTATGGGATTTTATGCATCTATGCATATATTCATATTCACAAACACAGGACAGGATACAAACGTATCACATTATTCTTGGGCATATTATAAAGAAAGTGAATTGCCAACTGCATGTCAAATTTTGTTGGCAAACAATAGTGAATTACGAGTTCCAGACACCATACCTTCTGACACCAATAATCAATTGCTGCCCCAGGAAAACCCCCTCCAGTGATATCCTGTGGTTTTGCTGCTCATCTACAAACAGTGCCAATTGAGGAGAACATTGCATTTCCTGTTTGGTTATCTTCCACATTTCTTTCAAATACCTTCTTCCAAAGTCACATTCTTTTTCTAAATAAACATCTGTCAGTATTTGGTATACATTTTTTCAATGTGAACATTCCTTTATAAGGAAATGCCTACCTGTGCAGTTTGTGTTTTTCCCCTCTTAGTAATATACCCACACATAAGATGCACAACACAAAATGTAATATATCTCTAGTTTCCTTCTGTACAATAGAAAACTGTTTATTTAAAACTTTTTTCTTTTCATTGCCTTCCAGTCTCCTTCCTGCTGAGCAAGACTCCTGAAGAGTTGTTTCACTTTTCTTTTTCTTTCTGAATCCCTGAAAATTAAAATGAAATTACTTTTATTTTGGAACTACCCGTCCAATGAAGGTTTTAAAGATATATACAACCTCTGATACAGTTTTAACTGAAGAAATCTGCACCAATCACCTCCACCTTTCAAAATTTATGAGAACCAAATGGTTTTTTCTCCAGACCACCTAACATTTCTGGTTTTCAAATGACCTCATGTTTTCAGAATTCAAAGACATGGAAACAAATCCCTGACAGAGATCAAACCATGCTCTTCAACGGCTGAGTGCGTGTATCTTCCTCAGCCATGGTGAACAGCCTGGATTCAGAATAGGAAAGAGCCTCATATGCCACCTGCATTATTCTAATGCTTGAGTAGAAAGAGGACAAACTACCTAAAGTCTTGAGAAACAACAACGAAAAGATTCACTTGTGGATGACTATATCTTTCCAATGTGATCACTCTTTCTGACATCAGTCCTAGTTGTAAGATGAAACTGCAACTTTCAAAAATGTTTTTGGGAATGAACAGAACACTGCAGACTGCAAGTTAGATATGAGGATTAGTGCAGTCTGTTACTTTCTTGTGAGTTAGCGATTGCTGGAAAAATATAAATAGTGCATTATCTGAATGCCCTATTTATATTTTGTATCTTGCACTATAAAGCATACAGACCATCTAATGAAGGGTTTGATTTCATCTGAAATCTGGTGTATTTCTACATTAAAACCATTGCAATAGATCATCTTACTGCTATCTCTCTTAGTTATCTCAAGGATAACAAATTTAAACCAAATGGAATTAAAAGAATATATGCATTACCTTTCCATGGTTTCTGCAAGCTGCATTCTAGCAAGGAATTGGTTATCTTTGCGGATCTCACGAACAGCTCCCTTAAATTCACGTTTGTGCTTATGAATTAGCCGTTTTCTTTCCTGCTCTTTCTTATTGCTTTCTTGTTTTCTTCCAAATTCCAGGCTGAAATTACAAAGTACATTATCTCAAACACACTTTTCTGCTGGACTTAACTGGAACTCTTTTTTGCATCAGGATCACCAACACTGCACACATATTGAGGGCATCGTTGCCACGGCAAATTAATTTCATAGCATAAAAATCTGATCCACTTTTATATGGTTTAGAATATGTGAAGTTAAAAAACAGCATAAATATTTCCACATTATATATGAATGTTATTTTTAATTTATGTAGCTTCTTCCAGCTATTAACAAAATTGTTGTGCAAATAGGTGGTGCAGCCCCTAAAAATGCCTTTTACAAGCCAGTAAATTAAAGGCATTAGAATAAAGTTACAGAAATAAACTGGTGTTTCACAGTAGCAGCAGAAGTCAAGTCACAATGCTTTGCAAATCCCTTTCCTTACATAGCACTGTTTTAGTAGGATCTAGTGTAAAGGTAAAGGTACCCCTGCCGGTACGGGCCAGTCGTGTCCGACTCTAGGGTTGCGTGCTCATCTCGCTCTATAGGCCGTGAGCCGGCGCCGTCCGAAGACACTTCCAGGTCACGTGGCCAGCGTGACGAAGCTGCAGCTGGCGAGCCAGCACCAGCGCAGAACACGGAAACGCCGTTTACCTTCCCGCTATAAAGCGGTACCTATTTATCTACTTGCACTTAGGGGTGCTTTCGAACTGCTAGGTGGGCAGGAGCTGGGACCGAGCGACGGGAGCTCACCCCGCTGCGGGGATTCGAACTGCCGACCTTACGATCAGCAAGTCCTAGGCGCTGAGGTTTTACCCACAGCGCCACCCGCATCCCTAGCATCTAGTGTACTAACCCTCAAATTAAGTCTCTGGTATACATAGGTGCATATCTACCAGAAGCCCCCCTAGGTTTTTTGCACACCTCAGGTAGGCTTAAGGTAGACTGGTTAAGCACTTTGAGGCTGCTCTATGGCTAGATCACATACCACACTGGCAGCTTTGAAAGCACGAGAAACCATGCGGGAAGGCAAAATATGAGGTTAATTCTCATGCTACCCAAAGCAAAATAATTACTACCAGCCACATGGTTCCCAGTTCAAACATGAATGATTCAGGATCGGATGCAACCATTGGACCTTAGCTATATGTCTTTAGCTTTTCTTCCTAGTCTCATCACCTGAATTAATTTCACATGGGGCAGTAAACACCAAGCAATTATGTGCATTAAGCAGAGCTATCGATTCAACTTCAGTTGTTGAACAGGGTTTGTCATGGATGCAAAGTGTCAAATTTTATTTGCAACACAGGCAATCTCCGTACACGACAGTATTTCTTCCAGAGCTAGAGATACTCACACTTTCACTATCTTGGGTGTGAACAGCTTCAAAGGCACTGGCTTTTTCTTTTCACACACCAAGGGGCAACGTTGCCTTTTGCTCTCCAGCTGTTTCAGAACACTGTCAAACAGCTCCTGAAAATGAAACTCGGCTTTGAAAAGGCAGCTGAATAAAATGCAATAAAACAAATACACAGATACAGCTGTAATATAGTTAACTTAATGTAGTTAACATATACTAAGAAAAAGTGTTAGTGAAATTGTATCTGAATTTGCCTGCCGCTTTCAAAAACGTTTTTGATAAAGTCTTCCAACAAAAGATGCCCATGTGAACTTAGCAGTCATGAAATAAGAGGATAGGTCCTTTTAGGGATCAATAACCAGCTAAGGAACTGGAAGCGGAGGGTAGGAGCAAACAGTTCTTGCAATGGAAGCAGGCAGGCAGTTGGGGTCTGTACTGGAGTAATACAGTGGTGCCCCGCTAGACGAAAGGGTTTTCCGTTTTGGAGGTGCTTTGCAAAATGAATTTCCTATGGGCTTGCTTCGCAAGACAAAAATGTCTTGCGAGTTCCTGCGGGGTTTTTCCCCTCCCCCCCCTTTCTAAGCCGCTAAGCCGCTTATCAGCTGATCCGCAAAGCCGCTTATCAGCTGATCCGCAAAGCCGCTTATCAGCTGATCCGCTAAGCCGCTTATCAGCTGATCCTCTAAGCCGCTAATAGCGCTAATCCGCTAATGGGCTTGCTTCGCAAGACGAAAAAACCGCAAGACGAAGAGACTCGCGGAACGGATTCTTTTCGTCTTGCGAGGCACCACTGTACTGATGGTTCATACACAAGCTGGTGTCAGGCAGTCAATGAAGCAGCCAAGTTTGTAGATGGCACCTAATTGATCCAAGATGTGAAAATCCAAGTTGACTGCAAAGACCTGAAAGCAGATCTCTCCAAACTGTGAGAATTGGCAACAACCCGGCAAATGTAGTCCAGTATAAATATGTGCAAAGTGCTACAGACTGGGTCAAAAGGCTAACTTTCCAACAGTGAAAGTCCATCCAAATTGTCAGTGACTCAATAGGAAATACCTTTCGATTGTGGAAGATAGCTCCATAAGAAAGGTAACTTAGTATGCAAATTAACAAATTCCTAGCACGGTATTTGCCTTTTCATCATACTGATTTTACATTCATCTGTGGTGTGATGCATTTGAAATACCACGCACAGTTCTGATTATCCCACCTGTATCAGAGGTGGAAAAGCATAGGAAAGGGCAACAAAGTAGTCCAGAAGATGGAATGCCACCTCTCAAAAGGGCAGGCTAAAGAGTTTGGAGCTTTTTGCTAATAGGGAGAGAACTAAAGGGGAGGGAGATTCATAGAAATTATATATGGTGTGGAGAAAGTATTTCCCCCTCTCATAATACAAGAGCCTGGGGTCACACAATGAAATTGACTGACAAAATTCAGGGCAGACAATATAAAATCCTTTACACAACACATAATTGACCAATGGAAATCATTGCCACACAGCACAGTGATGGTCAATAGCTCAGACAAGTTAACGGATTATAGTTCAATCAGCAGCTATGGAATGAAGGAGTTGCACAGAACCGCCCCTCCAAATTCTAAAGCTGCTAATAAAAAGCCCACTTTGATTATTTGTTTGGTCACTTGCTCTCAGAAATTCTGTCAAGCAGTTTGCCTTTCCACACTGACAATTTCTGAGATGTCTAGCAAATGAAAGGACTCAGTGTACAATCTGCAAAGGTACCACAAATGTTTCTATTGGGTGAAATGCTTCACAGACTGAAACTCAGTGAGGCGGCAGCATGTTTTACCTGCAGGTGGTGAGGGTACCTAATCATTGGCATGTGCGTCCTAAGCAGCAGTTGGATGGGCTGCATTATTTCACTGAATGATGGAAGTGATCCATATGTAACTGCGCATCTCTTAACCAGGTCCAGGCACAGGTCTAAGCATGATAACCTGTAAAACAATTGGTAGTTGTCATATCAACAGCTTAAATGACAAAACTGGCATTGCAATTTTAATGAAGAATTTGGAACATCTACTTTTGCCCCACAATTAGCTGAGAAAAGCCATAGCACAATTACAGGCGCATGTTCCCAAAGTGAAGCATTTTCTTGCACTCCACAATGCTGGTGTGCAAAGCAGCTCTGTTGACGGATTCCCCAACCCATTGTAAAGTCTTGGAAGTGCTCAGAGCTGTCTGACTGGTAAGGAGAGACAAAAATGCACACTGCTACTTTTAAATTTCTGTTCTTCAGCCAATGAGCCCTGTTGGGCATACATGCCCTCTGTGGGCATGCTAAAAGGTAGTGACTGGCCCACAATCTTGCAGTGAGCTTGTGCCAGTAAGCCCTTACATACAAACTCCATGCTTTATCAGGTCTATTTACACTATTATCACATTACATTTCACTCCACCTCCCTGGGTCTTGGGGACTCTAAGCATTAGTGCAGGACTGCTTGCCCCTTGCTATGAAAGTTTACATCTTCTACATCTTTATCACGGGAAGGCTGAGGTCAGCAGGAAGAAGAAATTACTTGTGGTGGTTGTTCCTCATCACACCTGAGGGCACTAAGCAATGAGAAAGAGATTCCTCTAAGTAGCACCTTGCAGCCCTATTTCTGGGTCTGCACACATCATCCCCAAGGGATGTCCCCATGGAACTTCCTGCCCCACATTTCCTGCAGTTGGCACAGGGGCTGGACAAGATGGGCTCTGAGGTCCTTCAAACACATATGTGTCTGTGAACAATAGGACTGAAGCTGTCCGGAGCACACCTAAAGCTTTCCTGCAGCAGCAGGGATTCATCTGCAGACACCTTTTACTCTCCAACCGCTGCAAGGCTGCACTCTCTAAGTCACTGAAGACTATGAAAGGACTATTTCTTCTGATTTGCTTGATAGTGGAGTGCTTCATAGTAGTTTAGTCAGCTACCACTAACAAATTTCCTAAAGGCAAGGTGAAATATTTTGCCCACAATATGATTCTGTGTCTGTTGCTAAGGCACACAAAAGACAGTTCTTTCATACTAAGTATTTATGCACTGGATCTATATCAGCAGGAACACATTCTAAACACATTCTAGCATACCGCAGATGATTCATGCCTGTTCTGTCGTCTTTAGATCTAGTTATAATATGGAGTGGAAGATGTTGTTTTTGCCAGGTATCTGCATCTGCTTTGTCAGTGACAACAAGCAAGTCTGAGTGTTTTCCTAGTGACGCAAAAGGATGTACCAAGGTATAACCTGGAAGAGAAGAACACACTCAGAGATTAGTTTTAATATTGCTGAATATCTTACAGTATGGTAAATTTCAAAATAGTAAGAGACAGAATCACAGAATTCTAAATATTTTCTGATGCACTAAACCAACTAGACTCAGAAGTGGGGAGGGGGGGGGGAGAGAGAGAGAGAGAGAGAGAGAGAGAGAGAGAGAGAGAGAGAGAGAAGGAAAACATATATGCCTATTCTCCTCAGTAACCATACCTTGAACTTCTTTGTTTGGTATAGCCATGTAAAGAACTCCCAGGAGAAAATTGACAAGTTCTGGGATGAATCTTCGAGATAAGGATATATATTCTAGGAAGAGACAGCACACGAACAATCCTTTAACAACATCTTGCACTGTTGTTACTGTGCACTAAAGAAAAAATAGCACATGTAATTATTAAACACAGAAAACCAACTATTCTAATTAGTCTCAATTAGCAGGTTACCAGTACAGTGGTATCTCCAATTGTGAACAGGATTCGTTCTGGAGATCTGGTTGCATCCTGAGGAATTCACAACCGGAGGTGCTGCTTCTGCGCATGCGGCGAAACCTGGAAAAATACTTCCTGGTTTGCCACATACGTATCCCAAAGGATACGTAACCAGAGGTGAATGCAAGAAGAGGTACCACTGTACCTATAAAAGTTACTTTTCATTGCTTTAATACATTTCTTTGAATGTGCTTTGATTCCTTGCCTTCCTGGAGGTTAAGAAGCATTCAATGAAAAAGTTTTGGAACCCACTGCAATGTATTAAAACTGAGGTCGGGAAGTCCCAGCCTCCGGTGTTTGAGCTGGCTGCAAGGGGGCAAGGTGCTTCATTTCATTCAAGAGGAGGAGGGAGGAAGAGTTCCTCCTCTGGGAACTCCCTCGGTGTCTGTGTTGGCTGCAGAGAGAGGGGCTAATCTTCCTCCAAAGCCAGCATGGAACTGCAGCAGACTGCTGGAGGAGGGACTGAGCACCTGGACCCTTCTTTGCCTGTCTAATGAAGAGACCCTCACAGGGGTTTTTTTGGGGGGGCGGGGGCGGGGAGTGTTGGCAGGGAAGAAGAGGGCAAAGTATGATAGAAGGTCAGGGAATGTTTTTAGTTTCACCAAGCAGAACGGGGATGGAAGGGTGAAAAGCCTCAGAAGGGGAGTAGCGAAGAGAATCTTACACAGCAAGAGAGGGATATGGAGGAACAGAAAAACAAATAATGAATCCCACTGCCTTGCAGTCATTTCATACAGAGGGAAGAGTGAAAGAGAAGGTGGTTGGCAGAAAGAGAAAGGGGAGATGGCTCCACCCAGCACTGGGCCCTGTCTCTCTCCACCTTGCAGCTTGACACATCAACACTGAGGAAATGAAGCCCTGAACAGAAGAGAAAGTTGAAAACCATTAAATTATAAAATGTCTCCCAAGTCTTGTTGGACCATATTAATGTCCACCTTTACAAAATAAAAGTTCCAAGTTCTACTAGAAGCCAAGACTGCTTTCACGTGTAACTTGGAATTGACAGCTGGGTGGAAACTCCCTGCCAAAAGGCGGTCTACAATTCCTGTACAGGAGGCAACCATTTTAGCTGTATCCAATGTGCAATGGCCAACACGTGGGTCCTTTTAGACCTGGAAGAGTAACAGGCTGTGGTGCACTGACATGTGGGGGAGGGAAAGGAACGCCCATGCGTAATGGGGCACTGCCCAGACATGTACAAGAGGAAGGCAATTTTGCAGCCTTGGAAAGTTATGAAGGAAGATGAGGCAGTACACCACAGCTTTAGACAGAGAGTACAGAAGGTGCAATCGAGTAACTCTTGGCAATCAAGCCCTAATACTTGATTATGTGGTGATGTGGCTATCGAAAAGAACGTGTGTAACCTCAGCAGAATGGACTTGAATGATCTGTGACAGCAACACTACAGGTCTGGCATAAGAGCCCTGGAAAGCGAGATCTGCATTTGTCTGAAGATCTTCTGGCTGAGTTGGGCTGGTAGCGAGAATGCATCTTGGTTTTTTTTATAAAGGGGCACACATATGCTAAAAATGCTAGAAAGTGCTTTAACTCCCCATTCTTGGTTGGAACAATCCTGCATTGTAGTGGTCTCTTTCCCCATACATATGCACACACAGAGATTGTCCTGTCGTTCTGACTTGAGGCCCTAAAACTATGCAGAGAGGTAGCTACAAAGTTATTATAATTTGCCATTCTGCACTTGCTCATTTACCTATATCAGAACAGGTTCAGCTCTGCACAAAATTACAATCCCTGCACCATTCATCCCATTTTCCACTATGACCACTAAACCCAGGTAGTGGAAAGGTCTTACGGTGTTCAGGGAAGTTCAGCCTCAAATTATGTCCCCCAAGAGGAAGGAATGATATAAGAACTTTAGGCAGATGGTCTCTGTATATAGTCAAGTGCATTTGCAAAGATGGTAACTTTGCATAGAGTCAAGTGGATCCATCTTCTTTTAGCTGCCTAACTGCAGTTTCAATGGAAATCTTTACAAATTTGAACTAGGTTATTATAGAAAGATCTGTGTCGTTAACAACATTGCAGACATACCTTTGTGAGTAGCTGGCTCATATAAACCAAAGATGGTGTTACCACTGGATGCCAGAAATCAGAGGTTGGAAAAAGTACTGCAATAATTTTCAAATATATAAGCTGAAAGGAAAAATATTCAGTCAGTAACTTACCACTGTTACATTACCAACTGCTCAGTAAGCTGTCTAAGGGGATGTTAATGCCCCATTTCGCACAGCCCTTGCAGCAAGGAGCTTGAGCTGTTTTTGTGGGTTCTGGTGCCCTATCACTGCAGCCATGTAACCATGCAGAAAAGAAATGGCCAAAGTGAGGCAATCGTTTTCCACATCTGCTCCCTGCAGTTCCAGTTTCATAAACTGCTAAAATGCCACAAGACCTAGTCGCTCAGAAGCAGCTATCATGTCCCCAAGTTTCATTGTGCATAAGGGTTAAGCTCATTTGAAGTCACTGGACATTCAAGTAAACGTGCTATAGACGCTATACCATAGAACATCCATATGTTTATGCACATTACAGTAAAAGAAGTCAACTTCTTTTAAGAAACCACTATTTTTTAAATTATTTCTTAAATTTGTATGCTGCCCTATACCCCTAGATCTCAGGGCTGTTCACAAATAAAATTTGTGCATTCTACTTTCCTCAGTCAGAAGGAACTGTGAGACAGTCAGGCATGGCCCAGCCATAATCTGGCAGAACAGTCCCCCCAGCGGCCATTCCACCAGGCTTTTAATATTTCAGGTAGGACCTCCAAAAAAATGTTAGTGTATCCTTCTCACTAACTTACAAGGTGGCTCCTGCTTTGTGTTCCAACCAGACAGCCACAGCACACATATTTTCAACCAAAAGCTGTATTGAGTGCATTGGCAGAAAGATTTTCTATAAATGAAATAAATAAGTAAGTAAGTAAGTAAGTAAGTACCATATCTAACCCTGGAAATGCCGCATGACCTTTCACTGCTAGAATTTCTTCCATGTCATGAGTAGCATCTTGAAGGACAAGTTTAACATGATTACTTGCAGCTTTAGGGAACATTTGGCAAAGATCATACAAGGGCCTGTTAACAAGAAGATCAAGTCAGATTTAAGGACAATTTTTAATGGCCTTTTAATTCCAAAAGAAGAATGAACAGCTGAAACAATACAAACAATTTCTACACAGGCAGCTTATCCAGAAGAATACCATAGTTGATGATATTGACCATCAATGAGCTGAACTCAACGGACATCTAAAACTCATCAAACCTATTAATCCTGGTATAGGACATTTGGACCTCACTGACTGGCAGGTGTATCACAATTGCCTACCTCCTGGTGAGCTAGAGCACAGCTGTCAACATTTCCCTTTTTTTAAAGGGAAATTCCTTTATTACTAATAGGATTCCTTGCAAGAAAATGGAAAAGTTGACAGCTATGAGCTAAAGCTCTAAGCTGGTAAACATCTTATTCAAAAAAATCTTAGAACTAGGTATTTATAGGTCTTTCCTCATAAAACTAGAGACTGTGTACTACAAAATTGTTAAGATATTTCTCAGTGACTTAGAAAAAAGACATATTCATAGTTTACAGCACTTTATCACTAGAAAAGTCTGAAAATGGGACAATTTCCCACCTGGCAAAACATGGGCATCAATACCTCATAGGTCAGTATTACAGATCAAAAAGGCATGACACATTACAGTGAGTTATGGGAGTTCCTTTGTCTGTTCAGATTTTTACTTTTTGGAGTGGAGCAGGGGGAGAGGAGTGCTTCCAGTAGCAGCCAGGAACCATAGTCTCCGCTCGCATAATTTATTTATTCTATTTCTATCCTGTCCTTTCTCCCTATGGCGCCCAGGGTGGCAATAAAACGATTGCAAATTTCATTTATATAATGTTTAGGTAGCTGCTACACTGACCTTCTGTCTAGAGTCAGTGATCAGATGGACATATAAAGGGTGACTTTTAGGGATGGATTCTGGTCCTGAGCTGCCTAGGACTTTGTATACTAGTTTCAGCACCTTGACCATAGCCTGACAGCCAATGCATTATTCTCAACAGCAGGGTAACATGATGGCAATATTCTGCCTCAGTGAACAGTCAAACAGACAAATTTTACATTGGCTGCAGTTCTTGGGCCAAGCTGAGGGATAGCCTAACACAGAGAGCATTACATCTGCACAGCTGCAAGCCATGCCCATCTTTTAAACCAAAATTAAAAACTAGTTGACAAACAGGCTGAAACTAACCTTAGGTCTGGTACAGCTAAGCAGAGCACAGGGAGTGAAATTGTGTCGGCAAAAAGAGCATCAAATACAATAAAATTTATGTGTGCTGGAGACAATTTACATTGAAATAAAAATATAATATACTTACATTACCAACTTATCAACAGTTTTCAGTTCTGGAGGTGTCTGACGCGCCAGCTCCCCAACATACTCCAGAAGGAATTCAAACAGTTTCTACAGGATAAGTTTTTAAAAAGTAAATGAACTTTGGAATGCAAAGTACTTTGTTCCCAGACTTCCGGGTTAGCGCGAACGGCTACTGGCGGATTCCCTCCGAGCTCCGGAGGGAATCGGCTCCGCTGAAGACGGGTCTTGCCGTGCCGGCGACACGGGGACCCTCAGAAACCGCAGGCGCGGAAGCCTGCGGACTTGGTGACTCGGTGGGCACCTTAAGCACCCTCCCCGACCCACGAAGAGCCTTTTTAAAGGCTACGGAGAGGGTACGGAGAGTGGCGTGGTGCTGAGAGTAGACCGCTACTTCAGTGGAGCGAAGCCGCGAGCCATGGCCGGAGAGCGCTGACTTTCTTCCCAAAATTCGGATTGGATAACAAAGGACCCGTGAGTAGTGGAATTTGGACTTTAAAAATTTTTTACCTTCTGAATTCGGCACGATCGGGGGATGTGTTAAAGGGAAGTCCGCACCCCCTCTACTTACAGACGATTTAAAGCAAGGAACGGAGAATTAAGGCGGAATGATTACTGTTTTGATGATTTAAAAGTTTTTCACAAATTTGATAGAAGAAGTTTTTGTGCTGGAGAGAAAGGGAGGAACTTTGGAACTTTGTGTGTAATCCCCCCCCCAAAACCCGGGAGTGTCCTGTTTGTGTGCCGGAGGAAAAAGTGAAAGGAGTTTGACAGCTGTCAAAGGAGCTGTCAAACGGGTGGACAAAGTAAAGAATTTTGTTATTTAATAACTCTCTGAATTAAAGGTGATACATTTGAACTGAGGTGATTGGAAACAAAGTAGTGATAACAACAAAGTAACAGATTGTTGGAAAAGGACTACCAAGTAACTGAAAGCCCCCTAGGGGGAATTAGTGACATTACAATGGCTGCAGAGGGAAAATTACTGGCGGAGATAGAAAAAATGTTCTTTCTCGTGGGAATCCTGCAAGAGCAGAGTATGGCTTTGAGCAAAGTATTTACGACCTTGAATTCTAAAACAAACAACTCTGCTGAATGCACAAAGGAGATGTCTGATAAAAAACCTGCAGCTGAGCAGGAAGAGATGCTCTTGGAATTGACAGAGAGGAAAGAAGGAGTGCAGACACTACAAGTGGAAAATATCAATCAGGAATCTACACTGTTAGAGTACGAGCAAGAAGACCTTTGGATTACAAATCTGCGAAAGATGAGAAAGAAGAAGAGGGAAGTCCCTGGAGTACTTGGAATATTAAAACTAAAAAGAATAAAGCAACATGATTGGGACTTTCCTCTTGAGTATGGAAAAGTAGATGATCTTTCGCAGCAACCACTTTTAAACATTCTGAATGAAAGAAAATATGATGTGACTCTGACTGAACTCCTTCGGGGTCTCAGGACCAACAAAGAGGACTACCAATATAGTTGGCAGAGAGGGACTGACAGAGAATTAGAGGCCTCGGACGTGAGGAATCCGGGCTAAGAACTATTTTTTGTTTGTTTTTTGGACATTTGTTTGGGAAGGGACAGAAACCGGGGCGGGGGGGGAGAGAGAATAGAACTATAAAATGTTATGATTTGCTTATTTGGTTAATGTGACCTATAATCAATATAACAAAGGGAAAAATTTGTGGAAGGGAAGTTAGATCGACCTTAAAAAAAAAAAGAAATTAATGATTATAAGAGAATCGGATAAGTTGAATATAGATAAACAAAAAGAATTAAATTTTAAAAGTAATATTAATATGTTTAAGAGGTTAGGTAAGAACTTGCTGAATTAATTATTGGAATTGGGATGTAAGAAGAGGGGGTGGGGGGAAGTCAATGAAAGAGGGTAAAGAAAATTAGGGCATGAAATTGTATTTGTTTGTTTTTGTCTTTGTGTGTGTGTCTGTTGTTATAAAATGTAAAAACCCAATAAAAATTATTAAAAAAAAAAAGCAAAGTACTTTGTTCCCTTCAATTAGCAAAAACTCTCCCCCCCATGTTGATGTTTGAATAATGTACTTGATCACAAAAACATACCTCTAACTTTGCTTTGTTTCCCACTGCAAGGCTTGGGTGATTAGACTTCCGAATCCGTTCAATTACAAGCAGTTGTTCTTCTGTTGTTCTTCCCAACAATTCAGCTTTAAGTTGCTCATAAGATTCTGGAGCTATTGTAAAAATGAAAAACGTATAGCTATCTTACACAAAACAAAGCACAAACATTATGCCATAGAAAAATGGCACTATGATTACAAAACGAAGACTAAAATTTGTCCTTTAGCAAGCTGCCACAATAGTTGCCTTTGCCCTGAATCTAAAGAATAGGGGATCCAGAGCGGCATCTTTTAGGAATTCCTGTTCTCTGGACAGCTTAGTAAGGTGTGACAACCCCTTGAGCCGTAATAGGCTGGCTCTGGCTAAAACCGAAGAAAAAGAGGTGACCCTGAAGGCCAGGGCAGCTACCTCCAAGTCTTTCCGTGATGCTGCATCTGCTTTCCCCCCTCACCAGATTGTTTTAATATGGCATCATCATCTTTATGCAGGAGAATGTTGGAAATTTAAGTGACGCAACTGCAATATTCAACCACATTAGAAATTTTAATAACATGCATAAAAAACTGCTTTAGGCTTTAGGAGCTCAGAGCACTACCAATTTTTTGCTTACCCACTCAGAGAGCATCAGACTGAATGTGTGGGGCCGTGGGGAGAACAGAAACACCCTTTGAGGTTTACTCAACTGGGTGTGGTTCAGGAGAGCACAAGCCTAGTGCAGAGATGGCTTTAGTAATCAGAAGGTGGTAGTTAGCTCACTTTTGTAGTCCTGTCCCTGGTGTTTCCTCCGATTCTGACACAAGTTCCACTGTTCCTCCTCTTTCTCAGGCATCTAATAAGCCAAATTCCACATTTTCCCCATGTTTTGTGGTTAAACCAGAAGGCAGCAATGTAAATGCTGTTTAAGATTTGAACTTTCAAGAGATTATTTTATCATGTTTTAGATGCTCTTCTTTCTGAAAACCAGACCACACTATTTTCTACCAGTGAACAAGGAGCAGTGCTTTCCTACAGAAAGTATATAATGCAATTTGAATAAAGGTGTTTTTCTTCCTACCAGCAAACAAATATGGCACCTCCAGTTTTGCAGCTTCTCTTTTGGCATCTTGCTTCTTCATATGCAACTCATTCTTGCTTCCTTCCCTCCTTCCCCTTTTCTGCTCTTCACCAGCAATGGCTACCTCCATGACCTCCTCTTCAGTTTCAACATCAGAGGGGCTGTCAATATCATCAGCACCAGTCGCAGCTTCTTCATCACTCTCCTCTCCATCACTGCTGCCGTCTTCTCTCGCCACACTCTCTTCCTCGTCTTTATCATCGTCAATATTCAGCTTGCCATCCTATTTAATAGGTTGAGATATATATATCAATCAGCGGAATCTTTAGGCATTAAAGCAGAGTTTGCTTCTCAGTGAAGTCTCCTACTTGTTTGACTGGTGGAGACTCTGGGGATGATATCCTTGCAAACTATGGGGAGGGAGGGCTTTGAGAAGAAAAACCTGGCAAAGAGTATGGCTCAGAAAATGCCTCCTCCCCACTTATTCTCTCCCTAGAAGCAGTTGAGATTGACATAGCTAAAAAAAATACAGCCAACAACAAAGGAAGTGTCCATAGCAAAAAGGGCAGGTCCAGGACCACTCTGATGAACTAGGAAAAAATTGACAGCAAAACAACTTCTCAGTTCTCCCTATTGCTTCCATTCAGCAGTCCAGCTGCTAGGGTGTAACAGAGCACTACCCCAAAAGAAACAACGGCTCCATTCCTCTTGAGCCGCAGACCATCTCTGGTCAGACCATCCCTGTATGACTCCCACTGGGAGTATTACTGAATGGGATGGATCCAAGATGCAGGGTGTCAGGCTGAGGGAGAAAGCAGTCTATCCAGGGCACCACCATGACCAGCTGTACAACTACAAGGGATTTAAATTCACGTGTCAGCAATGTTACATACCTAGTCTTCAAAGTACCGTATTTTTTGCTCTATAAGACTCACTTTTTCCCTCCTAAAAAGTAAGGGGAAGTGTGTGTGCGTCTTATGGAGCGAATGCAGGCTGCGCAGCTATCCCAGAAGCCAGAACAGCAAGAGGGATCGCTGCTTTTGCTGCACAGCGATCCCTCTTGCTGTTCTGGCTACTGAGATTCAGTTTTTCTTGTTTCCCTCCTCCAAAAACTAGGTGCGTCTTATGGTCTGGTGTGTCTTATAGAGTGAAAAATACAGTAATTTATGTCCCCTGAGGCCTCTGCAATTTGCTCCCCAGGTTGGCATGGCTGGATTGTGATCTTTTTGTTTCAGCTTCTTTAAAAACTCAATGAAAAAACATGTACCTTATAAGAAAGCATACGCCTGTCATCTTTATCAAGGAGGAATCCATCTGCCAAATCGTCAGCTGATATGTGCTTGGGTTTCTTTTCTTTCTCAGGCTCATCTCCACACATTCGACGTAATCTGTCAGTCTGCAATGTATGTTGAGAACAGTAACATTAACGGCTAGTCTGATTTTTTTATCACAGAAGGTATGATAAAATTCTGCTACAAGGGTGCAAGCATTCAATGAATGATGGAGGCATTTATATTTGTCAGTGATGGGGAACAATATTGGTACAGTGAGCCAGATTTTTATCTCTCCCCACTCTATGAAGCAACCTGTCTGTCAAGCTTCTAATGTCATGACAATGCCAGGTTATTGACAGGTGGACAATCCCCATCCACCTGTCAAAATTGTCCAGCAGGGTGTGGGGATGAAACTGCTTCGTCAGGAACACACTGGAGAAGCAGCACCCAGCAGGTTCACTCCTCCTGGCTGCAGGAGTCTGCTTCACCAGCAGGGACCAAGCTGGCAGAAGAGCCTTCACTAGTCCTCCCTCCATCAGATGATATAAGCTAGGAACATCAGCTGATGGGCAGAGTTTGCCTTTCAGACAAACTTGGCCAGGTTGGAACTGATTATTCCAATAAATTAAGATCTACACGAATCAAATTTAACATAAAACATGCATAATCTGTTGGTTACATTTATATCTTGTCTAAAACGTTCAGGACAGAATACTCCAATTTTCTCCTTATAACCATCCTGTGGTTAAGATGTAGGTTAGACTGGTTTAAGGTCAACTTGAAGTCTAAATCCAACACTCTAAAACACCATAGCACTCTGGACTCAGGACTCAGAATAAAACAAAACAAAACAGTGTTAAAATGCCTAAAATCTATGGAAAAACTAACTCAAGAAGCAGCAAAGGGGCAAAACCAAGTTAGTGTCTAACCAAAAATGAAGCTAGAATTAAGAGGCCTGGAAGTGTTTAGTGGTTACTTGCCCAGCCTCAGCTGGCAGGGGGACCCAGAGAAGGGACTGCATTCTCCAGGTCTGGGCAGGTATATATGGTAGGAGAAAGTCCTTCAGCTATTCCAAGTAAAAATATTTCATGGATATTTATGGCATCTTGTATATTCACAGTCACTGAAAACAGTTTATTATTATGTGGAACACAATACACAAACATCATACCTCTAATTGGAGAAGTCTCTTTTGTTCTTCCTTTGCTAATTCTTCTTCTGTTTTCATCCTACCAGAGGGTTGCGCCTTCATCTCAAACCCAAGCTCCCGAACTATCATATCATATTCATCAGGCTGGGGGGGGGGGGAATCACAAACAGTAACAGTCATTGTGCTGTGCTCTACAATAGGAACCTAAGAGTAGCCCTGCTGGTTCAGGCCAAAGGCCCATCTGGTCCAGCAGCATCTTCTCACAGTGGCCAACCAGATACATGTGGGAAACTCAGGAGCAGGGCCCAAGTGAAACAGTGCTCTCCCCAACTGATATTCAGAGGCCCACCTATCTTCTGTCATGGAATCTAAGGCACATGACACTGCAAATAACTGCCTAGACCCAGACAGGGCTCATGAATACCTCATTAGTTTACAATGGAATCCTATACATGTCTATGTGGAAGTAAACCTCTTTGTGTCCAATGGGACTTACTAGGTGCGGATCGGATTGCAAGTTTACCTACTTACACATCCACCACTGAAACAGTTGAGAATCATCTACAAGAATGAACAAGTTGGTGGCCTGCTCTCTTCACTTTTTTTGAAGGACACAAGAACAAACACTTGACTTTATCTGTAACAGGCTGGATGCCTTCAAGCTTAACATTTGGAATTTCAGAGAAGGGAGTGTGGGCCATTCCATTAGCTGACACACCAGATGCCTCCAACTATCCATCTACTGTCACCTAGCAACTGCCATTCCATCAAGGTACTTGAACTGTTTCCATACCAGCTGGTTATTTAAGAACTGTAGCTTTAAGAACTGGTGCCCAAGTTTATTTCTTTTTTCTTCTCCCTTTGTATGCGATATTGTGTGTGTCTTTTAGATTGTAATCCTGAGGGCAGAGACTGTCTTTTAAAAAATCAGCCATATAATTTAAAATTTTTGACTGAATAAGAGTAAAAATGCTTTAAATAAGGGAGATCCACTTCTGTCCAGATTTACGGAGAGAGGAGGATGTGGCAAAGCAGAATCTAGACTACCACCTAAATGCAAAGGATGTTAAGAGCAGGGAAGCAGGCTAAGAGAACATCACTAAAATTCACAAAGTTTCAGTTTCTCTCTTTAATTCCATATAGGAATTTGTACCGCTAACAGGCAGAATACTATTTGAAGTAAAACTGGATAGCAAGTAAAATAAGGTTTACCTTGAGCTTTTCCTCTTGATTTTGTCTCTCCGACTTTGGGGTCTTGTGGAACAGAAAGGCTTGAACCTCCTTCCAATCACTGTTGAGTTTTTCTGTAAGCTCCAATGTATTTTCCCTCTGCGTTTGCCGCTCCCTCTTAACAGAAAAAAGAACAATTGTGGGAAATGGTCTATCATGCAACTAGCCTTTAATGTGCAAAACAGAACAAAATTGAACACTGTATCTCACAGAAAATGGCAAATATTGGTTAACATTTACAGATAGGTAGCCGTGTTGGTCTGCCATAGTCAAAACAAAATAAAAAAATTCCTTCCAGTAGTACCTTAAAGACCAACTAAGTTAGTTCTTGGTATGAGCTTTCGTGTGCATGCACACTTCTTCAGATACACTGAAACAGAAGTCACCAGACCCTTCTATATAGTGAGAAGGTGGGGAGGGGTATTACTCAGAAGGGTGGTGGGATTGGGTGATTGGCAGATAGCTGTGATGAGCCTGTTGAGGACTCTTAACGACTACAATAGGTCTTACAGGAAGAAGCAAGGGGTGAGAAGGTGAAAAATGGCTTTGTCATGACAAAGCCATTTTTCACCTTCTCACCCCTTGCTTTTTCCTGTAAGACCTATTGTAGTCGTTAAGAGTCCTCAACAGGCTCATCACAGCTATCTGCCAATCACCCAATCCCACCACCCTTCTGAGTAATACCCCTCCCCACCTTCTCACTATATAGAAGGGTCAGGTGACTTCTGTTTCAGTGTATCTGAAGAAGTGTGCATGCACACGAAAGCTCATACCAAGAACTAACTTAGTTGGTCTTTAAGGTGCTACTGGAAGGAATTTTTTTATTTTGTATTGGTTAACATTGTTTTATTTCATTTTTTTAATTTCAAAGGAATTCAAATTTAGTACAAGAAACCCAGAGTTTACCTTTTCCAGTTTGGATTTTGCTATCATTTCTTCAATGAGCTCCTTCCGTGACTTAGGTTTTTTATCTTCTTCGCTTTCCTTCCCTGTGATGGCTTTCTTACAGAGAAGTCCACCACCTCCAAAGTGAGCAGCTGTTAATTCCGCTAGAGATGAAAGAATGAAGCTGCTTAGGAAAAGGTCAAATGTGGCGTCAATCCTAACCCCATTTATTGGAGAAGCAGCTCTACTGAATTCAATAGTGCTTACATCTGAGCAAACATTGTTAGAATTCCACTGCAAAAGTACCAACTAAGCCAGCAATGTTTTTTCTGTGTCCTAGGAAACACTGAGGAGTTTTACATGGCATCTCTAGGGGTAGCATGTCAAAACATTTCTCCAACTCTAGAGACTGTGTTAAATGAAATAAACAGCACATTTTAAATCATAGCTGTCATTACTCCTAGTCAAAGTAGACCCACTGAAATCAATGGGCTTATACTCAAAGTATGACTTACGTTAGCTATCACACTATAATTTTAACTTCTGAAAGTAGTGTTTTAAATACAGTCGTACCTCAGAAGTTGAACAGAATCCATTCTGACTTGCGAAACATTCAACTTCCAAAGCGTGGCTTCTGATTGCCTGCAGGAAGCTCCTGCAGCCAATCAGAAGCTGCGGAAGCCCGGCTTCCAAAAAAAGTTTGAAAACCGGAACATTCCCAGTTTTCAACCATTTGGGAGCTGGACCGTTTGACTCCCAAGGCATTCGGGAGCCAAGGCACAACTGTATGGGTATAAAATTAGAACATGTGCCAAATTTTAGCTTCATGTTCCATCACACTTTTGGATAACTGTAGCTACTTGCATCTGAAAAGCTCCACCATTGCAATAAATAGAAAATGTGGTGCCTTATGTAACACACAATTGCCGTATAGTAGGACATATGTACCACTCTGCCTTTTTGACTCTTCTTACCTGAGAGTATTCCTCTTTCTTCAGTGTCACTGTCACTATCAATAGTATCATTACATTTTTCAATGTCTGCTAGAGAATGGCCATAGTGGGTTAAATCTTCATCTTCATTGAGATTATATATATTTTTCTTTTCATAATTTTTCTGTAATAAAACAAAACAAATCAGTGTTTTTTGTGATCTTTGGTAAAATGTTAATTCCTATCCACATTGTCAACACATAGAGATATTGTGCCTATACTTTGGTTAAGCAAAGAAGCTTAGACTTCTGGGTAAGGCCTGGAATCAAGAGAAAGTAGCTCTCTAATTAGAAGGGTGTGTAGAGAGTAAATGTAGAAAAGTACATTCCTGATTGCAGCTAAAATATCAAAGTCAACATACAGTGGTACCTCGGAATGCGAACGGGATCCATTCACTTAATCTCTGCTCTGTAGTTCTCTTAACTCTTATTCACATACATATTTTAAGTTTCTCAAGTAACTTAGATGTCTGATTTACATATGGCATTTGCTAGATAGACCCAACAAAATTCTGCAGAATGAATAAATGATAAAACCACATTGCTGCAGAGAAAGCAAACTTTCAGATGGCTTAACCATCGTCTACCAGAACACCTAGAGCCATGTGCCAGCTTCCAACTCTTCCCTTGTTTCTTCCTTCCTCTTCCTTCTATATACGCTACTCTGCCTACCAATCTCCCACCTATTCCATGTTGTCTTCATTATCACCTTGCTCATGCTACCCTTCTCATATGATACAAGTAATGACCAGTTGGCCTTACGTGCTAAACTAACAGCCTATTTTTCAACACCACCCTTAAATTATATTTTAGAGTTGGTGAACAATTGCTTATAATCCCAAACAACTTATAAAAGCAGATATAACACTGCCAAAACAGTTTAGCATCAACTCTCCGACATGCTGATAACAGGCAACTCTTACGCATCTTTAGTTGGAAGTAAATACATTTTACAACAATGAGACTTACTTTCAATTAACTGTGCATAGGATCACAGTTTAAAATTACTGGAAATTCTGTGTGGTAAGAGAGAAAGGGAACTACAAACCTCTTGGAGAAGTGGAAAAAACTGATCTTAGTAAAATGTGGAATTAAGGTAGAACTTAGCTTCAACTGTGCATATTCTATTACTTGATAAAAATACAGCTCAAATGTTCGTTCAATTTAATATTTATTTATAAGAGAACAGGAAACTTCTAAAGAGTTGCTATGTCACTTTCTGAAATTATTTTCATTATTACCTGTTGTTCCAAAGCAAACCTCTTCATCATTTTTTCTTCTGGACTTATTTTGGTATCATATTCCCCAAAACGTTTGTCTTTAAAGACATTGGATTTTTCCTTTTCTTTGTATTCTTTCTGCAAAGTCTGAATACGCTGAAAAAGCAAAATGCCACAATATATTAATCAGAAACAAATACTGCTTAAACAGAGCACCAATAAGCAATAGCCAAACATGTTAAAACCATATGTTATTAATTTACAATGCTACCAATGTTTTCGGGCTTTTTAGCTGCTCACCTGCTGGTTTTTAGTTCTCACATCCTTTCCGCCCCCCCCCCCCGGCCTGAATTATCCTCTTGACCAAGACGCAAAATTAGGTGATGCATAGTTAGGAAACAGGGACACGGATGGCGCTGTGGGTTAAACCACAGAGCCTAGGACTTGACAATCAGAAGGTCAGTGGTTCGAATCCCCGTGATGGGGTGAGCTCCCATTGCTCGGTCCCTGCTCCTGCCAACCTAGCAGTTCAAAAACACATCAAAGTGCAAGTAGATAAATAGGTACCGCTCCAGCGGGAAGGTAAACGGCGTTTCCGTGTGCTGCTCTGGTTTGTCAGAAGCGGCTTAGTCATGCTGGCCACATGACCAGGAAGGTGTCTGTGGACAAACACCGGCTCCCTCGGCCTATAGAGGGCGATGAGCGCGCAACCCCAGAGTCAGTCACGACTGGACCTAATGGTCAGGGGTCCCTTTACCTTTACCTACTTAGGAAATATTACACATGAGCTATTCTTACCTTTAGCTCATATGAATTTGCTTTTAGACATGCCCCGTCTCCCCGCCAGGTCACTTTCAACCAACTGTCCTCTGAAAAGGATTCCAGGTTAGGGAAGGCAGATAAAGACTACTACAAAGCCTGCTTTAGCTAGGCTCCCCCAAACCCCCCCTTTCTTTCGCCAACTGCCTTATGGCAAAGGTCATGATGGGTTTATTTTTAGCATGCCAATATTATTTGTAGAGTTTGCTAAAATTAATTTAATGTCATTTGTAAGCTGCCTTTGAAAGATTTGTATCCCATATCATACCACGACATGGGAAGTTGCAAAACTGTCTGGCCCCATTTCCTAGCATGCATTTAGCAAGAGCACAATCTACACCTCATGCATTCCCAGCACAGACTCTAGTCTGTGTCTCTTGCCATCTAACTGCAGGTGATCTTGTAGTTGAGTGCAGTCTTTGTGGAACTACTACCTGGGAGGGAGGGGCCCCTGACCAGTTATGAAAGATGAGGCTGCTGAACACTTTGAGGCTGAGTTGTTGTTTAGGAGTTTTGTTGCTGCTAGTGATCATACTTTTGTATCTCTTAGATCTTATTTTGATTGATGTGGAAATTGAACAATTTAGCTGTGCACGTTTTAATATTTTATTTATGCTTATGCCTACCTTTGTGATATTTGTAACTATGTATTTTTTCAAGTTGTATGCCACTTTGATTATGCTGTGAATTGTGGAACGGCAGAAGACATGCAAGGTATGTATCGATATACTAGCATTATGAAGAAGCACAATGTGAAACATACGCTATTTTACAGCATACCTAGTGGGTTCCAAATACAATTCGATGTGGCCTTACTAGTTGATTTGCTTTATTGGGTTGGCAAGTTTTATTGTGCTGAGAGGCACATGCTCAGGACCTCCTCTCCACACCATCTGCCTTTCTCCATAAGCCTCCCCCACCAGAGGTCCGGAAGGTGGCAGCAGGACAGCGGGCCTTTTCTGTGGTGGCTCCCAGTGTGAGAGCCAGTGTGGTGTAGTGGTTAAGAGCGGTAGTCTTGTAAACTGGTGAACCGGGTTCGCTTCCCCGCTCCTCCACATGCAGCTGCTGGGTGACCTTGGGCCAGTCACACTTCTCTGAAGTCTCTCAGCCCCACTCACCTCACAGAGTGTTTGTTGTGGGGGAGGAAGGGAAAGGAGAATGTTAGCCGCTTTGAGACTCCTGAAGGGGAGTGAAAGGCGGGATATCAAATCCAAACTCTTCTTCTTCCCAGTTTGTGGAAAGCCCTTCCCAGGTAGGATCTTCATAATAAGCCATTAGGTGCCTGGCGAAAACATTTCTCTATAAGCAGGCCTTAAGTCGATTATACAATCTGTGGCCTTTTAGAAGTGGGCGGTTTATCTTTCATGTTATCTTTCTCCCCCCCCCCCCCCCGGTTTTAACCTATCTCTGTGGGGGGTTTTTTGTTTGTCAGTCGCTTCGGGCTGCAACGGCTAAAATAAAGCGATGAACAGATTTAATAATAAATAATCATCATCGTAGTCACGACAAGAGAAGCCCCGTTTCTCCGGCGGCAGCCAAGGGCTCACCCTCCTTTTTTTTTTTTAATAATATTTTATTAAATTTTAACAATAAGGAAGTTATAAAACAACAAATAAAAAAAACACAAGAAAAATACAAAGACACAAAAAAACAAACATTTAACATAGAAAAAAAGAATAACAAAAATCCCTCTTTTTTAATTTCTCATCTTTAGTTAACTTATTTTCCTGACTTCCTCACGCCTCCCTTTTTTTGTATTCCATTTAAAAATTGGTTCAGCAAATTCATAATCAAGGGCTCACCTTCCTGTGGGCCTTGGAGCGCGTGACGCCCGGCAGCCCCACGTCGTGCCTCGTCTTCCTGCCCAGGATGTGGAACTTCTGCCTGTTGACCTTCACCTCGAAGGGGTTGCTCGACACCGAGGGGGCGGCGGCGGCGGAGGGGAGGCCCTGAGCCCGCCTCGCCGCCGCGGCGCCACCACCGGCCCCCTTCCGCTTGCCCGCTTTGCCCATGGCGCTCCCGCCTCCACCAGCCCCGGCAGCCGGCAGCTCACGTCGAGGGTCGCCCGTGAACCTCCGCGCGGCCACTCTCGCTCTCTAGTGTCGCGAAATCTCTCTTCCGGCGGAAACGGACCGTAGAGTCGAAGCCGCTGACGGAAAGGAAGGGCGCATCCCAGAATGCCTCGCGCAAGGGGGTCTTGACGGCTTCATTCTCCGCGACGGCGTTTCGGGAGTCCGCTCGCCCCCTGCTGGCGGGCGGAGTTAGGCCTGGCACTGTCCCGCCTGCGCAATCCCGCGGCGGCGCTGGGAGGAGCGTCACCGGCCTGCAAATGGACCAATCGCAGCGGGGCTGTTGTGGAGGGCCGCCCCGAGGGCGGGGCCAACTGCGCCGGCTGGCGTCACGTGCGTCCGCACCTGGGCTATAAATAAAGGGCCTGCGCAGCCTTCTTCGCTTAGTCTTGGCTGGTTTCATTCACCTTGAGGAGGTTGGAGCTAGCGACGCGTTTACGCAGAAGCCGAGAAAGTAGCAAAGAGAGGATTTCCAGCACGTTTTTTTGCTTCCAACGTCTTTTTTTTTTTAAAGCATACTAGTAAAAATACAGACAGTGCATTTGTTGGGGTTTTTTTGAAATAATATTTATTAAAGTTTCAAAAAAGTTACAAAAAAGAAAAAGGAAGAAAACAGAAAATACAGAAAAATAAAAACAATTAAAAACAAGACAATCTTTCCGTGTCATATCTTTCATTTACTTGTTTCCCTGACCTCCTCACACCTCCCTTTTTTGTATTCTAGTTCAATTACTGTAGTTATTTCAGCAAATCCTTTCCATCTTTGCTCAGACAGTGCATTTGCAAGTTGCGAATGAGATGACTGTGACAGCCGCGCAAAACTTTTACTATTGCAGGTTAGCGGGTGGAACTGAACCCGGTTGGATTTTCTAGCTTTAAAAAGTCCCCCGTGTAGACTGAAGCCTTTGTGCTGGCACGTTGCTCTTTCAAATGTTTAAGACCTTAGAAAAGAAAACAGACATTTTCAGGCGAAATAAGGTTTGAGTTAGAAAGAAAGAGACTATTTGTTCCTGCAGCAGCACATCGGGAAGCTCTTCAAAACCCCAACACTTTCAGTTTGCCAAAAAGACTCCGGGACGTTGGATTATTCGTGAAACCAGCTTACTTTTTAAAACAGCTTCTCTAAAAAATAAGCCAACATACTTGTTGAAAAATTGATATTAGCTATACCTTTTTGGAACAATAAATGTCAAAACAAAAGTTATTCCTCCCTTGCAAGGTGCTGCACTAGATGACCCTTCCAACTCCACAATTATATATTTTCTACGTTGTAAATATGGTTCCCTATCTTACTTTACAGTTTCATTTCTGGTAAAATCCAGTTAGTCTCCTTATGCTTATTGTGTTGGTGGTCTGTCTCGCCTAACACTTATTTATTAGTTTATTTTGTTCGAAACGCTGATTCTGATCAATGTTGATTGTGATTAATTTTAATAGTATAAATAGTTCTTTTTTATTATGTTACTTTATGTCCCTCAATTGGTCGGAAGCCAACGCCATCCGGATCTCTTGCGGAAATTATTTATTGCACTATTTCCCTGAGCCCGCGAGAGAGGAGCGCCCTCTGCCGGGCGAGCTGGAACTGCCTTCGAAGCAACAACGCCGCGCTCGCGAGGCGGCTGGACAGAAAGCGGGGCGGGGTCTCAGCGCTGCCCAGTTACAAGTGGGAGGGCCTTCGGTCCCGCTCTCTTTTGCGATTGGCTCTCGCCGATTTCCTCCCCGCAGACTGGCGAAACGCCTCCTTCGAGCTGCTTGAGCCGGAAGTGGGCGCGGCGATCCCTTTCCCCACCCCTGCTCCGATTGGTGGCTTCGGCTGTCCATCCAGGGAGGCGGGGCGGTGGGCTCGCCTGGGGAACCGGAAGCCGTCAGCGCTTGTGCCGGGATCGCCGGGGATGATGGGAGGCTCTCAAGATGGCGCCGGCGCGTCGGTGGCGGACTGAGCGCGCCGTCTCCCGCCTCTAGCCCGCTCTGGCGCTGTGAGCGGCTGGCCGCGACGGCTCTTGCGGGGCCGAGTCCCCCGAGGGCGGGCGAGGGAGTTCGGCCAGAAGCCCGACTCGGAGTCGGCTCTTCCCTCCGCGCGCCTCTGTGAGGGCGAAGGGGGGGGGGCATGGCCACCATGGAGAAGCTGATGAAGGCCTTCGAGTCCCTCCGCTCCTTCCAGCAGCAACAGGGCCCCGCTGCCTCGGCGGCGGCGGCAGCAGCAGCAGCACCAGGCACGGCACCACCCGCCGCCCCAGCCGCCGCCCCGGTCGCCGGCGCCGCCCCCGGGGAGCCGCCTCACAGACCGTGAGTTGGGAAGGGAGGCTGGAGCGGGCGGGGGGCGAGAAAGCGGCGGCGGGGCTCGGGGGAGGTGGTCCGGTCATCCGTGTCCCCCGCAGGCTAGTGTAGCCTGGAAGGAGGAAAGCACGGCAGCTACATCGCGGAAACCAGCCTCTTAAAGTCGAGGAAATGTCATCTTCGGGGCCTCAAGTCCAACGGGCATAGGTGTTTTCACGTATTGTTATATTTACTCAATTTGTATACCTCCTTTCATTGGAAGTTCACGGTTTGCAAGATAAAAATACAAGTTGAGAACACGAAATGCATACTAAAAACAAGAACAAAACAAGCTCATGACCCCGACCCCTCCCCCCAAACACATTTAAAAGGACATTATATGTCATTCAGTGAAAAGGCCTGGTAGTTTTCACCAGTCTCCAGACAAACCTCCCTGCAGAGAGACACCACAGAAAAGGTCTGCTCTCGTGTTGCTACCCTCTGGATCTCTTGTGGGCCTCAGATGATGATCACAGGGTCCGAATTGGTTCACATGGGGAGAGACAGTCCTTGAGGCATTGCGATCTTGAGCCATTTAATGCTTTACAGGTAAAACCAGCACATTGAATCCGGCTAAATAAGTTAAACAATTCAAGATGTAACACTGGGCAAGTAACACCAACTGGCTTAACTGAGAAACAGACTGACAGACAAACTGCAGACCAACAGACTACTGAGCTGACATGCATTAATCACAGCTATTGTCAGGGCACTGGGCTGTTACTGTAGCAACTGGCTTGGCTGACCATGCACTTGCAATTAAATTATCTATGGGATGATTTACACTCATGAATGAGAATAACCCATTTTCTCATGTACACGCAGCTGTAACCTCTCTGCTAGTTTTCCTCAGCCAAAAAAGGCAAGGGTCCAGAGCACAAGTCTGATCCAAGCACTTTGTCCACATCCTTGACCTCAAGCCTTACCAACTGAAACTCATACAACATAACAGGACAGGACAGGATAGGTCCATAACAGGTCATCTGCTGCAACAGCAGACTCAAGAACCTGGTGGATTTTATCCTCAAAATGCTTCGCAAACAATTCACAGTGAGCCAGTCAGTTCTTCCTCCTCCTTTGGGCTAGATTGTAAGAGGCCCTCTACTACCCAGAAAAGCTCTGCCGGGCGACAATGAGGATGCAGTGGAGGCAGCAAAGTATGCCTTCTTTGCTGCTTTCACTCCCACTAGGTAGAGTTTGTCATGAGCCCTCACCAGTGTTCAGTTGCTTTTGACTGGAGTTTTACTCCACTAGTGTTCAAGCCGTCTCCCAGCTTGTTTCCTTGCCCTAAGTTCTGGAGTATACATGGGAGCCAAGTGGGCTCCATGAAGTGGGAGAGGGTTCTCAGGGGTGATCGTGTCAATGGCACAAACCATCAGGATGTTCTGCAAGTTATCCAGGGTTTTTACAGGAGCACTAGTCATATTTTTCCATTATTATTTATTAAATTTGTAAGTTGTTTGGGTTGTCCTGGGCAAGATAAAGCAGCAAACAGACAAACATGAACAAACAATCCCTATTAAAACCAAGGGGAGGTGGACAATGCATTAAAAACATCCCTGCCACAGGCCACAAATAGTTAAATGGCTTTGTTTGGTTGTAGAGAAAAGTTTTTGCGTGGCAGCTTGATGCAAATCCTTTTGAGTTCAGTACGACTTGCTTCTTGAATAAGCATCATTATGATAGCACTGCAAAGTTCTTCTAATTTGTTGCCTTGGGAGAACAATGCTCCTTTTCGGTCCAAAGGTTCTTTTCTAAATTATAAGCTCTCAAATTTCCCCCACTGCCTCACCCCCTCACCCCATTTCTAAAGAAGGAAATGTTTTCCAGAGTTGGAAACCGAGATCAGTAAAACAACATGAGAAATGCCCACTGTTTGGTGGGTTAAAATGTTTTCCAATACAGCACATGTTGCAAGGCAACCTGAGAGAAAAACCATTCATCTTTATTCTTCTGTTTTCCTTCACCAAATTGACTGTGGTAGACCTCCTGGAGAGAAACTGGGCATTTTCCAGAGAGGGGAGGAACCTGTTGCTACCAAGGAGGAAGCAGGTGCATTTATGGAATGCTGCTGAAAGTTAAAGCTATAAAAACTCTGACCCTTGCCATACTACTTTCTACACTGAGATTAGTTTTGACATTCTAGTCCTTGTTTTCTTTACTACAGCTACGGCCCTGAGTAAAGTTAACAGGCTTTGGTATCCTTGCAGATAATTCTACTTGAAATAATAAAAAAGCAGCTGTTAAAAAGCTTACATATCTGACTGCCAGGAGTTGATGGTTACTTGTTGCAAGTGATTCAAGAAAAGGGAGCTCGTTACACACTTCTTTTAACATGTTCCAACTGAAAACCGGTGTAATAGTGCTGAGAGGCAGTTCCCATGTACTATGTATAATGCATAGGTCTGCCCTGTATGCTTTCTTAGATCATCTTATATCCATGCTTGTTGCCTCAACTCAAGCTCCATTCTATTTCCTGTCTCTGGTCCTATACCTAGTAAAATCCAGTTGCCATTCTGTCTTCTTTGCTTCAAGCCCTTCTTTAAAACTTCTTAGTGATTTTGGAAACATTAAGTGTACATACGTATTTCTGAACATTTGTTTGTTTAAATATTTATAATCCTCACTTTCGTGAAGTATGTCAAAATGGAACGCAACATACACAATATAATAAAATCAGTAAGGGTATCCATAAGAACATAATTTAAAACATCAGTAGATACAGGTTGGTTAAAAAGAGAAATTCATGTTGTGAAGGCCTGTGTAAACAATAGAATTTGCAGAAGATGTCGGAAAGAAGCAAGGATTATTCCTGCTGAACCTGTGCTGGTAGGGAGCTCTGCAAGGTAGGGCCTGCCTCTCTAAAGGCTCAGTCCTTAGCTAAGGCTAACTGAATCCCAGAGATGTGGGGAACAATAAATAAAGTATTATGTGTTAAAGGTTGCCATCTTTCTGCTTGTGTATTATAATCTTGGTCTCATTCATACTCTTTAAGCTGTTCTTTGTTCCAGAATTCTTTGTTAATGTATAGAGCATTTTCAGCTGGGGAACCTCGGGTCCAGGGCCTGAATGTGGCCCTTTATGCCTCTTTAACTGGCCCTTGGGACTCTCTACAGGCCACACTTCCTCCCCAGTTACCTCCTGGCCCAGCTTTGCAACCTGCTTGACTGGTTTTTCCTAGATGGAATGTGACTTTGAACTCTGTTCATGCTTCTTGCTTGTCTGACTGGAGGATAAAAAGGAGTATGTATGGAAACTAGTGTAGTGTACAAATGTAAAATTTATGTTTATTCATCTGCCCGCTTTTGCCTCTAGTCCTACCACTGTGCGTGGCCCCGGAAGATTGTCCAGAAGGGCACATGGCTCTTATGTGGGGGGAAACCTGCCTACCCTCAGTGTAGTTGGTGCTTTATAGACTGACCTAAGCAAACATGAGAGGGAGGGTACAGTATGAATAGTAACATTTAGGAAGTAACAACCAAAGTGATGGTTAGAGTGGGAATTGCAAGGGTATGAGTGCTACTACAGTGGTGCCCCGCAAGACGAACGCCTCACAAGACGGAAAACCCGCTAGACGAAAGGGTTTTCCGTTTTGGAGGCGCTTCGCAAAACGAATTTCCCTATGGGCTTGCTTCGCAAGACAAAAATGTCTTGCGAGTTCCTGTGGTTTTTTCCCCCCTTTCCCCCCCTTTTCCTAAGCCACTAAACCGCTCATCAGCTGATCTGCTGATAAGCCGCTTAACAGCTGATCGCTAAAAGCCGCTAAACCGCTAATAGCGCTAATCCGCTAAGCTGTCAATGGGCTTGCTTCGCAAGACGAAAAAACCGCTATACGAAGAGCCTCACGGAACGGATTAATTTTGTCTTGCGAGGCACCACTGTAATTTCAAATAAATATAGACTGGAAGTCTTGTATGCAAGTGCTGTGCCACTTCTGTGAGTGCATTTGAGCTGCTTCTCAAATTGCTGGACACTTTGTATCCATTTTAATATTTTCCCTCTTTTAAAATGTAACAGGTATATAATTATCCAGAAACATAGAAAGGTGTTCAAAACATAATCTAATAGCCCTTGCTTCCAGGGAGATGTGCAGACAAATATTTGTTTGGTTAATCCAAATCAATGTGACAGACACACAAATTCTCATCTTGCTTTCCTGGGACAAAATTTCTTAGCCTCTGCTCTTTCTGCGGTGAGGTCACAGAATTTATGTGGCGTTCTTACCACTCCACTTTCACTTTTCTCATAAAAGCTGTAGATTTTTGTATACATTCTCATGCTTGCAGATTTTCTTTGAGTAAAGAGTTTTAGATATGCTCATCAGACCATCACAAAATGAAACTTTAACAGTATGAAAATAGTGCAGGGTATCATCAATAGAAGTTAACTCTGACTCAAATAAAATTACAACTTAAACTTAAAATGCTGAATTTCCATGGCAGATCGCAGCATGCCCCCTTTTAAAAATATGTATCTCAACAAATATTAGCTTAAGAGATGAAATACTTTTATTCAGATTTTCATAAATTCATGTAAAACCTAAACAAATAAAAATGTAAAATAAAATTCTCATTTTTTGGCAACACACTGAATTTCTTAATAATTTTCTCCTCATCAGTTACTGCTAATAGAAAATGCAGTTTTCTGTTATCATTTATTTACTAAGTAGATAAGTTAAATACACAAACTCCTACGTCAAACCTCCTCATTACTAGGGCTGGGCAACACCAGATTTTCAGCTCATGATATAGCACTAGCTAAATATCAAGATATCACAGTATATCACAATATATATCTGTGGTGGAGGAGGGCCTTCCTTGCTGAGCCTCCCTGTGGGGGCAGAGGGTCCCGCCATTCGTCCCTGGCAGAGGGGGCGCCGGGCTTCTCTTGCTGCGGTGGATGGCCTTAAAATGTAAGGAAGTAGTAGATTTAATAAAAATATTAAATAAAGTTCCATATATGGTATTATTGTTAATATATTTTCAACTACTGGTAATTTATGAGTAGCTTAAGTGATTTACTAGTCAAGTTGCATCTGCTTCCCCACTCAGAGCTCTAAGTGGAATCTGTGCATGCATAAGCCCCACTGATTTCAACCAAACTTATACAGTGGTGCCTCACAAGACGAAAAGAATCTGTTCCGCGATTCTCTTCGTCTAGCGGTTTTTTCGTCTTGCAAAGCAAGCCCATTGACGGCATAGCGGATTAGCGGTTTAGCGGCTTTTAGCGATCAGCTGTTAAGCGGCTTATCAGCGGATCAGCTGATAAGCGGCTTAGGAAAGGGGGGGGGGAACCCGCAGGAACTCGCAAGACATTTTTGTCTTGCGAAGCAAGCCCATAGGGAAATTCGTTTTGCGAAGTGTCTCCAAAACGGAAAACCCTTTTGTCTAGCGGGTTTTCCGTCTTGCGAGGCGTTCGTCTTGCGGGGCACCACTGTACTTTCCTAGGAGTAAGCCCCATTAAATTCAGTAGGGCTTGCTTCTGAGTAGACACTCATTTGCTTTCAAATGATGATGATGTTGATGTGGTGACATCTTTAAAGCAAATTTACCATGGCATACATTTTTCTGGACTAGAGACCACTTCATCACATGCAAGCTGGTTGTGGTTAACATGAGTCTACTGTTTATGTGGATTTGCGACTAACTGAAGGACTGTACCTAATAAATGCTGACCAATAGCTCCTTATCCACCTAGAAGTGTGGTGGTGCAGGATTCTGTCCGATATGCTTTTGATATTGTACCTTTATAAATGGGTTTGATGAAGGCGTCAATAGGGATGCTCATAAAAGCTGCGGATCACATAAAATTGGTTGGGATAGGATCCAGGATCTTGATACAGTGCTGCCTCGCAAGACGAAAAGAATCCGTTCCGCGAGTCTCTTCGTCTTGCGGTTTTTTCGTCTTGCGAAGCAAGCCCATTAGCGGATTAGCGCTATTAGAGGCTTAGGGGTTTAGCGGATCAGCTGATAAACGGCTTAGCGGCTTAGCAGATCAGCTGATAAGCGGCTTAGCGGATCAGCTGATAAGCGGCTTAGCGGCTTAGAAAAAGGGAGGGGGGAGGGGGAAAACCCCGCAGGAACTCGCAAGACATTTTCGTCTTGCGAAGCAAGCCCATAGGAAATTCGTTTTGCGAAGCACCTCCAAAATGGAAAACCCTTTCGTCTAGTGGGTTTTCCATCTTGCGAGGCATTCGTCTTGCGGGGCACCACTGTATGTTGGAAAACTGGGCCAAAACTAACAAAAGAAATTCCAAAAGAAATAAATGTGGGTGGGAAGACTCAGATGAACAGATATAAGATGAGTGACACTACTTATGCAAATTTAAAGTGTGATTCCAGCTTCATGCGCTTGGGAGCTGGCCAGCTGAAATCATACACATGCAAAGTGGAGAGCTAGCCTTAAAAGCTCTTTCTGCTCTGAGTTTCCCTGGTGTGGAGTTTTTTAGCTTTCATATTTGCTTACCTACTATTGGGAGGCTTGTTTGAACTTCCCAGAGTCTGGTGAGCAAGGCCCACTCAGCTCACTGGCTAATAATAAATAATATTTATACCCTGCCCATCTGGCTGGGTTGTCAGATGGGTATGCTTTTGCAGGAGCAGTACTGGGGTTGTATTAACTATATGTGATTTTGACTTTTCCTGCAATCTTCGGAATGCAATCCTTGCAGAAGTTGTGAGTTACATGTTAAAAAGATCTGGGCTTTTTAGCAGACTACAAGCTAAACATTAGATGAGTCAGCAGTGTGGTCCATGGCCATCTGTCATGGATGCTGTAGCCAAGATTCCTGCATTGCAGGAAATTGAACTTGATGACTCTTGGGATTCCTTCCAGTTCTATGATTCTAAGTATAGTTGTTTAGATTGCAAGAAGTAATTGAACTGCTCTATTCTTTCTTCAAACCTCACTTGTCACTTAGGTGATGGGTCAGATTTATTTTCTGTTGCTCGAAATGCCAATGGGCTCAAATTACAGCGCCTTTGCCAACACCACCTGCTGGCCTGCCCAAGAGGGAGGGAGTGCGAGGCTGCTGCCATCCACCGAGGATGGAGGAAAGCAGGAAAGTGCCCAAGGAAGGAGGAGGCCACCCTGGTGCATGCTTCTACCTCCGCTGCCAAGTCCACTAGGAGAGCGCATCACTTGCCCCACCCTGGGTGCCAGAAACCCATGCTACACCACTGGTTACTTGCTTCAGTAGAAGTTTGCCCTTGGTGATCTTTGAGGGCCTTTTCAATTCTGATTCTCTGAGGTGTTCCAACATAACATTATTCCAACATAACATTCTAACAGATAGGCTAGATTTCAGAGGTACTTTTTAGGATGCCATGCTCCTTTAAACTGTAGATCTGTTTTCCAGATCTGTAGTTCTCTTGTTTTAGACTCATTATGCAATGTAGCTTGAGAAAGGAGAGGAAGCATAATTTCAGAGTCCTGTTAGACGCATGGAACTAATGGTTCAGTTGAAATAATAGCTATAATTTTGTTGATAATTACCGTAAGTAAGTTTAATGCTGTCTTGGTCAGAATTGAATATTTGCATTTATTTGTTTGTTTGACTTCTATACCGCCCTTCATCATAAGATCTCAGGGTGGTTCACAATATATTTTTGGCTATCTGGCTTTGAGTTTTGACTTCAGTGCCATGCGTTTTCAGAAAACCTGTAAAACTAAACCCTTTTCTTGCTCAAGCATTTTAGAAAGAAATTTATTGCAATCATTCTATTATTGTTTCTTGATACTTTATTATTATTATTAATTTCTATACCATCCTTGATTTGAGGATCGTACGTTTTGGAATATTGATGAAATATATAGAGTAAGTTTTACATGAAATGTTGTTTTGTGTCTGATATACCTTCTCAGGATTCTTAAATCATTCTTTACCAAATGAATGAATTTTTCTGATATTCACAGGATAGCTCTACTACCTTAACTTTACTGTTGTATAAGGCATATCAAGTGTTGGTATTTTGTATAATTACAAATTTTATCTCTTATTTTAGAAAGAAAGAACTTTCCACCACCAAGAAAGATCGAGTGAATCATTGCCTAACAATATGTGAAAATATAGTTGCTCAATCTTTAAGGTAATCAAGTGTTTTCTGATCTCTGTTTATGCAAATGCTGTTCTGTTTCAGTGATTGAATGTTTCAATGAGTATATAATAGACATTATTGTACTTCTGCTGCTCTAATGGTTCATCATGCTTGTATGCAGAACAAGGGAACTTGCTCTTATGCTCCCATTTCATTGCAGGATGAAATATAAAGGTTGATAATCATCTCTCAAAATGTTGTCCTTCTACTTGGAAAGGGCTTTATGCTACTCTTGATCAAGGCAGGGAAAGGAGGAACTAGACAAGCAAATAATGGTTTGTTTCTCCTGTGTATGCTGCTGTTTGGTGTATTTGAGTGGTTGGGCTTGCTGCCTTGATAAGGAGGAGTTTGTTCAGTATACCTAGCTACACCTCTGTCTGCAGTTAGATACACCCACTTTTAACTGAAGTCCTGCCTAAGTTATATGATGCACTGAGCAAATATAAAATAGGGGTGTTTCTAATAGCAATACAGCACTGAAAGCTCTCCAGTCTTTTCTCCTATTTACTGCTCAGAAACATTTGCACTATATTCATTAATGGGGAATGGGGAAAACTGTTTAATATGAAAGCTTCCTCTTGACAAGGTGTGAAAACAATGTCCCATGAGCAATCTGAAATTCATTTATACAGTATTTATATACCACTTAACCCAGTGATTCCTAAACCTCTTACCCACAGGCAGTTTGAAAATTGCTGAGGTCTTGGCAGACCATTTAATACTTTTTCTGCTTGTTGTAATAACTGTAGTGTGCTGTGCTAGATGCTGTATGATTTTTAATTGCATTTTTACTGCTTTTATTTCTTTCATTGTATTTTGCTGTATTACAGTTTGAATTCCCTAGAATACATATTATTACAGTTTGAATTCCCTAGAATTCAAACTGTAAGCGTGCTTCACAGATGTGCTGCAGGGCTTCTAACTGAAGGTTGTAGACCACTAATGGTCTGCAGACCACAGTTCGAAAACTAGTAACTTAACCATCTAAGCAGTTCACATCAAGTATAATACAAAAAGTATAAGATACATTAAAATTACCAATGATGTTGAAAATAAGTTGACCTAAAATGATCAAACTATAAATACAACCAACATTTTTAAAATATACATTTTAAAATAAAATTACATGCTGAAATATGTGCCCAATAAACATATCTTGCTGGGTTGCTTAAACAAAAAAGCTTTCAGCAGGCGAGAAAACTTCAGAAAAAAACTGCAGATCTGTGTTACATACTAAGTTTGGGAACCGTGCATTGGTCTTAGAATTATAGAAATGGCACGGAGCGTCATATAGCCCAACCCCCAGCAATGCAGAGTTAAATATCAAACCGGAAAATAAAACCATGAAAAGGATGGGGAGAGTGCATGAGGCAAATAATCCCTCTGGCTCAATCCTGCTTGTTCCTCAGCCATTGTTTAGATCAGTGTTTGGGAGTTGTTTTGTTGTTGAGGACCATATTCCCTTGGGGTAACTTGCTGGTGGTCACTGGCTAGGACAAGAACCATTCCCACCCTTTATCTCTCACACCTCAGTCCATATGTTCTCTCATGCACTATCCGTTATCCATAATTGACCATGCAGTTTTGGCGAGAGCAAGGCATTCCACTATTCCACTTTGCTGCTGGCTCCCCCCACCCTTAGGGGTGGAGAGAGGCCAGTGGGAAATCTCTACGTAACACCCTGCTCTTGCTGAGTTTCAGTGAGAGGGAGGTGTCCCTCCGCTCTGCTTTGCTGCTTCTCCTCAAGGAGAAACCCTTGCAGAGTTTGCAAGGACTTTTCCTTGAGAGGAAGCCCTTGTGGAGCCTCACATCCCCTCCAATTGTGGGGGTGGCAGCAGGGTGTTTCGCCTCAGGTACCAAAGCATCTCAGGCTGCACCTGTTTCTATGACTATTTGTCACAGTTTTTCTGCTATAGTGTGCTTTTGCATCTCCTCCCTCAAAGTCTCATGCACCAAAGGATTGCAATGAAGGAGAGGAGCAAGATCCAGAGACAGCCAGCATTTGATGAGGAGCTCTTTCAAAACATTGGGGAATGTGCTAACTTCGGATTATTGAAGCTGAAAAATAATTCTACGTTTTCAATTAATTTGGAATTTTATGAACACAGCGTAACGTCCAGGAGTTTAACCTGACAAGTGGAACTTGGCTCATGATAACTTTTCTTTTTTTCCATTAAAGAAATTCTCCAGAATTTCAGAAATTGCTGGGCATTGCTATGGAACTTTTCCTACTCTGTAGTGATGATGCAGAGTCAGATGTAAGGATGGTTGCTGATGAATGTCTCAATAAAGTTATAAAAGTAAGTTGCATTTGGTTTTGTGCCCTGTAATTGCTGATAAAATTATTGAATATTATCATTGGGGTTCTGTGACAGATGACTTGGTGGAAAGAGTAGGTTTTTGTAGCATATTAGTATATGAAGTTCTGATGTATGAGTATCATCTCTGTAGATCTAGCAAATTGCTATCTTTGTAGTTTAAGAGTTAACTATCATAGCAAGTAAACCTGCAAACTTTTCAGTGCATTATGTAATTTGTTGAAGCAAGGCATATTTTGCTGATACTAAAAAGATATTATTTTGTTTCCTTCTAGGCTTTGATGGATTCTAGTCTTCCTAGGTTACAGTTAGAACTCTACAAGGAGATTAAAAAGGTGAGGGGGGTTTATTTGATGTTCTTAATTTGTTTGGATTTAGTCATACCTTTTTTTAACAAGATTTTGTGATTAATCACATAGTAAATATTTAAACTATTATAACAGCAAACACTAACAATAAACACAAAGGTTATTCTAAATCATATTAACAATTTGACATGCTGGGTTAGATGATCCTCGTGGTCCCTTCCAACTCTACAGTTCTATGATTCTTCGAAATGTTGGGCTGTTGGGCAATAATCTTTCTCATCGTTAAATATGTATTAGGAAGTATACAAGATTTGCCATATATTAATGAAGAGTTGAATTTTTTATTAAGGGCAGTGGTTTGAGATCCTGTAGAAGAGTGATTTCCAGAACCCCACTCCCATATTTCCAAGTGGAACTGTTGTTCTTTTTTAGTCATTGTTCACTCTGATCTTTCCAGTGGCTATACTCATCCAAATACATACAGGCTTGCCCCCCATTTGTGCGTGATTGACTCATGCAGCCACATGTATATGTGGCGCCGGGAAATAAATAAATAATTCAATACTGACCTCAAATCGTGGGAGAGAGCTGGAAAGTCCTTGTGGCTCGTGACGACACACTCCCCAGAGCACCAAGTCCAGAAAAAAGACTCCCGATGGCTCTAAAATGGCATGTGGGAGCTCTCGCTGCTACCTTTCTCAACAGCTGTTGGGTGGGAAGTTGTATTAACTGCAGCAGGACCCCCCCCCCACTTATGCGTGCAGGAACCTGGAATGTAACCCCTGTGTAAGGGGGGAGTTGCCTCTACACTACTAACATTCTAAAAAGGTAAAGGTACCCCTGACCATTAGGTCCAGTTGTGGACGACTCTGGGGTTGCGCGCTCATCTCGCTCTATGGGCCGAGGGAGCCGGCGTTTGTCCGCAGACAGCTTCCGGGTCATGTGGCCAACATGACTAAGCCGCTTCTGCCGAACCAGAACAGCGCATGGAAACACCGTTTACCTTCCCGCCAGAGCGGTACCTATTTATCTACTTGCACTTTGATATGCTTTCGAACTGCTAGGTTGGCAGGGGCTGGGACCGAGCAACAGGAGCTCACCCCATCGCGGGGATTCGAACTGCCTACCTTCCGATCGGCAAGCCCAAAAGCCTCAGTGGTTTAGACCACAGTGCCACCCGCATCCCTACTAACATTCTAGTTAAAGGCTATTAATTGTGTAACTTTAAAAACTCCTCTGAGTTTCTGCTCTGGATTTCTCTTTTGTCTAGACTAGACTGTCTATACACATACCTTTTCATACTTTCTTTGTAAAATCAAGACTGAAATCCGTGTGACTGATATATTCTCAATTATTTCTGGATAGAATGGTGCTTCTCGAAGTCTACGTGCTGCTCTTTGGAGGTTTGCTGAACTTGCACATCTTGTTCGACCCCTGAAATGCAGGTGAGGTTGCTTTCCTAGAACAGATTGGAAGTAATAAGTGTTTGGGCCATATCTGGCTGCTCCAGATAGGGGTACAGCTGACATACTAGCCTGAGCAGGAAGAAGGCACTCCAGGCCACAGACTCTATCTGTGCCCCACCAGGCAGAGATAAACCCAGGAAGGTAACAAACCCAGGAGCACCTTCAGCTGCATATCTGGTCTTTGAAGGGGGAGTGCAACCCCATCCAGGGACAGTTTAATACATCCAGATCAACTGACTTTCCAATCCACAAAATCTCTATTTTACCTAGATTAACGTTCATCTTGTTCTTCTTTATGCATCCCAGTACTGCATCTGGGACTCCACAACCTCCTTGTGGTTCTTAGATTGAAAAGCGCTAGCATCTGCATGTCAGTGACATTGCTCCACAGGTTTCCAGATGGTTTCTCTCAGATGATTTCTACAGTAATTGAAGTTGTACCCCCAAAATCAGTCAATGGAGCAGAAGTCACTCAGTACTGCTTTCTGGGACTCTCTGTCTAGGAAGGATCACAGTCACTCTAACACAGTGCTTCCTAAGCCCAGAAGGATGCCCTGGTAAATGGTTTCAAGTGTTATGAAAAACTCCAGCAGAATCAAGAGAGTTGCACTCCCACCATCTAGAACAAGCCATCCAGCAGAGCACACAGTGTTTTTTTCTACACTTACTATATTTATTTTACTTACTGGCTAAGCACAGCAGCCACCTATGCTGGAGTACTTGCTCCCTAGCTGGTCTTGCAGTTCTGCATCATTGGTAGACTTACGTACGGATGTCATGTTGGTGTCTGTGTCAACCCTTACTTGGTGTAACTGAATAGCTATGTTTCAGAAGGTTCAGCTTTGGGGCATGTGTTCTTTGGTGAATTGTGTGGTCCTTTTCAGCAGGTGGCAGGGCCATTTGGGAAGAGAGCCATTGCTTTTTTTACATCCCTGTTTAGGATATTGTCCTCTGAAGGAAAATGGAATGTTGGACTTATCATGGGTTCTTTTCCTTAAGGGGTAAGAAGGGTATTATGCCTCACCCATTGGCTGGTTCTGCAAAGAAGGCAAGGAAGGGTCTCTTTTTGTACCCTTTGTCCTTCTTCTTTGGTGGCCTCCTATATTTGGGTCATACCACCCCACCCCATCCCAGTTACAGTGTGGTTGGGGTGAAATTCATTTTTTGCTTTTCATCTGGTTAGCCCCGTTGCAATTTTCTTTTGCTTTTTAAAAAATGAAGTCTGGTGTGCTCTTTAGCTCTGAATCATAATTCTAATATTTTTTCTGTTTAAGGAGAAAAATAGGATTGTGACACATCATGTAAACCTCTCAAGTGTACCAAACCTTTGAACATTATGTTCCAAACCACTGAAGAATACTTAATATCTCTTTTTTTTGTTACAGACCATACTTAGTAAACCTTTTGCCATGTTTAACACGAGTAAGCAAGCGCTCTGAAGAATCAGTACAAGAAACGCTGGCTGCAGCAATACCAAAAATCATGGCAGCTTTTGGAAATTTTGCAAATGACAATGAAATAAAGGTATAATCATCTAAAATGTTTGCTGTAGTAAATGAAACAAGATTTTGCCCACAGTAAATTCACTGTTTTGAAAACGGCAAAATTGTTAGTTTGCAAAGGATTGATATCAATTTTCTAATCCTAAATGGGGCTTAGTTCTGGAATAAAAGTTCTGGAATCTGGGTAGTATAAAATGAATATTCTGTGGAAACATTTAGAAATCCTCAACTGACAGGATGTAAGTTTTATTTCATGTACATGGCATGGCTTAACTGGCTGGTTCATATGAAATACTAAACCATGGTTTACTGTTATTCATGAGGCCTTGAGCTTGCAAGCTCACATACTCCCTTCTCCTCCTCTAGCATAGGTGTGAGGAGACCAGAGGCTTCCACTTCTGTTTAAGACTAGCCACAGTTTAGCATTTGTGTCTGAACCTTAAAGTGTGGATAATCCTTAACAATAGCTAGTAAAAACAATCTAACTTCATAAAAGATGGTTTCAAGTTGACTTGATTCTACTAACTACAGTTGCAACTAATTGCAATTTGTTGAGGTTTGAACATCAGAGCAAGCTACAGGTAGGAAGAACCACAGGTTTTTCTGGTAACACTAAAATTTAATTTAGAATTGCAGGCAAATGCAGCCACTGAATGATCATGGTATATTTCTCTTTCATGCATGTACACACACAACCATTCAGTCTCCCCGTCCCCCAACATACTCATGCAAGCTGGTAGACCCTACTTCCAGTTCTGTGGTGCAAGAATATTTTGCAGGCTTCCTTATCAAACTCTGTAATGTAATATCTGCATGTAAACTAAACCACAGAGTAAGGTTTAAGCTGAAGTTAAATCACTAGACCGTTCTAGTATGCCTCTGATAAAGCCCTGGGGCCACCTGGAGGGGACTGGTAGCAAGTTATGACTTGTCAGATTGAAGCACTGATACTTGCTTGCCTGTTTTTAGGAGTTTTCTTTGTCTGGTATGCTCAGAAGGAAGCTCTATACAGTCGTGCCTCGCAAGACGAAATTAATTCGTTCCGCAAGTTTTTTCTTCTTGCGAGTTTTTCGTCTTGCGAAGCACGGTTTCCCATAGGAATGCATTGAAAATCAATTAATGCGTTCCTAGGGAGACCGCCTTCAGACCAGGTCCGGGGACAGTCTGTCCCCGGACCTCTTCTGAGGGCTGGCGGGGGGAGAAGGACTTTTCTCCCCACCGCCAGCCTTCAGAACAGCCTTCTGAAGGCTGGCGGTGGGAAGAAAAGCCCTTCTCCCGCCGCCAGCCTTCAGAAGAGTTCCTGCAGGGCTGCCTAGGCTGCGGATAGCAGCCTGCTGTCCGGCGCAAGGGGCGCTTTGCTTCAGAGCGCCCCTCGCGCGGGGCAGACATTCGCAGCTTGGGGAGCCCTGCAGGACTTCCCCGCAGGGCTCTCCAAGCTGCGGATAGCAGGCTGCTGCCCCGCACGAGGGGCGCTTTGCTTCAGAGCGCCCCTCGCGCGGGGCAGACATTCGCAGCTTGGGGAGCCCTGCAGGACTTCCCCGCAGGGCTCTCCAAGCTGCGGATAGCAGGCTGCTGCCCCGCACGAGGGACGCTTTGCTTCAGAGCGCCCCTCGCGCGGGGCAGACATTCGCAACTTGGGGAGCCCTGCAGGACTTCCCCGCAGGGCTCTCCAAGCTGCGGATAGGGGCAGCAGGCTGCTATATGCAGCTTGGAGAGCCCTGCGGGGAACTCTTCTGAAGGCTGGCGGGGGAGAAGGGCTTTTCTTCCCACTGCCAGCCTTCAGAACAGCCTTCTGAATGTTGGCGGTGGGGAGGAAAACCTTCCTCCAACCGCAAGTCTTCAAGACAGGTCCGGGAACAGAGGAGAAGCGCTGCCGCCTTCCCCTCTGTTCCCGGACCTGTCCTGAAGGCTTGCGGTGGGAGGAGGGCTTTCCACCCCACCGCCAACATTCAGAAAGCTGTTCTAAATGTTGGCGGTGGGGAGGAAAAACCCTCCTCCCACCGCAAGCCCTGGGGACAGTGGGGAAGCGCAGCGCGCCTTCTCCTCTGTTCCCGGACCTCCCACCGCAAGCCTTCAGGACAGGTCCAGGAACAGAGGAGAAGGCGCGCTGCGCTTCCCCACTGTCCCCGGAGATTTCCCTATGGGCTTTCGTCTTGCGAAGCAAGCCCATAGGGAAATTCGTCTTGCGAAGCCGCTAAAAATCGGAAAACCCTTTCGTCTTGCGGGTTTTTCGTTTAGCGAGGCATTCGTCTTGCGGGGCACCACTGTATTTTTCCTTCTTTGCTCTTTAAGATATAAAATAATCAGTAATTTCACTTGTTGGAGGCATTTGTAGTGCAGTTAAAGGTAAAAGTAAAGGGGCCCCTGACCGTTAGGTCCAGTCGCGGACGACTCTTGGGTTGCGGCGCTCATCTCACTTTATTGGCCGAGGGAGCCAGCGTACAGCTTCCGGGTCATGTGGCCAGCATGACTAAGCCACTTCTGGCGAACCAGAGCAGCGCACGGAAACGCCGTTTACCTTCCCGCTGGAGCGGTACCTATTTATCTACTTGCACTTTGACGTGCTTTCGAACTGCTAGGTTGGCAGGAGCAGGGACTGAGCAATGGGAGCTCACCCCGTCGCAGGGGTTCGAACCGCCGACCTTCTGATTGGCAAGTCCTAGGCTCTGTGGTTTAACCCACAGCGCCACCCGCATCCCATTGTAATGCAGTCAGCACTGACCAAATGCTGCTGTGCAGCACCATGAGGAAATAGGTACATGCTATTACCCTTTGGCAGGATACTTTTGCAGCGCTGCTAGAAGTGCACTGATGAATAGATGGGAGGACATTTGGTGCTATAGAGATGTGATTTCCTTAAGTGCTGTGATTGCAAATTAGGATAAATTTAGCTTACTTTCAGTTTGTATGGTAGATCAATATCATTGTTGCTTCACTGAGAGTTTTTTCTTTGTTATGCACAATCTAGTTTAAAAGTGTAGGTCAATCTCATGCTTAGTCAGTCGTAAAGAACCTAGTAAATGTTGGTGTCATTGAAACATTGATAAAAGATTTATTCATTTTAGGTTTTATTGAAGGCGTTTGTAGCTAACCTTAAATCCAGTTCTCCTACTATTCGTCGAACAGCAGCTGCATCAGCAGTGAGCATCTGCCAGCATTCACGAAGAACACAGTATTTTTATACTTGGCTACTGAATGTATTACTAGGTAAGAAGGGCAATAATATTTTAGGCTTTAATAAAAACTGGGAAAATGTAATGGGGTATTTGTAATGGGGTATTATTGTACTGTACCTCCCATATGATGAGCTGATTCAGACACAATGGCAGCCAAGGTTTCTGCTTCCCCCTTCTTTCTTACTTCTAATTTTGTGGATATATGGAAATCTGAACTGGCCAGCTGGGTAAAAACTGATATAAAATAAAAGCAATTCCATTGCTTGCAACAAAATTGGAAGCTGGAGAAGAAAAAACAGGTTTCTTCATGTAGCACTAAACCATGGCTTGGCTTTACTTCTAACTCCAGGGAAGACAAATGAAGGAAAAATATTCTAACTAAATAAAGATGCGTAGAATCATAGAATTGTAAAGTTGGAAGGGACCATGAGGGTCATCTAGTCTAGCCCCCGCAAGAATCTCAACTAAAGCATCAGTGGCAGACAGCCATCCAATCTCTGCTTAGAAATCTCCAATGAAGGGAGTCATCTTTACTAATAAATAACATGTCTTGAAAAGACCATATTTTATGAATCATTCAGTCAGGTTTGCCTTTGAGCAATAAGAAGAGGCCTGTTGGATCAGGCCAAAGGCTGGTCTCACCAAGCTGTTCTTGCAGTAACCAGCTAGATACCTTTGGGAAGTAGGACATGTGTACTACAGGACTTTCCCCATTTGTGCAAATGTTATTTAGAGATATACTGCCTCTGGCAGTGGTAGTAGGTCATTCATTAATCCTGATGCATTCTCAACTGGCAAGTATGGAAACTGCAGTACCCGAAGATACAAGCTACCGTCTTTCCCCAAAAGTAAGACATCCCCTGAAAATAAGACCTACTTCCAGTTTTGCCTCTCGCTGTGATATAAGGCATCCCTCTGAAAATAAGACCTCCCCGATAATAAGGCCTCCGCCGAACATAAGCCCCCTTCCCCCCGGAATATATGGCCCCCGAAGCTACCGTAAGGTGCCTGACTCCTCTGGACCGTAGCGGCGGGCGCTGCCACGCAGCTCACTGATTGGCCGCAGCGCAGCCGGAGCTGTTCAGGCAGTGCAAGGTCTCTTTAAATCAGAGAGCCTGCGCCACCGCCAGGTCAAGCTGCCGCCTGCTGCTCGCTCTGTCCTGACGGAGTCTGGCTGACTCACAATTAGGTAATAAATGTGTACCGTATTCTTCTTCATGGAAAAATATTACATCCCCTGAAAATAAGACCTAGCACATTTTTGGGAGCAAAAATTAATATAAGACGCTGTCCTATTTTGGGGGAAACAGGGTATTCTTTGCAACCATGGGCTAGTTCAGATGTTACCAGGCTTTGGTACATCTCGTATGTGATGGGGTAGCATACTTTGTCAAGAGGGTGCTTGAGAAGCAGAGAGGGCTAATTTAGCATGCACAGAAGTGTAGGCATAAATCTGATTTCCGTAGTCCAGTTTCTTCACACACTGCAGTTATACTAGAATCCAGGGTCAGCACATTGTTAAACTATGGAATTTGCTTATACAAGTTATGATGGTCATCAAATTAAATGGCTTAAAAACAGGATTGGACAAATTAACAAGGAATAAGGCTATGGTAATGATAGATAGCTCATATACCACTTCCGGGATCAGGGGAAACATGAATGGGGGTGTCAGTGGGGAACAACAACGGAAGAGGCCTTTTGCTCTTCCTTCTGGCTTTCCCTAGGCACCTGCTTGACTATTGTGGGAAATGTCTCAATTTTTAAACTGTGATGGTTATCTTTGCAGGTTTATTATTTCCCATGGAAAATGAATATCCCAGTGTCTTAATTCTTGGCGTATTGCTCACTTTAAGGTATCTAATACCTTTACTGCAGCAGCAGGTGAAAGATACAAGTCTTAAAGGTAGTTTTGGTGTGATACGGAAAGAAATGGAGATCTCTCCTTCCTTAGATCAACTTATACAGGTAGGAATAAAATGGCAGCTGTTCAGTTGTCATGGTCTTTTGCATATTTTACAGAACACTTTAACTTTCACAGTGGTTCTGAAATCTACAGCTTTTGCTTTCTTTAACTATCATGGGCTTGGATTAGGAAATTTTTCATTCTCTTTCATTTATGTAATGGGCAGCCAATGATTTGGTCATGGTATAGCATGCAATGATCACTGCCCCCTTGTGCAACAGAAATTTGCTTATGCAATAAAACCTATTGTTTCTCTGCCCCAGAACATGCCCCCCAAATCTGCTCCAGATGGTCCACCGACTCTCTAGAGCAGATTTTGCAGATGCTGGGAGGCTGCAGAGGAAGGAGCAGCCCAGTTGCACAAGCAGATGGTTCTCGGTCTGTGTCATTCAGCTTGCAACAAGCAAATGACTATTTTCAGATTTATCCTAAATATTTCAAATAATCTGAATTGTTTACCTGTACTATTCATTAGCATAGCTTTATGTACCCATGAGTAAATATGAAGTCATGGATAAAGTTTCCCCAGACGTACATAGGAGCTGATGGCAAGGGTGGCTATTCAGCCCCCCTAGTGGTTATAGGCAAGGAAAAACTTCACTCTTGCAGGTAAATACCAACCGGTCTTTTTCAAGTTGTAGTTTTGTATATTGTAATCTGAGTGAAGCCACACCTTTAATTTAGAAAAAATACAGAAAAAAATGGAATAGCAAATCAACACTCGCTTAGTGTTCTTAACTTAAATTGCCTGACCATAAATTGGCCAATTCCAGCTTCACCTTTTGCAGCACCCCACATGGTTTCAGTAGCTGTTGCTGAAAGTTGAGTTTGCCCTTGGAAGTGGCATCAGAGCAGCACAAGGTGTTTGGGGCGCAAAAATGTTGTGGAAAGCACATTTTATAGAAAGAGGCTTTTAGGAACATTCACAGAAATGTTTGAACCCTGATCTCCATGTCCTCTAGGTTTATGAATTGACACTGCATTATACGCAGCACCGGGACCACAATGTTGTGACTGGCTCTTTGGAACTATTACAGCAGCTTCTTAGAACACCCCCTCCTCCTCTCCTCCTCGCCCTCACTACTGCTGGTGCCATTGCGCAAGTCAATGCATCCAAAGATGAGACTACCAGCAGAAACCGCAGTGACAGCATAGTAGAATTTATAGGTAAGATACATATTTTTACCCCAAAAAGCAATTGTGTGATAAGTCATCGTAAACATTTTCAGTTAAAATTTCTGGTTTTTTACAATGACAGAATTTTAAAGCATGTTTAAAAAATCTTTCAGTAAAGGTGCCTTAAGAATACCAAGTAATTTTACTCAGAAGATCTAAACTATCATTCTGAGTTTGGGGTGAAGAAGGCATCCAGTGGTATGGGTTGCCTCTTCCTACTTCCTGGGAAAAGGCAGGGGACATGTGACCTAGAACTTCTGCCATTAGGTCCTGTCTGATAGGTGCTTCCACGGTTTGTTCCCCACCTTGCCCAGGAACGGAGTCCCTTGGCTTTAGTACCTATGGCCTCTGCCACGTACTCCTCCTTCATTGTTTTCTTCTAGACATCCACATTGCTGAAACCTCTTTTCTTGTCTTTTCTCCCTCCATTTACCTCTTTAAAAGTAAAACAATTTTCTTCTTTGTCTGCTTTCTTCTCCTCTGCTCTTGGCTCCTTCTGGAAGGCAAACTGCCAAATCTGGATTTTTAATTGGCCAGCAACATGTTTCTGTCACTAAAAGCTTCAGACCTAATGCAAGTCTCTGTGGCTCTTTGAGCCATGCCTGAGTGGAGCAGACAGAGATCTCTCCCCCTTTGCCAGCTGCAACCCATCCATGCCAGCAACTGCTGTTATCAGGGCTTCCCAGTAAGGCAGCAACCATGGAGAATTCAGGGCAAAGCTATTCCCTCCAGCACATGAAGGGATGTGAAGGGAGACTGCATGCATGCCCAGCACCTTCTCTGATTCCTTACTTATTAGATCCAATTCTTTAGTGTCATAACACAGAGCAATTTCAAAGGTGGAATTTTTTTGCTGGGTTCAACTATAATCACTGAATGGAAGTGCAGCATGACATTAACTTCATTATCTCTCTTCAGCCGGCCAGCAAAGATCACTCTCCTAAAAAAACCAAAAACCAGTTAGTGCTTCTCAGACTTTGTTTCTGGTCAGAGTCCAGGGGGGAAAGGCCAGAATGAGACTTGGCACCAGTGAGGTCTGCCTTGGCACCAGTGAGGTTTGCCTGGCATCCTTTGGCGCCATTTGGCAGATTATGGTGATGATTTTGCTGTCTATTGATGATGCAGTTTTGCTGTTTTGTTCAGTTGTTTTATAGACTTTTATATGGTTTTTATTATAATGCATTTAATGCCATCATTTATGCTTTTAAAATCAGTAAGTTGCTTGAAGATTTCTCTGTCAACCAACTAATAAATTGCTGCTAATATAAGTCATCTTTCTTTGTTGTGGATGCAGCAACTACAGGCAGCAACTGTTTTAGACGTGTCTGATATGTGTGACCACAACTGTTTGCATTGCGCCAAACCCAGAAGTTACCCAAAACGTCACAAAAGGGGACGGAACAGGGTGTTTGCAGACTTTTTCGATGGTGTTTCAAATATACAAAATTTCACTTAAACATGTGGTGCCTTGGAACCTAACCCCCATGTAAATTGGGAGTTGCCTGTATTTAATTTTCTGCCAAGGCTATAGCAGCCAATACTATGGGCAGGAGATCAATTTGGCTTCACCACTGGAATCTTGATTTTGCCTCCTAATGTAATTAGTTTCCCTTCTATGCACATAGAATCATAGAATTGTAGAGTTGGAAGGGGCCCCAGAAACACACTGATCCTGATAGTTATCTTGATTAGGATGGCTCCCCAAGGCTCACCTCTATGCAGACCTCTGCAAAGGCTTCTCTTCTCTTAGCATTTAGACATTATGCACCAATGTCACAAGCAGATATCTCTTACTTGATAGGTGACAGTAGCTAGGGATGCAGAACTTTAGGCTTGGGGGCCCATTACTTGGCACAGGCAGTGCACAAGACCTGGTCGTTTCTAGACAACGTCTCAGTTGGCTGGCATTCCAGGCAATCAGCCTTGTCTTGCTGTCCTTTCTGCCCCTAATTCAGCAAAATTGTATGCTGGTAAGAACAGACAGTATGTGTACCAAAACCTGTTTCAATTGACAAGGGGGCAACTGTTCATCCCACATCTGGGTGGATAACAAACTCATAACAGTCTTCACACAGCACATCAGAGGGACCCACAATACCACTGCGGACTTCCTTACTCACAAAAGATTAGAACCAGGGGAATGGAGAGCAGCACTAGATCTGTTGCCAAGAATGCTTTGGCTCTTTAGTAGACCTGTTTGCATCTCCAGCAAACATAAGTCGCTCTGCTTCTTCACCAAACGCTATCAAGAGCAGAGGCCGTGGACACTCTCAGATCTTCTAGGCAAAAGGGACTGCTCAACACCTTCACAGCCACTGCCCTCCCCTTCAGAGGCCTGTCTTAAGTAGAGAAAGCCACACTCCTTCTAGTAGCGGAGGAGGTTGTGATTCTCAGAAATCCTCCAGACCATTCACTGATTCCCCCCTACACTGGGATATCTACTTTCTCGTAGGTCCGTTATCTATCCACACCAGAGGTGGCTCCTGTTAGCCACCTGGCATCTGAAAGGCATGTCCTCCTAGAGCTTGGCTAACCATCTGTGGTAGTGGACACCATGTTTCACCTAGGAAGCTTCAGATGGGGCAATCTGCAAGGACCTTAAGTACAAGACAGGGGCATAAGCTGCTGTAGCTCCTTCAGGGATTCAATACTGGTCTCAAACTGAAGACCCTGTGTGTGCAGCTCTCAACAGTATCTCTTGTTCTTTCCAAAAGGAACATAAAATAGTTATAACATGCCCTTGCTTGAAGTGTTTTTAGAACATGCATTGCTACTTCGCCCTCCCATGATGTATGTGTTCCCCATTGCAACCTGCATGTTGTCCTCAAAAGCCCTGATCCAACCATATACAGGAGAACTCCTTAGATTGCTGTCCTTAGTGGTGGCCTTCCTATTAGCCACTAACTCGCTTAAATGATTTCAAAGCTGGAAGCTTTCTTCATAAAACAACACCTTTGTCTTTTCCGCAAAGAGAGCCATTTTGCACACTGATCCAGCTTGCATACTAAATGTTAATTCCATTTCCCACAGGACTCAAGCTTTTTACTTCTGTCCCCAAACACCTCCCCCAAGCTGCGCAAGAGCTGGGTTCTTCAACCCTACATCAACCACACAAAACACTTTAGGCAGGCTGATATTTTGTTTGTCCCTTTTCCTTCAACCTCTTTGGGATAAAAAGTTCAGTCAAAGCCTTAATGCATATTTCACCATGACCTTTGAAACACAACTCCTTCATAAACCTCAGAATGTCATGGCATACATTACTAATCTTCACTACCATGCCTCTCAGTGAGATCTGCTGAGCCACCACATGTGTCAAGGAGCTGTCAAGTGAGCCCAGGTTGACCACAGGGCAGGGACACACGGAAGGCACAGAATGTGATTAGCTTTTTATTATCAGAAAATATCAACATAGTCCTCTGGTTCATCTTAATCCAGCTGAGAGGTTGCTGAAACTGACCGCTGGCCCTTCCCTTCCCTCTCTAGCCTCTCACTCTGGATCCTTCCCAAGCAAATGAAGGCTGCATTGAGGGGATGGGCTCCTCCTCTGGGCCTGTTGCTCAGTAATGTGCAGACTCTCCTCGTTTGAGGTGTCAGAGCGGGAGGAGAGCCAGCAGGACTGGGACTGTCCTGCTGCTGTGTAGCAAGGGCAACCTTTGACTATCTGAGTCTGCACTCATTCTGTGACTCTCAGCCTCTAATCCTGTCCTGGAAGTGCCTCCTTCTCCTGATCCCCTTTGATTGCTCAAACTCCCTGCTTCTAGCACCTCCCAGCTCAGGCTTCCGCAAAGCCTCTGCCCTCCAGATGTTTTGAAACTACAATTCCCATCATCCCTGACTACTGATCCTGCTAGCTAGGGATCATGGGAGTTGTAGGCCAAAAACATCTGGAGGGCCGAGTTTGAGGAAGTCTGTCCCTGTTCATCCCTTCTGCAGACTGCTCTTCAGTGTCCCATCACCATGATCCGGGATCTAACTCGTTTTCTTCTGTGTCCTCCCTGGGGGCTCTTGGGCAGTCGGCTCCCACCACTCTTTCTCATCTAGTCAGTCCCTGACAACATGTCAGTCACCTTCCACATTCATCAGATACGAATGACTGAAGCATTCACTTTAGATGATGAGGCCTTTGGAAGGAGTGTTGTACAGCATATTCACTGTTTCCTAGAATTGGCCCTTCTAATCCATTTGCAGGTTAGCTTTTACATAGCCTGAATTATTGGATGCCTCCTGCACACTAAACCTAGAAAGGAACACTGGACACTTAATACGAGGATTCCTTCTAGAGGCATCCAAACTGCACTATGGGCTAAGCATTAGCTGATACCAGCACGAGGCAGTCAGAAGGCTAAGCCCCTCACCCCAGCTTTTTGCAGCTTATGTTGGGTCTCCCTCTTGCCTAACGGGAGTCCAGTCTTTCCTTCCTTTTACTCCCCCTTGTTGCCTGGCCTTTTTTGTTGTTGGTTCTTGTGTCTCCTCAGTTTTGCTCTGTCTCACAGTTGGCCATGGGACTGAACTGGGGAAGAGTCAGACAAGACCTAAAAGCAAAAGTTCTAGGTAACATGCTCTCTGCCTTTTCCTGGGCAGTAGGAGGAGACAACCCACATTGCTGGATGTCTCCATCACACCATGCCAGAAGGAATCTTCATGGTAAGTGTCCTGTGTTCCTTTCTGGATGCATTTAAGTGTGGAATTCCAGAGAACCATGTTAGTTACTCTACAAAGATTCCTGTGGTACCTTAGAGACTACTAGAAGTTATGGCATTATAAACCTATTGCCCTTCAAGTTGCCGTAGAAGTCTCTTTTTATTAAGTGTTTGTAGCCAGTCCTTGTACTGAAGCTACGTTCAGTTGGAATAAATGATGAGTTCCAGTTTTCTTGGCCTTTATTTCTCCTTTCATTGCTTAGATTTTATAAAAATGTTCATTTCTGATTGTAACATTTAAAGATGACCCTTATTTGTTCACACTTTATGAGAAACTTAACCAATATCCAGTAGTAAAGTTTGCTGCTGATTGTTAGAAGAAGGAAATACTTTATAGCATTATTTTTAATGGTGGCTAACAACAAATCTTCTGATACCTCATTTCTCAGAGGCTATTGAAATTCCTTCTTGATAATCACTCTTATCTATGCTTTGATTTGTTACTTTCTGTAATTTTGCAGCTGGAGGGGGGTCTTCATGCAGCCCTGTTTTCCCCAGAAAACAAAAAGGTGATTATATATGAAATCACAGTCTCTGACTTTACATTTTCTACCCTTTTCATTTCTTTGACTTGGTAAATATTGGTTTCCATTAACATATCTTGTTTGGCTCTTCTTTAATTACACACCTGTCACTAAGAGAATTCAACACATTATTATCATTTTTTTGCTTTTGGCATATACAGTTGGTATTTTAAAAATATGGAAAACTTTTTTTTATTTCTTATAGCCATTCCTTGCTTTTTGCTATTCTCAAAATTGCATATGGCTTTGGCTAAATGCTTGATTTGTCTATGACTGTTTCTTTTGACTACCATACCTTGCTTTAAATAAAAGTCAAAACGTTTTTTTATAACCTACTTTTAAGTTTGCTTTGTTCATTATGTTTTCAACTTCTATGGTGTTTGTGTAATGCATGCTTATGTATTGCACATTTTAAATGCCTCTTCATATATAATATGTATTCTTGCTATCACAGTCTATATAATGATGGCTTGGATCTAGGAATGACTTGAATGAGTGACAAAGTACTTCTGATTGCACAAGGCAGTCCTGCTGTGGTCTCATAATTTCCCCACCCCACTGTAGCCTCTGGTGCCCCATCACATACCACCCAAAAAGTATTTTGACCTTCAAGAGAGACTTCTGGGGGGGGTGTGCAAAAGACTACTGTGGGTTTGGAATGGTGGAGCTATGAAAGCCACATCACATAAGCAGAGTTCTATGAATCCAACCCAAATTAGAATTTTAACTTTAGACCTGCAGTTAGACCTTTAGATTAGTTTATCTGGATTGAAATGAGACAAGTTTATGTGAATTGATTACTTCTATTTTTTAGATCTTGAAATGGTTTAATGCTGTGTGGAGCCCAAGTGATCTGCTAGACTCACATGCTCTCTGCCCTGGCCAGCCCCCTCTTCTCCATGCATCTGGGAGGGATGTACTACTGAGATTAGATAAATATTGTTTAGCATTGCATACCAACCAGGAGTCCTTGCTTAAAACCAACTCTGACCAGCTTTAAAATAAACCACCTTCAAACCATGTGTTTATGAAGCCAGTTTGTTTATAATGCCAAGCCTAGATTCCACAAAGCTCCCGTGGCTGAAGAAGAAGAGAGGGAGGCTGTGCCTTAGCCTGGCAGTTCACTCATGCTTGTCCACAAAGCACTAAACTATGCCCACTTCTGTCATTAAGGCCAGCAACATTTCCCCCCTTAAGATTGGCCTAGGTCAATTGGAGAGGCACTGTTTGCTGCATATTATAACTTGCATTAGTGTTTCAGTAGTATATTGTGTTGGTTTATATTGGGACTTGGTAGCATTTTCCATCCTGAGGGCTACATTCCTTTCTAGGCGGCTTTCTAAAAGCCACATGCCAGTTAGGTGGAGCCACAGATAAAAGTAGGTGAAGAAATTAATGCACATTTTACCTTTGTACAGTAGGCTAGCTGCTACAGTCATTCCTCTCCGTCTTCCACCCAGTCCAGCAAGAGTGATTAGAATTCAAGGACAAGGGCCTTGAAGAACACAGGGCCTTTGCCCTGAAGCAGGGCCCGTGAAGGGTATGACCTGGGAAGAGTTTTGAGGGCCACACAGAGAGGAATGGCTTGTGGGCCTGAAGTCCCCCACCCGTGCTCTTCATACTCTTTGTGTCCATCAGCTGGATCTTAATCTTGTCCATTAGAAACACTTCAGTATATGAAATGGTGTCAGTATTCTGTAGGAATCTGTATTAGCTCAATCCCATGTTATGCCAGTACCATCTGTTCTGCAGCAGAGGACATTATTTACAATCCTGGATTTCTGCCAGAACCACTGATGGCTGAAGGCATTTGTTTAAAAAAAAAGTTATGCAAAAACTTGCTAAGCTATAGAGGCTTACATTACAGCATAAAGGGACACAGGTGGCGCTGTGGTCTAAACCACTGAGCCTCTTGGGCTTGCCAATTGGAAAGTTGGCGGTTCGAATCCACACAACGGGGTGAGCTCCCATTGCTCTGTCCCAGCTTCTGCCAACAGTTCAAAAGCATGCCAGTGCAAGTAGAAAAATAGGTACCACTGCGCCAGAAAGGTAAACAGTGTTTCTGTGCGCTCTGACTTCCGTCACGGTGTCCCATTGCACCAGAAGCGGTTTAATCATGCTAGCCACAAGACCTGTGGACAAACGCCGACTCCCTCGACCAGAAAATCGAGATGAGCGCCACACCCCATAGTCACATTTCACTGGACTTAACTGTTCAGGGGTCCTTTACCTCTACATTACAGCATACTGCAGTAGTCTAGGTTGAGCCTAGACAGAGTCACATGTGATAATGGCTAGGTCTACCTTTACCAGGAAAGTTAGTAGCTGGCACACTAGCTAAAGCAGTGCAGTTGCACTCCTGGCCAGGTCTGTAATCTGATTACCTAGGAGCAAAACCAGATCCAGCAGCACTTCAGTTTAAACCTGCTCCTTCAAGAGGAGCACCATTTTCTTCAGAAGAGGCTAAACATCTAATCCTGGATTTGCTGTCCTACTCACCAACCTTATGTCTGGTTTTGTTAAGCTAATCCATTGTTACATCCAGGCATTGATTTAGAGTTCTTGTGCCTCCTTAGATGGATGGGAAAGTAAAATAAATCTGGAATACTGTATATTGATTACACTGCAGTCTGCATCCTGAAAAGTGGCTTCCAATAGCAGTTGTGACTTGAGCTGACTCATGATCTACCTGCCTGTGATGGGTCTATCTGCTGCTGGAGGCAGTATGCCTCTGAATGCCAGTTACTGGGAATCAGAAGTGGGGAGAGTGCTGTTGTGCTCAGATCCAGCTTTTGGGTTTCCATAGGCATCTAGTTGGCTAGAACAGGATGTTGGACTAGATGGGCCTTTGGCCTGATCCAGCAGTCTCCTCTAATGTTGTTTGCACTGACTTCGTTCCTCCTGTAAGCTAGGTTCCAGAAGGAACCTTCCAGAAGGTGGTGATGAAGGAATTCTTCTTGGCTCTTGGCCTTTGGGGTCTCATAGAGTTCCATCTCGTCTCCCATGCTTCTTTCTCTCTACTTCTCTGTCACCCTGATTGCTTTACTCTTTTTCCTCCCACCTTACCAAGTAGTGTCATGGGGGAAAGGGCCATTTGCTTCCTTTAAAAAAAAGTATGTTACTGGTGTTCTGTGCTGCAGGGGAACACCACACAAACTGGCTCCAGCTGCATTGGCCACCTTCATTTCCCAAAGTGACAAGGCAAATGAAATCTGCTGCAGCCGCATGAAAACTGCTACTGGGTCGGTGAAGTTTTCAGCCTACTCAGTTGCATGGAGGAAATTCCACATACCTGGGCAGAACTCCTGATCAAGAATGGTGGCCAGACGGGCAGTTAGAGAGAAGTCTGTGTTTCAGACTTCCTTACCTTTTAAATTAGAAAAGCAGCCCTTGGTGGAACCTTTGAAGGTCTAATAAATAATGATTTGCTGGACAGAGATAATTCCTCAGAAGACAAAAATATATTGCCCTTTAGTAAGTCTCACATTGCCTTTAAATAGGCAAATACCTATTGTTGCTGTGGATTCTTCATATTATTGGCAATACATGTGGCATTCCAACCACTTTATTCTTCAAAGTGAACATGATGCTTTTCCTCACCCATAGAAACACAAATGATGCCTGCCCACTGCTGACATGTCAGAGTTTCTGCCTGCCGCTTCCTCCAGTCCAAGCATCTCTAGACAACATCTGTTTGGAAGGGCAAAAGGAAGTGCTTGCACTTCTCTGGACTGGGACACTGATCTAGATTTTTATACAGGAAACTAAAAAAAGCAGCTATTTAAATGCTACCATTGTTTCTCTTTTTTTTTCCTTCTCTTTATATTTTAAATATATGAACTATCCACTATCTCACTATCCATTTCTGGTCCATTTCTAAGTATCTTTTGGGGTGCTAGTTATTGTATTTTCTTTCTATTAATGTTGTTTTAGTTCCTCACAGTACATCTCTTTTAAACATTACATTACAAATACTATTACAGTAAATACTTCGCAAGCAGATAATTGAATTGTTGTGTGCAGAGTTTTACAAGAAGCAAAAAATCTAAACAAATTATTGCCTTGGTTATCAGCTAAAGTACTTCTAGGAGAAGAAGGTTTGGAAGATGACACTGAAACAAGACCTGAAGGCAGCAGCGCCGGTTTCGCAGGTAGATCTTCTTCATGTTTGTTGTTAACATCTCTGTAATCTGTTCAACTCCACCCATTATAGTTTTTTTGTCAGTCATGAAAACATTGCCCTATAGCTAGAAGGCTGCATGTAGTGATAAAATGTTTTAAATGAATTAACCTAAAAACTGTACTTATAGAAATGTTGCTGTTGAAGATCAGACAGGAAAAGACATCTGTGCTTCTGTGATGTGTGTGAATGTCCCTGTGGTCATAAGGCTATAGCCTTTTAGTTGGAAAACTCTATGAGTTCCAGAGAACAGTATTTTGTTTATGTTAATATCTTGGGTGATTTCTAGTATGATATTATGTAGAACAAATCAATTATGAAATATGTCAAGATCTTATATAAAGGCTGAAACCAAGCCACTACTCAGTGCTTAGATTGGGTGACCACCTGGAACCCACTAATATACTGACCCAGGTTCCATGACTAAAGAAAGGCAGGATATAAAAATTAGATAGGGATATATGCATATTAGCAAGCGATTGTTAAGACATTTAGCTTACTTATTTTATTTTGTAGGTGCTTTAGGTGTTCCTGGATCTTTATGGGTTTCTCTTACCTTTTTAATGGGTTCCTGGATCTTTGTGGGTTTCTCTTACCCTTTTTTTTTAGCTACTATGAAGAGTGACTTAACTAGTGAAGTGGCTGCTTCATCAGCTTTGTCGACAGCTACGCCTGCAAGTTCAGGAGCTGATTCCTCAAGCTATGACATCATAACTGAGCAACCACGTTCTCAGCACACATTGCAGACAGAGTCAGATCTGACAAGTTGTGATTTGACTTCAGCTAACAAAGGAGATGCTGATGATGACGTTCTTAGCGGAAGCTCCAGCCAAATCAGTGCTGTCCAGTCAGACCTTCTGGTAGACTTGAATGATGGCACTCGGGCCTCCTCTCCCATTAGTGACAGCTCTCAGACAACTACAGAAGGCCCTGATTCAGCCGTCACCCCCTCTGACAGTTCTGAAATGGTGAGTGCTCAGTGGGATTCCAAGTGGTTACTGGGAAGTCTGATTCATTGCATCCCTTAGTTTTTTGGCAGAACGTAAAGGTTTAGACATACCTGCCTCTTATCCAGTAGCACTTTAAAGGTTGCTGTTTCTTTAAACATGAGGTGGTTTGATGTCATTTTAGCACTTCTGCTGCTGCTTTATTTTTACATTACATAACTATAATCCTAGACAACCAAATTGGGCAGTGAGTCAGTCTAGTTCCAAACACTGAGCAGACTAACTATACATCTTATACCTTGCAGTACTAAGAATATTGTTTTTGTTGTTTAGTCGATGAATGGGGTCACGAAGAGTCGGACACAACTAAACAACTAACAACTAATTGACTAAACAACAACAACAACAACAAAGAATATTATCTCCCTACAAGGTATTCTAGAAGTGACGGGGAGGGGAGAGGACAGGAGAAGCCCCTTCTTTCTGATTCTGCCACCCATTTAAATTAAAGCAGACAGGGACAACCTTTTTCAGCTTGATTCCCTCAGTAGAAAGTATTTGTGGCTGCTTTTCAGGACTGGGGATATGTGTGTGCACTCAAAATCCCCTTGCACACAAACAGGGTTAAACGTGTGTCTTCTGTTAACATACCCAGGCATGCCCTACATCTAGGATCCAAGTGCTGCTTTAATTTTTTGTTGTTATGGGAAAGAAGGCTAGTCTCAGAACATGGACCAATAGATACTGGGAGTGGCAGTCTTTTAAGTAAAAAAAGGTAAAGGTACCCCTGCCCGTACGGGCCAGTCTTGACAGACTCTGGGGTTGTGCGCCCATCTCACTCAAGAGGCCAGGGGCCAGTGCTGTCCGGAGACACTTCCGGGTCACGTGGCCAGCGTGACAAGCTGCATCTGGTGAGCCAGCGCAGCACACGGAAACGCCGTTTACCTTCCCGCTGGTAAGCGGTCCCTATTTATCTACTTGCACCCGGAGGTGCTTTCGAACTGCTAGGTTGGCAGGCGCTGGGACCGAGCAGCGGGAGCTTTTAAGTACTTTTAAGTACTTGGATCCTAAACTGTTCAGGGCTTTGTTTTGTCAGTACCTACATCTTGATTTGGGGCTTGTAGTTTGCAAGCAATCAGTGCATAACTTTGAAGATCAGTGTCACATGACCCCATCTAGCTACCCTGCTTAACTGCCTGGTCATCACATTCTGGATCATCTTCAAGGTTCAAGGGGAACATTTCCAGGGTTATAGCTAGAAATGACAGCCTGAGGATTTTGTGAGATGCTGTGGAACTATAAAAGAATATGTGTGACAGACAGATTTCTAAGTTGGGATTAACCGCACTGTTAAACTGTTTTTACACTTTTACATTTTAGATTCTTGAGGGAACTGAAAGCCAGTATTCTGGAATGCAGATTGGACAGCTGCAAGATGAGGAAGATGAAACTGCAAATGTCCTCCAGGATGAGTCAGCTGAGGCTTTCAGAAATTCTTGTGTTGGTATGTTCATTATAAGGAGAAAGTCTGTGAGAAAATATTTACTGAACTGTCTCATTTAGAATGAAGCTCTCTTAGGGCATTTTTTTTTTTTTACTTCTAATCATAGATCCTACATATTCATGTTTATTGTTTGAGGTATAAGTCAACCATCACTTTCATTGCTTTCTTTTTTTAAGCCCTTCAGCAACCCCATTTATTAAAGACCATGGGTCATAGCAGACAGCCTTCCAACAGCAGTATGGACAAATTTACATCAAAAGAAGAACTGGACCCCAATGATTATGAAAATAAGGTAAGACGGTTGTTCACATTCAAGGGTTAAGTGTATCTGAAAGCCGTTTATAATGGAATATGTCAGTGAATGGCAGGAGAATATGATCTTTCTTAGGGCCTGTCCATATAATACTCCTCAGAGCTAAGCCCTGGTTTGGTTTAGTGCTGCTTTTGAACCTGAGCTCATCGTTCATCTCCTCTGGGCAAGTGCACAAGCAGTATGCCAAGAAAAAACCTTGGCTACAGCTCATAGTTTGTCTGAAGCAAGACAAACTGCAAGCCCAGCTTTGGAAGTAATGCTAAGCCAAACCGTAGCTTAACTCCAGATAGTGTTGCAGGAACAGGATAGAGCAAAGAGCGAAGGGCCATTATATTTGTTACCTTTGTTACAAAGAACCTCTATCTTTATTACCAATATATAATTTTGCTTGTTTTTAACAGCTCTCCAGAATTAAAGGAGATATTGGTTGTTATACGGACGGAGATGCTGCTCCGCTAGTTCACTGTGTCCGTCTCCTGGCTGCCTCTTTTCTTCTTACAGGGGAGAAAGGTGGTAAGTAGTATAAATACCACTAGAAACAACCTCTTCCTGCTTCTCTCACTTAATATGGTTAATACCTGATTGGCTAAAATTCTGATTAGCAAAGAACTGAAATGAATGATTTGTTTGAAAACATAATTTAGGCTTCATAAAGCATGGTTTGTTGCTATGATTCCAACTCGCTGAAGCCATATGAAAGAAGGCAAAGTCAAGAACAGTTAAATCTGTGGCAGGTTCAATAGGCCATGCACCACTATACTGGCTTTCTGCTGATGTCTTAAAGCTATGCTATAATATAACAGGTGCGCTGTGGGTCCAACAGACTTTGGCAGAGGCTGTAGCTGGCACAGTGGGATTTAGTTCAACAAACAGGGAGGCGTTCCACTGTATAAGCTGTATCCATTACTAAGGACCATAGAATGTGGCGTTTGCTGATGATGTGATGGGGTATATTCAGATACACCGAGGTTTTAGGAAAGATCTGGTGAGGGCTGCAGTTCACCAGGTGATGAAGAACTGGACAGATTCCTCCAGGATACAGAAAATAGCAGTAGAATGCCCTAAAAACCTTTCTCTTTTAAGACAACATTTTCTGGAGTGGAATTAGTGTTTTTTGTCCATTTCCAATTCCAACAGTCTACTTTTTTTGTTACTTTTCCCTATTTAACTACATAGCTTGACTTCATAATATTTTAAATATTGCTTCCTATAACTTTGTATAATGGCTTCTCGTTACTGCAGTATCCAGGTGAAACTATTACAAACTGAAAGTGTGGGTGTTTTGTGTTATGCAATTAAATGAATTTTATTTCATTAAATGTATAGTCAGGTACAATTATCTTTTCTTTAGCACTGGTTCCTGATAAAGATGTAAGAGTCAGCGTAAAAGCCTTAGCAGTGAGTTGTGTAGGAGCAGCTGTCGCACTCCATCCTGAAGCTTTCTTCAGCAAACTCTATAAAATGCCTTTTGAAGCCACCAAAGAAGAGTGCGGTATGTTGAATTTCATATTGTCTTGTTTGTATTCTTGTGAAAAAATAAAACGTTTTTATTTCTGACTATTTTGAAATTTATCAGATATCTTGTCTGTAGTGAAATAGTCGTCTGTCCATAGTTGGAGCATTGCCATTATTACCGTACCTGCTGACAGGGAAGGAATGAATAAAGAAACATGTAATCAATAAATTAAAGAAGCCACTCTGCTTCAGTACCCAGAAATACATATTGAAAGAATTCCTTCCTCATGTGTAAACTAAGAATTACTATGTCATACTTTGAGGAATGCGGGGTGGCGTTCTTAGGGGACTTAGTTACCGTATTTTTCGCTCTATAACACGCACCTGACCATAACACGCACGTAGTTTTTAGAGGAGGAAAACAAGAAAAAAAAAATTCTAAATGAAACAGTGGATGTATGATTTTTGTGGTTCATGCTGTGGCCACAGACATGTGATCTGACGGTGAGTTTGGGGTAGCCCAATGCAAAAATCCTGAGGATCCATGTGGATCCATGCTTTGTAACCACATTTTTGCACCATTGCGGCCCCATGAAACAGTGGGTGCGTGTGTTTTTTGGTGCAGGCTGTAGCCATGGATATGCTATGTGATCTGATGGTGAATTTGGGGTGACCTAGTGCAAAAATGCTGAGGATCCATGTGGATCTGTGCTTTGTAACCACGTTTTAAGTGGGAGGGAAGGAAAAGAACTCAAGGGACAAGGAGCACGCATGGGGGGTGTGGAGAAAGATGCTGCTGATAATGCAGGAGAGGCTCCTCTCCGGCTTTGCTCCTTTAGAACAAGCAGGCTCTGCGTCTCTCCCTCCTCCCCGGCAAGGAAACCATGATAGTAACCACTCTGAGACAAATCAAGAAAAATTGCGACCAACACTCTCCCCCAACAAGCGCAGTGAGGTCAAAACACACACACACGCAGAGAGGGAACTGGCCCTAAAGTCGCAGGGCGCTGGAAGTCGCAGGGGCGCTGGGGGAGTGAACGGAAAGCAAGAGAAGGAGAAGGAGCCCTCTCTCACACACAGACACACAGAGTGTCAATTCTAAAGTCGGAGGGAGAGCGCAGGGAGAGTGAACGGGAAGCAGGAGGAGGAGAAGGAGCCCTCTCTCTCACACACAGACACACACACACACAGAGTGTCAATTCTAAAGTCGGAGGGAGAGCGCAGGGAGAGTGAACGGGAAGCAGGAGGAGGAGAATGATAGCTCAAGCACACACACACACACACACAGCCCCTACAGTGGCTAATCCAAAATCGGACAGCAAAAAACTGCAGGCAGGGACAGAGAGCACGGGGTTGTTTTAAAGCAGCCAACCCCGCTCTGCTTCTCTCCCTCCTCCCGGCTAGGCTGGCTGAAAAGCTTTGCTGCTGCTTAGCAGCTCAGTGGGGAGGAGAGAGGAACATAGAGGACGGGGTTGTTTTAAAGCAGCCAAGCCCGCTCTGCTTCTCTCCCTGCTCCCGGCTCGGCTCGCTGACAGGAGCCGCTTACACCCGCTTTGCTGTTTCAAAGCGAGCCACGGACTGCTCACAACTGCAGCAGATTCCCCCGCCATCTGTAGGCATTCGCTCCATAACACGCACAGACATTTCCCCTTACTTTCTAGGAGGAAAAATCTGCGTGTTATGGAGCGAAATTTACGGTACTTACTTATGGGACGCGGGTGGCGCTGTGGGTAAAACCTCAGCACCTAGGACTTGCCGATCGTCAGGTCGGCGGTTCGAATCCCCGCGGCGGGGTGCGCTCCCGTTGCTCGGTCCCAGCACCTGCCAACCTAGCAGTTCGAAAGCACCCCCGGGTGCAAGTAGATAAATAGGGACCGCTTACTAGCGGGAAGGTAAACGGTGTTTCCGTGTGCTGCGCTGGCTCGCCAGATGCAGCTTGTCACGCTGGCCACGTGACCTGGAAGTGTCTGCGGACAGCGCTGGCCCCCGGCCTCTTAAGTGAGATGGACGCGCAACCCCAGAGTCAGACACGACTGGCCTGTACGGGCAGGGGTACCTTTACCTTTACTTTACTTTGAGGAATAACAGCAATTCGTGTTTGGCTATAAACCACAATGAATATCTTGACAGCCCCTCGGCACTTCCAGTAAAGGCTAGGAAACTGGGATATGCTTTTTGCGGTGGCAACATGGGAATTCTCTTCTTACTTTCACGTAACTTTGGCTGTTCCCAGATAATGCTGGATAATTGTTGCTTCATGCTTAGTTCCAACCTTATAAATTGTTTGGAACTACTGTACGCATCCTAGGTGTTTGACATTTTGCCAAAGTCAGTGGAATTTCAAAGCTGGAGATCTAAGTTTTGATTCTCTTAATTAAAAAATATAATCAACTACACCCATATTTACCTGTAACAAAAAAATGGAAGTCTAAGACTAAAGAACATTTTCTCATTTGCATTTATTATTCATTTCTTTGATTTATTGTTTTCATGGATTTTATATCTGTTATATAATTTAAGCCCTCCTTCAGAAAAGTCTAAAAGTTTATTTCAGCACTGTGGAAAATGGCAAGTAACAGAAAGCCTATAAACCAAGACAGAGTTCTTTATTATCTGTACCTAATTTATTTTTCTAGAAGAACAGTATATAAAGGATATTGTGAATTATATTGATCATGGCGATCCCCAGATTAGAGGAGCAACTGCCATTTTATGTGGAACAATCGTTTACTCCATTCTCAGTAAATCTCGCTTTGATGTGGAAAATTGGCTAGCAAACATAAGAGCTTCAACAGGTAATAACCAGGTTAATTTGTAGAATCAGAATTTATACCATAAAATGCTTTCAATAGTTTCATTCATTCATTGTCTTTGTTTTTTCTTATTCCCAGGAAACAGCTTTTCACTAGTAGACTGTATACCCTTATTGCAAAGGACTCTGAAAGATGAGTCTTCCGTCACATGCAAACTGGCTTGTACAGCTGTACGGGTAAGCAGAAATCTCTCTAAAATATAAGATTTGAAAAGAAGAGCACATCTCTATGGTCTTGTTGCAGAGACAGGCATTCACAAATACAGTTTTGAAGCAGCCAGCAGTAAACAAAGATGCTTTTTTCCACAACCACTTTCTGCAGCACAAATTGATAGACCTTTTGCACCTTGGACTGCTGATCAACTCATGGTTCTGTGGGGTGAGGCAGGATTCCATTGTCAAATAGTCTCACATGGTATAAGGCTCCTATGGTGTGCTCCTGGGGTGTTGCAGAGCATATAAACTGCTAGAGCCAGGCTTTTCCTCCCCACTCCCCATCCCCCCATCCTCCTCCAATATAATACTCCAGGAGCTTGAGCTTCTTTTCTCCACACCTTTGTGTGTACCTTTGCTTCCTTGTTGTGTGTCCCTGTGGGGTCAACAGGCCCCCTGCTGTCCTACTGCTCTTACTGTCAAGATGTTTCTCCTAATTGTCAGCAACATTTAACCTTCCTATAATTTAAGACAGGCATAGGCAAACTCTAGCCCTCCAGATGTTTGGAACCACAATTCCCATAATCCCTGACCACTGGTCCTGTTAGCTAGGGATGATGGGAATTGTAGTCCCAAACATCTGGAGGGCCGGAGTTTGCCTATGCCTGATTTAAGACCTTTAGATCTAATCCTGCCCTCTTGGTCAGCTGACAAGTCTTTGCCCTCTTCTGTGCAACAGTCCTTCAGATTCTGATGGCTCATCTGCTTGATTGCTTTAGTGCACTAGTGAGGCTTTCTTTGTTTTCCTATTCAATGTAATAAATACTTAACTTTTATTTATTTAGATGTTGCTGTATTGATAGATTTATCATAATAGGCAGATTGTCCAGTTCAAAAATACTATGCAAATACTAAGATTGTAAGCTTTTATAAAGTTTAAATGATACGTACTACTATGTACTAATTATACTATTTAAAACAATTATTTTTTTGTTTTCCTCCTTAGCATTGCATCATGAGTTTGTGCAGTAGCAACTATAGTGCACTAGGTTTAAAATTAATGGTTGACCTCCTTACACTGAGGAATAGTTCCTATTGGCTGGTTAGGACTGAGCTACTGGAAACCCTTGCTGAGATAGATTTTCGGTAAGATATTATTTCAGAATTTTGTTCCCAGCTTTATTTATGTTTTTTTCTTTTAAAAATTAAGTTATAGTTGTTACTCCTTAAGGCTTTGCTTTGCTTTGCTCAACTTTTAACAATCTCTTGTACTATATCTCCCTATCTTTCATTTAAGGCTAATCAGTTTTTTGGAAGGAGGGGCTAACCACCTGCACAGAGGTGCACATCATTATACCGGAGTGAGTAATTGTTCTATGAAACTCTTCACTTTTATGGTTGTCAGGTTTACTTAACAGAAAGTAGCTAGTTAATTCCATGTTGAAGCAGATGGATTTTAATGCATATGAAAAAGAGACAGGGGCAGCCTGTCCCATTTCACCACCTGAGGCGAAACAGAGATCTGCTGCTGACTCACCTTGTGCTTCCACTGCTATCAGAATGCCTCTTTTCTCACTGAACTCTGCCAGAGCTGGGGCATTGTGGAAGGCGTTGCTACTCATCTTCTCGGCCCCAGGGCAAGGAAGACTAATGGCAGTGCCATGCACAGAATGCCTCCATCTTGCTGGCCAGAGGGGGTCACTGCAGCAGTGGGGTGGGGTTCCACCACTTGCTCTTCCACTGCCTGAGGCAGGTGCTTCACCCCACCTCATTGGTGGGCCAGGACTGAAAAGAGGCACTTAAATTTTTGCATAGGATTTCCAATGTGTCCTTTGTGTAAAAGGGTATCTATGAATGAGATGCCTTTGAAGATGAAATTAGAATTTGTGTCTTCATTGTTTGACACATTGTGATCTCTAGTTACCATACCATCAATTTTCTTACCTTTTTCAATGTGGAAGTTGCAGTTAATAAACTGTTGCTAGTAGTTGTAATGTACATGTATTTGCTGTCCAATTCCTATAGCTTTTAAAACTTCAGGAGCGCATGCTCAGTGATGTAGTCATTTCTCTGCTTGGAGATGAAGACCCTAGAGTGAGGCACGTTGCTGCTGCAGCTTTAATAAGGTATTGGTTAAATTAAATAATTAAAATAAATTTGCTTAATATGCCTTTTAAAAACATTCAGTTTGCAATTTTCTGAAGCAGGCATTGGGGATTAACTTAGCATTCATGTTATGTGTGATACTTGCATGCAGTAAAGGAATTGCCAGAGTAGAGAGTATTGATACATAGCAATATTCTGTTGGGTTTGGCAAACGGCAAGACTGTTTCCTGAATTTTGATGCTGCAGGACATAGTTTGGCAGTCCTTGTCTTGGAAAGAGAGACTGCAAGTCCTTTGTGAGGACTGAAAAGTGGATTTCTTTGACTTGGGGTGGAACCATATTTGAACTCCATTAGCCCATGAAAACCATTCAGTTTATTTCATGGGATGCTGGGAACAGTGAATTGGGCATTTCCTCTCACATGACCTCAGGCAGGAGCAAGGACTTGTGGAAGACAGGTACTTCCTCCTCAGTTTTTTCTCCTGCCTGACTCAGCAAGTTGTTTCTCCTGGCTCTCCTGCTTCTTCAGATAAATTTTCAGTTTTTAATCTCATTTTATTGTTGCTTTATTTTCCCTAGTTTCCCTTAGATTTAGCAACTTACCCCATGTCTTTGAGTCTTACAAGTGTGTGTGTGCGTGTGTAAACACATGCGCGCGCGCACACACACACACACACACACACATACATATTTCAAAAAATATTTTGTCCCTCCCCACCCATTTGTTTGCCTTAGCAACCTTAGTTCTTCTTGTTTTCAGTTTATTTAGTTTACTTTCTTGCAGAGCGTCCCTCTATACTGCTCTCCTACAGGGTTGCTAAACATGCTCATTTTTTTGCACGCTACAGCTCATTTTGCCACGCGCCAGTTTATTAATCAGATTTAAAGATAAATGGAGGAAGATCCTATCCAAGGCTTCACAATTGCGGCTCACTTTCAGTGGCCGCTGACTCCATATCACCACCTCATTTCTTTGGTGATTTCACATTCTAGGAAAAGATAGCGCCATGGCTATTAGGAAGAGCCTCTGTGCTAGAGAGATTGTGTTGGAGCTCAGATGTGGAAGTTTACTAATAGATCTACTAATCTAAGCAGCTTTTTCTATAAAATATATTGTATGTTCCGTCAGTGCATCTATTAGTAGATGTTTGAATATGATTTGTCCATATAAGCCAAATACCTTAATGAATTAAAAATGTTGGCCATAATAAGTTTTGTAATGTGGAGTAAAATCTGAAGTGTTTAAGATTCTTCATGGTAGACAGCCTATTAAGGCTAACAGGTAGCGTTTGCCTGTTGCTTTAAATGAATATCACACTTCGATTTTGAAGACGAGGAAGCTTGCATACAATCTAAGTTTCACTATTTTTCCATAGTTGACCCTCATTGAGGCCTTCTGTTCTCTGTTTCAGGCTGGTTCCAAAGCTGTTCTATAACTGTGACCAGGGGCAAGCTGATCCAGTAGTAGCTGTGGCAAGGGACCAAAGTAGCGTCTATCTAAAGCTGCTAATGCATGAAACTCAGCCTGCTTCTCATTTTGCAGTAAGCACTATCACCAGGTAGAGTTATGCTTTATCGTCTCATTGCTTGGCAAGAAAACTATGTTGAGTCAAATTCCTGCATAACCAGCTGGACCCCATTTCTTTACAGCATTCAAAAGTTTTCACTTCGCCCTCAATAGCAGCTTCTCTTACTTTTGATCGAGGATATTTATGCAATAGTGTCTCATTGATGCAAGCGGGTTGTTCATGGTAAATTTGCAGGAATAAGGACTTGTTTTACACTGCATCTTAAGGCTTGACGGTGTTGTTGTTGTTGTTTTTGGGTTTTTGGGTGTTGTTGTTTTTAAACTTTTAATTTCCAAAATAAAATTACAGAAACAAATTACAGTCCAATACCATGATGTTACACTGTGTATCTCAGTAATAAATAAAAGATGCATGTTTAGCTGTTAACAAAACTGAAACAGTTAATCCATTTCTCCTACATGAAATATCCATTAATATATCAATTTCTGCAATTTCCAAGACTTGGGTTAACCATTCTCTAATTTAGCAAGCTTCCTAGCTGGTATTAATTTTTGGTTTGTATTTTTATCCTGTGAGTATATTTGAGAAAGGGATTGCCAACCTGGTGCCCATGGTTTAAAAAAATATTATAAAAATATTTTTGGGATATTTTGGCAGCAAGGGGAATGCTAGGACTCTGTGTGTGTGTGTGTCTGTTTGAGAGAGATGCACTTGAACAGAGAAAGAGGGAGGTGTGGGGGGTATATAGGTTTGTGTGTGTGATCTGTGAGAGAGCAGGATGTTATTTATTTATACCCCCACCTTTTTCCCTGACGGGATTCGTGGCAGCTTGCAGATAAAAACAAGAACCACTAAAAATATAGAAAAATCAGTCATTAAAACCCAACAACCCTGGGAATATACATCAGGGAGATCTCACATGGGACGGTGAAGATCACAAATTATATTCAATTCCTCCCTCATTCAACAAGGTGCTATTCAACTTTTAAAGGGAAAAAGTAATGCCTATTTATTTATTGCTTTTGTTTTAGAACATACAGAGGATATAATATACTACCAAGTCCAACAGATGTCACAATGGAAAATAACCTTTCTAGAGTTATTTCTGCAGTTTCCCATGCCTTGACAACATCATCATCAAGATCTCTAACAGTGAGTTTGTCTGGAAGTTTACCAGCTGGGTTTCTAAATATATTCAGATGATTTTTACATCTTCTGTATATAAAGCATTGCTATCTCAATCATCCATAATGGAGGCTAAGGGTGGGAATGCTGCGTCATGCTTCATATTTCCCCATGTTATTAATAGAAATGTATTTTCTGTTTTGGTATTTTAGTTTGGTTGTTGTGAAGCTTTGTGTCTTCTGTCCACATCATTTCCAGTCTGCACCTGGAGCGGAGGATGGCACTGCAGGTATGTTTCTTCCTCCTCTAGAGTTCATGTTTACAAAAACAGAGGACCCGTCATACGGTCTTATTAGCTTATTTGCCATTGAACCCTAAAGAGAATGAAATTTCAAAATTAGTGTGATAGGCTGTCATATCGAGGTCTAGAAAGTCAGATAATTTTAAAAGATGGTTTAACTTAATAAGTATAAAGGTTTGAGAAACAAAAACTTTTTCCAGTGAAGAGGAATATGTGGTATTCGAGTATAAGGTGGAATAATTTTCTTTTCAGAAGTTAACTTTTTATACAGCTTACTTTTTGTGTGATACTTAGTTCCTTACTGCTCTCATCAAAGGCATGAAAACCTGCTAGAGAGAGCGGATCAGAAATGTTAATTTTAATTTTTTCTTGGGATCTTAAAAAAATTCTTAGTAGATAACTGATGTCTGTGCAAAGAATGGGGAGCCTGTGTCCCTCCCTCCAGATGTTGGTCTCGAACTCATATCTGCCCCAGTCACTTTGGGAGTTGTAGTCCAACAATACCCAGAGGGGGGGAACAAGTTCCACATCCCTAGTCTGTATCTTTCTCTGTGCCTGTTTCCTTATGGAGATTATACAGAGGACGCTGTGGCGATTGCCCTCCATGCCGTTCTTGCACATTTGGAGCAGCGGGGGGTGGGGGTGGGGGTGGTGGTTATGCCAGACTGCTTTTTTTAGATTTCAGCTCGGCATTTAATACCATTCTACCACAACGTCTGATGTCTAAACGGGAAGATCTGGGGCTCCCGTTATCACTGTGTGGGTGGATATTGCATTTTCTGTCAGACCGCCCCCAGAGGGTTCAGTTGGGCCCTTATACCTCTAATACGCTTAAGACTAACACAGGAACACCACAGGGATGCGTACTTAGTCCGCTCCTTTATATTCTCTACACGTACGATTGTGTCGCTGCTCACCCTAGTAATAGGGTTGTCAAATTTGCAGATGACACAACCGTGATTGGGCTCATCTCTGAAAGGGAGGGTGAAACGGACTATAGAGATGAGGTGGAGCGGCTGACAGAGTGGTGCAGAGCTAACAACTTGCTCATAAATACAAGGAAGACAAAGGAGCTTGTGGTGGACTTCAGGAGACAGAAGAGCAATGTCCAGCCAGTTTTGATTGATGGGGTCTGTGTGGAGAGGGTAACAACGTTCAGATTTTTGGGTATTGAATTACAAGAGGATCTGTCCTGGAGTGTCAGCACAAGGGGGCTTGTGAAGAAGGCGCAGCAGAGACTGTACTTTTTGAGAATCCTAAGGAAAAACCATCTTCCGCAGAAACTGCTGCTTGCCTTCTATCACTGTGCCATTGAGAGCGTGCTCACTTATGGCTTATGTGTGTGGTACGGAAGCTGTACTACCCAGGACAGGATGGGGTTGTGCAGAGTTGTGAAGGCAGCAGAGAGCATTGTTGGCTGCCCACTCTCCAACGTAGAGCAGATTTATGCCACAAGGTGCCAGAGGAAGGCACTGGACATAGTAAAAGTTCCATCGCATCCTGGTCACTGTCTCTTCGAGCTCCTGCCGTCGGGACGGAGATACAGGACGATGAAGACAAGAACGAGCCGTCTCAAGAACAGCTTCTTCTCCAGAGCGATCTCGGCCCTGAATGGGAAACCTGGACTTTGAAAGTCATCTAATCTTCCTTGCTGTATTATACTGTATTGTTTTAATTAGTGTTTTTATAGTTGTTTGATTTTGTGTGGAGTGCCCTACCTGGGTGGATGGAGCAGCCAAGTAAATTTTGTTGTCCCTGAGAGGGGGTAATGACAATAAAGATATTATTATTATTATTATTACTTGCTGATGGTGGATCCTTTCTCTGCCATGAATACTTCACCAATAGAAGTTTGCATCATCTTAAATTTCTGTGCCATGTTTTAAAGTTTCAAAGTCAAAATTTAGATATCCAAGAGTGAAGATTGCTTTTAAGCTACCAATATTTGATAGTAAATACTTTCATTTTTCTTTGTCGTCAACAACAAAACTTCAGTGTTAAGCTTTACTACTGGTTTCTAGGCTAATTAATAACAGTGTTATAAAGAATTATCCAACAATTTAAGAGATATTGTTTGATTTTTGCCCCAAAACTCAGTACCCTTTTGTAAAAGGACTGGCAGAGGCCAGAGTGTAAGAGGGTCCTTAAAAAATACCAGAGTAGGACTGTGTCCTTACTTTTCATTAACTCCTTTTTTATTTCCTTTTCCCTTGTGACCTTGGGCAAGGGGGGAGGCTCTTCCTTCACCGTTGCTAGGAGGATAAAGGCATGTCTTGCTCTCACCTATGAGGCTCAGCATCTATCCACCCTGTTACAGATTACTCCATACTTAAGAGGACAACTTCAGTTGTCCTGTTCACAAATTTTAGTCAGATGACCTTCACACTTTGAACATTTCCCTTGGTTTTATAGAATGTGCTCACATCAGTTTAAGACAGATGCTTTCTATTTTTCACATACAGTGGTGCCTCGCAAGACCAAAAGAATCCGTTCCGCGAGTCTCTTCGTCTAGCAGTTTTTTCGTCTTGCGAAGCAAGCCGCTTAGCGGATTAGCACTATTAGCGGCTTAGCGGATAAGCGGATAAGTGGCTTAGCGGCTTAGAAAAAGGGGGGGAAAGGGAAAAAAAGTCGGAAAAACTTGCAAGACGTTTTGTCTTGCGAAGCAAGCCCATAGGGAAGTTCGTCTTGCGAAGCACCTCCAAAACGGAAAACCCTTTCGTCTAGCGGGTTTTTCGTCTTGCGAGGCATTCGTCTTGTGGGGCACCACTGTATTCCCAAAGATCACCTTAGCTTCAGCACCTCACATCGTGAGGATGTATCCTGTGCCAATCAGAGACAAGAATGTTGATAATATACCATGAATGGGCCTTCTAGATTGGCATACAGATATATCGACAGCCACATTCCTTCCTTCCCACCCTCCATCCCTCCTTTTGTGGTTGTCTCCCCTCTTTCAGGTCCACACTCTTACGTGGAGGAGTCAAATTGTAGTCAGTCCCAGGTAGGCTGATGAAGGAGTGGGGGGCTGCTTCTTGCCTCTCTCTCTCAGACAGCAAACTAGAATAGCAATTCCAGATACAGTCTAGTCCTCTGTGTGTGCATGTGTTGGATCCCTCTGGAACAAGCTGCTGTGGGAACCTTGGAAGATAGTCAGTTTATTTAATGATTAATGTCAGCTTTTCAGAGTAGTTGATCTTGCCTGGAAGCCCCAGATGAAGGTCTAAGGAACTACACAGACATAGCAGCATAACCTGGTTGGAACTTCATGCTATCTACCAGGCCCCATTGGACTTCTTGGACTTAGTTGGAGATGTGTACTGTATTTTTCGCCCTATAGGACGCATCGGCCCATAGGACGCACCTAGATTTTTTTTTGGAGGAGGGAAATAAAGGGAAAAAAATATTTTATTCCCCCCCCCCAGCCCAAGCTTCCTCCTCCCCCAGCCCCCAGAAAGGGACCCAGAGCCTTGTGGAAGCTGCGTGCAGCTTTGGCATCGCTCTGGGAGCTTGCGGGGCTGGGGGAGAGGGAAGCCCTCCGCCAGCCTCCAAACCAGGTCGGGAGACAGCGGGATGGCGCGGTGCGCCTCCCCGCTGTCCCCCGAGTTTGCGGGGCTGGCGACGGGGAGGAGCAGGCTTCTCCTCCCCGCCAGCCTTCTAACAAAGTGGGGGGACAGTGGGATGGCGGCGTTCCGCCTCCCTGCTGTCCCCCGAGCCTGTGGGGCTGGCGGTGGGGCTCTCCTGAAGCCTGGAGAGTGAGAGGGGTCGGTGCGCACTGACCCCTCTCACTCTCCAGGCTTCAGCGAAAGCCTGCATTCGCCCCATGGGGCGCACACACATTTCCCCTTCATTTTTGGAGGGGAAAAATACGGTATTTCCATCTTTAGCCTTTATAATCTTTAGTTCAGTTCCCCAAATGCTAAACAATAAAGTTGCTAGAAGGTTTACTTCATAATTTTACACAAGCTAACTTGTGTTGCACCCGTAGTTGCATTGGTTCAGGCCAGGGAACACTACAGACCACTATGGAAACTTTTGCTAAAATTCCAGGATGTGAGGCAGGGACATTTTATTTGCATTTTTGTGCTAACTTTTGTATATTATATTTTATTATGCATTATAGTGTATATTGCCTTTTGTGGAAACTGACTGTTCATAATTCAACTTCCAGTTTTACTCTGCTGGGTTCTACTACCGAAGACTCTCAAAAGAGTAGCACTATTGGTATGGCTGGTTTGGTTCTGTCCCTGCTTTCATCCGCTTGGCTCCCACTAGATCTTTCTGCACATCAAGATGCTTTAATATTGGCTGGAAATCTGCTTGCAGGTAGGAAAAAAGTTCAGCAATGATGATTTAATCTGAATCAACAGCTTACTGAATCAACAGCTTACTGTAGTAGGACGCGGGTGGCGCTGTGGGTAAAAGCCTCAGCGCCTAGGGCTTGCCGATCGAAAGGTCGGCGGTTCGAATCCCTGCGGCGGGGTGCGCTCCCGCTGCTCGGTCCCAGCGCCTGCCAACCTAGCAGTTCGAAAGCACCCCCGGGTGCAAGTAGATAAATAGGGACCGCTTACTGGCGGGAAGGTAAACGGCGTTTCCGTGTGCGGCTCTGGCTCGCCAGAGCAGCGATGTCACGCTGGCCACGTGACCCGGAAGTGTCTCCGGACAGCGCTGGCCCCCGGCCTCTTGAGTGAGATGGGCACACAACCCCAGAGTCTGTCAAGACTGGCCCGTACGGGCAGGGGTACCTTTACCTTTACCTTTAACAGCTTACTGCTGTCATTCAGGTTCTCTCTTCTCATTCTTTCCTTTTCCATGGACTGGTGGCATCTTATTTGGGCTGTTGCAATGTTTCGTGTATGAAACTGCCTTGAAGACTGTTCAGAAACTAATGTTTGGCAGAATACAGTAGTGTGATTATAACCTGAGACCAGATATAGAAAACATTCAATTTTTGCAGTGAATATACTAGTTACATGGGTGGCGCTGTGGTCTAAACCACTGAGCCTAGGGCTTGCCTATCAGAAGGTCAGCGGTTTGAATCCCCGCGACGGGGTGAGCTCCCATTGCTTGGTCCCAGCTCTTGCCAACATAGCAGTTCGAAAGCACCTCAAAGCGCAAGTAGATAAATAGGTACCGCTCCAGCAGGAAGGTAAATGGCGTTTCTGTGCACTGCTCTGGTTTTGCCAGAAGCGGCTTAGTCCTGCTGGCCACATGACCCGGAAAAACTGTCCGTGGACAAATGCCGGCTCCCTCGGCCAGTAAAGCGAGATGAGCTCCACAACCCCAGAGTCGTTTGCGACTGGACTTAACTGTCAGGATTCCCTTTTTATAGAAGAGTTGGGATTTGATATCCCGCTTATCACTACCTGAAGGAGTCTCAAAGCGGCTAACATTCTCCTTTCCCTTTCTCCCCCACAAGGTGAGTGGGGCTGAGAGACTTCAGAGACAAGTGTGACTGGCCCAAGGTCACCCAGCAGCTGCATGTGGAGGAGCGGATACGTGAACCCGGTTCCCCAGATTATGAGTCTACCGCTCTTAACCACTACACCACACTGGCTCTCTATACTGGCTCTCTATACTAGTTATACTAGTTACTGGTCCATTTCCAAGCACAATTAAAAGTTTTTTTAAACACATATATTTTAATTTTCTTTCTTCAATAAATAAAGCATTCAGATAACATCCTGCGTTTTACAACATATGCTTCAGTGGAGGTCTTTGGGGAGTAAGGTGCCCTGGGTGACACTGCCCTAATTTCATTGATCATTGATAGGGAAAAATAGCTATATTAAAATGTGAAGATGGCACTATTTATACCTTGTTCCTAGCTCCCACCCCACCTCTTGTGCCCACCGGCCTGTGTGTGCTGTTGCTTAAAACGCCAAGCGGGGTACATAATAAGATCTAACTCATCTGTGATTTGAAGCTGCCTTATACTGAGTCAGACAATTGGTCCATTTTACACAGTATTGTCTACACTGACTGGCAGCAGCTCTCCAGGGTTTTCTGTCAGGATCTCTCCCTGCTGTACCAGGAGATCTGGTGATTGAACGTAGAGCTTTCTGCATGCAAGGCATGTGTTCTACCACTAAGCTAGTCTTTCCCCTAAAAAGAGGAAGGCTTACTCATTTATCAGCCATGTGTTTTACACCTTCACACACACACCATGTGTGATTATAGGTAGATAGATAGATACATAGTGAACTCTGGTAAGGAACATTTACCTAATACATATTCAAGACTTCTTTAATATATAATTAACTTAAGGAATTTGCTGCTTGTTGTGATTTCAGCTAGTGCTTCAAAATCTTTGAAAAACCCCTGGACTACTGAAGAGGACGTTAATGCTGGTGGTGCTAAACAGGAGGAGCCTTGGCCAGCTCTAGCAGACAGAACTCTTGTCGTTTTGGTAGAGCAAATTTTTTCCCATTTACTGAAGGTCGTTAATATTTGTGCTCATGTAATGGACGATGTTGTTCCTGGTTCAACAATAAAGGTATGGCTTTGGTTTTTTAGTGATATTGCTAAATACTTAAGCAGCAATAGTAGTATATGCTTTCCCCATTTCGTTAGGAATAACTGAAATGTCACAAAGTAGTGCAATTAAATAAACTCCAGTGTTGTCACTCGGCCATCCAGAGCCAAATTTGGAGGGCTGAGAGTGGGGAGAGAGTAAGGAAAAGTCCCATCAGAGAAGCAGATGTTGCTTTTTATGGCATTGTACTTGCTCTCAGTTAAAGGTTGTTGTTGTTGTTTAGTCGTTTAGTCATGTCCGACTCTTCGTGACCCCATGGACCAGAGAACGCCAGGCACCTCTGTCCTCCACTGCCTCCCGCAGTTTGGTCAAACTCATGCTGGTAACCTCGAAAACACTATCGAACCATCTCGTCCTCTGCCGTCCCCTTCTCCTTGTGCCCTCCATCTTTCCCAACATCAGGGTCTTCTCCAGGGAGTCTTCTCTTCTCATGAGGTGGCCAAAGTACTGGAGCCTCAGCTTCACAATCTGTCCTTCCAGTGAGCACTCAGGGTTGATTTCCTTCAGTATGGAGAGGTTTGATCTTCTTGCAGTCCATGGGACTCTCAAGAGTCTCCTCCAGCACCATAATTCAAAAGCATCAATTCTTCAGCGATCAGCCTTCTTTATGGTCCAGCTCTCACTTCCATACATCACTACTGGGAAAACCATAGCTTTAACTATACGAACCTTTGTTGGCAAGGTGATGTCTCTACTTCTCAAGATGCTGTCTAGGCCTGTCATTGCCCTTCTCCCAAGAAGCAGGCGTCTTTTAATTTTGTGGCTGCTGTCACCATCTGCAGTGATCATTGAGCCCAAGAAAGTAAAATCTCTCACTGCCTCCATTTCTTCCCCTTCTATTTGCCAGGAGGTGATGGGACCAGTGGCCATGATCTTCGTTTTTTTGATGTTGAGCTTCAGACCATATTTTGCGCTCTCCTCTTTCACCCTCATTAAAAGGTTCTTTAATTCCTCCTCACTTTCTGCCATCAAGGTTGTGTCATCTGCATATCTGAGGTTGTTGATATTTCTTCCGGCAATCTTAATTCCGGCTAGGGATTCATCCAGCCCAGCCTTTTGCATGATGAATTCTGCATATAAGTTAAATAAGCAGGGAGACAAAATACAGCCTTGTCGTACTCCTTTCCCAATTTTGAACCAATCAGTTGTTCCATATCCAGTTCTAACTGTAGCTTCTTGTCCCACATAGAGATTTCTCAGGAGACAGATGAGGTGATCTGGCACTCCCATTTCTTTAAGAACTTGCCATAGTTTGCCGTGGTCGACACAGTCAAAGGCTTTTGCATAGTCAATGAAGCAGAAGTAGATGTCTTTCTGGAACTCTCTAGCTTTCTCCATAATCCAGCGCATGTTTGCAATTTGGTCTCTGGTTCCTCTGCCTCTTCTAAATCCAGCTTGCACTTCTGGGAGTTCTCGGTCCACATACTGCTTGAGCCTTCCTTGTAGAATTTTAAGCATAACCTTGCTAGCGTGTGAAATGAGTGCAATTGTGCGGTAGTTGGAGCATTCTTTGGCACTGCCCTTCTTTGGGATTGGGATGTAGACTGATCTTCTCCAATCTTCTGGCCACTGCTGAGTTTTCCAAACTTGCTGGCATATTGAGTGTAGCACCTTAACAGCATCATCTTTTAAAATTTTAAATAGTTCAGCTGGAATACCATCACTTCCACTGGCCTTGTTATTTGCAGTGCTTTCTAAGGCCCATTTGACTTCACTTTCCAGGATGTCTGGCTCAAGGTCAGCAACCACACTACCTGGGGTATACGAGACATCCATTTCTTTCTGGTATAATTCATCTGTGTATTCTTGCCACCTCTTCTTGATGTCTTCTGCTTCTGTTAGGTCCTTTCCACTTTTGTCCTTTATTATGGAAATCTTTGTACGAAATGTTCCTTTCATATCTCCAATTTTCTTGAACAGATCTCTGGTTATTCCCATTCTATTGCTTTCCTCTATTTCTTTGCATTGCTCGTTTAAGAAGGTCTTCTTGTCTCTCCTTGCTATTCTTTGGAAATCTGCATTCAATTTCCTGTATCTTTCACCATCTCCCTCGCATTTTGCTTGCCTTCTCTCCCCCGCTATTTGTAAGGCCTCATTGGACAGCCACTTTGCTTTCTTGCATTTCCTTTTCATTGGGATGGTTTTCGTTGCTGCCTCCTGTATAATGTTACGAGCCTCCATCCATAGTTCTTCAGGCATTCTGTCCACCAAATCTAAATCCTTAAACCTGTTCCTCACTTCCACTGTGTATTCATAAGGGATTTGACTTAGATTGTATCTTACCGACCCAGTGGTTTTCCTACTTTCTTCAGTTTAAGCTTGAATTTTGCTATAAGAAGCTGATGATCTGCGCCACAGTCAGCTCCAGGTCTTGTTTTTGCTGACTGTATAGAGCTTCTCCATCTTTGGCTGCAGAGAATATAATCAATCTGATTTCGATGCTGCCCATCTGGTGATGTCCATGTGTAGAGTCGTCTCTTGTGTTGTTGGAAAAGCGTGTTTGTGATGACCAGCTTGTTCTCTTGACAGAACTCTATTAGCCTTTGCCCTGCTTCGTTTTGATCTCCAAGGCCAAACTTGCCAGTTGTTCCTTTTATCTCTTGACTCCCTACTTTAGCATTCCAATCCCCTATAATGAGAAGAACATCCTTTTTTGGTGTCACTTCTATAAGGTCTTGTAAGTCTTCATAGAATTGGTCAATTTCAGTTTCTTCAGCACAAGTAGTTGGTGCATAAACTTGGATTACTGTGATGTTAAAAGGTCTGCCTTGGATTCGTATCAGTTAAAGGTATTACACTACTATTGTCTCAGTTAAACACTACTATTGTTTATGGTTTTTTCATAGTTAAAATAAATAGTTCAGTTAGATGCAGAAAGAGTTTCACCTGTTCTTTATAAAAGAATTTGATAGAATTAGGCTCTAAAGTTTTTTAAACACTTATCTGAAATGTAATGATTTGCAGTTTATGCCATTTATATGCTAAAATGGTTAATGCTAAGAAGATTACAGATTGGCATGTTCCTTCTTTTCCTGCAGCATTTTGTTAATGTGCATGGTGCTCTTTGGGAACATAGTTGATTTTTTTATTTTTTATTTTTTACTAAGCATAGTTGTGTGTTGTTGTTTTTTACCGATACTTTTTTATAGGCAACTTTACCATCTCTAACAAATCCACCTTCTCTGAGTCCAATTCGGCGCAAGGGAAAAGAGAAAGATGTTGTTGAACAGACATCTGTACCAATGAGCCCTAAAAAGAGTAGTGAAAACAGCCCAGGTAGGTAGGATAAGTCTGTCAAGCTACACATAGAATAGCCAATTACAATTTTTGTATTTTCCAATTCAGTCCCCCCCCCCCGCCACCACTGTCCTATTTCTGCATATATAGCACAATATTTGGAAACTCTGTATCTTTTTGTTGAGTTTTCTGACAAAGCTGTTTCTTTCTAATCTTGTAATTGTTTTATAGTCAGAATAATGGGTTCACATGAAGCTGGCTCATTTATTAGGTTTTTCATAGCAGGCATAAGATGGTTAAATATAAAGGCCAGGTTTGCAAGTCACATTAAACCATCGTTCCTTTTTTTAAAAAAACCACTATGATGTAAGTGATCAGCCTTGTGGAGTCCCCACCCCCTGCGGAAATTTGGTGAGTGTAGAAGGGTCTGCAGAGTGCAAAGGAGAGGAAGGAGAAGCCCCTTACACCAACAGGCACCTGCTCACACCATGTTGGATCTCTCGCTGCTTGATGTCTACATTTGCACAGAATAATAATAATAATAATAATAATAATAATAATAATAATACATTTTATTTATAACCCGCCCTCCCCGGCCAGAGCCGGGCTCAGGGTGGCAAACACCAGTAAAATTACAATAAAAGCATAGTAGGAAAAAAACCCCAATTTAAAATACAGGTTAAAATGCAATTTAAAATGCAGCCTCATTTTAAAAGTAGCCCATAAATCAAAACCGTAAGGGGAGGGAAACAGAAGGGTCAGACTGAGTCCAAACCAAAGGCCAGGCAGAATAGCTCTGTCTTGCAGGCCTTGCAGAAAGATGCCAAGTCCCACAGGACCCTGGTCTCTTGTGACAGAGCGTTCCACCAAGTTGGGGCCAGTACTGAAAAGGCCCTGGCCCTAGTTGAGACCAGTCTAACCACCTTGCAACTTGGGACCTCCAAAATGTTGTCATTTGTGGACCTTGAGGTCCTCCGCGGGACATACCAGGAGAGGCGGTCCCATAGGTACATGGTTCCTAGGCTGCATAGGGCTTTAAAGGTCAAAACCTTTAAGAATATGCTTACTGTGAGAGGGGAGTTATGTTTTGTTTTCTCATTTTAATTTTTCTATTGTGAACTGCCGTGGGATCTTTGGATGAAGGGCAGTATGCAGATTTAATTAATAATACTTTAAAAACAGGAGCATAGGGAAAAGGCAAAATAAAATTGATCACAGATTCATAATAATACTACATGCCCATAGCAGTTTCAGATTTTGGTGGGATAAGGAAGGGTTAAATGGGTTGGGTAATGATCATTTCAGTTCTCCAACTGCTGGGCCAAATACAGCCAAAATGGCCCCATCTGTACTTGAAAGAACCCTGTGGTTTGCAGAAGTGCAACTAAGGGGGGAACTAAAGAACGAAATCCCCCCAGAACAGTCCTGTGAAGAGCATGCAAGTCCCACTTAGAATCATAGAATTGTAAAGTTGGAAGGGACCCCAAATGTCATCTAGTCCAACCCCCTGCAATGCCGGAATCTCCACTAAGGCATCCATGACTGATGGCCATCCAACCTCTGCTTAGTAGCCACCAGAGTCTACCACCTTCTGAGGGCGTCTGTTGCACAAACAGCTCTTACTGTCAGAAGGTTCAGTCAGAATCTCCTTTATTGTACAGTGGTGCCCCGCAAGACGAACGCCTTGCAAGACGGAAAACCCGCTAGACGGAAGGGTTTTCCGTTTTGGAGGCGCTTCGCAAAACGAATTTCCCTATGGGCTTGCTTCGCAAGACGAAAATGTCTTGCGAGTTCCTGCGGGGTTTTTCCCCTTCCCCCCCCTTTTCCTAAGCCCTAAGCCGCTTATCAGCTGATCGCTAAAAGCCGCTAATCCGCTAATAGCGCTAATCTGCTAAGCTGTCAATGGGCTTGCTTCACAAGACGAAAAAACCGCTAGACGAAGAGCCTCACGGAACGAATTAATTTCGTCTTGCGAGGCACCACTGTAAATTGAAGTCATTTGTTGCAGTCCTGCTCTCCAGATCAGGAGGAAATCAGGTTGCTCCATCTCCCATAGGACAGCCCTTTAGATATTTGAAGTGCATATATATTTAATCCACAAAGTGATTACACAGAGAATCGCCGTCATCTCTGGAGGTCAGTTCTAAGAGTTTAACACTAATAGAAATATATATATTTTTCATTAACAAGCTCCCAGGCAAACTGATGCTTCGGGTCCTGTTCCAACAAGCAAATCGTCAACACTGGGTAACTTCTATCACCTCCCTTCATATCTCAAGCTGTATGATGTTTTGAAAGCTACCCATGCTAACTATAAGGTACTATCTCCTCCTGCACTTAAATCTATCTTCCAAACATAGTGTGTCTGCATGCTCTGATGTGACTGAGTTAATTCATATTGTAAATTGTATTTTCTTAGGGTTCCAAGTCATAGCTTAGCAGCAAGCATTAGAGAAGCGTATTTTTTGTTTGATTTCTTGAGCCCATTTGCTGCATAAAAACAACATACAGAATACCTAAATGAAGCATATTAAATTTAATCCACAAAATTAAATGAAGCACGGCCTTATTTCCAAACCTTTTCCTGCTTAGCTTTCAGGACCATGGTTTTCCAGATTCTGAAGCTCCTCCATCCATCTGGATGTCACCTTTCTTACTTTTCTAGCTAGCTTTGTTTCTATTTCTTTAACATAGACAAATGCAGTGAAATTAAGCAAATAAGGATTTCCCATTCCTTTTTCTTTCTGCGTGGAAATGCTTCAGTTCCTAAATTATTTTTTTAGTAGGTTCTGTTTTTGATAGCAATCCTATGCCTGCCTATTAGTCTGTTGATAAGTAGTTTGATGGGGTGTATTATCAGATAACTGGTTGCAGAGTTTTACAAGCTTGCTAAATGGTTATTATGCCCTTAATTTATTATTACTATTATTATTTTGTATCGGTGGATAAGGTTACACTGGATCTCCAGAACAGCAACGAAAAGTTTGGTGGATTTCTGCGGTCTGCTTTGGATGTCCTCTCTCAGATTTTAGAGCTTGCCACTCTTCAAGATGTTGGAAAAGTGGGTTAATAATTACTTGTAATGCTTTTTAATGACTGTGTCACTACATCAACTAGAGAAACAAGTCTTAATCATTTTACAAGTTATCCTCAGACTGGATGTGATGGTGTATTTTGTTAAATAATTCCTGCCCCTATTGGTTGGTACCAGAATTTGGCTTTAAAGATTTGGACTCCTACCCTGAGAACCCCTTCAACCTCTTCCGTCCATGCCAAGATTTTTTTTACATTTCTTTCTACTTTCAAATCCCCAAAAGTGGCTTAACAAGCAGCCTATCAGACTCTTATAAGAATGAAATAAGTCAGAAGTCTCAATGTACATGCAAAGCTTGTCAGGTAGTTCAATGGGCCATGATTTTTGACAGAATCTAGGAGTGTGTTTGTGTGCACGCGTACACCACAATGATGTCAGTTGAACTTAAGTATATGTAAACAAAGCTACGATTTGCTCATTGTTGGATCTGCCTATTCTATTTGGGGATCAATGTGTCCCTTGTTTCCAGACACAGCCCTTGTGTGTTGCATGATAAGCCATCCTTGAAACTCTGGAGAGGTTCCTTAGCAGTCTCCAGAGGAGTTGGAGAGGTGCTATTAGAGTAGCGGTGCAAATGAAAAATAGCACTGCTTTCCATTTAATAATAATAATAATAATAATTTATTATTTATACCCCGCCCATCTGGCTGAGTTTCCCCAGCCACTCTGGGCGGCTCCCAATCAGTATTAAAAACAATACAGCATTACATATTAAAAACATCCCTGAACAGGGCTGCCTTAAGATGTCTTCTGAACGTCAGGTAATTCTTTATCTCTTTGACATCTGATGGGAGGGCGTTCCACAGGGCGGGCGCCACTACCGAGAAGGCCCTCTGAATCATTTCTGAATCATAGGAACAAAGGAAGCTGCTTTTATACCAGGGGTAGAGAATCTCTGGCCCGGGGCCGAAATTTAACTCGCTATGGCTCACAATTTGGCCCGTGTGTGGCATCTGTTGTGGGGCAAGTAGAGACACAGATGGATTGGCTACACAACTGCATTCCTCATGGGGAACTCGGATCACACGGCCAGTCCCTGCAGAAAGCAGAGTTGAAGTGCACGCCCATCAGCTGACGAATGTTGCCTTTAACCCTCCTGAATGGGTTGTGAGACTGCGTTTCCCCATTGGGAACCTGATCACGCAGTCAGTCCCTGCAGAAAGCACCTTTGCCAGCTTACACCCAGTGCTTTGTGCTTAGGAAGTACAGGGCAAGGGATTTTGACAGCTGGGTGAGATAGCTGGGTGGCTAATGGACAGGTAAGCTGGCCTGCAGGGGTGGGGACAGATGACAATCTGGCCCGTTGGCCCAAAAGGTTCCCTGCTTTATATTGAGTCACACCATTGATCTGTCTACCTCAGTACTGTCTGCAGTGACTAGTGACTCCAGGATTTCAGACAGGGGTTTCTCCTATCCCCTACCAGGGGATAGACTAGGGCCCCTTCTATATACAAAGCAGATATTCTACCACTGTCCTTACAGATACCCTTAGATTTTAGGTATGCTTCACTCAGTATATGCCATCACAATCAAATGTTTAATATACACAATTTTGAAGGACTATTTACAAGTGTTTTCACTGATCTACTTGCTGAGGTAACATTACAGAATTACAATTACTTTATAATGAATGAAGTAGAGGACTTCATACATTTCTTTTTCTACTGCCCTATTTATGAGCTAATAAGAACTAAGCTCCTCCTCTTGATCCTGTCCACCATCACATCTAAGGAAGACTGTTTGAAATCGCTTCTTGTGGACGCAAATCCCCAAGTTACACGTGGGGTGGCAATCTTTATAGTGCAGGCCCTGAAACTCAGGGCTACTCTGACTGGGTAGTGTGTCCTAGACCTGGACCTGTTTTAATTCTTTTATTACCTTTTTAACCTAATGTGCCGAGCCTATTTTGGGGCCATTATATGCTTTATATACATTCGCATTCTAGATTCCCGGCGCTGGCAACTAAATCTTTACATTATTGTCTTAGGGTAATTTAAATGTCATAACCCCAGTAATATCGCTTTGAATTTTGTTTGGTTGTTTGTCTCTAGCATTTTTTGTTTTATCCTGCTATGGCTGTATGCTAATGCAATAAAGGTTTGATTGATACTTGCAATTACTTTATATGTAAAGAAATACTCTGGGAGCTTTGTCACTATTATCATTGATAACAATATTTATTCTTTGTTTTTGTTCCCCTCCTGTTCCTTAATTTAATAGTTCAATATAATAAAAATTGATGTGACAATAACAAGCTCCTCACATCATGTGATATGTGTGTGTGTGTAGCAGTATCTTTATAAATAAAGTCTGGCTAAACTGCAACTTTTTGAAATTTCTCTGTTTATAGTATGTTGAAGAAATTTTGGGTTATCTGAAATCCTGTTTCAACAGAGAACCAATGATGGCAACTGTATGTGTGCAACAGGTAAAAAGAAAAAAAGATTGTTTTCTTTCAACATTCTTAACCTTGTCTGAATTTGCCTAATTTCAGACTTCTTTTCCCATTTCCCCCTAGTTGCTAAAGACATTGTTTGGCACCAACTTGGCATCACAATACGATTGCTTGTCTTCAAATCCTAGCAGATCCCAAGGCAAAGCCCAGCGCCTAGGCTCTTCAAACTTGAGGCCGGGTCTTTATCATTATTGCTTCATGGCTCCTTACACACATTTTACACAGGCACTTGCGGACGCGAGCTTAAGGAATATGATGCAGGCTGAACAAGAACATGATACTTCTGGGTAAGAGTAACTTTTATCCTTTTATTTCAATCATATTCCTTTATTTACATTATATCTATCTATCTATCTACACACATACACACACACACACACAGAGCCCTTGTAATGCATAGATGAAGAGAAGCAGGATATAATACACATTTTACTGCAGTCCTATGCATGCGTACTAAAGAATAAGTGCCCCTGTGTTCAGTGGAGCTCACTTCCAGATAATTGTGAATAGGATGACTGTTACAGTGCAGTCTTGTAGTTACCTACTCAGAAGTACGACCTCTTCAGTAGGACTTACTGCCATGTAAGGGACGTCAGTGGCACTGTGGCCTAAACCACCAGGCCTCTTGGGCTTGCCTAAGTTCAGAAGTCTTGCAGCCCAGGAAGTTAAAGCCATTCACATTAGCCAACACGTGGGCATGCAAGGAAGCTCACACATGTGCTGCGCTGCCAAGTTTCTGAGGACGCAGTCTCTACTCTTCTTTCCATGGGTTCATAGATTCAGCAACAGGAGTTCAGATTTACTTTTTAAAGCTGTAACTAGACCACACCAGCTTGGAGCCCTCTGAAAACAGAAATTCATTTTTTTATGACACCCATAGATAAAGCTGATATTTTAAGGCCAGGAGCAGGAGGAAGGATTCAGAAGCCAAGCCCAAGCAGGTCACCTGTTAAATTATTTGTGTATTTACTGCACTTGTGGTGCTCCTCTTGTGTTGCACTATAAACCACTGCAGCCTAACCACAGGCCTTCTTGAAATTAGATCAGATTATTATTATTAATAATAATAATAATAATAATAATAATAATAATAATAATAATATACCTACCTTCCTCCAAAGATCACAGGGTGGTTTTCACTACTCTCTGCAACAATATAGATATTCTAAAATAAACGTGCACTAATGATAAGTATTAATTTTTGTTTTCTATAGGTGGTTTGATATATTGCAAAAAGTTTCTACCCAGCTAAAAGCTGGCATGTCAAGTGCAGTGAAGAATCGTGCTGACAAGGTACGAGCAGAAATACATTTCTAAAACTGCTGCTAGTTGCATTTTATTCATTATGGTATTGGTTTTTGTTGTCACTGTTACATGGATTTTTATCATGTTTTAGCTGAAAGGAACAGAATTAGTTACATAAATGCAAGTATAAAGACAGACATTTTCTGTGACAGCAGCAGACCTTTCTCTTTAAATGCCCGTCTGCCCCATTCACTGATACAGAGGCATGTAGATCAGAGGAGATAAACCTTCAGTTTTCTGTGGTTTCCTTTGCCACAGGCACAGAATGCTTTACCTCCCCCCCCTCCCACCCCAAGAAGGGCTCACTTTCATTTTGGGAGCTCAGTTGAGGGGGGAATATTTTGCATTGCAAACCCGTGAACCACAGCAGTCCCTGCTTTATTCAAAAATCATGGAAGACTTGCCTATAAAGAAATGAGGTTGACATTTTCCATTCTAGTTTGACCTAAGTGTTTCTAAAAGTGTTTCTAGTTTGACCTAAGTGTTTCTAAACCCTGTGCCAGCTTTTCTCAAAACAGATTTATTGGAATTATTGTGATCATGACAGGAAACCTTTTGTCACTTTAGGTTGACAATTAAATGCAATATTTTCACACTGGAATCCAATTTAATTCCTGCATTTCCCCCTTTTCGTAGAATATTATTCATAATCACATTCGTTTGTTTGAGCCCCTTGTCATCAAAGCATTAAAACAATATACCACAACAACATCTGTACAGCTGCAGAGGCAAGTTTTGGATCTTCTTGCACAACTGGTTCAGCTACGGGTTAACTATTGTCTTCTAGACTCCGATCAGGTAAGTCCTTTAGTTTCACTTATGTGGAACTGATTAAAGAGGAGTGGCCATTTGTGTTCTTCCTCATATTGACATAATGTATGATTATAGACAAATAAGCTTGATTTATGACTTCAGTGGAGAAGATGTAATTTGTGTTAAAGAAAAAAATCATGTCCTTATTTTCTAAAACCTAATAATTTACTGTCGTTCTTGGTTTGGCTGACTGCCACTTCACCTCCTTTGAAATAAAGCATTGCTGCGGACTGTGCTTTTGGATATACCAAAAGCTTTTACTCAAAGCCATATTCATTGAATAACTTCAGGATCCTGCAGGATGTAGAAAATGGCCTGTGTACTCCTGGAAATAGTGGGAAATATTTGCCTTCCTACTTACTCCTTCCCTGAGAAGTGTTTTGGCTGCTCTGTTATCATAGGCACATGTGTGGAAGGGGTAGGCAGGGTCAAACAGGGGTGCCGTGTTCCTACCACTTCAATTGCTCGTTCTTAGTTTTCTCAGGTTTCTTTGATTGTGGTTACGTTCTCCCTTCCCACCCCCACTCCTGACCTTGTATACTTCTAATGGAGGAAACTGTTTCATGGCCAATTCTGGACTAGGAAACCATGTCTTCATACCATGAGGATGTGCAGAGAAACTGACCACGGCATTGGCAGGAAAAGGGAGCTTTATAGTAATTTTTTTAACACATTTGGCAACTGGAATATTGGTCGCTACAAGAATTGTTCGTTTTCTTTTTAGCATACAGGCGGTGACCATTTTGCACACATCCAAAAAATGTGCAACTACTGCCACACGAGTCTGATGGGGCGCGCGCGCTAGGAATGAGCCCCATGTAAATTGTATTTGTGCAATAATATGTACAGTATGTGGAGTCATATGAACAGCAAGTGGTTGTTTTAAAAAGCCTGATCAATGCACATTTTGGTGGGGCATAAATTAATGCAGATTTTTTTTGTTTGTTTGCAGGTTTTCATTGGATTTGTGCTAAAGCAGTTTGAATACATTGAAGTGGGACAGTTCAGGTATAAATCAAGTCTCATACAGGCCTGCGGAATTATATGTATAAAAATTTGAATGCAGGTCCAATTTTTAAATGATAGATGGGAAATTACATCCCTGTTAGAAGACATCAGAAGGCAGCCCTGTTTAGGGAAGCTTTTAATGTTTAATAGGTTATTGTATTTTAATGTTCTGTTGGAAGCCGCCCAGAGTGGCTGGGGAAGTCCAGCCAGGTGGGCGGGGTATAAATAATAAATTATTATTATTATTACTATTGCCAAGACCTCCCCCCTTTCTGCACCATAGCAGTTGTGTCACTAAATGGGGAGCATGGGCACAGATCCCCTCCCCATCCAAGTAAGGGTAATGCCACTTAATTTGCTTTCAGTGGTGCTGACATGTCATCAGATCTGGGTATGTAGCATCATTATGTCATCGCAATGTGTGATCCATAATTGGCTGAGATCATGCAATGGGAGAGGAAAATGGCATCAAAAGGACACAAAAACAGTGGTTGTCTTTTTCGTTTTTTAAAATGGGATGTCATCCTCCCACAACCAAGAAAGAAATTAGATCACAGGGATGATCTTCTCTCACTGCTCTGCATTTAGGAATATTTAAATTATAGAGTTATTAGTCTTAAGATTCTTTTGTCATTAGCTGAATCTAGTTCTCAGCTCTTTGAGCCTCCAAAACGGAGTGGTCCTCCTTCTTCTGGAAGTTTCAGAAGTCTCTTAAAATATTTCTCTTCCTTTTTCTCTCTCTAGGGAATCAGAAGCAATTATTCCTAGTATCTTTTTCTTCCTGGTGTTGTTGTCCTATGAGCGCTACCACTCCAAACAGATAATTGGAATTCCTAAAATTATTCAGCTCTGTGATGGGATAATGGCCAGTGGAAGGAAAGCCGTTACACATGGTAATTAAAGAGTAAAGTTGCAAAACTAATGTTCGGTACATCAAGTGCTAAAAAGTTGTAAGGGTTTTGTGGCACTGGATTTGAGAATTATTCCAATCATTATAAAAATTTGCAGGAGCGTTTATGTGCTTTCTTTGCATCCTGCCTTTTCCTCCTTTCAATAAGGGGCTTTATGCAAGAAACTTTTCACTACCAGTTGTTGACCTATTCAAGAAATACTCTTCTATTGGGAAGAATATTTTTGTCACTGTAACTGTGTTAGCTAGGTTCTTTGCCATCTGGGTGTGTGGTTATTCTTTATTTACAAGAGCTAGATCATCTTAACCGTAAGCTTTTGTTTCTTGCACTAAGCAGAGATAAAAGGCTTGGCTTCTGAAGCCTTCCCCTTACTCCTGGCCTTAAAATACAAATGTCATTAAAAAACACACATTAAAGATACGTTAGTCCTAAGGTTTGACAGCAGAATGTCTATAGTTAAGAGTTTATATGTTTTAGTTCTGTTACATTTTAATTTAAAATTGATATTGTACCTTCTTTTGTAGCAATACCTGCTCTGCAGCCCATTGTTCATGATCTGTTTATATTAAGAGGCTCAAACAAAGCTGATGCTGGGAAAGAACTGGAGACACAAAAAGAAGTGGTTGTCTCAATGTTGTTGAGGCTTATCCAGTACCATCAGGTAAATTGTGTAGGCTAATTACTATGTCCATTTTTGTTTAGAATAGTTTGGGTTGAAGGTCTTGAATTCCATGTTACGTTCCTTTCTGTGACAGTCTTCCAGTACCTTGTATGTTTTTTCTGTAGGGAAAAAATTCTAATATGTTTCTATATTTTTTCTTCTTCGTTTGAAATACTTTTATCTGCCTCTTGCTCGTAAGGGTTTCAAGGTAACTTAAGAATCAATAACATCAATAAAAAACAATTTGAATAAAATATCATAATATTTCATATTTAATGCAAACTACTGAAAGAGGATCAGTATTAAAATATCAAAATTAATTATAGTCACTGAATGCTTGAGTAGTGCTTGTTTGTATTTTTTTGTTTGTTTGTTTATAATATTGTTTATTTATTTGTTTATTTTATATTTTGTTTCTTTATATATTTTGTTTCTTTATATATTTGTTTACTTTTGTTTATATATATTTATATTTTTAGGTTTGTTTATATTTTTGTTACTTATTTGTGTTTTTGTTTATTGATTGATTGGCACCATGTGTGACTTGAGTGCACACAAGTGGGAGCTGCCTTATACATTGCAATGCATTATGGGAAACATGGGGACCACTATGAAAAAAGCAGCCATGGGTTGGGTTCTCCCTTTCTATTTCTCTCTCTTTTTGCTATGTGTTGGCTGAGGCTGACACAGAAACACTCTGTGTAATGACCTGAAGAAATTTATATTGCATCTTGGGGAGAAAAGAATATGGGAAATGCTAGAACATTTCTGTCAGACAAGCAGGCAAAGAGAACTGAAATGAATAGTTTTCTAATGATATAAAGGAATGTGGCATGTTCTGAGATTTTTATTTGTCTTCAGGTGCTGGAGATGTTCATCCTAGTATTGCAGCAGTGTCACAGAGAGAATGAGGACAAATGGAAAAGATTATCCCGACAGATAGCAGACATCATTCTCCCAATGTTGGCAAAACAGCAGGTTAAAACTATCAGTTACCTAAACTAATATATATTTATATGTTCCACGGTTTGTTTGCAATATGTGGTGTTTCAACTTCCAGTGCGCCTGTTAAGTGTGCTGCAACTAAAACAACAGGCAAACTTGTAGCATCTTAAAGACTTAACCAATTTCTTATGATGAATTAAAATCCAGCAGTTTTTACTGCAGTCTCCTTTTGAAGTTTCTTTGTTCCAGGATAGCCACCTTAAGGTCAATTAATAGATTAAGTTCAAATAAATAAATAAATAACCCTGGGATCATGAAATATCTCTCTGCTGGTTTTTATGTATTGTCTTTGTTGATGTCAGGCTTGTGCCCATTTGTGGGCTGGCAATCTGGCAGTTTTTGATGGGGAAGTGGCAGTTCCAGCCACCCAATCTCTCCTGTGATGGGTGTCCCCCTGGGGTCAGATGGGGTGGGCGCAGGCTTGTTGCTCAAGATGCAGCTGTGGCTCCACATGTGGGAGCAGACTCGCACTCTCCAACACAGCGCATGTCTGCAAGTTTGGCATTCCAATAAGCCGTGGGAGGCTTGTGCATAAGCTTGCCCTGCCATGCCTTTAAAAGCTTTGCTGGTGACTGTGAGAACTCATTGAGCAAAGCTTCCTTATGCTTTTGAACTTTTCTTGCTTTGATCTTGAATTCCTTGAACTTTGCCGGCAGCTTCTAGCCTGGTGAGCGTCACCAGTTCCCATTACCCAGTCAGAGGTTTGAGGCTACTTTAGCCTTGTCATCGAGTCTGTACTTCAATAAATATATCTTCCTTACTTTCAAGTAGGAGCCCCTGTTGTCGTGTTTTGAGCAAGAGCCAGGGCATACAGGACTTTTAGATATATAGGGGGTGTTATCCAACTAAGTCAAACTCAGAGCAGTCCCATTGAAATCAGTGTCATGTCTAACTCTTTAAGTTCACTGATTTCAGTGAGTCTACTCTGAATATTGTTTACAAGAAACCCACAAGGCTTCAAAATTCCAAATGTGTGAAATGTTTAAATACAGGGAACTCCCCCTTTACTCGGGGGTTGTGTTCTGGGTCATTGTTTGTGTCAGCGGTCCCGCATAAGCCCCTTCCGCCAAAAGGGGCCCACATGTCAGCAGTCGTGCATCAGTTGGGATGTGTGCCACATGGTTGCTGCCTGTATGTGGCAAGTGTAAATCAGTAACTTCATAAAGTCAGGTAAATTTCATATCACGATTGTATGCATCATAGGCCTGCCTTTCTGATGCTCCCAGCTCTTTATATTTCTTTGTGAAAAAGTTGAATGTACATTCATGGAATGCTTCAATGCCATGCTGAGATTTGTGTTAGAAATGGACTTGTTATTTAACTGACTTCGTAGATTTTTTGACATTATTATTATCATCATCATTATTAGAAAAAAGCTAAAAATGGGGGGAACTATCATTAAAAACAAACATAATAATGTTGGTGGTGACAAAAAATGGAATTTATGTTTGTTTTTTTAAATAGATGCATATAGATTCTCACGAAGCTCTGGGGGTATTGAACACTTTATTTGAAATACTGGCACCATCAGCCCTCCGACCAGTGGACATGCTTTTAAGGAGTATGTTTGTGACGCCCAGTACATTGGTAAGCATCTTTTTTTACTTGGCAAGATGTGAGTGGAAAATCACAGAAAGCTAAAGCAATCTGGTAAAAAAATAATGGGAGGAGGAATCATAAACTCCTGCCCCCATCAGTATTTTCAACTTTACGTACAATTTGTTGATTGATTGCATTTATATACTACCTTTCTGCCAAGGCAGTTTACAATTTAAAAATACTAAAATAAATAAAAATAATGTAAAGTTGGCCCTTGGAGGGGAAGGGAGGCAGTTCAATTTGGGCAGGCCCTGGTGTTGTCGTCTTCCTTCATCGCTTTCCTTCTTTTGGGTTTTTTCTCTCATTGGTAGGTCTCCGTGAGCACTGTGCAATTATGGATATCTGGCATTCTTGCCATTCTTCGCGTTTTGATTTCACAGTCGACAGAAGACATTGTTCTTTCTCGTATTCAAGAGCTCTCCTTCTCACCATATTTAATCTCATGCAAAACAATTAACAGACTACGAAATGGTGAAACCATTCTTACCTCAACTCACGAACAAACTCTGGAAGAGCAAGATAAATATCTGCCTGAAGAGACATTTTCTAGGTTAGTCATTTTCTGTTGTTGTACAGTTTCCTTATAATACATACTGGGATAAAGTGTGTATTTATTAGAAAAGGAGACCTGAGACATCCTAGAATTTTATAGTAACCCAACAATGAAATCTTACTACGGGCAAATATAAGTTATTTATTTACAGTGGTGCCCCGCAAGACGGAAAATCCGCTAGACGAAAGGGTTTTCCATTTTGGAGGCGCTTCGCAAAACGAATTTCCCTATGGGCTTGCTTTGCAAGACGAAAATGTCTTGCGGGTTCCTGCAGTTTTTTTTCCTTTCCCCCCCTTTTTCTAAGCCGCTTATCAGCTGATCCGCTAAGCCGATAAGCTGCTAAAAGCCGCTAAGCCGCTAATAGCACTAATCCGCTAAGCCGTCAATGGGCTTGCTTCGCAAGACGAAAAAACCGCTAGACGAAGAGAATCGCGGAACGGATTCTTTTCGTCTTGCGAGGCACCACTGGATTGTGTCCATACATTTGTGTGTGAGCTTATGGGATTCTTTTTCCTCTCCAGGGCTGTGTTGACAAATAGATCTTAAGCCTATTTTGTTCGTTACTTGGGGAATTACATGATGCTCTGTAAAACTCCCTCTCCCTAGGTTCTTGTTGCAGTTAGTGGGGATCCTCCTGGAAGATATCACTACCAAACACTTGAACGTGGATATGAATGAACAGCAGCACACATTCTATTGCCAAGAGTTGGGCACATTGCTTATGTGCTTAATTCATACCTTCAAATCAGGTATTGACCTTCAGATAATGTGTTGTCTTACATTATTGTGTCAGCCATTAAAATACAGTGGTACCTTGGGTTGAGTACTTAATTCGTTCCAGAGGTCTATACTTAACCTGAAACTGTTAACCTGAAGCACCACTTTAGCTAATGGGGCCTCCCGCTGCCGCTGTGCCGCCAGAGCATGATTTCTGTTCTCATCCTGAAGCAAAGTTCTTAACCTGAAGCACTATTTCTGGGTTAGCGGAGTCTGTAACCTGAAGCATATGTAACCCGATGTACTACTGTAATGGCTTTACTTTGGATTTACAGTAGCACCTCGGGTTACGTTACCTTCAGGTAACATAAACTTCAGGTTGCGAAAGCGGCAAACCCAGAAGTATTTGACCGGGTTTCGCCCCACGCGCATGCGCAGAAGCAGTCTACCACCGCATGCATGCGCAGAACAGTGATCCTCGGGTTGCGAAAACCCAGGGATCCAGCTGGACCTCCGGAATGGATCCTGTTCACAACCGGAGGTACCACTGTATTTTGGAATGAATCCCATTGAACAGTTCTGTTTCCGTTGTACCTGAATTAAAAAAACTTGTTTTTTAAATGGTACTATTTGATTAAGGTAGTTCCCCTGAGAAAATTAGAGTTCAAAACCTGTCAAATTGAGAGAGAGAGATAGCTTAGTTGGTAGAAAATGAGACTCTTAATCTCAGGGTCCTGAGTTCAGGCCCCACGTTGGAGAAAAATATTCCTGCATTTCAGGAAGTTGGACTAGACAACCCCCCCTTATTCTGTTATTCTATGAAATGAACTAGCGCTGTTGGGGTGGGGGACTCTGCAACCCATAGGTTGGTCACCCAATGGGCCCTCTGATACACAGCATCCCTGTTAGTACCAGTAAGGGCCTTCTTTCAAGCCTAACTGCAGTGTGTGTATCACAGCTGAGGAAGGTTTCAGTTTAGGGTAATCTCTGAGTTCTCCTTGGAGAGGTTTATGCCAGAAAGGGGGGGGGGCACACAATTATGCAGCCATGTCCCTTAACAAAGGGTAGTCTTGTATCTGTATCTGGGCCTCATTGTTTTCCACTGATCATGTTTTGAAGAAAATACTCGTTGATATTTGGAGAGCTTTGCATTTTGCCAGGATAAGGTATGACTAATTTCAGTGAAATGCACTGCTAAAAATCAGTCAAAAAAAGATCCTAGGAGTACTTTTGAAAGTTTTTTTTTCTGGAAGCATGATACTTAGAAACTTCATTAACTAAGAAATATTTAAAATTAAGATTGATAAGAATTAAATATTTTAGTGGCCTAAACCATGAGTTGTCAGATGGATCTCTGTTACAATGTGCTATTTCTAATTTTGTTTGGGTTTTTAAAAACCGTTTTCACTGTTTTAGGAATGTTCAGAAGAATCACAGCTGCAGCCACTAAGCTCTTTACAGGAGATGAGTCAGATGGTGATTTCTACACCCTTAAAAGCTTAAATGATCTCGTTCAGTCCATGATACCTACACATCCTTCTTTAGTCCTTCTGTGGTGTCAAATCTTACTACTTGTTAATTATACTAACTGTAGCTGGTGGTCAGAAGTACATCAGACTCCAAAGTAAGACTATTTTTCATAGTGGTAGAAGTATCTTGTTAAGCATTTTTGTGTCTTTATATTGTAAATGGCCCTGTGATTCTCAGATGAAGGGTGGTACATAAATTTAATAAATACAAATTGCCCATAGTTCATTCAAGCAGAGTCCTTAATAGGGGTTGGCAACCTTCAACCCATAGCTATCAACTTTTCCCTTTTCTTGCGAGGAATCCTGTTCGGAATACAGTGGTGCCCCGCAAGACGAACGCCTTGCAAGACGGAAAACCCGCTAGACGAAAGGGTTTTCCGTTTTGGAGGTGCTTCGCAAAACAAATTTCCTATGGGCTTGCTTCGCAAGACGAAAATGTCTTGCGAGTTCCTGCGGTTTTTTTTCCCCTCCCCCCCCTTTTTCTAAGCCGCTAAAAGCCGCTGAACCGCTAATAGTGCTAAGCCGTCAATGGGCTTGCTTCACAAGACGAAAAACCGCTAGACGAAGAGACTCACGGAATGGATTCTTTTCGTCTTGCGAGGCACCACTGTAAGGGAATTTCCCTTTAAAAATGGGAAACGTTGACAGCTGTGCTTCAGCCCATGGTATGATTTCACTTGCCCCTGGCCTAATTTCAGAAGACCTCTGCTAGTAATCACTGTACCTCTAGGAAGAGGGATCTGTTATCCCTTGGCCCTCTGGCTGGAGAGGAAGACAGGAAGGTGTCAGAGAGTACAGAGTACACAATTGGCATCAGCCCACAACTACAAGCAGCACGCAACTTCAATTTCTGATTTTGCCTGCTTCAAAGTGATGCTCCACCCTCTGTGTGTCTCTTTCCTTGTACTCTTTGTTACCTGATTGTCCTTATCTGGGTGTTCTGTAGTGTGTAATTTATTTATTTTTAAAGGGATCTTGCTTGTTAATCTGTGTGTATTTTTCTTGTTGCTATTGCCTGTCTGCCATTTTGTTTTCCCCTGTTCCTCCTATTAATTCCATTTTACTTGTTAGCCCTTTCTCTTGGGTTCTTGTCTGGGGGTAGGGGGGGGGGTCAGTGAAGATGTTTGTCTGGTGACTCCCGCCGCCTCCACTCTTCTCAATTTACTAAAAGAGGGTCTAGGAAAGCTCCGCCATCTCCCTTCTCTTCCTCTCACCTTGTACAGAGGGGCTTAGATAATAGAAGACTTGTCCACCTTTAGAAGAAAATGATAAATTAACTGCATAACGAAGGGTTATTGTTCAAACTGGAATCAAGTTTGACTGTGTTGTTTTCTGGAAATCAAAGTCTCCATTTAGGAGTAAAAATATTACCCCCCTCTCTCTCCCTTTCCCTCCCCCCCCCCCCCGCAGAAGGCACAGTCTTTCCACTACAAAATTGTTTAGGCCTGAGAAACATGGAGATGACATTGAAGCAGATTCTGAATCCAAACTTGGTATGTGTAATCGAGAGATAGTCCGAAGAGGGGCACTCATCCTTTTTTGTGATTATGTGGTAAGTTTTGAATTATTCAAAATAATGCCGCTGCCCCTCCTATGGCAATGACCTACTTTAATTTTGTGTATTTTGTCTGTGAACATTTTGTGTGTAAACTAGTCGGTTGTGGTGATTATTTACTTATTATTATCCTATTCACATGTAATTGTGATTAAAAAGTCTTCTGGGCAGAGACCTGTTTGCCTTATGCTGTTAAGGTCCATGTACTCTGTGTTGCAGCTAGATAAATAATAACTCCCAGAGAATACCTTTAGTGATTTTGATGCATAATCTTGCATATAAACATTTTATGTATTTGTGGCACTGCCATTTTCTGTACTTTCTTCATTCCCAATTCTCTGCTTTCTGACAGTTATCCATTTTGGACATCAGAGTGTCAGGATCAGGCACTTTGCTTAAATATAGTGTGGAAGTTTAACCTTTTATTTACAAAAATTGAACAGGTCTCTGCTCTAGACAGCTTCTTAAAGCCGTTGGACATTTCAGTATTTCCATCCCACCCCCCCACCCATCCCTGAAAATGTAAATATATGCAATAGCTAGTTTCTTATGAAACTTAAATTTCTTTTACTACTTTAACAGCATAAAATGCATCATTTTAACTTGGCATATAAAATTATGCTACTTGGCATATTTATTAAATTCACAAGTAATTTTATGTATATTTACTTAGAAATAATAGTCAGTCCCAAGAAAGCCATCATTAGATAGTAGCCTCAAAGTTATAAATGCCTTAGGCTACAATCCTGTACACACATAAAAAGGTAAAGGTACCCCTGACCATTAGGTCCAGTCGCAGACGACTCTGGGGTTGCGGCGCTCATCTCGCTTTACTGGCCGAGGGAGCTGGCATTTGTCCTCAGACAGCTTCCAGGTCATGTGGCCAGCATGACTAAGCCTCTTCTGGCGAACCAGAGCAGCGCACGAAAACACCGTTTACCTTTCTACTGGAGCGGTACCTATTTATCTACTTGCACTTGACGTGCTTTCGAACTACTGGGTGGGCAGGAACTGGGACCGAACAACAGGAGCTCACCCCGTTGTGGGGATTTGAATTGCGGACCTTCTAATCAGCAAGCCCTAGGCTCTGTGGTTTAGACCACAGCGCCACCCGTGTCCCATACTTTGTTTTTTTTTTTTTTTTTAATATCTTTAATATCAAGAGAATCTATGTATGAGTTATTAATACTTTATTATCTCTTTGCAGCTGTGCTGTATCTTTGTACTTTTGTCCTTCCAGATGGAGAAACTTTATGGTTCACATTTAAAAAAATTTTTTTGCTTCCCCCACCTTTTTGTTTTTATAATATTTATTAAGGGTTTTTTAATTACAACACACAAAACAAAACATACAGAAATATCACATTTTATAACATATTTTCTTGTCCTCTTTGGACTTCCTCACATCTCCCGCTCCTGCGTTCCAATTTTATAAAAATTAATCCAGCAATTTATCACCTTGTCCCCACCTTACAATCTAATTTTCCAATGTTATATCTTAAATTTTAGATATATTCATTTCACTCTTTAAAACATTAAACTTAGCCTAATAGTTATCTAAAAATTTGATTTTTTTCGTGAATTTAACTTATCTTCATAATTCACTTCGTCTGTTTCGATGGTGCCAAATTGTTTATGATCAAGCATCCTGCTTAACATTCATACAATTTACAATATTTTTGCAAATAAATCTTAAATTTTTTCCAGTCTTCTTCCACCGTCTCCTCTCCCAGGTCTCGGATTCTGCCCGTCATCTCGGCCAGTTCCATATAGTCTATCAGTTGCATCTGCCATTCTTCCAGTGTGGGTAGATCTTGAGTTTTCCAATGCTTGGCAACGAGTATCCTTGCCGCTGTTGTTGCATACATAAAAAATGTTCGATCCTTCTTTAGCACCCCTTGGCCAACAATACCCAAAAGGAAGGCCTCTGGTTTCTTAAGGAAGGTATACTTAAATACCTTTTTCAGCTCATTATATATCATTTCCCAGAAAGCCTTCACTTTGGGGCAAGTCCACCAAAGGTGAAAGAATGTTCCTTCATTTTCCTTACATTTCCAACACTTATTATCAGACAAGTGGTATATTTTTGCAAGTTTGACTGGGGTCATGTACCATCTATATATCATTTTCATTACATTTTCTTTCAAAGCATTACATGCAGTAAAATTCAGCCCAGTCCATAACTTTTCCCAGTCCTCAAACATAATATTATACCCAATGTCCTGTGCCCACTTTATCATAGCTGATTTAACCATTTCATCTTGTGTGTTCCATTTTAACAGCAAGTTATACATTCTTGAAAGTACCTTAGTCTTAGGCTCTAACAGTTCCGTTTCTAACTTCGATTTTTCCACCTGGAATCCTAACTTTTCCGTGTCCCATACTTTGGAGTAAATCCCATTAAACCCAATGCAACTTGCTTCTAAGTAGGTAGGTGCAGGATTATAGCAGATTATGTAATTTGAGAGAAGTGAAAGTTGACCACAAGGGAGGGGTGAGGTCAGAAGGCAGCAGGTGTAGAATTCTTATTTCTAGCATCTCCACACTCGATCATAGTTCAGAAGAAGAAGGTAACAGTTCACAAGAAAAAGAAGACCCTATAGGCTCCTCAGAAAGGTGACAGCACTCTCTAGGTTAAGAAATGCATCTTGGATTTGAGTACAGAAAGTGGCCATTTTAGGTGCGCCCAATATGTGCACGACTGCATTCAACCCAAAGGTGACTCAAAAAGGGGCGGAACAGGGTATTTGCAGGCTTTTTCAATGGTGTTTCAAATATACGCAATTTCACTTAGGTACACGGTGCCTTGGAAGGTAACCCCCATATAAATTGGAAGTTGCCTGTATTGTATATGTCTACCGTATGCACTGAAACTATCATTTTCTAATGCTGTAGATTACCTTACATAAGAAACATAACACTATACATTTTGTGTTACTAAACCCCAGTCTTGAAAACATTTCACGCATTTGAAAAGATAAAATGTGGCAAAAAAACATTTTCCTTTGGCAAAAGTTGTGGGGTGGGAGTTCTCAGGTGAGGATTTTTTTTCCTGAGTGTTTCCTTTCCCACTCCTGAACTTTCACATATCTTTTTTTATTTTTACTTATTTATTTATTAGATTTATATACCGCCCTTCTTCTAAAGACTTTTGTTTGTTAGATATGGCCTCCTTCCAGGATTTAGTGCATTGATTTTCTCCCAATGGGCATCACAGTCAGGATTTCTGCTATTACCTCATTCTGTTCTTGCCTCCTCCACAACAAGTAATAGGGCTCTATTCCGAGGTTTAATAAAAAACACTGCTCCTAAGATAATTTTGTCTTTAGTCTTAAACAGTGTCTGCATTTAGGTGAAAACGCAGCACCAAGTCTACCTGATCTCCACTTAAATACTGTGGTTTCTAGTACAAAGAGGAAAGATTGTCTCCCTTATTTTCTCTACAGATGTTCAGTCACAACAGGGGTGGTTGTGGCCAGAATCAGACACACAAAACCTTCCAGGCTCCATCTTCCTCTTCAATGCAGCTCTGGGCTTCTGGGGAGAGGTTTAGTTCTGCCCAGCAAGACTTGTGTTCAGTTGTAGTGTTGGGCTAGGTGCAGAGGTTTAAACCTCCCCAACAAACCCAATGATGTGATGAGCATGACTGTGGTGTGTGCATTCATTCATTCAGCCTTTATTGGCATAATTTAGACAATAAAAACCATCCATAAAACATTGATAATCCAGACATATTAAACACATAAAACATATTAAAGACTCACTAGCCACTATTAAGTAAGATTAAGAGGTGTGTGCATGTCTTTGTGGTATGCTCTGTTTCATGTGCCTGCACACATATGAGAAAGAGTGTGTTGCATATATGTATACATGTAATGAGTGCAGGGCTCTTACATGCTCAGTGGCCACTTTGGTAGCAGAAGACCTTCAGAGGGTTGGCCAACTTTAAATGTAGTTCTCTGAGTCAGGGTATCGGTAGAGGAATTCACATGTAGAAATGTCATCCATGCAACCTTTATGATTTCATAGACTCATAGAGTCATCTAGTCCCATGTGATATTAATAACCCTTCACCCCAGAAAGAAATAAGATCGTCGTGTTTTTACTAATCATAAGCAGGATTTTAAGAACTGTGTGGGATGGATTACAACAGGAGAGAAGATTGGTGAACGGTGAGAAAGAGGAAATTTTTTATGACGCAGTTAAAAAATGGCGTCTCGCCAAGACAGGCTTGCCGGAGAAAGAAGGACAGAGGGGAGGAGAATCAGGATCGTTCGAAAGAGAAGTTGGAATGCAAGTTTGACCTGACAGAGCCCCCTGATTTATTTGATTTATTTGGCTAGCCTGAGGAAAAATAAAGGACAGACTGAAGATTAATTTTGTTTATGGAAGCGTTGAACAGAGGCTGTCCCTGAGCGATATGGTCTTTGAAGAGTACAAAACCCACACAGAGACGCCAGTTTTATCTGCTTGTGAGAATCATCAGAGATCGCAAAGAAAGGAATATATGATAATAACAACAAGAAGAGAAAGAAAGTAATAAAGGACTATCCGGATCGAACTGGATAGAACTGTCCAATTAAAGCAGTAAAATAAGTGATGCCTGGAGTTATCCAGAATTTTGGACTCGTGCGGAGCTTGATATATGGGTACCCTCAACAAAATTTAAAATTTGGCTGTATAATTTGGAACTAATGTGATTTGAATAATGTGATGTGATTGGCCTGTTAATAATTTTTTTTAAAAAAAAAAAAATAGAGTCATCTAGTCCCTTCCTACAAGTGGGAATATTTTCCCCAGTGTGGGGCTCAAACCCACAACCCTGAGATTAAGAATCTTACGCTCTATCGACTGAGCTATCCCAGTTGACAGTTGGCATTGCCTTAGAATTGATGAATCAAATTCTTTTTCCTTCCATAGTGCCAAAACCTGCATGATTCTGAACACTTAACCTGGCTGACAGTGAATCACGTTCAAGATCTTATTAATCTCTCCCATGAACCACCTGTGCAAGATTTCATTAGTGCCATTCACAGGAATTCAGCAGCGAGTGGACTTTTCATCCAGGCTATTCAGTCGCGGTGTGAGAACTTTGCAGCTGTAAGTTGTTTAGAGTTATAAAAATTCCCTGTTACCCTTTTTCTGTGACTCTTATCCTCACCTTGGGATTCATCTTCTGAGCCCCTTCAGCAAAAGCCCTGTGCAAGGATTTCTGCTTGCGCAAAGGTGCTTTCCTCCCTCTGCTTCCCTTGTGCACATTGCACCTCCCAAAATTGGCTCGGGGGGGGGGTGCGTGTCATGGGCAATGCTGGCTCAATAAAAAATCCCATTCTATAAACCTAAATTTTAAGGGGGAGTGCAACCCTGTCCAGAATCAGCTGAATACACTCTCCCTCTTAGAAATGTCACCTGCTGTACCTCGCGTTACGTAACCCTCTGGTTATGTAAACGTCAGGATGCGAATGCAGCAAACCGGATGTATTTTTCTGGGTTTCGACGCGTGTGCATGGGCAGAACAGGCACCTCCGGTAGCAAAAACCTCAGGATCCGACCGGAGCTCTGGAACAGATCCCGTTCACAATCAGAGGTACCACTGTACTACTAATTCTGGATTCTTAGCTGGCTTCAGATTCAGTTTACAGTGGTACCTCGGGTTAAGTACTTAATTTGTTCTGGAGGTCTGTTTGTAACCTGAAACTGTTCTTAACCTGAAGCACCACTTTAGCTAATGTGCACCACCGGAGCACAATTTCTGTTCTCATCCTGAAGCAAAGTTCTTAATTCAAGGTACTATTTCTGGGTTAGTCTGTAACCTGAGGCATATGCAACCTGAAGCGTATGTAACCTGAGGTACCACTGTATTAGCATTCATCTACCCTATTGTTATCTCCCAGCACTCCTGTTCAGAGTATCTTCTAAATTAGTCAGGATTAGATGCAAAAAAGAGGTAGAGTTGGGTGTTATTGGGGGGTGGGGGCGAGGTTGACATAAAGAGAAACTCAAGGAAGGGGTGTGTACATTTTTGGGGTCCGTGCCTTTGTTTAGTCTGTGCCTGAGTTTAAGCTATAACTCCATTAAGGAATGATTTGTTTTGTTCAGAGCTGTTCAAAACTTTCATATGTCATTTGCTTTTCGGTAGTTTAGTATGAAAAAAGCCTTGTAATTTTCTTTTCTCCCTGTTTAGCCAACTGCAGTAAAGAAGACTCTACAGTGCTTAGAGGGGATTCACCTCAGCCAGTCTGGTGCCGTCTTAATATTGTACGTGGACAAGCTTTTGTGTACTCCATTCCGTGTGCTGGCTCGCATGGTCGATACTCTTGCTTGCCGTCGAGTAGAAATGCTTTTAGCTGCAACAGTGCAGGTACCACATGCATTGTCATGTTTATGTATACTTTCGTTTGTCAGTGTTTCTGATACAGTGCAGTATTCTTAAATTTAATTTGCATTCAGTCTGCCTGTTAAGTAAATTGTGGGGACAAAATAATTTACCATGTCTCATAGGGAGAGTTGACTGTGTTATGTGCTATGTTGTATATAAACATCGCTATTTAAATGCAATGAGAAGGGGAGGGGCACGAGACTTAATGTGCATAAGTCTCAAGGCTTTAAAGAAAAATACATATATCTAGTATCTAAAAAACTTCAGTTTAAGAGAAAAGTTAAGTTATTTCAGTCCATATTTGCCGTCTTAGGTAAAATTAAAGTGAGAAACAATGATTAGTGCTAACCACAGTTTCTTGGCGTTATTCTTAACTTATCATAATGTATGTTTTATTTTTCATTTGCCAGACCTATACAAATGTTTGTTTTTCTTGTTTTTGTATAGAACAGCACTGCTCAGTTACCAATTGAAGAGCTGGATAGAATTCAGGAATATCTTCAGAATACTGGATTAGCACTCAGGTAGCACATTAGTTAGTGATGCTGTATTCTTGCAATATGGAATGTGCCAATCTTTCAAAATGTATTTTGCATAGGTCCCCACCCCCCCTTCCCCCGCCAACAAGAAGTAATTGCATTAAACAGCTTCCTGTGAGAGAAAATCATAGTAGTTCTACCCAAGCTTTGCTTAAACCAACTTTTGTTCACATTTATCCACTGGAGATGTTACCAGAATGTTTTTGTCTCTCCTAGACTCTGCATAATCTGGTTGCATTTCTTTTTTCCAGACACCAAAGGCTCTACTCACTCCTGGATAGGTTTCGTCTTACTGTCGCACCAGAAACAAGCAGCCCATCATCTTTGGTTACTTCACACCCACTGGATGGGGAGAGCCAGCCTGCTCTGGAAACTGTAATTCCAGATAAAGTAAGGCCATAGATTATTGTTGTAGATTTACTGCAATTATAATTTTATTTTAAATGTACAGGTAACACTTTTCAGTCTAATAACTTAGTAAATAGATGTACATTTTCTGTTCTGAATGCTAGAGGTTGGTTAAAAGCAAGAATCTGTGTGCTGTTCAAACGTTAAGGCTTTGCACAGCAATTTCATGATTCCTGCTTCCATATTATAGAGCAATTGTATTCAGAGACACTTAGCTTGTTAAAATGTTCCTTTTAGACATGCTGTCCTTAAAGTGGGCCTAATTAATTTTTAATTGATCATTTTTGGCAAGTGCTCATCAAAATAGGATGCCTTGAATCAAATGCAGTATTCTAAATAAGGACAAAATAGATAGGTCTTGGTTTACACACACACACACACACACACACACCCTTAAAATGCTAAGAATGTGATGCTTTTGTTGTTTGTGGGGAAATGGTTTTGTTCGAGCTACAGAAAGCAGTCAGAAATGTGTGGATTCCTGTGCATTAAAAAAGTATGTCTCCGTCTAGAAAAAGATGGGTTTTTGCTGCAGAATGATTGACCTCTCACCTTCTCAATAGCTGACATACAGTCGTAGTAGAGAATGCAGGAGGAGGGTAGACTCAAGAGGACTAAATGGTGACTCTGATATGGTTAGAGGAACTGCTAAGACCTGGTTAGACTCTGGAAGTCTCTCCTGAAAGTGTCAACGGCAGTGTCTTTTCTATCAGATGCATCCCTAGATTCCATCCAGGACAGATTCCCGGTGGTCATTACTGTGGTGTGCAGATACCTGTGAGCCTGTCATTGGAAGGCTGAGCTCCTATCTTGGAAAAAACTCTCCAGGCCAACTGACGGAGCAGGCAGCACCTCAGTCAGGGCAAAAGGAAGCTTCACGCAGCAGTTTTTCATCTTGTGACCTGTCTTGCTGGCATAAGTGGACCTTTTTGCATCGTAAGACAAGAACCAAGTGAATCAGACTTTTAAAGGGTTATCAGAGCATTATAGCACTTCATGCCCTGTTTGTGCTGACAAAATTCTGATAGCGTCCATATGTCTGGTGAAGTGCTACTTGCTCAGAATTGTCATTCTCTTCTTAGTCTGGCATTTGAGGCTTCTGTTGGTCACCCATGATGGTTGAGGTGATCCAGCAAAAGCCTTGGATGCTGTGTGAAAGAGGAGGGGTGGGGTCAGTCCCCTCACCAATAATTTAGGATTGTATTATCAGGTAAATACAACCTTGGTGGTAGCAAGCATATAAGTATGTATATGATTTCAACTTTTGAGTACATTTTAGAAGCTTGATTTAAAGCAAGATAGTTTTATCTCTTTTGTTTTTAAGTATGTGTAGTTGATTGACACTCTTTTCTTGAAAGGACTGGTATGTTTCACTAGTGAGTTCACAATGCTACACGAAGTCAGCCTCGGCTCTGTTAGAAGGTGCAGAGTTGGTGAATCGGCTTCCTCAACCCGAACTGAGTTCTTTTATGCTACATAAGGTAATTAGTTTGCTGTCATTACAAAATAAAGGGGGATTTAATGTATACTTTTATGAATCAGCTTTCCTTTTTCAAAATAATCCAAACAAAAATACAAATCCAAGTATAAAAATATGATTGAAAACAAAAGTAACATGCCACATATCTTCTTTTTTTAATGCAGCTATTTTAGAACATAATAAACTCAATAAAATATACTTCGTGTTAGATGTTAAGGGTGGAAGAAAGCCCTGAGAAAACTGTTCAGTAGTTTGTTTTAGATTTCCTCAGGGAGGATGGCAGTAATCAAGATGAGCATTCTTCCAAGGCTGCTGTTCTTATTCCAAAACATCCCGGTAATTAGGGGCACGAAGCTGTTCAAAGACTGGCAGAAAACCCTGTCCAGATTTATCTGGCAGGGAAAAAGAGCAAGAATTAAATTCAAACTGCTCACAGACCGTAAAGATAGGGGAGGGTTCGCGGTCCCGAACCTGAAATTATACTATGAGGCCGCATGTTTGTGTTGGATCAAGGACTGGATTGCGTTGAAAAATACTGACTTGTTGGATTTGGAGGGATTCGATGCTAGATTTGGCTGGCACGCGTATCTATGGCAGGGTAAGGAGAGAGCACATAAAGGATTTGCCAACCATGTCTTTAGGGGAGCGCTACTCGAGGTATGGAACAGAAATAAGAGACTTTTGGAAAAGGACACCCCATGGTGGCTGTCGCCAATTGATATCATTACAATTAAAAAAACCAACATGGAAGGTCAAAGATGGACTTATGAGGAATTATTGACAAGATCAGATAAAGGGTGGAGACTCAAACCATATGAGGAAATAAAAGACAAATTAACGACTTGGTTGCAATACTATCAGATTAATGTGTTATGGAATGAGCATAAAAAAATAGGGATGAGTGAGAAAAAGTCCAGATATCAGGTGGAAATAATAGAAGGAGATTCAAAACTCCTATCTAAAATGTATAATCAACTACTAGATTGGGACACCAAGGATGAAGAAGTGAAGGAAGTTATGATCAAATGGGCCATGGACCTTGGATATAACTTAGAATTTGATAGGTGGGAGAAACTCTGGAACAAGGACATGAAATTTACAGCATGTGTTGGACTCCGAGAAAATTTACAAAAAATGATGTACAGGTGGTATATAACCCCTGTGAAATTGGAAAAAATGTACAAGACCGGGGGCAAAATTTGCTGAAAATGCAAATCAAAAGAGGGCAACTTCTTTCACATGTGGTGGGCATGTGGAGAAGTGAAAAGGTTTTGGGGACTTATCTATGATGAACTAAAAAAGATCTTGAAATACACCTTCCCTAAAAAACCTGAGGCTTTTCTCTTAGGAATGGTCGGGGAGGAGATAAGACGAGAAGACCAAACCATGTTCCAATACGCAACGGCAGCAGCCAGGTTACTCTTAGCGCAAAATTGGAAAACCCCCAATATCCCAACTATTAGAGAATGGCAATCCAAGTTATTCGAGTACATAGAGCTAGCAAGGATGACACAGAAGATCAGGCATCAGAAAAATGTTAAATTTATTAATGATTGGAATAAATTCTTTACATATACAGAAAAAAACATAGGAAATATCAAAATTACAGTAGGTACAATATAAAATCTGAGAGGTACTGATATAGACGGTAATAAGAAACCGCAGGGAGATAAGGTCAAAATAGAGCTCAAACCGTGATGGAGGGAAGTCCTTAATGTAATGTTGTAATTTGTAATATGTATATGCGTTTATTGGTGTTTTCTTTTTTGGCTTTGCTTATTTGGCTTTGCTTATTTTTATTTTTATTTTTTTCTCTTTATTCCTTTATTCGTTTTCTTTTATATGTGTGTTGTTTTGTTTCTTAATTTGCGGTGAAAATTAATAAAAATTAAATTTTAAAAAAAAAAAGATTTCACTGGTATTGTATCACTCCCAGATGCTCAATTTGACACCATTATGATACGATTTATAAAACATCACATTTCTAACAGTGAGAAATTTTCTGCAGACAAAATAAAATCATTTCCGCTCCATATCAGTGTTCCCAACAGTGAATGCGCTGCCTAGTTTTGGTCAGCCCTTCTGGCTCCTCCTTCTCCTCCTGCAGTCCAGCCTCCCCTCTGGCAAGTTGCTGCCCTCCCTCCGTTGCTTAGGATTCCCCGTGCGGCATGGATAGGAAATGACAAGCACCCAGTGAGGGTGCCTCCCCAGCTCCTAAAGGCAACAGATCCCCCCAGCTGCATCCTCCTGCTCCTCATCTGACAGCAACTGCCCCCCTAGCCTCTCAAGCCTATTGGGACCACGGGGCTCATGGTGGTTGGCCACTGGGAGAATGGGATGCTAGATTAGATCATGACCCTCTGGGTCCCTTCCACCTCTACAATTCTGTTACTGTATGACCATTGGCCTAATCCAGTAGGCTATTCCTACACACCCCTTCACAACAAGGATTTGATGTGTAAGCTTCATAATAGAATATGTACAGTGGTACCTCGCAAGACGAAATTAATTCGTTCTGCGAGTTTTTTCGTCTTGCGAATTTTTCGTCTTGCGAAGCACGGATTTTGGAAAAGCTTCAAAAATCACCAAAGTCTTCAAAAACCTCAAAAAAGGCTACCACACCGCGTGCTATGAGTTGCTCCTCGAAGTCAAGTCGCAACTGCACCCCCTGAATGCACCCTGGGTATTAATGGTTTTAAGAAAAAGGAAACAAACTTGCAAGACGTTTTTGTCTTGTGAAGCAAGCCCATAGGGAAATTCGTCTTGCGAAGCAACTCAGAAAATGAAAAACTCTTTCATCTTGCGAGTTTTTCGTCTTGCGAGGTACCACTATTTTTAAAATATCCAAGCTAAATTAATTTGGGGAGCCGAGCCTTCATTTCAGGGAATAGATGGTTACCTTCTTTTTTTAGAATCCAGACACATGAAATCTTTTATCAAATATCCATGTTTTTTCTCTCTTGTTTAAATAAAAACTTTGGACGTTTTAAAATCTTCATTAAAATTATTACTAAGGCTAAGTAAGGGCATGCTTACTTGGAATTATGTCACTGTGACTTTATTAGTATGCAGCTTTGTGACTAATAGGCTGCCCTGAGCAATAGCTAATTAGTAAAAAAATTTTTTTTTTAAATAATATTTATAAAAATTTTAACAAGAAAAAAGTTACAAAACAGTAAACAAAAAACACAAGAAAAATACAAAAAACAGAATTTAACATAAAAAGAAAAATTTTCATGACTTCCTCACACCTCCCTTTTTTGTATTCCATTTAAAAAATTGTTCAGCAAATTCATACCCTCTTAATTTACCCTTAATTGTTTATCCTCACATATTATAACTTCAAATTTTCGTCTAATATCAATCCATTCTTGCATATTCTTATTTTGCCTTATTACTAGAACCACTTCGTTTCATTCCAATGTCATTAGCATTCAATAATTTTACAGTGTTTCTGTAGATAGATTTTAAATTTCTTCCAATCTTCTTCCACCAACTCTTCTCCCTGGTCTCGGATTCTGCCACTAATTAGTAAATTGTTAAATGGAATTTTAATAAATTATATCTTGTATCTTACAAATATAGAAACATCCGTAGATTTCATTCTATATGCCATTTATTTTTACGTATGTAAATCAAACTCAGTTGGAGGACTGAAGCTGTGTCTCCCTTCTGCACACACACACACACAGCACACCATTACATACAATTGTGGCTTGGTGTAAATTCTGATGAAGTGCTTGCCGCTATTATGAGGTGCATTAAGCTTATGCATTAAGTTCAAGCCTATATGTATACAATCTAAATACGTTGTGAGTTTTTTGCATCAGACATAATTACTCGTGCTTTCAGAGTGTTGTGATAATCTAGTCTTGCACTAGGTGTCCTCCATTTTGTGGATGTACTTTGGGCCAAAAGGCCTAGACATCTGTCTTCTGTATCTCAGCTTGACAGGAACTGATAATGTAAAATTTTCAACAATTTATTTCAATTCCAACCTGACTGACGATCGTTACATAACCAGGCTAGCACTTTAAATCATATAGGCTTGTTAGAATTTCTAGTTTTCCTTTTCTGTGTGAAAATGTTTTTTTGTCAACCTTTTATCCATCATTTGTTCTTTCAGGACTTCAACCTAAGCCTTCTAGCTCCATGTTTAAGTCTTGGCATGCATGAAATCTCCAAAAATCAGAAGAGCCTTTTTGAAGCTACCCGTTGGGTAACTCTCAGTCATGTGACAGCTATCGTACAAAAGCTTCCCACCAGTCATCAGGTTTTTCAGCCATTGCAGCCAAATGAAACGTCAGCATACTGGAAGAAGTTGAGCGATATTTTTGGTAATAGAAGTAGAGAGTATTTACTTTTATAAAACAGTTGGCTATATTGCAGCATTCTCACAACTAAATCTGTACAGTAGCAAGTACCCCCAGTAAACTTTTGCTGCCCCGTCAAATCAATAGGAGGGAGAAAGGTTGTTTTCTGCTGCTCCAGAGAAGCGGACACGGAGCAATGGTTCCAAACTACAAGAAAGAAGATTCCACCTAAACATTAGGAAGAACTTCCTGACAGTAAGAGGTGTTCGACAGTGGAATTTGCTGCCAAGGAGTGTGGTGGAGTCTCCTTCTTTGGAGGTCTTTAAGCAGAGGCTTGACAACCATATGTCAGGAGTGCTCTGATGGTGTTTCCTGCTTGGCAGGGGGTTCTCCCTCCTCTATGTGACATCCTTTTATATATTTGAACATGGCTATCATATCACCCCTTAACCACCTCTTCTCCAGGCTAAACATGCCCAGCTCCCTTAGCCGTTCTTCATAAGGCATCATTTCCAGGCCTTTGACCATCTGAATTAATAAGAAATCACACATCATTAAGGAAGGCAAGAATTCACATGCAAAGTATCTTAAGCATAACATTTATTAAGTTAAATAAGATTATATATAAGGGCTGCCAGCTTTTATTGAATGCCACAGCTTCTCTGCCTGTAACAACTAGTTAATTGGGCAACCTTAGGGGGTTATGTTTGTTCCCGTATTCTACATTTAACCCAGATGATTTCTGCACATGCTATGGAATACCCATGAGATATTTTTTCCCCGTGCCCCTCAGTTTTAAAGTTTGATATTTGCAGATAACATTTTTAATGATATGTCCTTACTATGCAGGAGACCCAGGGATGTATCAATCTACAATGGTCTTGTCTCGTGCTTTAAGTCAGCACCTGGTGTTACTTTCAAAACTGCCACCCTCTCTTCGCATTCCACCTGACAAAGAAAGTGACATTCTGAAGTTTGTTGTGATGTTACTAGAGGTAAGGCCACAAATGTAGCAAACGGAATATTGCTTATCAGATGTGTGTGTCATCACAACCTTTACTATAAAATCATCTAAGGTAATAGTTCTAGTGATTTTTGATTTGGGGAGTTTTATCTGCCATACTTCTATGTGGAAACCGTTTGAAAGTATGTTACAAATGTGAGCACCTGCAACACCTGTTTGGAAAGTGAATAGGGTGGCACCAACCTTTCTGTAGCCTTTTGCAGTTACCTGTAGTTTGGAATGGGTTATGTCTATTGTTTTCCTAATTAGGAGGGAGAGACAATATGCCTATTACTACAAGAATAAAATATTCTGTAGTGAATTTAGGATGCATTGAATGGGGACTTGTCTACACCTACCACTGGAGGTGCCACCCACAAGTTGCACAGTCTCCCACCACTTCGTGGCAGCAAGGGCAGAATCAGCTGGGGTGGCCAAATGGCACCAAGCCCCCGGGGATTCAGATAGGCAGAAGGAACCAGCAGTACTCACTTGAAGGGTGTTTCTGTGTGGGTGTCAGGATGGACCCGTGGCCACACTCTTATCTGCAGGCTGCCAGTCACCATAAAAGTCACTCCACTGGCTCTGGGGTACCAGGGCCAACCTTCCTCTCTTTGTTGTGTTGCTTTGGCCCCTTGTTCCGGGTGTAATGCGAAGTTTGAACCAGGAGCTTTGCCAAGAAACAGAAACTGGAACAAACAGGAAGCCTTCCTCTTTTAGCGTTAGGGAGAGAACTTCCCACATGGGTGCATCCTAACAGCCATAGAGAAACACCCTTCAGTTAAGTACCAATGGTCCCATCTCATCTCATATTGTTTTTATTCCTTAGATACTTTCTTGGCATTTGATACATAAGAATATTCCACTAAGTATTGATCTTCAGACTGTGTTAGATTGCTGCTGTTTGGCGTTACAACAACCTAATTTATGGAACCTGCTGGCATCAGTGGCGTATGTGACACATGCCTGCTCTGTAATCAACTGTATCAGATTCATCATAGAAGCAGGTGAGTTGCCTGATGGAGTGGTATGGGAAGCTCCTTCAATCAAAGGGGCCCATCCCAGAATCTTGTATCGTCCTAATACCTTTACAAGTTTCACCCTGGGACCTGCTCTGTGCATTGTGTTTATTTTATTTTATTCACTCAATTTACATGCAGCGGTACCTCTGGATACGAATGGAATCTGTTCCGGATCCCCGTTCGCATCCTGAAGCGAACATAACCCACATCTGCGCATGCGCGGGTCGCTGCTTCCGCACATGCGCGTGACGTCATTTTGACCGTCTGCGCATATGCAAGCGGCGAAACCCGGAGGTAACGCGTTCCGTTACTTCCGGGTTGCCGCGGAACACAACCCGAAAGCGCTCAACCTGAAGCATATTTAACCCGAGGTATGACTGTACTGCCTTTCATCCAAAGATCATAGGGAGGTTTACAGCGTAAAACACAAAATAAAAAACATGAAATACAATCCCAAGTGCGTGTATCATCTTGTGCCCCTGCCTACTTACCTGGAAGTGAGTGAAGTTCTCAGTGTACAAAAATCCATGATATCAAATAGCTTCAACAAAATGTCATCAGTTTGTGCAATTCTGTCTTACAAAACTAAGAGTATTTTTGTTCAGCTTGCAATTCAAATACTTGTCCAATAATGCTACTTCAGGGGAATTAAAGATTAGTGTTGAGAAATGCTTGGTGTGTCTCTAATACAGTGGCAGTTGAACCTGGAAATCAGCTTCTTAGCCCAGAAAGGAAGAAGAACATTACAAAACCTGCAAGTGAGAATGAAGTAGATCCACAAAGAGAAAGTAAGGAGTTTAAAGCTTCAGATGTGCATATAATAGTGTTTTAATTTAACTAGTATAAACTTTTACTCACTTTTGTTGTTTTAAATCTTTAGCATGTTTTATATCTTTGTACCATTTCTTATATGTATTTCCACATTTACTACTATTGTTGAAATATTTGCCCGTTTCATATACATATTCTGTTGCTACTTTATCAAGGCAAAGATTAGATGTAATGTTAAACGTGTGACTGCATTTAATGTATCTTTTTAAGCTTTCGAAGTAGCAGGGCCTGTGAGGCTTCTCTGGGCGAACGGTGTTCATCAGAGCCCACATTTGTGGAGCAACCCACTTTCCCTATGTGTTATGATCTCAGGGACTAATTTTCCCTCTTTGAGCTGTTGCCTTGGAGGAAGAATTGGAAGAAATTTCCCTCCAAGCTGGCTACAGTGGTATCCCACTTCCCCAGAAGTTCTGGCTCAGGAGCAGCTGTTCTGCCACAGTGCTCCAGCTTGAAGAGATTTCAGTGCTATCCTCAGGCTGCTAAAACAGGCAAGGTGCTTTAACCAAAGCAGCTTTTCTCATTGTGGAGTGAAGCTAATCACAATCTTATTGAAGGCCCAGTATTCCTAAAATACTGGTTCCTAAAATTGCTCTAGCTCGAGGCTTCCACAGAACTGCCTGGTCTGAATGCCTTGACTAAAACCTTCCGTCTACTAAACGCTGCAGTACCAGAACCTGTTTCTACCCCACCCACCCACAGTCAGCTATTAATTTGAAAGTAAGAAAACGACACATTAAATGGATTTACACATTTAACATCACATCTACGTTGCCCTTCAGAATAGTTTTAATTGATACTGCTCTTCCTGGTTTTTTAGATAATTGTTCAGTATGCACCATTTTTTATGGCTTGCCAGATGAAGCCTGTTAATGTGTTTTGTCAAGATAGCTGTTCTGACACCATAGAGTTCTAGGGATAGATTGGAGCAATTTTGAATTTAGTACGTTTGCGTGTATTGGAGTATTCTGTACTGAACTTTCGTATTCTTTCCCAATTCAAGAATTTGAGTATATTGCAACGACTTGTGAAATAGTAGCAGAGTTGGTGGAATGTTTGCAATCTGTCTTGGCTTTGGGGCACAAGAAAAATAGCCATATTTCAGCATTCCTCACCCCTGTTCTTAAGAACATCATCATCAGCTTGTCAAGACTGCCCATAGTAAACAGCTATGCAAGAGTTCCCCCACTGGTATGTGTTTAACTGCTAAAGTTGATGTTGAAAATTATTGCTGATCTTACTGTCATTTTTTTCCTTGATTTTTACTAGGTATCTTTTTCTCACAGTAAATTATATAAGTATGTAAATGACACGTTTTCATGCCTAAAGGCCCCTATTGAAAATTTGGTGGTGGTCTTATGAGAATCCCTTCTAATAGGTTAAGAGCAGGAGTGTCATTTTTGGACATCGGTTCTTAGCTTCTTATACATGCAAAGAAGTCAACATGTCTTCTCTGTCCCCTTCTATGGTTGTTGACAAATCAGAGGGTCCTAGCTTAAAGACAAGAACCTGATGTTCTTAATGTTTATGGAAAGGTAGGGCTCCAAACTGCAAGATATTTATATTTCTTTATGTCTCCATATTGTCCAGGTCTGGAAACTGGGTTGGTCTCCAAAGCCCACAGGTGATTTTGGCACAAATTTCCCAGAAATACCAGTAGAATTTCTTCAGGAGAGAGAAGTATTCAAGGAGTTTATCTATCGAATTAATACATTGGGTAGGTAGATAAACTGAGCTGAATATATAAGTTGTAGTTTCGTCTTTATTACTTTAAAACACTGTACATGGTGAACTAACATTATTTTAAACTGTTTAATACAAAGTAAGCCTTGGTGGTGAGTGGGTGACCTTGAGGTACCTTAGTATTTTGAAGTCAGAGGCAAAGGCCTTTTCGATTTGCTGATCTGCTACACTGAACACTGCAGTATGTGGCATACCTCATTAGGTCAGATTCTGAATATAGGACATGGCTTATGAGTTTTCAGAATTGAGATGCCCTTTCCTGCATATTGAAAATAAACTTAAACTTCATAGAATCTAAAGGAACATTTTCCAATATAAATATGTATTTTGTGTTGTCATTATGCAGCACTGCAGAATAAGTTACTTTTGCAATTTAAACCAACTTTCCACTTGGAAAGAAGAGTTCATTTCCACATGCTTACAAAAATGTAGGTGGGGAGAGGGAAAATCTTTAGCCTCCAATATGAATGCACAGATTAGAGTGTGAGCATAGATAGAATTTTTACATTTTTCATAGTTTTTTTTTTAATGGGGCATATTTATAATCATAAAATGACATAACAAAAATCAGCATTCCACAGCAGAAAGCAGGCCATAGTCACATGTAGATGGAATGTTGGGGTGTGGGAATGTTGTAGGTTCTCACATGGATAAAACTATGATTTCAAGGAAAGAATTGCTAGAACTGGCCAAAATATGCAATTATGGTTGCAGAATGCAAGTTTTATATGTTAATTCTACACATAAACTCTGTGTGTCATAAGGAGTCTTTACAGGTAGTTAGTTATCCGTATCTCCCCACCCCTGGCAGATAAACATACTATGTTTTCAGAGATTTCTAAAACTTCTTTTGTTAATAGCATAAAAATACAGCTGTGGAACCTATACTTTGGTAATTCTCTATCCTCTGAAGTAGTAAACATCAGTGGCTTGGATCTTCCCTCAGGGTGGACAAACCGCATGCAGTTTGAAGAGACATGGGCTACTCTTCTTGGTGTTCTTGTAACCCAGCCAATTGTATTGGACCAAGAGGAAAACCAGCAAGAGGTAAAGTAATCCAGTGAATGGTTTTATTTTGTCAATTCCACCTCCATGTTGTTGCCGATTGGGATTTTCTGGTAACACTACTGGAACAGACGGGCCTGTGTACAAAAGGAGACAGAGCCCCCCAAGGGAAACTGAATAGAACATACAAATTGTCCTATGAAGAGAGTTTTTTACACATTTCTGCTCTTTAGTTGCAAATTGGAGCTCTGCCAAGAAGAAAGTTTTAAAGTAAAGGTAATGGGACCCCTGACCATTAGGTCCAGTCATGGCCGACTCTGGGGTTGTGGTGCTCATCTCGTTTTATTGGCTGAGGGAGCCGGCATACAGCTTCCGGGTCATGTGGCCACCATGACTAAGCTGCTTCTGGTGAACCAGAGCAGCGCACGGAAACGCTGTTTACCTTCCCTCCGTAGCAGTACCTATTTACCTACTTGCACTTTGACGTGCTTTTGAACTGATAGGTTGGCAGGAGCAGGGACCAAACAACGGGAGCTCACCCTGTTGCGGGGATTCGAACTGCCAACCTTCTGATCGGCAAACCCTAGGGTCTGTGGTTTAAAGAAAGTTGTAATCCTAGCTTATTAGGTATGAAACGATGCTTCTTTGCAAGTTTTTCTTTTCTTATTGTAGAATTACACTCATAACTTTGGCTTCATGTGTTCCTTTTTTCAGGAGGATACAGAGAGGACCCAAATAAATGTTCTAGCTGTCCAAGCCATAACATCCTTGGTGTTGAGTGCCATGACAATACCACTTGCAGGCAATCCAGCTGTTAGCTGCTTGGAGCAGCAGCCTCGAAACAAAGCTTTAAAAGCTCTGGACACAAGGTACCGTATTTTTCGCTCTATAACACACACCTGACCGTAACACGCACGTAGTTTTTAGAGGAGGAAAACAAGAAAAAAAAAATTCTAAATGAAACAGTGGATGTATGATTTTTGTGGTTCATGCTGTGGCCACAGACATGTGATCTGACGGTGAGTTTGGGGTAGCCCAGTGCAAAAATCCTGAGGATCCATGTGGATCCATGCTTTGTAACCACGTTTTTGCACCATTGCGGCCCCATGAACATGAAACAGTGGGTGCGTGTGTGTTTTTTGGTGCAGGCTGTAGCTATGGACATGCTCTGTGATCTGATGGTGAATTTGGGGTGACCCAGTGCGAAAATCCTGAGGATCCATGTGGATCTGTGCCTTGTAACCACGTTTTAAGTGGGGAGGAAGGAAAAGCACTCAATGGACAAGGAGCACGGGTGGGGTGTGTGGAGAAGGAGCTTTTCGGGGAGCTGAGCAGGGAGGAAAAGAGCACTGTTGCTTTAAAGGCATACTTAAGGTATTTGCCCTGTGCCTGGGGTTTTTTTCCATTTAACAGTTTGCAGCCTGTTCCTTCCGCTCCTTGTTTTGAGGCAGAATAGATTTGAGCAAGTGAGGAGGACTTGGATTGGAGGGGATTCACCATTAGCTGTGTAAAAGCGCTCCTCCTTGCAGCCTTCTACTTTGTTTGTACAGTGATAAGCAGTGATAAGCAGCCACCAGCAGCAATAGAATGGAGCACAAAAAAGCGATAGGGGCACTAGGACCCAGACAATGCTCAAATCTATCCTGCCTGAAAACAGCTGAGAAGTGGGGGATTTGCCTAGTTTTCCCCTCTCCCTCATCCCGTGCCCTCCCCAGCCTTTTTTTTTACTTCCTGGTTTTCACTGCGCTCGTGGCTGAGAGCTCCAGGTTGGGGTTTTTTTGCTGCTGGTTGCTTAAATTTTATCCTTCCTGATCCAAGCCTTCCTGTGCCCTGCTGTCCCTCTGCAGCCTCACTGCTCCACGCGCAGACCTTTGCTAGCTGAGGCTGCAGCAGCTGTTGCTGGCTACTTTAAAAGCACCTGCTGCCTTTGAGCCGCCTGCCTCCTCCCAGCTCGCTATGGCTCCCGTCTGTCCCTCCTCCCGTGTTGCCCGCTTTGCTGCCATGGCTCTCTTTCCCTCCCTCCCTCCTCCCCGGCTCCTCCGAGCCATAGGTCGCTTTAAAGCAAGCAAAGTGAGAGCCTTGTAGAGCGTGTAAGCGGCTCTCGCTTTGCTTACTTTCAGAGAGCCCCTCCTCCTGGCTGTAAAGCAACCACAGCTAGAGCCACGCAAAGCCCTGCAAGCGGCTCGTGCTTTGCTTGACTGACTGATCCAGTGCATTCGCTCCGTAACACGCACAGGCATTTCCCCTTACTTTCTAGGAGCAAAAAAGTGCGCGTTTTGGAGCGAAAATTACGGTACTTCTGATGTTGGTGCTCTTCATGCTTGTCTGTGGTGATGCTTATCCCAACTTTTCTTTCCCGGAATTCTTTTCAGGATTTTTAAAAATTAGTTTTTCATACCAATGTACAAAATACAGCAATACAATATAGAACATAGCATTCTGTGTAGTGCTGGGGTGGCACATCCTATTTCACCACTTGAGACAAAACAGGAAGTGCCGCTACTGGCATTGGCACCAATCTCTAGTTAGCTCTTGCATAATTTTTGCAGCATTTCACTGGAAATCAGTGCCAGTGTAGTTTCTTCATAGGTGGCAGGGATATGCTGGATGCCCGCAGAGGCACCGCCTCAGGGGCTTCTGCTACCTAAGGCAATGGCTTCACCCCGCCAAATAGCTGGACCTGCCCTGGGTAATACTTGGTGGTGAACGCATGCATATATATTCACCCAGGAGGCCAAGGAAGCACCCACTGACTCCCATGATCACCAGTAAAGGCAGGTAAATAAATGTGTGGGAATGCCATGCCAGCTCCTCCACCCCTTTTACACACAGGAAAAGCAAGAATCCTAAAGGCCTGCTGGGTCCAGCACAAGACATGAGCCTTCCTCCTCCAGTGTAGCAAAGAAACAAAAACTGGCCAGGCAGGACAGAGGCAGCCGAACAGGTGGGAATTCCCCCCTTTGCTGTCACAAATAAATTGGCAGGGTAGCTGGCAGCCCCCTCCTCCACCAACACAAAACAATAAAAAACCTAAGCAGCCTAAGAGATGGGAAGCCCTCCTCCTACAGTGTAAATCAAGGCACCAGAGAAGTGAGGAGTTTAGCTTTCCTCCCTATGTTGTGTGCATGTGACCAACTGACAGAAAACCTACTGCAGCCAGAAAGAGGGGGAGAGGGAAGGATCCGAGTCAGCAGAAAGACCCAGTGAACAGAGGGGAAGAGGCCACGTGCTAGATTTAGGCTGCCACTACTTACCACTACTTGGTAGTTTGCTCCTACCAAGATTGAAAGTGGGAGGGAAACCTCATTGGAAAGGAAAAGCAGGCAAGCTGGACGTAGTAAAACAAACTGCAGAGACAGGGCAGAGTGGGAAGTCAAGTGTACTGCAGCCAAGCAAGGCTGGCAATGCACACCCACCGCAACTCACCTTCTTCCAATGGGCATTAAATGAGTGTATGATGCACCTCATGGTGAAGGCATGAAGCTCCAAATCAAAATGCCCTCTGGGACAAGAAAAATCAGACAGACCCAATCCCTATTCAAAATGTCTGCAGGGACAGGAAAATGCAGAAAGGCAGCCCATGGGGCAAGTGGGAAATCCGTTCCTACTTCTTCTCTCATACGCCAAAGAGGAGAGAAGTTGACTGCCCAACCAACGGAAGAGGAAAGGATGGACTTTCCCAACTCCAGGAACTGCTCTGCACTGCAGAGCAGCATGAAGCCTCACAGGATTCCCTTTCGTCAATAAAGAAAATATGGGTTGCCTCATGGAGGACACCAAGAAAGGTCCTTGCAGGTGTGGTATTTCTCATAGTTGGTGACCCTCTGCAATGTTGTCAACCTTATTTTTGGAGGAAGGGTGCCTGTTAGAATTCCTGCTCCATGATTGCAGTCATAGGATTGTTGTCCTTCACATGACGGTATATGTTTTGACTCCACAGAGTGGGAAGTGACGGAAACAGGATGTTTGTGTTACTGTGTTCTGTGAAGTAGAACTATTGTCCTTTGTCCTTTTCCTCTTTGCTGTCTGATGCTAGAGAGAGAGGGAGCCACGTTGCAGTGCTCCATGTGTGTTTATATGTAAATAAAGTAGATTAGCCAAAATGTTGAGTTGCTGAGGTCTGTCATGCTAACTACACAGACTCTGCAGATTCCTAACTGTGCCGATGTCTGTTGGCATCGGTCGCTGTGATGTTTGGGCTGAATAAATCTTTTGAAGCTCCCGAACGATCGACCAGGAGGGAGGGAACATGCCAGTTGGGCATGTGTCTCTGCCAGGGTCCTACTCGAGTGTAGGACAAGCTTCTGACAGTGCCATCCCACTGTTAAGGAATGCCCTCCGGGAGTCGCAAAGAGCGAATTTATGGGTAATAGACTCCCATGTTGTCTTACGTAATACCCGTATCTGTATAATGATAGGCTTTTCTTTTCACAGCATTTGGTTAATTTTGAAATCTCTAAATTAGGCTAGTTCTAAGCAAATCAAGCCTGAGTTTGTTAATAGTTGATTTGCATTTTAAATTAGTTGATATGCCTTTTTTCCAGAAGTGAATCCTGTTATAAAAATAAAAGCTGATACAGTAGTCTTTTTATTAGTGAAGATTTCCTGACTGTAGAAGATGTTTTAGTAATTTATGATTATTTCTGCTGAACTTCAGGTTTGGGAGAAAATTAAATGTCATCAGAGGAATTGTAGAACAAGAAATCCAAGAAATGGCATCTAAAAGAGACAACATTGCCACCCACCACTTGTACCAAGCATGGGATCCTGTTCCGTCTCTTTCGCCTTCTGCTACAGGTACATATCCAATGGCTGCTTATGCAGAAGTTCTACAGTTTTTGAAATAGAAACAGAAAGTAACCTTAGGTTACTTGCAAGTATTCTTCAGACTTGAACTATCCTTGGCATATGCTCTTCTAACACCACTGGTGCGTCTTACTAAGTCTGGTTCTTGTCCACAGTAACTGGCAAAAGGAAATATGCAGCATCACCCAAATGTTATCTTCCAAGGCTCCAGGGAAGCATGCTGTCCCTGAATTTTCCCATTTGACATTGCTTGTGGAAGAGCCTTTCCCTCTGTTTAAGCTCGCCCTTTGGACCGGCACTAACCCTCCACCCACCCCTGCCTTACTGTACCTTGGGTCAGGCAAGTGGCTTCCAGAGAGTATATAAAGGTACTCTGCTGGGCATTCCACTGAACCCAAAGGAAGTAGCTGAGGTTGCTTAACGCAGCCCAAGTGATAGGAGAAATGGAGCATATCAGCAGAATCTCCAGCAGAGAGAACGCAAGTTGAGCATATCAGTAGCAAAAAGGGTCAGCATTATATGTTGACCACAGTGATAATGTGTACTTTCATGCTTATTGTGGGCTTTGCCTAAAAGAATTTTGTATTTTTCTTTTTATTTTAGGTGTTCTTATCAGCCATGAAAAGCTTTTACTACAGATCAATACAGAGCGTGAAATGGGCAATATGGGCTATAAACTAGGACAGGTTTGTTCAAATGTCTATATTTAGCGAGAACCTTTGTATTCTTGACTTTCCAGAGTAACAAGAATTGCTGAATTACAATCTTGGGATTGTAGGATTATTATTTTAGGGGAAGACAAATTATGATTGAAAACAGAATGAAGTAGCAGAGCAGCAGACACGTGATCTCATTAACTCTGATGACATAGTTACAGATAGGTAGCCGTGTTGGTCTGCCATAGTCAAAACAAAAAAAATTCCTTCCAGTAGCACCTTAAAGACCAACTAAGTTAGTTCTAGGTATGAGCTTTCGTGTGCATGCACACTTCTTCAGTTACACTGAAACAGAAGTCACCAGACCCTTCTATACAGTGAGAAGGTGGGGAGGGGTATTACTCAGAAGGGTGAGTAATACCCCTTCTGAGTAATACTCCTCCCCACCTTCTCACTATATAGAAGGGTCTGGTAACTTCTGTTTCAGTGTATCTGAAGAAGTGTGCATGCACACGAAAGCTCATACCAAGAACTAACTTAGTTGGTCTTTAAGGTGCTACTGGAAGAGATTTTTTCTGATGACATAGCTCTGGCCATCAGGACCACTATTAGGATCTTCTGTAGAGGTTAGGGAGCAAACTTCATACCAGATGCGTCTCCTATTTTGGGGGGGGGCGGGGGGAATTATTACCTCCCTGTGGTCCCCATTCCTGAAAAGTGCATTGGTTGGGGGCAAGAAACAAATCTCACTCCCCCATCCCTCTGGATATCTATTGGTAGCTAAGGAACCATTGTATCCAACAAGATAATGGGAAACACCTGGATTATTTGCGGAACAAAGAGCAAACATTCTGTAAAGTTGCACTGGCTTAGCCTTATCATGTTGAGATCAAGTAAAACCTATATTTGGAAGTTATTTTGTGGTTGTAACAGGTTCAGTACTCCTCTGTGGGAGCCAGTAGGTAGGAAATTCTGCTTTAAGGCAGAAATCATGCCGCTTGAGGAACTGGTGACAATAGCATTTCTATACATAGTAGGAACTTACAGGTATTACTATTTATTAAATTTCTATGTGCCCTTAGAGTATCACAGGACAGTTTACAATATAAAAACACAGAAATACATATCATAGTATCAGACCATGTTACTTCAACGTTGTTTGGAATGCTAAACCTAGAAGGTGGCTGGTTGCAGTTAGGCTAGATGACTAATCACACCCAGGCTTGATTACTGTCATATATGGGGCTGCCTTTGAAAGTTCTCCAGAAACTTTTGCTGGTACAGGCTGACATGAGCCCCCAGCAAACATACTGTATTAACCTTTCCGTTATCGGTTTCCAGTTGTCTCTGGGCACAGTTGTAAGTGTTTAGGAGAGACGCTGCCTACAGATGCAAATGTAATGATATCATCATTTGTATATAGACTAGAAACTAATTTGAGGTTTTTCATTATGTCAAAGTGTGAGGGCATTTTAAGAAGTAAAAATACTGAATCACTTAACTTACTTTCCCCTCTCGTTTAAGGTCTCTATCCACTCTGTGTGGCTAGGAAATAACATCACTCCACTGCGGGAAGAAGAATGGGATGAAGATGAAGACGATGAGAGTGATATGCCAGCCCCTTCCTCGCCACCATCCTCTCCCATGAATTCCAGGTTTTGAATTTTTCTGTGCGCACACACGGCTGCCAGCTCTGCTCCATTTGCCAACCCCACCTGCCTGCCAGCCCCAGTTATCCCACACCTGGCCAACACTTCCTCCCTTTACACCTCACCTGCCTCCTCACCTGCCACCCCATGGCTCACCCCCACCCACTTTTAAAGGCAGGTGGGAGTCACTTCAGAGAGCAGTTTGGCAAACTGCTCTCCCACTCTCTTTTGAACTTCAACCCATTCTTGCTGCTCTTGCCTGCTGCTCTGTCCTGCTTGAGCTGTTGTGGCCATCTATATGATTTTATTATATAGTAAGATATATTTGTTTGTAATTGGAATAATCTGCAGTTAGTTTTGCATTCAGAAGTGAAAATCCTTTTGTGCCTTCATTAATCAGTGGATCTACTGATTGGTTTTAGAGAGATGGATGGATGGATAGATAGATAGATAGATAGATAGATACAGTGGTGCCCCGCAAGACGAACACCTCGCAAGACGGAAAACCTGCTAGACGAAAGGGTTTTCCGTTTTGGAGGCGCTTCGCAAAACGAATTTCCCTATGGGGTTGCTTCGCAAGACGAAAAAATCTTGCGAGTCCCCGCGGTTTCCCCCCGCTTTCCCCCCCTTTTCCTAAGCCGCTAAGCCGCTTAACAGCTGATCCGCTGATAAGCTGCTTAACAGCTGATTGCTAGAAGCCGCTAGACCGCTGTAGCGCTAATCCGCTAAGTTGTCAATGGGCTTGCTTCGCAAGACGAAAAAACCGCTAGACGAAGAGAATCGCAGAACGGATTCTTTTTGTCTTGCGAGGCACCACTGTAGATAGATAGATTAGATAGATAGATAGTTTATCATAAGAACCAAAAGACACTACACAGTCACATCTCCCTTAATTACCAAAGGGAATATTCATTTCTAAGGGAGACTATTTACAGTAAACATTTCAGCACTGACTAGGGGGTAGCTGCTTATTTTATTCTTCTTGCATTTAACCTTTTCAGCTATACTCGAAAGTCTTTCTCATCCACTCTAATCCTAAAGAAGACTCTGCCTTTCAGTAGTTGCAAAAGGCATTAGTGCCTGTAACAAATATTCAGTTATTGCCTCAAGTTTCGGCAGAATGGGATCATTTAAAATGTATTGCCCTGCTCCCACTCTAGCTACAGTTCAATAAAAGGTTGATTGGATAGTCCTAAGTTACAGCACCCTTTCCCTATTAATATGAATCTTAACCACATCCACAATTGACTTCCTGGTTGGCCTTCAAGTGTGCTCTTTGAGAACACAATTAAATGACATGTTTGTCAAAAAATATCAAAGTGCTGCCTTTGTTGCTAGTAGGAACTTGGAGCCAGAAATACATTGCCCTACCTGACAGCAGATCTCCATTCTCTAGTTCCAACAGCTGAATGAGTGCTTCAGATTCATGGCAAAGCTGTTTCTCCTCCCTAAGACTCTTCGGTGAACATGTTTAGATTATTATGATAACTGCAATGTAGTAGCTTATTAACTGTGCTTGTATCTGATTATAGGAAACATCGTGCCGGTGTAGATATACATTCCTGTTCTCAATTCTTGTTGGAGTTGTATAGTCAATGGATTTTGCCCTCCAACCCAGGCAAAAGGACCCCAGTTATCCTCATCAGTGAAGTTGTCCGATCTGTAAGTATCAAACTGTTTTCAGTGTTTTCATTGTCATATTGAACGAATATATCGTTCTGAAATTTTGGTGAATAAAGGGAGAAGCTTGCTGGGCTTGCTTAAAGTGAGTTGAATTGATTTGGAACAGGATCTGTTGGCAAATTAACCGGGAGGAACTGAACTGAAGGGAAACAAACATGAGGTGATCTGGAGTGCAAATTAACCGGAGAACCTACTGTATATTGTATATACAGTTGCAATTCCCAAATCTTAACGCTATTTTGGGCTGTCATAAATAAATGCTTCTGTTTGTTTAAATTTGCCTACAAATTCCAATGCTTTAGTATGAATTACAGGTGCTAAGTAGAGTTCTAAAGATTGGTGGACAGCAAGCCTGGGATGATCTAGTTCAGTTCTTAAAGAGCAGTGAAATCTTAACAGACCTTGGGACTTGATTACACAATTGATATACTCTAAGGCCAGCAATCTAATCTATTTTCATTATTGGAACAGTCCTAATCTTGAGCACAAAGGTCCTAAAATTAGAGATTTCAAGATCTGTTGAACATTTCAAGAAGTGCAAAGCCAGTCACTGAGCAGGCTGACCTCATATACTCATGGGGTTTGAGTTAACTACAGTGGTACCTTGGTACTCAAACGGCTTGGCTTCCGAACAAATCAGCTCCCGAATGCCACAAACCCGGAAGTAAGTGTTCCAGTTTGTGAATGTTTTTCGGAAGCTGAACGTCTGACGCAGCTTCCGCTTGAGTGCAGGAAGCTCCTGCAGCCAATTGGAAACTGTGCCTTGGTTTTTAAACAGTTTTAGGAGTCAAACGGACTCCCAGAATGGATTAACTTCGAGAACCAAGGTACCACTGTATATCTAAGGTGGTTGATAGCATCTCTACAAAAAAGGAAATTGGACACCATTACTATTGGTGAGGAAGGTGGTAGATGATCCTTTGAAAGAATGGGAAAAGCAAACAAAACAAGGATAGAGGTTGGAAAAGCAGCAAAGGATTGCAAGCAATGAAAGTGCTTCATCTGCCTGATGAAAGATACCACCCTATAATATGATCCCAAATTACAAACTTTAATGTATCACTTCTCCCCTCCCCATTTTGGGGGGGTATGGTTCTTTAAAGTCAGCTCAAGGCTACCAATTAAATAGCTGCATGTAAGTATTCTGGATGTGTAGGGATTTTATTTTTAAAAATTTCTTCATAGGATTTTTCACTCTTCCTTAACCAAAAGGTCTCAGGTCAGTTTACCACAATATAACACACAGTTATAAAAACAGAATGGATTTCCCAGTTGCCACATATCTCGAACTGGGAGGGAATCTCTCCTACTGGTGGAGAAAAAAGGCTGCTTCATTAGCTATCTCCAAAGTCCAATGTAACCTCCATCTCAGAAGCAGAGAAAGAACTCTCTCAGTGATCTCAGTGTTCTTTTTGTGATTAATCTTAACACACACATTTTTTTTAAAAAAATAATGAAATATTTTAACATTTTTACATTTGAGCTTCTTTCTAGTAAAGTTGCATTCATATATGTTATATATACTTGATTGAAATGACTTGTTATATAAACAACTTTTAAAAGACTTAATTTGTAATGTTTCTTGTACTTGCAGCTTTTAGCAGTATCTGACTTATTTACAGAAAGGAATCAGTTTGAAATGATGTACACAACATTAACAGAACTGCGGAAGACACACCCATCAGAAGATGAAATCCTTATACAGTATTTGGTTCCAGCTACATGTAAGGCAGCTGCCGTTCTTGGAATGGTAAGATTTCTTTTAATTTAAAAAGTCATTTCCCAGTTCCATTTCAGTCTGGTTTTTGGCCCAGTAATGGGACTGAATCAGCTGTTGATCTTCTGGTATGGATGACTTTCATGGGAGCTTAACCAAGAGGAGTACATCCCTGTTGATTCTGTTAGAATTCTCAGCAGCTTTTTAATAAGTTTGATTTGATTTCATATTTGTATTCAATTTTTCCAATAACAAATGTTGAGCACGAAGTGGCTTACAATAATCACAATAGCATTAGGAGGGGTGAACCATTGTAAACACTATCATATCAACCACAAGTTACATATAAATAAAGCAAGCAACAATAAATTCATCAAAACAATACAATACAATTCAAAATAATAATTTTCATCATAAGGGCAAGACAACAGACTCTTCCAGAAGTTGCTCTTGTATACATGTGGAAAAGTATAAAATGTCTTCCTTACAGTTCCTATTTGGGTAGCGCCAAATAGCACATAGACTGCATTTGACACTAAAGCTGCCCCTCTCCTCTTTCCCTTCCTTAAATGCAGTGTAAGATTAGATAGAGAGGGTGCCATGCAAGCAGGAGGAAGAATCTCCTTCCTCTCAGGAGAGACATCTGTGGCTTCCTTTCTTGACCATGGTATCCTTCAGGGCACTGTGCTCCACTTCCTGCCTGTATTGCTGGTTCCAGAATGTGGTCTTGGAGCGTGGTAGCTCTATAGTAGCTGTGTGGTCCTGTTCTTCTTCAGGGATTGGAGGTGGTTGCTGATGCTATGAATGGGTTGGGTATTATCTCGTCACGTGATGGAGGCAAGAGAGCAAAGAACTCTGGGAAGCAGGCGTGGTCACGCCTCATTTCTCTCTCTCCTGCCTGAAGGAGCGGTTTGTTTTCCGGCTCTCGCTGATCTATTTAACATCTCATGGGGAAACATCAACTGGAGTTTGGTATCATCTGTGTGCAGATAACTGTTCTATCTCTTTTATTAACCCCCTCCCCAACACATTTTTAAAGGGCATTGGATGCTAATCAGTCAAAGGCCTGGTTGGAGAGGAACATTTTTGCCTGGCGCCTAAAAAGTGTACAATGAAGGTGCCAGGCGAACCTCCCTGGGGAGAGCATTGCACAGATGGGGAGCCACTGCAGAAAATGACATAATTTAATGTCTTACTCTAGTTGTCGAACTATCAAGTCTAGAATGCAAGAGGCCAAAAAATACCTACATTCTCCCACCCCCACCCCCCCAAGATCTTAGCAAAGCACACTGGAATTTGTCAATCTAGAGCAATGGTTGCCTTTTAGGTATGGTGGCCCACAAGTCTAAATTTACTTGGTATGGTGATCAATTGATTTATTGTCCCATGAAGTTTGGACCTTTGTTCTTCAGCAGCCATTGGTTTAGTGCATTTTAACCTGCAAAATTGCCTATTAAATTTACTGAACACCCCTATTGATGTGGTTTACTTACAAAGTACTTACAAAGTTATTCAAAAAGTTGTGGGGGTTTTTTGGTGCCTTTCTGACATTCGGTTACATATGTCAACATTGCATTATAATATGCCAAGAAAACAAAAAGTTGGAAGAGGTATTCATCATACTAGTTAAAGATTACAAGCAAAAATTATTTGGGGTTTACTTATAAGTCCCATGCACAGGCCTTGCAACCCACCAGTTGGAAAGTGCTGATTAGAACAGATGTCAGTGACATCATTTTCTTCTTAAGGAGTGAAAGTGGGGGAGCAGAGTAGGGTGTCTGTATAAATGACCAGGTCTCCTGGCTCATGGCCCTTGGGGACAGAACGTCCTTTGGACATTTTTCCAGTTTTCTTTCCAGATTCTGGCCCTTCTCCCCAGTCTTTCTCTTGATTTTAGCATAATGTGTAAGGGGCAGAATCTTCCAAGCATTCAAACCACATTTACTTCCCAGGACACAATATAAGAGGACTCGGACCTTTAGCTTACCAAATGACACACCAGGAATTACTGGTGTCATGTATTTCAATATAAAGCTGTTTTCCTTCAAAATAATACCACATGTCAGTAAATGGATAGAATGTTAATGACTTGGACGTATTTCATCATACTTTAGAATATTTTATGGATTTTATAAACTTTTGCATCATTATTTTATGTTAATTGTTACTAACTTTATAGTTGCCAGCTTGTAAATTAATTCAGCACAATTTTGCATCTAATTGTTTCACACCCACTAGGATAAAGTGGTAGCAGAGCCCGTGAGCCGCCTGCTGGAATCAACATTACGCAGCACTCACATGCCAAGCCGCATAGGAGCCCTGCATGGAATTCTTTACATCCTTGAGTGTGACCTGCTTGATGAAACAGCAAAGCAGCTTATTCCAATCATCTCTGAATATCTGCTTTCCAATCTAAGAGGAATATCACAGTAGGTGTTTATGTAATGATGTGCTGTGGCCTTCATTTAACAGAATTTCTGAGCTATGGAACTGAAAATGCAACACAACCTGATGTGGTTAACCTCTTCAGTCTGCTTTAATGAGCATTTTAGTAAAAGTTATCAGCAAGCTTGAAACAGTGGGTAAAACTTTAGAAATTGTTAGCATCTTATGATACTTTGATCTTGCATAAATATGTGGCTACCAGTCACCTAGCCAGGGAAACTTCCTTTTGAACAAGAGCAAACAGTTGGTTTGATAGATATTGTATATTTAATTTTTTTTAAAAAAAAAATGCTACAAGAACCATAAAACAGTTATTTCTTCTAGTCACTTTTTCTGAGTCTCATTAGAAAGAGTTGTAGTTCCAGCTATGTAAGGATTATAGAACAGAGCACTTGATTTTAACACTCTATGGGAAGACTCCAGCCCACTGATATATCAATGTTTCTCCTTTTTAACAGTTGTGTGAACGCCCACAACCAGCAGCATGTCTTGGTAATGTGTGCTGTGGCCTTCTATTTAATAGAAAACTATCCTCTTGATGTAGGGCCTGAATTCTCTTCAGGAATTATACAGGTAGGTATGGCGTGTGAAAGAAAGACTTTGCATTTGCTTTTATCTTGAGAAGTAAAATAGAATTGATCAATTAGCATAAATGACCATGGCAGAATATAAGGAAATGACCTTCAACCCATAATAGTCTGCTTGTGTACTTACTATGCATTAAGTGGTGTGAATCTAGCCTATTTTTGGAGAGCATAGCTGAGAGCTGGTGCGACCTCAGTTACCAGACTGAAAACACTTTTGGAGGTCGAATTTCACAGCCGCATGTAAGGAGATTTTGTGTCCGCTGTGGTTAAGGTTTATCAGGTAGAGCTTGGCTGTGTGTTTGTATCCTCATGTTTCTCTTGTACCTTTGCCCACTTTTGTCTGCTGCAAAATGTGACAGGTGACTCCACTGAACCTTCCGTGCACCTTCTTAAGATTCACTTCATTATAATACTGGTGAATACCAAACCACATTAGAAACCTGCCACTGTGTCATAGTTATTTTCCACCATCTTGTGAATGAGCTATTTGGGAATAAGGGGAAATGTCGAGCAAGTTGGATAGTTTCCTGCCACTTCAGTCTGAGAAGAAGCCCTCTTTGGGGGTATAATCTGTGAAAATGCTTGTGAGAGAGGGGAGCCCAGTGTGGTTCTAGACTTCACTGTGCTTCATAGTGGTAATAAATGGCGCTTTGTCATAATGGATTTGCTGTTGCTGAGCTCTGTTGTACTTTAAATTGAGTTTCACATATTGACCTTATTGTTGCGATTCCACACCTGCCTATGGATATTTAAATTTATTTCCTGTTTGTTTCAGATGTGTGGAGTGATGTTGTCTGGAAGTGAAGAATTGACACCATCCATTATTTATCACTGTGTCTTGAGAGGGTTAGAACGGCTCCTCCTTTCAGAACAACTCTCAAGGCTGGATTGTGAATCATTAGTTAAACTGAGTGTAGACAGAGTGAATGTGCACAGCCCACACAGAGCCATGGCAGCATTGGGGTTAATGCTGACATGCATGTATACAGGTATGGATCTCTTCACATGTTTTCAGTGCTGAAAATGCACACCTCATAAAGGAACACTTCCCAGAAACTGTTTTCATAGCACATACATTTACTTTTTTTCATATTCTCTGGAGTAAGGATTATCAAGGTAATCCTGACCCAACAGTGAAATAAATGCTAGATTACTTCTGTTGCCTCCCACTTTCTAATTATTGCCCCATGATGTGTAGGTAAAGTGGGCCAGTGAGAGATGGTTTCAAAAAGATGGTACTTTCTATAACCTGCTAGCAGATTCTTCCTTGGACATCATCTAAGACAAGGGTCAGCAAACTTTTTCCGCAGACCTTGTGGGGGCCCGGACTATATTTTTTGGGGGGAAATGGATACCCCCCCCATTACTCTCCCCTCCCTTCTCCACAGCACCGGACAAGCCCCAGTGGCTGCTTACCTGTGTGGCTGCTTACCTGTGCCTTGCGAGTGGCAGGGGCTGGCAGCAGCACAGGGACGATAAATGGTGCGAAAGGGCTGGCTCCGGAGAGGGGCTGCTTAAAATGGCGTTCAGCCAACCGTGGCTCAATGAAGCCCAGCCCCCTTCCTCCCCTAGGCAGGGCAGGGAGAAGTCAGGAGGAGGGAGGGAGGAGGCGCCACCATGGTGTGCGAGAGGGAGGGGGGTGGAAATGGCGCGGCCCAAATGATCAGAATCCATGCGGCCATTCCTGGACTGTCCGCGGGCCGGATCCAGAAGCAATTGGGCTGGATTTGGCCCCCCGGCCTTAGTTTGCCGACCCATAATCTAAGATCCAAGGCAATGATAGAGAACTCAGTGGCCAGAAGAATAATTTGGCAGAGGAACTAGGACATAGATCTGGGCCAGACTGGCAAGTTTCCCTTTTGCAAGAACTGAAGTATTTGGTGAGCCAGTTGAGGCAGTCGTCACCGAAACTAGACACACGCACATATACACCCATGTTGCTGACAGCCAAAAAAGGGACAAGTGGGAATAAAAAATCCAACAAGCCTCTTTATCAACAAGCACATACCTTTGGAGTATTCAAGCCTCGATGGAACTGCATCTTCAGGTCATCGGGCAAGAAATCTAACCAATCTTCCACTTGTTTCTCAACTTCTAATTACATGTGTCCAGAGGACAGTGTCTGGAGTTTACCCTCTGGAATTTGCCTAATAATAATAATAATAATAATAATAATAATAATAATAATAATAATTTATTATTTCTGCCCCACTCACCTGGCTGGGTTTCCTCAGCCACTCTGGGCGGCTTTCAACAGAACATTAAAAACAGAACAAAACTTCAAACATTAAAAACTTCTCTAAACAGGACTGCCTTCAGATGTCTTCTAAAAGTCAGATAGTTGTTTATTTCCTTGACATCTGATGGGAGGGCATACCACAGGGCAGGCGCCACTACCGAGAAGGCCCTCTGCCTGGTTCCTTGTAGCATCGCCTTGCTTGAGGGATTTAGAGAAACATCAAGCCTTCAGCAGGACAATTCAACACCTAGTCTCAATCCCAAACTGTTATCTCCAGGATGTATTTTGGTTCCCCACCCCCACCCCCTTTGGTGCTTTTTACAACATAGCACAGGGAACACCTACCCAAGGACCTCTTCAATATTTCTAAGATTGTGGTCCAAGTGCAAAGTGGGTAGCTTCTCTGCCGGGTACGTTGACGACAAGAGTTTGTGGCTTTCATACCCACTATGGCATAAATAAGCTTTCTAGAAGTGAAGCTGTTCTGGGATGCCAGAAAGCACATTCAAACAGAGATAGCTCAGTGCTGCCCTCTTCCTTAGAGAACTTGTCTTAATATCAGGGCACTTCAGCAATGATGGTGGGCTCCCTTCCTGGCTATTTAGTCAGGCCAGGCAGGAAGTTATATAATGAATGGTGGTTCCATATTCAGCATTCAAACTCTGGTAATCCTGAGTTGGCTGGGGCCAACCTCAGGGCATTTGTAGCACTAAGCCAATGGATGCCAGTCCCTCATTCTGGTGCCTGTATTACTTTAACTACCTTTATTTTAATTATCTGGTTCCCTTGTACTGTATGTTAAAACTGTGTTTTCTTGGTATTTTGCCTTTAGGAAAAGAGAAGATAAGTCCAGGACGAGTTGCAGATCAAAACCAAGCAGCTCCAGACAGCGAGTCTGTCATTGTGGCTATGGAGCGAGTTTCTGTTCTTTTTGACAGGTAGGAAATGGTTGTTTAAAAGAAAATGTTGTTTTAAAGAAAATGTAATTGGCAGGGATTGTATTTATAGGTGAGATTAAAGGTATGTCAGATATGCCCCACAAACACTTTCATGGCAGGTTAGGAGGATAGATTTTTAAGAATCGTCAGGGGAGGTGGGTTTTGTCTTGAAAGTTGAAATGTCCAAAAGATTCCCCCCCACACACACACACACTGCCTTCCTTTGTGAAAAGAAGAAAAAATGGCAACCTTTTGGCCGATCCCAGTAGCCCAGCCATCTTTCTGGGACAAAATGTCATGATAAAGCATACAAGTAAATTCCATTTCCAGGAATATGAATCTAATGTAAATTCAATGCAGAGATTTTGGATGTGTGCACATATATCAAGCTAATCCCTTTGTTATCTGAAACTAAGTCTCTCAAGATTGATTTAATTGCTGAAAATCCTACACCTAGTCAATACTCAATGTGTCAACAGTGGAACAGCCACATATATTTTTATTAGAAATAATCAAGCATGTATTTTATGATCCTATAAACCATGATTGGTAATGCTTTCATAATGAACTGATCGCAAAATGTAGTTGTAGGTTTTCCAGACCACTTTATTTCCCCTACATCAGCAGAATAATACACATTTGGAGAAAGTGCAATATTTCCATTTTTAGAGCCCGTAAGTCGTTTATAGAAGCCTGTCACAGCTGAAAAACAAAACGGCTGAAAAGACAAACGTCTGTTTATCAAGTGGTTACAATGTGATGGACACACATCCACATAGACAGCTGGTTGTCTCTAACTTTGTGCCCTGTGGGAAAGCAGAAGAGAAGATGCTCCAGCTGGAAAGCTTGCGCTCATTAGCTCCCAAAGGAACCAGCAGTGGCCTGAGAGCTCTCTGCCATTCCACATTCCCCAGGATCTACATTACCTAGAGAAGTCCTACTGTTTTTTAGAATACTTTTAAAAACTCATATTCTATTGCTAAAAGTGCTGTCTGAGAAGCTCATTTGCTCCAGATGAGCAGTCTGAGAGTTCCAAAATAGCTGTGATGGTTCATTAAAAAGAAGTTGTGTTATGAACCCCTCAGCCTAAGAGATCTTATAGGAGCTCACCCTGATTGCACTAAAGAATTTATCAGCACTGGATGGAGCAGGGAAGCCCTTTCTATTGTGGTCACTGACTGGGATGAATATATCTTGTTACATGAAGCTGAATATTTGAGAAATATGATAGTTGCTTGTTAATACATGTGTTTGTTTTTTAGGGTTAGAAAAGGATTTCCCTTTGAAGCCAGAGTCGTAACTCGGATTCTCCCTCAGTTTCTTGATGACTTTTTCCCCCCACAAGATGTGATGAATAAAGTCATAGGAGAATTTCTTTCAAACCAGCAGCCATATCCACAATTTATGGCAACTGTAGTGTATAAGGTAAGATTCCCCCCCCCCACATGTCTCCCCCTGACCTCTTTTGTTTGCTCACTTCTAACACTTTGTTGGTTTTCCACTTTTCCCTTTTGCTTAGACATTTTCACTAGCTCACTAGCTGTGACTACTAGGGTGAAACAAAAAAAAATTGTCTGCAAAGTATGTGGCAAATTATTCACAGCAAGCAAGCAAGCAATGACAGTCTCTGAGGATCAAGGCCTCAACCCTCTTCTGCTTCTAAAAAGCATTTGATAATGTTACATTGGGGGGAAAGGCACAAATAAGACCCCATTTAAGTAACAGTTCTTAAATCTATTTGATACTGATTCTAATTTAATGTTCAAATCAAACTGAGTAGCCCATCATGTTAATGTTTAGTCTGTACTGCTTTATTTTTTGTGTTTTTATATTGCTGTACACCACCCTGATATTTTATGAGAGGGTAGTATATACATACTTCTATAAACAAATAAAATCATGTAAGAAAGGTACAAAATTTTATTTTAGAGTCAACAGCAGTCTAACTCGACACAAACGGTATTTGGGATCTGTAGTGGTGTTTCCTATGCTGTCTCAGACCCCCAATAGCACATTCATGCATCTTTTCCACAGCTCAGAATCCTTTCTATGTATGGAAAAGAATGGAATAATTAAAGCAAGGGTGTTAATTAAATCAGCCGTAGAGGTGTAGCTGTTCTGATTGTGGACCATGCTCGCTCTACTGATAGAAGCTGGAATCCATCAGCACTTGGGCATGCAGTCTTTCATTCTCCCCTCTCTCCCCTAACACATTGATTTACATTGGGATTGTCCTGTTAGTGAGATCTTTTTTTAAAAATAGTCATTGTGGGGAAAGTGTTGAAATACCGAAAACAAATTATTTATTTACTGCAAGAGTACATGACATATGATGTGGCACTGCTTAGGGGAAAATAGGTTTATGTAGCTTTTAATACAACATTAGAAGGATTAATCATGGCTAAAGAAACAAGTTACCGTACTGCTCATGTGTCAATGTCCCCCACCCAACACTTAATCAGGGTTTGGGTCGTCAGCAGAGAGTGAGGCCACATTGCTGACCTGGCTTCCCAGTGCTGTGCATCACTGCCGGCGCAACAGGGCCCTGAATTGTTCCCCTCCATGACTAGCAAAAGAAGAAGAAATCAAGCAGATTTTTTAAGCATACACAACCCATGTAGCTGTGGAGCTTGTGAAGGCTTTTTATTTTCCCGAGCCTTCTAGATTTGTTAGCTTTAAGTCTGTTTTGTGCTAGTATTCTGTCTGCTAATTAATGTACTTGTTCCTTATGTAGTTTGTTTTATAATTTATGGATTATTAATCTGAAAATTGACATTGAATTGTTGGATTAAGAGCATAAACACAAAGCCAGCCCTGCAGTTATATATAACTGGGTATGGTATATCTTTCTGTTTGTTGCAGCAGAATCTTTATATACATTTTCTTTCGCATATGATCTATCTGTTTTAACTCTTGCAGGTATTTCAAACATTGCATACCACTGGCCAGTCCTCCATGGTCCGTGACTGGGTGATGCTGTCACTTTCCAACTTCACGCAGAGAACACCGGTCGCCATGGCAATGTGGAGTCTGTCTTGCTTTTTTGTCAGTGCTTCCACCAGCCAGTGGATTTCAGCAATGTATCCTAAACAGAATATTTTTCTATAGGCCTCATTTTGAAGCCTAAAGAAAGATTTCCGTTTTCCAGTGGTGGTGGGATGGGGCAGTCTTCCCTTTGGAAAAGTACCTTCCTCTTGGTGGCAGGCAGGGTGAGCTTTCAAAGAATCACAGAGTTGTACAGCTGGAAGGGACCTCAAGGGTCATCTAGTCCAGCCCCCCTGCAATGCAGGAATATTTTTGCCCAACATGGGACTCGTAGCCCATGACCCTGAGATTAAGAGTCTCATGCCCTACTGACCGAACACCAGCGGGAGTGGGGGTTTGCCCTGGTTTCCAGAATAGTGAGCCATTAGCAGTTAAAAGGATTTCTGCAGAACTCATCTCCAGCTCGTAAATTCTCTTTTTTTATCTCCATGTTCTGATCTGTCCTTTTCATAAGAAGTTGCACATAACTTAAATCAACCACCGCTTTCTTTCTTTTTTTAAAAAATTTTTTATTGGATTTTCACATTTTATAACAACACATACAAAAAAAAAGAAAAACACACATGAATATTTTCATATCCTTACTTTCATAACCCTCTTTCCCTGACTTCCCCCCACCCCACCCCCCATACATCCCAATTTCCATATTTAATTCAGCAAGTTCTTGTTTCTCTCCTTAACCCTATTCTTATTATGTTTAGACTTAATTCTTTCTGTTAGGCCCAATTTATTGTCCCATTCACTTATATACATTAGATCCTTTATCTAAGATCGATCAAGGTTCTTATACCATAAATTTCCCTTTTTTATATTGAAATATAAATCAAAATTATAAAACCCCAAAATCATAAAATTTTTGAATTCTGTTTTTCCCCCTTCCTCCCTGCCCAGGTATCTGTCCCTTCCCAAATAACTGTCCTCCCATGAAACTCCTAGCCCGGATTCCTCACATCAGAGGCCTTCAAGTCTCTTTCAGTCTCTCTCTGTCTGTTCTGTTGGTAGTCTTTTTTGTTGGTCTTCAGATCTCGAGGGATGTCTGTCACAGTCACTTCATCTTTTCTCGAATCAAACCTAATTGCAAAAGCTTGCTGCCAGGGTTCTGCCAGGGGTCCCCGAATTTCAAAGTCATCCAAGCCAGAAAAGAGGAGGAAGTCCCAGTTATGTTTCTTTACTCTTTTAACTTCCCATGTTCCATAGTGTCCAATGGCTTCCTCCTTTGCTTTTCTCTTCTCATGGTTTGTAATCCAAAAAACTTCTCTGTTCCCTGACTGCAAAAGGTCCTGTTCGAAATTTTTTATCTGTACTTTTTCCCCTCCAGCCTCCTTTTCCACCAGCTCCAAAGATATCTTTTCTGTTTCAGCTGCAGAATCTTTCAGAGTCAGATCCTTAGTTCCATCAGCAAGGTTGCTTGTTTTAGCGATCAAGGTCGTGAGTTGTTTGTCCATAGCCATAGCTTGCTCTTGTAAAGTTCCCACGAGAAAAAAGGCTCTTTCTATTTGTGCTAGTAATTTTCCTTCTGCAGCCATTGTAGTTTCACTGGTTCCCCCTAGGGGGATTGCCATTGTTAGAGTTCTTTGCCAACAGTCTTATACCTTGTTATTTACTTTGTTTCCAACCACTTCTAGTTAAATGTAACACCTTTAAATCGGAGAGATATAAAGTAATGCAGTTCTTATCTTGATCCAGCCGTTTGACAGCTCAATTAACAGCTGTCAAACTCCTGTTCTTTCACGCTAGGTTGATGCAGGACGCTCCCGGGTCCAGGGGGGGGGTACACAAAAGTTTTCAAAGTTCACCTCTTCCCTCCAGCGCAACTTAAAAATAAATAAAAGCTTGTTCTCACAAATTAATGGAATCTCTTATCAGTCCCAAAAGACACGAAATTTTTTATTCCGATCTTAGGTTTTCGCTCCTTGCTTTAAATTGTCTGTATGTAGGGGGGTGCGGACTTCCCTTTAGCACATCCCCCCGTTCGTTCCAAATTAAAGGTATAAATTTCTTTTAAAGTCCAAATTTCCTTCTACTCACGGGGTATTTATTTCCAGTCCAAATGTCGGGAAGAAAGTTGATGCTCTCCGGTAATGGCTTGCGGCTTCACTCCACTGAAGTAGCGGTCTACTCCCAGCACCACGCCATTCCTCGTACCCTCTCCGCAGCCTTTAAAAAGGCTCTTCGATTGTCGAGGAGGGCGCTTAAGGTGCCCACTGAGTCACCAAGTCCACAGGTATCAGCACCTGTGGTTTCTAAGGGTCGCCGGCGCGGCAAGACCCGTCTTCAGCGGAGCCGATTCCCTCCGGAGCTCGGAGGGAATCCGCCATTAGACCGATCGCGTCAACCCGGAAGTCCTCAACCACCGCTTTCAGTGCAGGACTCTGACGTTTGACTTCTAGATGCTCTGCAGTGTTCACAAAGCCCACATCCACACTATATATGTAAACTTTACAGCTCATTTAAAGCACATGGCTTCCCCCAAAGAGTCCTGGGAGCTGTAGTTTAATACTTACAAAGCTACAATTCTCAGGACCCTTAGCAAACTACGGTGCCCAGGATTCTTTGGGGAAAGCCCTGTGCTTTTGATGTATAGTGTGGATGTGACCGAAGTTATTTACCACCCCACCCCACCCCAAATCTAGATGAAACCCCCATCAGTTTCCCTGGTCTCCATCAGGGATTCAGTGATGTCTCATCCACAATATTTTGTCTCTGGAGCCACAGATTCTGTCAGAAGAGCGGCAAGTGATCATTTGGAATCTGATTGGTGAAAAACTCAATGCCAAAAGCTCCCATTGCCTTTTTAAAAGGTTTTTCTTGGGTTTATCAGCAGGATTCAGTGGTAAAATCAATACACAAAAAAAATATGGTGGCTATGCTTGAATGTCGCAGTAAGTCATGGTCTATTGTGGCTGGACTTATCATATCCTATAAGCTTCTCTCGGTTTCACGCTGCCTTCTCCGCTGGTATGGCTGCAAGGAAGAGTGCAGAAGGTTTCGCTTCCACACAGCTTGTGTGGTTCACACATGACGAACGGTGTGGCAAAGTATGGCTAAAGTTCACTATGGTTTCTTTGTAACAAGCCAACTTCAAAAAAGGTGACATGCTTCAACCAAGCCATAGCTGTGATTCACCACAGTTTAAGGCATGGCTGGGGGAAGCAGCTTCCAGACCAGATACAACTTGCTGCTCGCTTTCATCTGGCCTGTGGCACATACTCCCTCTCCCCACTTGACCTTTGCCGCAATAAATGGTGGATAGGGGAGGAAGTTTTGGGATGCCTTTGGAAGCATGGAGCTTACAGCCAGACTTACCCACACGGTCAAATCTGTCCTGGGTGCCTGGGCAGCCTTACGCCCAAGGACAGAAACTTTTGAAAGTGCAGACTTAGCTGACACGCTTTCAAAGCTTCCCAGGGGAAGAGCCGTCAGGGTTTGTGCTGGTCTCAGTATCCTCAAAGCAAGAAACCACACAGTACTTCACCAAACTTGATTTTAGCCAACAGATACGTTTTATCAGCATGTTGAATAACATTTAACACTGTCATACTGAGGCTTGATTCTGCTCCATCAGGTCTGCTGAATTTTAATACAGAATACTTAGGCGGGATATCTTTATCCTCACAGTCTGCTGGGTGATTTTTTATTTTTTTATCTGCCATACATGTTTCTGTAAAAGAAAGCTGCTGTATGAAGCAGTTGAGATATGAACCAAAATAGGAGATTTCCTGAAAGCCACTATATTATTAATAATAATAATAATAATAATAATAATAATAATAATAATAATAATTTATTTGTACCCCACCCATCTGGCTGGGTCTCCCCAGCCACTCTGGGTGGTTTCCAACAAAAATTAAAAATACATTAAAATGTCACACATTAAAAACTTCCCTTCAGATGTCTTCTAAATGTCAGGTAGTTGTTTATCTCTTTGACATCTTGGGGGGAGGGCGTTCCACAGGGCGGGTGCCACTACCGAGAAGGCCCTCTGCCTGGTTCCCTGTAGCTTTGCTTCTCGCAGTGAGGGAACCGCCCGAAGGCCCTCGGCGCTGGACCTCAGCGTCCGGGCAGAACGATGGGGGTGGAGACGCTCCTTCAGGTATACTGGGCCAAGGCCATTTAGGGCTTTAAAGGTCAACACCAACACATTGAATTGTGCTTGGAAACGTACTGGGTGCCAATGTAGATCTCTCAGGACAGGTGTTATGTGGTCTTGGCGGCTGCTCCCAGTCACCAGTCTAGCTGCCTCATTCTGGATTAGTTGTAGTTTCCGGGTCACCTTCAAAGGTAGCCCCATGTAGAGCGCATTGCAGTAGTCCAAGCGGGAGATAACTAGAGCATGCACCACTCTGGCAAGACAGTCTGCGGGCAGGTAGGTCTCAGCCTGCGTACTAGATGGAACTGGTAGACAGCTGCCCTGGATACAGAATTGACCTGTGCCTCCATGGACAGCTGTGAGTCCAAAATGACTCCCAGGCTGCGCACCTGGTCCTTCAGGGGCACAGTTACCCCATTCAGGACCAGGGAGTCCTCCACACCAGCCTGCCCCCTGTCCCCCCAAAACAGTACTTCTGTCTTGAGAGGATTCAACCTCAATCCATTAGCCACCATCCATCCTCCAACCGCCTCCAGGCACTCACACAGGACCGTCACCGCCTTCACTGGTTCTGATTTGAAAGAGAGGTAGAGCTGGGTATCATCTGCATAATAAGTTTCTTTATGCTGATGTGTAGAGTAAAGTTTACTTTTGAATCCTTTTTCCAATGGGGAGTGATGTGGTTAAAACTCAGAATGCTTTATATGATGCTTTTGGTTATATCCTTGACTGTTTTGAAAGTCTTCCACATATTATCAGCAGAATGGGAAAATCAGAGCAAGTGGACATTAACCTCTTCTGCTTGGTGGCCATAGACTTTTACAGACATCAGATAGATGAAGAATTGGATCGCAGAGCCTTTCAGTCTGTATTTGAGGTGGTGGCATTGCCAGGTAACCCCTATCAACGCCTTCTAACTTGTTTGCAAAATGTCCACAAGATAGCAGCATGCTGAATCAGGGACAGTGGTGGTATGAAGAAGTGGAATATTGAAACCTGATGGGTTGATTGACATATGCGGACAATTGAACATTTACAAATGTTCAGGTCCCATCTTGGGTTTCGGTTTTGTAAATTTATATTTTTCCATCTTCCTTTGCATAAAGCTGAACTACACAAACGGCATTAAATTGGACATGGTACTTACCAGGGTCGTGCTAAAAGAATGTCTGGTCACATTTGCTGCAAAGTTTGGGATAAACTTTAGCATTACTGTGTAAGATAACGGACAAGTACTGAACGCCAAGCAACTTGTTAATGTCAACATAAGTCACCTTATTGTTGCTAATAGTGAACCTGATTAATAACATCCAGTCCCACAAGGCAAGCTACAGGCATTTTAAAACCAAAATGCTTTAGGGTTTGTTGTTTTTTTTTGTAGTTGTATGTATTCATTTGTGGCATAATACTGACCAGAGGCTTTTTTCCCTTAATATGTCTTGTAAAAAGAAAAAAAGAAAGAAAAAGTTTATACCCAGCATGTAATACTGTGTTTGGATGCTCTCTGACCTTATTGTCGTGTTCGGGTGGGCGGGGGGGAGAAGAGTAGACATACATAACCATACTTCCTTTTTTACCTCAGGATTTAAAATTTCAAATGATATATTGGTTAAAAAAAACTTCTATAAATATTTCTGTATCATGTATAGGATGTAAAGATGTAAAATGGTGCAGCACGGGAAAAGCACTTGCAGTTTGAAATTAATAATAGCCACTCTAGCTGAGTATCTTGACACCATCCCTCAGTTTCCTATTGGATGTTCTTACACACAAACACAGACATATATATATATATATATTTGAAAATCACTTTGATGTACAAGTCATCTTTAAAGCCCTATATTACGTCTCTTGTATGTCACTACTTGAAAAACTGGAATATATATATATTAGTTTAAATTGGTTTTAAACATCATTAATTTTCTGCAGATGCTTTTGGTTTACTTTGAACCAGTGAATGGGGGAAATAAATTAGCCACTCCTTCTTTAGAGCAAAATATTTTTAGGAAAGCAATTTTTTTTCCTGGTAAGCAGCAAATCAGACGTTTTTAGATAAGTGTTTTGATTGGAAAAAAAATGCAGTCCATGTACTCTGTATGCAGATTAAGAACGAGGTCTAACTATGATTTCTCTGGAGCTGGCTCAAATATTTGATAAATATGCAAGCATTATTCTATGGCTCAGCACTTTGCCGGTACAGATGTATAGCATAAATAGTAATTCATCTTAAAATCCCCTTAAATTGTATTTCTAGGGAAAGAACATTGACTTCACATATGGAAATACAGGGTGGGGAAAGTTCAATATTTTGATTTTCTATTATGCTGTATTTTTATTCATCTCAACATTTTCACCAACAAAACAATAGTTTTATCAGGAGGAATGTGGACTGTGCTTTTGTGTATATAATATATGTAAAATTATACATGTGACTGCATTTGATGTATACATGTGTATATTTGTATTTATTAAACTGATGGATTTAAACTGTTTCCTGTTCTTAAATATCTTAAAGCATTATTGCATCTGAACATAATTTGATTAAAAAGCAATTTATCCACATGTTGTTTTTTCTTGTTTTCATTTTGGCAAAAACAATTAACAATAGAAAGACTTCTCTCCCCAGCAGAGTTGATTCTAGTGAGTACTTCTGTTAGGCTACTGTTTTAGGAAAAAAGTCTACACATTTATAAATGCCAATACAGAGTTTAATGGCCCATATTCTGTAAAATATTACTGTGTGTGTGTCTGAAAATATATGTTGATAAGATGTGGGCACAATATATTTTGTAAGTAGCAATGATAGCAGTGCAATATGCATAACTTTGTTTTGCGTGGTGATGGTGAGACTGTTCATTCAAGAACAGAAGAATGCACTCAAGATGCTTCTATAAGCTATGAAGTATTTAATTCACCTGTTCTAGATGGATACATAAACAATGTCTGTTTAAAGACCATGTGATGATAACTTTGCCTCCTCCCTACTTATGAAATTCTCCAGATGAGATTGAGATTTGCTGCGGAAGCTTTCTTGCAAATTAATTCTAACCAGAGTCTCAGAAAGAGACAGTAGCAAGCATGCTGGAGTCCCCCTCCTTGTTGACATATATTCTGTCTTGAAATGCAGCTGTGCTTGCAGGAACCCTGGGGGATAATAAGAAAGCATAAAATTCAGAGACCAGTGGAAACAGCATTAGCAAGCCTCTTGCCTATACTTTTGCACCTCTTGCTTCCAGAACAAGAAAATGAGAGATACACACAGGGCTTTTTCTCAGCCGGAATTCAACAGAATTCACCAGTGCGCCTCAAGTGGGTGCCATTGCTGTTATAAGAAGACAAGGGATGAGTTTCAGCACCTCTGTTTTTTTAAATAGAAAAATAGCACAGGATGCACATGAGATATTTCCTGATGACCCATAGAATTGAGATTCCATGAAACTTGATGTAAAATCCCCTTCTCATTCTTTATCTTGTTTTTGAAAATTGTAAATTACTCAGTACTTGTTAATGTTAAAAGATCATTTTTAAACATTGCCACCCTTCCCCCTGGCATTCCAACCTAGCAACCCTCTCAAGTTAGTTCACCATACCTTGATAACCTCTACTACTGCAGAAACTCTGGATCCATGGGAGTGATGACATCATTTGCCAGATTTCCAGGGTAATCATTGGGCTCTTTTTGGCATCTCTTGATATTACATAGCTGTCAACTTTCCCCTTTTCTTGCAAGGAATCCTATTTGGAATAAGGAAATTTCCATTAAAAAAAGGGGAAAGTTGACAGCTATGCTTCATAAGCTATGGAACCTGTCCAAATGCCTTAGCCCTCCACAAGGCTTCGGGAGCGCTACTGCCCATCTCACCACAAAAAACAATTCAACAAGATGGCCTGGACCTAAGTCAGTTTGATTCCTTTGCTGACACTTGGGAGGTACATGATTTTGTGCCTGAGCATATGTTAGTACATAACATGGGGTGAAGGATTAAGAACTGTATTGGCTCAGTCACTACAGCCTCGTCTTCCCTCACAAAGGGGTGGGGAGTCAAGGGCAACACAAGAATTATTGGGAGGTCCCATCCCTAACACCGACTCATTACTCTCTTTCCATGCAGAGCCCAGACATGTGAGCCAGGCAGGGTCTGATGCTTATTGGGGCCAGAAGATCCAGGGGGCTTCAGCCTCATTGCCACGGGGAAGAGATAAATTGCAGTATAAATAAATTGCAGAGCCCATATTGTATATCTACAGTAGACACCTGTATCCAAAGATTATGAGATACGTTGGAGCCAATCTGCAGCAGAACAAGCAACATTTTGATCAGTGAGTTGCTGCCCCACCCTTCCCCAGAATGGGGTGTTGGGTCTGTAGTTAAACCAGAACAGAGGGAGAGAGAGAGATTTGTGCTTTCCTATGTGATTTACTGAGTTTGACTGAGTTTACATATATGTCACTTTTCCACAACGAGCTTTGCCCAAAGCAGCTTACAGCAAACACTCAAAAACATCCAAATACAGAGCACTGAAAATACAAAATACAGGCCATGCCAGTAAATTCAAAAATGATGAAAATAAACAGTTTGGCAAACACCAGAATAAATTCAGCAAAACAAAACAAAACATCTAGGCATAAATATGTAGCAGAACAAGAGTTAATCAACAACCATGTTTCTGGCACTGCTAAGGAGCCTGGCTTACATACAGTTCTGAGGGGGGGGGTGGCATACAGCTGGTTCCCATAGGCCAGGGGTCAGCAACCTTTTGCAGCAAGGGGCCGGTCCACTGTCCCTCAGACCATGTCGTGGGCCGGACTATACTTCGGGCGGGGGGGGGGGGAGGATGAATGAATTCCTATGCCCCACAAATAACCCAGAGATGCACTTTAAATAAAGCACATATTCTACTCATGTAAAAACACCAGGCAGGTCCCACAAGTAACCCAGAGATGCATTTTAAATAAAAGGACACATTTTACTCATGTAAAAACGTGCTGATTCCCGGACCGTCCGCCGGCCAGACTGAGAAGGCGATTGGGCCGCATCTGGCCCCCGGGCCTTAGGTTGCCTACCCCTGGCATAGGCTCACTCCAGAGGAGGCTGATGGCAGCAAAAGGCAAATTTGGGGTGGCGGGGGGGGGGCAATGATGGTCAGTTTCTTCTCCAGTCTCCTGGAAACACCAACTGCTGGTGCAGGCCTTATTGACTATGTGACATACTCTGTGTAGAACTACCAGTCCCAGAGTGCCTTATGGCTGATGCACAGGCAAGCGGAAGGGACAGCTTGTGGGTGAGACAAAGCACCATAATTGCCCCCTAGGGCAGCGGGAGCCAGGGCTGCTGGTCGGATTTAGAGGCCCCAGATATTTGCAAGTAAATGTCTAGCAGGCACACATACATAGCATACGGCCCTGTCTGGCTGTAACACAAATCAGACTGGGCAGCTGGACAGAGCGAGGGAACAGAAACAAGCTGCAGGACACAAATAAATCCGTCACCTTTTCAAAACAGACAAGGCCTTTCAGGTAATTCACTAAATAGGAAAGTAGATTTTAAAAAGCATCCAGAACAAAAATGGGTTCAGTGTAAAGACTGACTGGTAAATTAAGCAAAAGGCTGCCAGATATATCATGTGATCCCACTCTGGTGATATTGTTATTAGCACTACTGTAGCTGGAAGATTTAAGCTGCTACACTATCTGAATTTTTTCCACCAAAGATCCAGGCCTCTGCCCTAAAAAACGTAACAGATAGTTATGACTTTGCAATGAAAAAGGCCAGAAAAATAAGGCTTTGTGAATTGGGCTGTTGATGTATGTTTTGCAGCTGCATTGCTCCATTGCAATTTCTTTTTAAAAAATCAAACAGGGTAAGATCTTTTTAAGGACCAACCAAAATAGTTTTAAAAATAGTCAGCAAGCTTTTTCGAACTCTGTTTCAGACTGGATGTTGTGTTAAACAAAATATGCAAAGAAAGGCTCACAATGTAATTTCAGAAATGTACAGTAGGAAACGTAATTTCAGAATTAAAATAGAAATGTGTGAGATTGCATAGGATGGAATTGTGGTGTGTGCTTGTACTGGGTTTCTCCACCCCCTAAAATGCTGCTGCCTTCTCTCTGTGCCTCTCTCATCCACAGGCAGTTCTGCAGCAGGTACACCTGGCAGGACTGGCAATGTACAGACTGTCCTATGCAGATGGACAAAGTGACTAACTAGAGGGCTGCCAGCTTCATGGCCTTGCCAATTTGTTTTGCAATAGGTGCAGAGAAACTCAGCATGGAGAGTCTAGGGTTGCCATATTTCAAAAAGTAAAAACCAGGACACCTAAAATTGTTGAGTTCTTTTTAAGGAAAACCTAGAAGTTGTTGAGCCCTTTTAAGACAAACCCCTAAGGTGTGGAGCAACACGATTCTTCGATTGACTTGCCCAAGATCCAGGACAAAGCGCCACCTTTGGGAAATCGCCCCTGGATGTCAGTTCTGCCTTTGAAATCCCGGTAATGTCCAGATGCATGGCAGCCCTAATGGAGACAGAGTCCTGGAGAACACCCCATCATCAGAATCTGGTGCCTGTTATGCTCAGGTGAGTGGGTGGCAGAGCCCCAGACATGCCAAATGTGGTAGCACAGGCAGGATATGGGTTGTGATGGCAGCAGTGTGTTCTTGCTCTCCAGTCTAGTAGGTCTTTTTAACTTACATCACTTATGGGGTAGGAACCTGCCCATCCCTTAAGCTCAAGAGTGCCTCCACCCCAGGAGATCCATCCAGTGACTCCTTTGATGGGTTTTCACAATCTGTTAAGCTTTGTTGTTTTGGTAGGCATTTTAAAATCTTATTTATTTGTTCATGTATCCCCATCTGCCACTTTATGTACTGTAAACTGTTTTTAAAATTGTTTTAAAATGTTGCTGGTTCATCATGTTGTACATGACCTTGTTAGGTGGAAGCAAGGGTTTGAGGGCATGGGCTGCAGCAGGAAAAGGAGGCAAGCAAACCAGCTAACTTAATCCCTCCCATGGTCCTCATTGCATCATCAAGAATAAGTCTTTGTTTCCTGGCTAACTCCACTAAATAGCCCTATGAGTTCTGCAACTTACTAGGGCCTCAGGCAGCTGATTGTAATTGATAAGGAGGGGTGAAAATCAAGGCGTCAGACCAAGTTTAAACCAATAAGAAATGTGCTTATTATTTTGTCAAAATAATGGTTATGACCAGCAAACAATTATTATAGTTGTATTTCTAGACAATCCCTCCCAGCCCACCCAGATTTTAAAACCATTTTTGTAATTACCCATAAGAGCAACTAGGGTATGAAAATACCATGGTAAAACAAAACAATCCTTTTCCCTGCTTAAGCCAGGACGTAGGAGTGAAGCAGTTTCTCTCCAGCCCTCCTAGCCCATTGACAATGGATCTTTTCAGCTCAACTTCTGTTTTCCGTGGTAGGTTTCTAGATCCTCTGCAATACTCTCCTTATGATTACAGATAGGTAGCCGTGTTGGTCTGCCATAGTCAAAACAAAAAATTCCTTCCAGTAGCACCTTAAAGACCAACTAAGTTAGTTCTAGGTATGAGCTTTCGTGTGCATGCACACTTCTTCAGATACACTGAAACAGAAGTCACCAGACCCTTCTATACAGTGAGGTGGGGAGGGGTATTACTCAGAAGGGTGGTGGGAATGGGTGATTGGCAGATAGCTGTGATGAGCCTGTTGACGACTCTTAACGACTGCAATAGGTCTTACAGGAAAAAGTGAGGGGTGAGAAGGTGAAAAATGGCTTTGTCATGTATAATGAGATAAGAATCCAATGTCTTTGTTCAGACAATTCATTCTCCTTATGATTTCAAGCTCCCTTTCCTCCTCATTCTCCAGCAACTCTGTCCTGTGTGTCTGTCTGCCAGCTTCATTTGTTTTCACACGGTGCTTGGCTACTGCCTTGGCCCACAAAGGCGCATTGCATTGGGAGCTTGGTGAAAATGTCAAGGGCCCAAGTCACAAAATGGCTGTACTGGGGGCCTGAGAGTGAGGTGGCGGTGCCTGATTAAAGGAATCAGACCAAGATTTAAAACCTACATTTAGTCATGGATTTCATTTGGCATTGTATCTTTCACTCTCTCGTACATGTACAGATCCAACATGGGTCATTAACAGATAGTGCAAATTATGTTTGAAAATAATGCAAAATAGAAAATGCTGGGTTATAACTGTGGATAAATAGCCTTGAGACCACCGTGCCAGGTTCTTCTCCAAATGTCCCCCCCCCCCAACTGAGATACAGCAGGTGGCTTTGAAAGAAAGGGGCATTTCAGATTGTGGAATACTATCTCCAGAAGGGCTCGCCTGTTTTTTCAGTATCAGGCAAATAACTTTTTCTTTTCCCTGATCATTCAAATATGTGGACTTCTACATTGCACAGTGGGCTCTGAGAAACCTTTCTTATTTGCTCTCTGTCCTAATTGACTATTGTGTGCCTTGTTTTAAAGTGATTTGTTTTGATTGTATAATTGCCTTATTTGTTCTTTCTTTTGACTTTACTATAACGGTGATTTTTAATGTGAATATTAGTATAGAGACAACTGAAACCATTAATCATTCCCTCCGGTGGCTTCCTTCTTGTAGTTTCTTGCTCTTTAGTAGCTTTTTGGAGTACCATCTCAGTTTCTTGTGCATCAATGAAGCTATTATCCCCATTACCAGGTGTTCCCCTGTTCTCAGTACTATTGTCTCTCTCCCTGTCAGGATTTATTTTACAGTTTTCATATCCTCTTTTCCCCGTTGTAATCAGGGAAGCTTGGATTGTAGCTTGGATTCATTGGCACAAGGCAGTATATAAACATAGCAAGTAAATAATTGGTCTCTCTAAATATTTATTCCAAACCTCTCCTACTTTTCACAATTCTGATTTATCTGTGATTTGTTTGTGTAGATATTTCACTGAGTAGGAACCATTTCAACCATCATATTCCTTACTCCTCTAAATAACTTATAAACAAGTGGACCAGCATTGTCATATAAACCATAGCTGAAAACAAGTGGTGGTTTCACGTGAATGCACATTGTACTGGTTCACAGTGCTGCCCCACAGCTCACTCCTGCCACACCACCAGGACTCAAGTCTGGGTTTTGATGTCTGAATCTGGTCTTGTGGTTTGCTTGGGGGAAACCACAAATGCGGGTTCAGGTGTCATTTGCTTCCTGGCAGCGCAGAACCAGCAAGAAAGGAGTGGAGTGAGAACTCATTCACACTACAGTTTGTTTTCAGCTCTATTTAATGTGCAAACTAGGCCTTTGAATGTAGCGTTCAGTAACCTTACTTTGTTATTGCCAGTTAGTAGAAAACCGGATTTTAGCCGTGCAAAAATCAGCATGTCCTCCAATCAGCAAAAAGTCATATGGTTTATCTGAAATAAATGAGGAAATATTCCAAAGCATTTCTTTTGCATGCACTTGCTCTTAGTTTCTTCCTGTCTTTCTCACGGCTTCCTTCTTTCCACATGTTTTGACTCTCTGCTCCTTTCAAGTGCTCCTTTCCCTCACTTGGGAGCTTCCACCATCTTGCCACCAGCTTCCACTTCCAGTTTGTTCTGCTCACCTGCTGGGTGGCCCACAGGATAAGAATGGAGCAGCTGCTGTAACCACAGTTCTTTCCACACACGTGTCAATTGTGCCAGCTGCTCTTAATACACACACACACACACACACACACACACACACACACACACACTGCTCTTCTCTCACATGTAGCTATACCACTGCAGAATCACCATCATGGACCATCAGAATAATAATAATAATAATAATAATAATAATAATTATTATTATTATTATTATTATTATTATTATTATTATTATTTATACTCCGCCCTCCCTGGCCAGAGCCGGGCTCAGGGTAGCAAACACCAGAAAAATTACAATAAAAGCATAATAGGAAAGAAAACCAATTTAAAATACATGTTAAAATGCAATTTAAAATGCAGCCTCATTTTAAAAGTAGCCCATAAATCAAAACTGTAAGGGGAGGGAAACAGAAGGGTCAGACTGAGTCCAAACCATAGGCCTGGTGGAACAGCTCTTTCTTGCAGGCCCTGTGGAAAGATGTCAAGTCCCGCAGGGCCCTAGTCTCTTATGACAGAGCATTCCACCAAGTCGTGGCCAGTACTGAAAAGTCCCTGGCCCTAGTTGAGACCAATCTAACCACCTTGAGACCTGGGACCTCCAAAGTGCTGTCATTTGTGGACCGTAAGGTCCTCCACGGGGCATACCAGGAGAGGCAGTCCTGTAGAATGAAGCTCATGGGCCACTGGTGGTCTGCAGCCCACACTTTGAGAAGTCCTGCCTATACGTAGATATTCTTCTGTAAGCCACTTTGCAATTCTGGTGGAATCCAAACCCATGCAGTTTGGGAGGAATGCATATTTACATTTGTGGGTCAGACACATGCTGGCATTCACATACCTTTGGCTAAATTGCAAGAAGATGCGGGTACAAACCCTTCCCAACCCATGCCTTATTTGGATAGATCTACACAACAGTGGCCTGAAAAAAACCTCCCAATCTTTCCTCCAAGCCAGCCACAGTTAAATTTGGATGTTCTCATTGGTGCTTCCTGAGGCAATGCTTGGAAAGTCTGAAATGCACACACAGAATGAAAAGGAGACCCTGCTTCTACTTAATCCTCCTCTTGGCTGCCATCTGTCACCTGGTCACATGACGCCTCCCAAATGGGTCTCCATGATATGCACACACACACACACACACACACACACACACACACACACACACACACCAGCCAGCATACAGTGCTCTTTGCCAGCCTTGAAAGGGTTCTTCTGCACAGGACCACTGACAGGAGGTCTGTGCCTTGAAAAAGGCATTTTGCGACCTCCCCTTCCTTCAGGATCCTGTGCTTTTCAGCTTGTTCAGATTGAGCATGTAATTAGTGTATAGGATACTTAAGTATGGACTAAAGCACGTGAGAACCTTTCCTGGGGATTAACAGCCTATGGAGTACATTATTTTCTGCTTGCCAATTAATCTCTAGGAAACGCCCAGCACTGAGGTCTGTATTGCTGTCTTAAAAATGAATACACACACTTTTTTTTCATCCCACTGCTATCTTTCAAAATGTGAACGGTAGTTTCCTTTCTAATACAGAGAATTAATGCGCTGTGCATTAGCCGTCAGCATTGCTTCACTGGATAAAGTGCCTGGACCTTAAAACCAGAGCTGAGTCCATCATGTTTGCCACAGCGCAGACTCTGGAATGGTGCTTTGGGAAATGAGATGCTGCGTTCCTATTATAACAGGGAACAAGATCTAGCCTCCTATATGAAGAAAACTACGACATAAAAACAGCAATTTATTTAGAGTTTTTAATCCTCATGCCGTTCTCCCCATTCCCAGTTGCTTTTGCACAGTAAATAATCTTTATGGGTTCACCATAAGGCAGATTTAAAATGCCTCCGCTGCAGTCCTGAGGCTGCGGCACACGGCTGAATAAAAGACTCCAAACAGCATTGAAATTGTTCGGATTGCAAATACATATGTGGTAATTTGAACCTACAAAATGCAAATTCATGCTGACAGGGCTGCTGGATGGGTTTGCTTAGCAGCAGACAAGCATCTTGGAGCCCAAATCGGCCTCTGGCTCTCTCTCCCTTGCACACACATATGTAAACACAAATCTGTGTGCATGTTCCTGAAATAGGAATCTGGCACCATTTTAGCTGCTTAACTGTTTTCAGTGCTGCTGTTATATACTTCAGATGCTAACTGTGCTTCCACAAAGGTGTGAGACTTTTTAGACACAATTGTTGTAAAGGGGTCTTTTTTGTGTACATGTCTTTCCCTCATCCTAGTGAATCTGTCAAGGCACAACTTAAAAGCTCATTCAGGCAGCCATGACCCGCTGCTTGCAGCAGATTGCCTAAAAGGTAAGGGGAAAAAATCTAAAAACAAGTAAAAACTTAAAAGTAGCTTCTCAAAGGCTGCATAGATCTTTTGTTGTTGTTGTTTTTGTTAAACCTAAAGTGTTTAAAAGCTTTAATATTGATGGCCTGTCAACTTTGTCCTGATTCTTTGGCTTTCAGTTAAAAGGTTTTTGTTGTTGTAGCTTATGCAGTTGCTCTGTTGCTATGGAAACGTGACATCAAAATGACGTTTCTCTGTTTAAAAGCTTTTAACTAAATTCCTGCCTGTCAGATGTAGGCCCCATTTTGTGCACTCAAGCTTCAAGCTGTTGCAAAGAGGTTTCATGTGTTCTGTTGTCATTCAAATCCTGTAGCTTCATATGCATGCCTTGCACTGCAAAATCCTAAACTAAAAACTGAAATCTATATTAAGTGTTCTCTTTTAAAACCCTTTTAGGTCAATCAGGAATGGCTGCTGCAGAAATTCCCAGTTATATTGTTTCTTCTCAGACTGAGAAGCACAGAAGGGCCAGGAACTGGACTGATGCAGAAATGAGGGGCTTAATGCTGGTTTGGGAAGAATTTTTTGATGAATTGAAACAAACTAAAAGGAATGCCAAAGTTTATGAGAAAATGGCTAACAAACTCTTTGAAATGACTGGAGAAATTCGACATGGAGAAGAAATAAAGATAAAAATTACAAACATGACATTCCAGTACAGGTAAGCTTCAGTTAATTCCTTTTATTTGAGTGATTTCTAGATATTAATCAGGCTCTTTGCCTTTCTGAAAATATCTTGTAAAGAGAAAACAACAGATGAAAGATTAAAGGTTGTTCATAGGGCTCTTAAAAATCACTCTTAACATTCCTAATTTTTCTCCTTACTGCTTTCAAATGGTAGCATAACTTTGGTGGTGGTTTTTGTTAATTACTGCTTTTATGAAACAAGGGGATGCAAAAGATAGTATGAATTATTGTTGTTTATGTTTTTATTTTAGCTTTCACTTGCACTTTAAACTGGCACAGCTTAGATCAATTTTGAGCTGGTCTTTTCAAATGTAAACACTAAATACAATTTAAATAAAATAATTATTGTTAAAAAATCTCTAAATTTTGCCATCACAGACTGAGGAAGTTACCCTCCGGAGGACTAAAATAACTGCATGCCTCACCACTGAGTGACACACGTTGCTATAATTGTAGCTAGCATTAGCAAAGGAACAATTACATTTGCAGACAGAAATCAGTGCACGCTGTAAACACTGTTCCAGTTGGGGGAGGAAACTGAGGTATCTGAAATGAGATAATGAAGTAGTTAGAGCCCATCAGGAGAGGAAGTTGGCTTAGGAAAATGAAATATTTGCAGCCTAGGGACAGAAAAATATTTGCATGGTGTTGAAAAGCATTTCCCTATTTCTATGTGACATTAACTACCAAATCTGCTTTTAGCTATGTTCTAATTTGTGACAACATGTAATCTCTAATATGGATCTGTTGGAGGTTACCTATAATTCATCAATCTGAAATACATGATTCCTTTATTTAATCTCTTTTCAGTGCAGAAAAATAGTGATTAAAAAAAAGTCACAGGCATCCATGTTAAGTCTGCTTGTTTTGGGCTTTTTGGGCCTGGGTGGGTTAGGTTAGAACATCATTTTTATATTTAAACTATATGCTATGCAATCTACAACTCCCTATTAGCATTTATAAATTTGTGTCTTTCTTCATTTTCACTTTTGGCTAGATCATCTTAAGATGGTGACCTCTTAAGTTATTATATGTGTTTTGCATGAAATGGTGAATATTCTCAAAATGATATGTTTTCACTTACATATCACCTTGCAGGATGGCACCAGTATCATTTAGAGGTACACTCTGAAACACATAGTTTGTGCCCTTAGTCTGACAAGAGAGTGAGAAATCCAGAAAACGTGGGCTGAAGTTTTTAGTCTGAAGGCCCACCTCTGGTTCATAAATTGAGATGGCCCCCAAAGCATAAAGGAAAAAGAGGTGAAAATGCTCCATGTCTTTCTCTCACACAACACATGAATGTGTATGCATAGAAATATATCAACAAACACCATCTCACATACACATATAATTATCCATATTTTAAAGACATATACTGAAATGTTTTGAAGGTACAATACGGGGAGCTTTGACGCTGCCCTCTAACCATGACATACTCACAGTGCCTTAACCACTGGGATGGGACCCAGAATATAACTGGAATTGAGAACATCATAGTGTGTTTAAATCACTCTATTTATTTTGCTCATAAACTTAAACTATGCTAAAAACAAAGGCATCTAAAATATTTGCAGATTGAACATTCAAGTTTAAATATTACGGCTCTGTGTATATGAATGATAATCTTGACACGTACAGCAATACCTTAATTAATTTCCAAGAAAGCTGAAATGTTCTGAAGAGCTCTGCTTCAGTCCAATAGCTAAGATTCTACAAACCCTGCTATAGTCCAGAAGTAGAGATTACTAGAGGAATTGCAGTTTCTTCCCCCACCGCCTTATTGCATTCAGCTGTGGCTGAGACTGTTCTAGTTCACAAGAGAAGGTGGAAATATCAATTATTATTCATCATGCTGTTTACAAAATGGAGTGATCTAGATGGGCCTCTTCCCGAGAGATACTTATGGCAAATACCACTTTTAGTGCTTCCTCTTTTCCATGTTCACAATCAGATATCGCCAAAAAGCACTATCAAGTATGCATGGAATTTTAAAAAGTGATAAACAGGACACTTGTAACACTTGTTAGCATTTGTAACGTTTAATTTTACAACCAGATGCATGCATATAATTGAAGAACCAAGCAGTGATGCAAGAAGAGTCAAGTGGTGAGTATCAGGCCATAAATCTTCCCTCTTACTGGTTAGGCAGCGTCACACGAGGAAAGGTCCTTGCTTGGGTGAGGAGTCATCCCACGCTCTCAATTAATACTTGAGCTAAGTGCTTAAGATTTACATAGTTCAACTTTTTTATAGATAAACCGGAGAAAACTAGGTATTAGAAATATGCTGTAGATCCTGCAATAAGCCCACGTGCAACATATAAATGCATAAGAATTTTGCTGCACTTTGGTTTTCTGTTGTGGTTCATTGTGGATAGAGAAAGTGAGAGTTCCACATCTCAGAGCTGCCACCTCCCGCCCTCAGACTCTCTTCTTGAACAGGTAGCATGAATTGCGGAGCGGCTGGGAAGGATTTGGTATATAATTCTAATAATTAATAATAATAATAATAATAATAATAAGGAGGATCCACTGTTATTTCAAGTTTTGTTTTAGGAGGACTGTGAGGGGGGGGGGGGAGAATCATCATCAGGTTTTCAATTGTGGCCACTCTGACCCCGTAATTGTAAAGGGCATTGTTTTGCTCTACTTATTAAATAAGTGCTCAGTTTATTCAACCAAAATAATTACAAATTACCTTCCACCACCCAGTAACCTTGCTTGCCTAGTTGAGAAGCACCTGCGGCAAAGACCAGCTCCTTGGCAAGGCAGTGAGGGTGTTCTGGGCAGCTGTGACGCTCTTCAGGATTGGACCTACTCAGCTGTAAAGCAGCCTTCCTCCACCCTGGCCCTCCAGATGTTTTTGGCCTACAACTCCCATGATCCCTAGCTAGCAGGACCCAGTGGTCAGGGATGCTGGGAATTGTAGTCTCAAAGCATCTGGAGGGCTGAGGTTGAGGAAGGCAACCTTGACAGCATGACCCCAGAGGGTGCCATGCCCCTTTTGAGTTTTGCCGACTTAGAAAATAAAATGAAACCTGTTGAGTTGTATGGAATGTTAATTATCAGCTGGTGGAGATGTTCTTGTGGATCCTGCCCATCACCCAACTATTCCTTGCTGGGCTCGTGTTTCTTTTCTCTCCAGGCTCTGGTTATTGTAATGTGGAGTTAAGGAGTATTTTGTTGGCTGGTTGGCTGCAGTACGAAACAGAAGTGGTTTCTGTTAGTGGAACCTGTGTGAGAGGCAGGAGAGACACCCCAGGTGTGCTAGAGAGAGAGGGGTGGCTGGATTGGTGCTTTTTTGTTTCTTGCTGCAGGGGTTGCTGGAGTTCCTAACACATATCCAGTGTGATTTATGGGTATTTTGTGTTATTTTGATTTATTTAGGGCATTTTTCTTTCATGTTGATATGTTTTCCACTGCTTTGGAGACCTTTGGGTCAAAAAATGGTATACTGTACAGGTAAATCCCCATTTGCATGCGATGGGCACATGTGTGACCACTGATGCGCACACCATTTTGGCACGGCAAGGGGCCGGGGCGGACTTATGCACGTCCGACTGACACATGTGGTGCCTAGTAACGCAACCCCTGCGTAAATGGGGGGTTATATATAAGCCCTAGTGTAGCACAGCAGCAAATACTGTATTTTTCCATCTATAAGACGCCCCCATGTATAAGACGCCCCCTAATTTTTTACATTATTTTTTAGGGGGAAAACCTAAAACATGGGAAAATGTGGTATATCCAGAGTTAGAGATGGAGTAGCAAGCACATTAAGGAAGCTTGAGGAATTTTCTCAGTACACATTCCATTGCAGCCCACCTGATCCACACCTTCTGGATTAATGTGTATATAGGAACATATTTATCTTCCGGAATCTGCCCTTGAACAGATTTGACAAGGTGGTCTGGAGGTTACTTTTAATTAATTTTTACAAATGTATATATTTACAAGTAAGTTGTTAGAGGCTGCAAATGGAGGCAGCCCTGTTTTTTCCTTACTTTATCCCTGGGAGGGACAGCAACATCCTTGCATCTCTTTGTTCCAGAGGAATTTGCGGTCCTATTTTGAATGTGTGTAGTGCAAACAGAGGCGGCAGCTCTCTAGCTGCTTGGAGTGATGACTTGGATTGTTAAAAAAAAGATAATATTAAATACCCCATCAGTGCTTTTTTCAGTAAGAATTTTGTTTGGAACTTTGGGGGAAGAAATTACATGTTAATTGAGAAAATGGATAGAATGATCACATGTGAAACTGACATATACGTTGTTGTTTATGGAGAAGCAGTCTATAGTATATGGGTATTTAAATTACCTTGTACTATATATTATTTTACAATGTTACTAGAAACCCTTGTTATTAGAACCCGTTTTGTAGAAGTAAAAGGTATCTAAAACAATTTTGTTCTGTTTTGTTTTTTTAAACCCCTTTCATCTATTATTCTAAAAGATAAAATAAGATTACAAATCCCTCCAGATTTCCAACTTTCCAACTTTTTCCACTGGGAAAAAGAAATAAAACCATCAGAGGGAAAAAGAAGACCAGGAACCATTTGACCCCAATCTTCACATTTCTACTCTCTGTTCTATTTACAAAGATACTGAGAAGGAAGGAAAGAAGAAAGGACATATTTATTTCCCTTTCGCCACCTTCCGAGAATCCTTTATCCTGCCATGGAGCAATAAAATGCTCAGGTTCAAGACTGACAACCAGCCCCAAATCTGAGCCCTCTAGCGATAGGTTGTACAGCACAGGAGGTGGGAAAGGAAAAGAGGTGCCATCCCTCTCAAGAGGTCCTTTTTTAAGGGATGGAAATCACTGGAATGGAGTATTGTCACCTCTTTTTTTGCTTGCCCATGGCAGCCATTTTGTACTGGCACCTCATTTTTCACCCCTTCAAAAGCTGTGTATAAAGCATCCTTATATATCTAATTTCCAAACTTCATAAAATGTGATTTATATTTTTTTAAACATCAAAAACATCACTGGGTGCAGGAGTTCACTATCTAGATCCTTGCTATGCTTTTCAGTGTGGATTCTTTGATGTCGTAATTGGAGAGAGAGAACTCACTCAAATTGCTTCAGAAAGTTGCATTTGAATATTTTACCAGTTTTCTGTTCTATTTGAATAATTCATTCATAGCAGAGACACAACTTAAGTACTGCACTTTTGCTCCTCTCTCCCCTTTAGCCACCGATTGGCACATGAGCAATGTTATTTATAATTTATTTTGAAAGCTTTTTTACAAGCCTCAAGAGATTAATCTTGTTTTCATTCAGCAGGTCAAGTAGAGTATTAGCAAACAAAATACCATAATAAAAAAAAGAGACTTCAAAAGACAGGGATGCTATATTTTGAATGGAAAGAAACTAGAATGTGTATATACTTTATTTTATTTATTGCACTTGGTACTTTGAAAAGCATCAACGATATATGAAATGGCAGGTGTAAAACCTAGGATCCACATAGGATTCTTAGAGTTCACACATGCATATAACATTGCTTCGTTACTCAGGACTTGAATACTCACAACTGAGTGTGGGAACTCAAGTTACTTGTAGTTATTGAAAGGTTATTTAATCATACATTTCTTATACTGCTCAGTATAAAAAGAAATTTCTGAGCCGTTTACATAAAGTATAATCAGAAAAATAATGAAATTCATATAAGAATACAATAACAGCATTCAAATAAGACTTCTTAAAAGCTAAATAAAATACAATAACAGCATTCAAATAAGACTTCTTAAAAGCTAAATAAAATACAATAACAGCATTCAAATAAGACTTCTTAAAAGCTAAATAAAAAGAGCAGAGCCGTATAAAATAGGTAAAATGGAGCAGTACATAAACAAAAAAAATAAAATCTGGGAATCAGTGTCTAGGAAAACTTGTGCAAATATATATGACTTTAAGAGGTGCTTGAAGCTGGTCGCTGTGTCTACCTCTCAGCCCACCTGAGGGAGGTCATTCCTAAGGACCAGTGCTGTCACCAAAGAAGTCTGCTCATCTGCTCTCACCAAGGGACAATCCACTGGTCCTTAGACGACTGGTTGGATTTCATCAGAAGGTCTTGGTCTGTACTGGGGGGAAGGAGTCTGCTAGGCAAAATGGTCCCCATTGCTTAGAGTACTGTTTGACTTTTTAGTTTTTTTGATGGCTTCGTCACATATCCTAGAATCAGAGAATTGTAGAGTTGGAAGGGACCATGGGTCATATAGTCCAATCCTATGCAATGTAGGAATTGCAACTAAAAAAACCATGCAACCTCTGCTTAAACATCTCCAAGGAACGAGAGTCCGCCACCTCTCAAAGGTGTGTGTTCCACTGTCAAACAGTGGAACACTGTCAAACTACCTGAAAGTTATTCCTGATGTTTGGTTGGAATCTCGTTTCTTGTAACTTGAATCCATTGGTATGGGTCCTACGCTTCAGAGCAGGAAAAAACAAGCTTGCTGCATCCTCCATGTGACAGCCCTTTAGATATTTGAAGCTGACTAACATACAGTGGTGCCTCGCAAGACGAAATTAATCCGTTCCGTGAGGCTCTTCGTATAGCGGTTTTTTCGTCTTGCGAAGCAAGCCCATTGACAGCTTAGCGGATTAGCGCTATTAGCGGTTTAGCAGCTTTTAGCGGATCAGCTGATAAGCGGCTTAGGAAAAGGGGGGGAAAGGGGGGGAAAGGGGGGGAAACCCGCAGGAACTTGCAAGACATTTTCGTCTTGCGAAGCAAGCCCATAGGGAAATTCGTTTTGCGAAGCGCCTCCAAAACGGAAAACCCTTTCGTCTAGCGGGTTTTCCGTCTTGCGAGGCGTTCGTCTTGCGGGGCACCACTGTATCTCCTTTCAGTCTCCTCTTATCAACCGTTCTTCATAAGGCTTGGTTTCCAGACCCTTGATTTTCTTGGTTGGCCTCCTCACCATATGTTCCAGCTTGTCAATACCCTTCTTGAATTGTGGCACACATAACTAGGCACACAACTCTAGGTGTGATCTGACTCAGGGAGAATAGAGGAGTACTACTACTTGATAGTACCAGAAGTGGCTTAGTCACGCTGGCCACATGACCCGGAAGCTGTATGCCGGCTCCCTCGGCCAATAAAGCGAGATGAGCGCCACAACCCCTGAGTCGGCCATGACTGGACCTAATGGTCAGGGGTCCCTTTACCCTTTACCTTTAAATTTAAACCCCACTGGTCTACAACCCTTAGCCCATGAGAGCGCTTGGACTAAAATTGTCAACCAAAAGCTTTACTTTTCTGGTTTATCACCACAACAGTTATTAACACTGGGCTTCTGTAAAGCAAATAATTTACTGAATTTTCCTTCTATAAGATGCACCAGACCATAAGACGCACCTCATTTTTGGAGGAGGAAAACAAGAAAAAAAATATTCTGAATCTCAGAAGCCAGAACAGCAAGAGGGATCGCTGCACAGCGATCCCTCTTACTGTTCTGGCTTCTGGGATAGCTGCACAGCCTGCATTCGCTCCATAAGACTTTTTAGGAGGGAAAAAGTGAGTCTTATAGAGCAAAAAATACAGTAATTAGACAGTGCCTATATTATATTGAGCGACAGAATAATTTAGCCACAATAAGGAAATTTTGTCCATGGTATGATTATTTTCCACCTAGTCGTTTTGACACTTTGGAACCCGATTTGCAAAATCTAACCATTCCAAAATACAGGTGCGCTTTCACTTTTGCAAGATTGAATATACTGCCTTCAGGTGTACTTGAGGGTCGATTTCAAAAAATTCTGCTGGAAAAACAGTTATATCCCTGTGGAGATGGCAGTATTGAGTCAGTGGCTCATGTGCTTCTGGCTTGCACCCTTTATAAAGATTTGAAGAGTGAGGTTCTTACCCCTCTGCTATTGTCCATGCCTGGGCGCTCAACCTTTGCTACTGTGTCCTTTTTTCTAGCAGATCAAGATGATCAGGTGACAGCAAAAACTGCAAAAAAATTAGCAGGGGCAATTAGAATAAGATCTATTACTTGATTATTGATGGAAACCTCCAAAATGTATTTTGTATAGTTCAGTTTTAACCTCTATCTTCAGTACATTTTATTTTATTGCATTTTATGATGCACAAAGAGATCATCTATTCACTCAGGTTTTGCTTAAGTAGAGGTGGCCTTTCCTTATGGATGTGCTAATCTTGTTATTGTGTTATACAGAAGTTGATCTGTTTGGTCTCTTATTGTTTATGATGTTTATAGTGTGACCTGCTCTGAGATTTATTTTTAAAATAAGGGTGTGCTCTAAATTCCTCAATTAAATAAAGAGGAATGCCCACCCTGTATGAATACACTTCAGCCCACTGATCAAGACATGGGGACTTGTGATAGTCCACCATGCCGCCTTAGAAAATTTCTGCTAAATTGTTTATTTATTGTTTTTAGAATCCACCTTTCAACCAGAAGGTTCACAGGACAATATGCAGTATTATATTAAAAGACTATGGAACATAATATAAAACCAGTACGTCTCATAAAAAACAACCAGCATAACAGTAAAAAGAGAATTCATTAGTTCAGCTGGCCCCAAACATCTGAAGGTGCTTCATAATACCGAAAAGCTTCTAATGTGGAGGACAATTGTATTTCATTTAACAACCAGAAAGCGGGGAGGTCCTGCTCCATGTTGTCATGCTATTAACCATAGTTGTTGATAGAATTACAGCAGTGTATCTCCCATGGACATTAAGGCCCAGGTTGGAAAATGATGGGAGTGACCCTTCTTCAAACACTTGTGTGCTTGAATAGCATTTTCTGTCAGTGTTATTTTCTGGCCTCTTCAGCAGAACTGAGAATTTCTAGAAATCGTAGCCTCTTGCAAAAGTTTGGAGTCAGAAATGGAAACAAGTATTTGGGTTGCTTGAATGGGAGTTCAGGTGGAAGTCAATCAGTTGAGATATGCACATTCTCCAAGGCCAGTTGGATGATGCGCCAAATGCATTTGAGATATGCACATTCCTTAGGACTTTTTGGAGATTATGTATATTGACCAGGAAATGTGCACAATTAATGAACAGATTATCATGTGCACATATTAACAGCTCAACTTACATCCCTCCCATCACACACACATATTTTTATAGTAGAATTTTTGAAACCTGCATGAAATTACTATCTGAGTTTTCATGATTATTTCTTTCATTGCAGGAAATTAAAATGTATGACTGATAGTGAAACGCTTGCACCCGATTGGCCTTACTTTAAAACCATTGATAGAATACTCTCTAAAGTGTCAGAGCACAATGATGTGAAAATGCATGACAGTCAGCTGCCAGGTCCTTCAACATCCCAGACTGAGGCATCACAGTCTCCATCCGCCAAGTCTACTCCACTCTATTTGCCTTATAACCAGTTCACATATGAAGGGAGAGAAGAATTTTTTGAAGATGAGCATTCTGAGAGCTCTTCCAGCTTACTTTCTTATAAGTTAAGGTAACAGTTATATATTACTTTGATATCTTACATATTGGGCCCTATGTGGGATATAGGATAAAGCTGCAAAAATCTATTTCTTTAAGGACCACTTAATTTGGGGGCTTCAGGGGCTCTCTGTTTTCTTCAGCTGTGAAGGGTCTAGTAGTAGTTCTAGTTTAAGTCAGATGTATGCAAAGGGTTGCTGTCTTTTAATGTGAAAAATTATAGGCTCTGTTTTGTGGGATTCCAGACCATCTCCATCAGCAACTCTTGCTGTATCAGGGGAGAAGTGATACAGTGAGGTCTCCCCCATTAATTGGACCCAACCTCCATCTGATCCTCCCCTCCTAGAACCACCACAGGCTTATTTTTCTCTTCCCTCACTGTCTGTTCCTTTTTGTATTGCATTGAGTCACTTGTAAGCCGTTGTTTTAAACTGTGAGTTGCCTTGAGTGCATTGACAGAAAGACAACACATACTGTAAATGTATTAAGTACCGGTAATTAAAAAGGTAGTCCAGCTAGCAAGACTCAAGGGGTATTTTGACCATGAATGTCAAGACTAGTGACCCTGACAAAACTCGTAAAGTGACTTATTTTGAGTTCTAGCTATCACTAGATAGAATTCACTAGACAGAAATCGTAATTCTCAAACTTATAACAAACCATGACTTTGATCCTTTTTTAAAAAAAAAAAACCCAACATAATTCAAACCAAGATTAATTATGAGTTGATATTAACTTGCACCTTAGTCATGGTTGGCCTGACTAAGGAACCAAATTCCTTCACCTTTGTGCATGCTCAGATAATTATTGTTGTCACCCTTTAGTTTCCAAAGGACATGAATAATATCTGTTCGCAATACGCATGTGTCTAATGATTTTACTTTAACCCTTCAATTGCTCATTGACAAAAAAACCTTTTGATGTGCAAGTCAATGGAGCATCAAGCTTCTGTATGCATTTGAGCACTAACTATATTTGGGCTGGGAGGCGGCAATTATCTTTCGTTTTTTGAAGGGGGCACTTGCTACCTAATTCCATTCTACAATTTCTGAGAGCATTTCTGTCTATTTAAACTGGAAATGAAAGGAATGACAGAGGTCAGAGGAATTTTCTCAGTCATCATGTGATGAAGGTTTCAAATGAACAGCTTGTCAATAAAAACATGATTGACATGCTGATTTACATCTACCCTAAGAATCATAGAACCATAGAATTATAGAGTTGGAAGAGACCCCAAGGGTCATCTAGTCCAGCCCCTGCAATGCAGGAATCTCACCACCTCCCAAGGCAGTCGGTTCCACTGTTGAACAGCTCTTACCGTCAGAAAGTTCTTCCTAATGTTTACTCAGAATCTCATTTCTTGCAACTTGTAGCCATTGATTCAGATCCTGCCCCCAGAGCAGAAGAAAACAAGCTTTCTCCATCTTCCATGTGGCAGCCCTTGAGATATTTGAAGATGGCTACCATCTCTCCTCTCAGTCTCCTCTTTCCCAGGCTAAACATACGCAGCTCCCTCAACTGTTCCTCATAAGGCTTGGTTTCCAGACCCTGGATCATCTTGGTTACCCTCCTCTGCACATATTCTAGCACAGGGGTCAGCAAACTTTTTCAGCAGGGGGCCGGTCCACTGTCCCTCAGACCTTGTGGGGGGCCGGACTATATATTTTTTTTGGGGGGGGGGGAGAACGAATTCCTATGCCCCACAAATAACCCAGAGATGCATTTTAAATAAAAGGACACATTCTACTCATGTAAAAACACACTGATTACCGGACCGTATATGGGCCAGATTTAGAAGGTGATTGGGCCGGATCCGCCCCCCCCGGGCCTTAGTTTGCCTACCCATGTTCTAGCAGGTCAACATATCCTTCTTAAATTGTGGTGCCCAGAACTGGACACAGTATTCCAAGTGGTGTCTGACCAAGGCAGAATAGAGTGGTACCATTGATTCCCTTGACCTGGACACTATACTTCTGTTGATGCAGCCTAGAGAATCATTAGCTTTTTTGCTGTTGCATTGCATTGTTGACTCATGTTAAGCATGTGGTCTACTAAGACACCTAGATCCTTTGAGACCCCTAGTACTCTTCTATTATAAATTATTTTAAATATGCAAAGTTTTTCATTAAAAGATACTGCTATGTTCCACCACAATCTCTATGCAGTGACAGACTCCAGGTGTTCCAAGTGCTTTTTCCAGGGTTCAGTTTCCTGAGAATGAAGGTCAGTGGTGGTGTGTTTAGGATATGTGGTTTCATTTACACATATATACAACCTGAGCATAAGATGGGTTAGCAGTATTAACACCCCAACAGATCTTGTTCCTCCGCTAGTCACAACTTATGATCCAGCACAGATCATGCACATCTCTGTCTCTCCAGCTTCCAACTCTCACACACAACTCTGGCTGTTGTTCACCTATGTAGCAGCCAGTTTGGGTGGGGCGGAGGAGAAAAGCCCACCTCGCCAAAGGAACTGGTTTGTCAAGCTTCCCCTTACATCCCCTTAGGATTGCAGGCCTGGAAGGCAAACCAGGGTTTCATCCAGACTGACCCCACCCCAAACTCTAAACAATACAATTAGACTGTTTTTGTTTTTTTGCATTTCTTTTCTCTCATCATTCCTTGCGTTGTTTTCTCCACACTGGGTACATATACAACTAACAACAGAAGATAACAGCTACAGTGAAGTGGGCTGTAGTCTATTAAAACATATGGCATAATATACTTGCTAGTCTTTAAGGTGCCGAAGACTCTATGTTGTTTATACTGCCTAACATAGCCAGCCCTCTGGCTATGTTATATAAAGCATTATTTTCAGATAGGAGGGGGTGGCTTGGGAGCTTGGGTTGGTGGGATGTGCTGTCAAACAGTATTCCCTGTGAAAACAATGCCAAGTGCTGGGTGAGTATATCAAATAATGCTTCCAGCTGGGTTATAGGGGAGCATGGAATACCCAACAAGTTTGAGAGAAATTTGAGAAACTACAGGAGTGTTCCCTTGCTTTGCCAGGCTCCCCACAGCATGGAAGACTTTTCTTGAGTTCAAGTGAATGCATGTGCAGGGCAGCCCTGCTTTTGCCCAGTCCAGGTGAACATTAGATATTACCCAACTATGTGATATAGCAGATCACAAAAGCAGATTTAATGCCGAAATGTTTGCTTTTCAGAGCTGAAGAGAGGCCCATAAAGAAAAGGAAAATGCAGAGTTGTAGCTTTCAAAAGAAGAAACTAAAGTTAATGGAAGCAATGCTAGAGGAACAAAAGAAACTGAGTAGGGCAATGGAAGAAACTTGCAGGGAAGTAAGAAGGATTCTGGATCAGCAGAACATCATCCAAGTTCAGAGCCTGCAGCTGCAAGAGAGAATGATGAATTTATTGGAGAAAATGATATCGAAAGCCAATGTTTAGTTTCTTTTGCAGTGCTCCTGAAAATACAATATTTATCTATTTTACAGAAATTACATATCCTAGGATTTCCTCTTCCTTCCAGGTAAATAAAAAAATGTAATGTAATTATGAAGAGTTTAATCAGTGTAGGAGGTGAGCCATCTAGACAACTGGGTGTTTCTTAATGAAATAAAATGTGGTCTTGCTTTGTGAATTTTTTTTCTAGATTCTAGACAGTTTATTCGAATTGGGATGCTCAGTTTAGGGCAGCCAACTATTTTCTGTTCAAGGACCCTGGAAATGACAGCACACCGTTATGTTGCTTCACTCCCAGGGGCAGATACAGTCCCCTTCTCAAAGCACACGGCAGCTTTGAAAAAACGAGGGATCAAAGGTCCTTAGACCACTTTGTCTACAGTGCAAGGAAAGACTCAAAAATCATTTGATTTTCTTTGCATCACTCTCTGCGGTGGCAGAGAGGAGAAATCACCTGGTGTGGAAACAGTTGTACTTACATTGTTGGGAGACTAATCAAAATGCAATTTCATGATACATATTTCGAGAAGAAGAGTATTTAAATGTAGCTTTTCATGTCTATTTTTTAAAAAACCCGAGAATAATGCAGAAACAGGATAGGATGGATTTATGAGTGAACAGTTGCTCTGCCCCCAACAAAGGAGAGAGGAAGAGGGGTTGGCGCAAAAAATTGCCCCTGAAATCTGCCTCCCATTATCTGTGTACGGTCATGAGCTTCGACAACAGCTGGAGCTGAGCAGTAGGAGAAGTGGCAAGGACGTTGGAGACAGTATGACGCTGGAGTGTATGACGGCGCGACACTGCTATCGCAACAGAATCAAACACGGGAGAAGCTTCCTATCCTTCTCACACTGTAGCACATCGTTGTGTGAATTTTTTCACCCTTCCTCGCCAGCTTTCCCTCTTTCCAGACACACCAAGTACTTGAGTCACTATTGCAGTAAAGTACCGTATTTTTTGCTCTATAAGACTCACCTTTTCCCTCCTAAAAAGTAAGGGGAAATGTGTGTGCGTCTTATGGGGTGAATGCTGTCCTAAACCAGAAGTAGGTCCAAACTTTGTACACTAAATAAGCCAAGAAATGTATATTTAATTATATTGCTTTATTCATTCCTGATACAGCAAAATTTATTTGACTTTATTATCCCCGTTGATGGCACTTAGTATTTACTGTATTTTTTGCTCCATAAGACTCACTTTTTCCCTCCTAAAAAGTAAGGGAAATGTGTGTGCGTCTTACGAAGTGAATGCAGGCTGTGCAGCGATCCCTCTTGCTGTTCTGGCTTCTGGGATTCAGAATTTTTTTTTCTTGTTTTCCTCCTCCAAAAACTAGGTGCGTCTTACGGTCTGGTGCATCTTATAGAGTGAAAAATACGGTAATGCCCCACCCCCCTGCTGCCAATAGAGCTCTTTGCCAAAGGGACCCCTAGGAACGCCTCTGGTCACCAAACAGTACCAGTTGTGTGGTCAGCTGCAAGGAGGTTTGGGGTTTAAACCAAAAAAGGATAGACAGTATGCCAGTGAATCCCTGTTGCTTGCAGGCTTTCTAGAGGCATCTAGTTGGCTCTTGTGAGAACAGGAAGCTTGACTAGATGGGCCTTTGACCTGATCCTGCACACTTTTCCCACGTTCAGGGTGTATAAAAACTCCAGACCTTTAGGCTACATTGGCTGTCAAGAGATGCAGAAGAGCCAACCATGCACAATATGGTGGGAAATAATTAAACACTGGCTGTATGCAGTTTTAAATTTAATAAAATGCTGGTGGCTTGGTCTGTTTAGGTTCTCCTCCGACTGCTGTCCTGATAGACTGGGAGAGCTTGAAAGATTTGTAGCTCTATTTCTCCCCCTTGCATTTATCTGCTATTTCAGGTACAAGAGCCTCCATTTTGTTCCCTGCTAGATAGAAAAGGTCAGGGGGTAACATTCGGCTGACCTGGAGAGGCTGAGAGAAGCAGAGGGGTTGGTGGTCAAGGCCTTCAGGGATGTGGGAGCTGTGTCCCATTGCAAGGAGGAAATTTCTCCTGCTTTCATGGGGGGGTGAGCTTGGGGAAGGAGGGCAGCACTGAGGAAGAGGGAGCTACGCAGTTATCCTCATGCGCCAGTGAAAACACTCCAGGTGGTGGAGAGATCCTGGCAGTGGTTGTTTTCACATAGTATATGTTCACGGGGTCTGAACTCGCAGTGACTGACCAGGAATGTGACTTTAGGGGCACAGTGGATGGTTCAGTGAAGATGCTAGGGATCATTAGGAGTGGGATTAAAAACAAAACTGCCAACAATATGATGCTGTTATGCAAATCTATGGTGTAGAGTTTTGGTTGTCTCACATTAAAAAAAGGATATTGTAGAGTTGGAACGGGTTCAAAAAGGGCAACCAAAATGAACAGAGGGGTGGCACATGACATTTTTTACTCAAAAGGCCAGTAAGAGGAGATATGATAGAGGTATATAAGTTATGCCTAGCGTGTAGGAAGTGGAGAGAGATTTTTTCTTGTTTTGTCTCCCATAATTGACTAGATTCAGGACCCTTCAGGAAGGGTAAAGAAACCATTTTTCTTTCCCGTCACCCTTGAACCATTCCTCTACTGTGCTATGGCTGCCGACCCTGAACATGAGTGTTTTAATTGCTGTATGGAAAAAAGTGGGGCCTCTTTTTTTTAACCTCATGACAGGTATCCTCTGCTTCAAAATACTTACAGTAATATTAAATGTTAATCTTCCAATCTCTTCCAATCTCTTCATTCTGTGCCTCATCTGCTGGCAACCACAGCCTTAACTGCTGGTCTCATACAGTCTGCCCAACTGAAATCCAAATTTTAGCTTACCTGTGGTTGGGCAGCAGTACCCCCCCCCCAAAAAAAAACCACCAGTAGCAGTGAAGAGTAGTTTTTGTACACGATGAAAACCATGAAAGTCCCTCTCTAGACAATGGGTGCATGCGTTACTCTAATATTCCTTATCTCCATAGTTTTGGCTGCTATTGCTATTCCTGCTATCAGTATTTATGATATATTCCTTGTTCATGACCTGCGCAAGCACTTGCATGCAGCTAAGCCTTAGAGTGTGGGCAGTGCTAGGCTGCTGCACTAGTTAAATGTTAGATCACATGCTCAAAAGTGTAGACCTCATGCTTCCCATAAGAGGGAGGGGGAGTCCTTTTAAAACAGGGGGTAGTGTTAAAGCAAGGTAGGTACTCTGCAAATGTTTTGCTCTATTGATACCTATCCTGTTTCTCTGCTTCCAAATAGGGCAGTAAAATGGAGAGGGCCATGTCAGTTCAGCTCTAGTGTTAACCACAGCATAGTTCAGACATGTCCAAAGTCCATTTGGGGGTCTAATCTGGCCCGCCGGTCAATTTAATCCAGCCCCCATGGCAGTATATGTCCTAGGGTAAAATTGTAGAAAAAGCTCGGCAACTTCAATCCTAAAAAACTAAAAAAAGTTCAACAACTTTGGTTGGCCCTCACGCATGTTCACGTCATCAAATATGGCCTCTTTGAAAAAAGTTTGGGGGCCCCTGGCATAGTTACTGGTGACCATAATGGTGCAGTGCCTGATCCTGACCACTCCCACACTCTGATTACAAAACAAACAAGTAATCCCCAAATTTCAGGTTTTACACAATTGGCTGCAAGGTGTATGTTTCAATTAGGTTGTTAGTTTTTAGTTGAATCCTCACCTATGTGAATATATATGTGTATATCCTGTATATACACACATATAAAAGTTTATACTTTCTATTTCTATTGTCTTTTCTTTTAGAATAATGCACATTTTTTTGTGGGGTAATGCTTTGGGACCTTTTAAACTGACAGCTTAGGGTTTCATCATCCTTTCTTCCAGCCCTGAAACAAGTCCATTATTGTGAAGTACGGTAGACAGAAAGACTTGGCAGAATCAGGTGGAACAGGGTGGCTTTTAATGACAACAGTTAGCATTATAAACAATGACGGTGGCAATCCATAATTTTAGCAAAATGTGAAATGCTTCATCTGGGTAAGGAACTACGGCTGCTCTTTTGGAGCCGGTTTATCTTCTCATTTATCCAGTCCACGTATTTGGTCACTCTTGTATAAACACCAGGCTTCCTCGCTTTGCCACATCCATCACCCCAGCTGATAATGCCATACAGGTAAGATACGCCATCCTTTTCACAGGCCAGGGGGCCGCCAGAATCTCCCTGTTTCAAAGATAAATTTAAGGACAAAAGTATTTTGCTATGCTTTCCATTATTTGGAAAGATTGGCTCATTTTATTTATCATAGGTTGTGCAAATGACAATCTCTGCATCTTACGAAATAATTTTGCTTGTTGTAAGCTCAATAACATTGCAAAAGGAGACTAGCTATACGGCTGCAAATAAAACGTTTTAAGTGTGTTTTAAGCGCAATATACAATGTGACACTAGATGGCAATGGAAAATTCAATGTATTTTTAAACATGCTTTTAAAAAAAGCAGTTTCAAAGCGGTTTTTATATGTGTCTAGATTCCACCTGGTATACAAGCTGTGTAATAAATTGGAAAAATGTAAATAAGAAAATGGGGACCAAGCATGCTCATATTCCTTACCAGTGTCCTAAATTGCCAACATTGCAGGACACTGATAGGCCTTTCAGAACAATTGCCAGATAGTTTGGGCCAAATAATTAATGCTCATATGGTTGGAGTATTTCCTTGAATATTTGGATATTTGGGCCTTTTGTTGCTCACCATTTATAGTGGAATATTTGCTGGAGGCATCTTGCCACACATTGGCATCCTTCAGCTGGTAGTCAAGAATTTTCAAGAAAAAAATTCAAGTTTTCAAGAAGAAACCCTCCCTTTTTTATACTACAAAACCCCCAACTTCTATGCAAGATCTGGAGTGGACCCTCAATGCTTTCAGTTGTGAGGCATGTGACAAGGGTCAGACTGAGAAAACTGCAGGACAATAACTTGTTAAGCTCTAACTGAAAACTCCAGGAGGCAATGAAGTGGAATGAGAGGCAAGGCCCCAGGCATCAAAGAACCCCTTCAGCTCTTCAGCGCCAAACATGAGGTACGGCCCTACATGTAGAACTGACATATTTCACTTCAGTTCCTTCACAAAAGGAATATCCTCTGGGAATTGGACGTTTTTACGATTTGCACCCATTGATGGCCCTGCCCATGCATTTAAGAAAAGTAAATGGTGGAGTTGCTAGGACTCATAATAGCACTTAAAATGTGGAATTCTCCAATCTCCAGAGGAGTCAAGCCTATATCTAAACATTTTAGCTGTCCTTGGTCCTCTACCAAAACCCCAATGTTTCCACTTTGATTTACACACACACACACACACACACACACACACACACACACACACGAGTGGTGAGTTCAGATTTTTGAAATGGAGATCTCATCTCCATAGTCTACATTTCAAAAGGGATTTATCTCCCATTAAGCAGAGGTGGCCGCTCCACTAGGCCACTCCACCACCCCTTTAAGAAGAGAACTTACACCAAACCCAGTATTTTTTTTTGCATTCCCTAAGGAAGGGGGAGGAAAGATGAGCTACACAGCCCCCCCCCCAAAAAAAAAACAAAGTGTGAGCAAAACAGAAATGCCAAGAGGGATTCCTTGGACGCTCACATTCACATTCACTCTCTTGTACAAATTTAATTCAGGCAGAAACTCAATAATATTACCTGGCAGGCGTCTGATTTACCATCAAGGTAACCAGCACAGAACATATTTTCACTAATGTCAGCTCCATAAACATCATAGTTCTGACATTTGTAATCAGGGATGATCGGAACTGATGTTTCTTGCAATACTTTAGAATAGCTGGATGAATCTGTGGAAATAAATTGTATAGAAAACAATTAATTCTAACTAGAGCAGAGTAGATTAACTTGAAGTGTTTAAAGTGCTTTGCCAAGCACTCTCCCAAGGGTTGGATTCAACAGTAGTACTACTCAGAGGAGACCAATCGAAATAAATGAATATGACTAACAGATCCATGTAAAAGGGTCTATTCTGCGTAAAATTTAGTTGGCTACAACCCGGAATATTTTACATATTTATGTTATGGTTAAATGCTACTTTTTGGCTTAGATGCCCCCAATGTTGTGAACGGAATATTTATGCAAAAATAACAATAATAAAAGTACAACCAGTGCAGTAAATTTGAAAAATAGAAAATAGAAAAATAAAATGCAATCACACTAGTTATATATTTGCGAGCTGGATTCATGCTCAGACACATTTTCCCCAGGGTGGTGTAGTGGTTAGAGTGTCAGACTAAGACCAGGGTTCAAATTCCTACTCAGTCGTGAAACTCACTGGGTGACCTTGGGCCAGTCCAGTGTCTCTCAGCCTCATCTACCTGCCAGGGGCATTGTGGGATTGAATGACGAGGGGGAGAACCATGTGTACCACCTTCAGGAACTTGGAGAAAAAGGCGGGATATCAGTGCAACCCAACCAACCAACCAACCAACCAACCAACCAACCAGACAAATAAATACTATTCTCACTTGGAAGCCAGGTTAACTGGCATCCCCACTGCCCATCCTAGTCCAGCTACTTCAGTTTCGCACCTAGGAGCAAGCCCACCCACAAGCAGTCACCCGGGGGAGTGCCATCACCCTCATCACACCCCAAAGGAGAAATCCTCGGGGGGGGGGCTGTCCCTACCATTGCCCTCCCACCAGGGCTGGCCTGCTCATAGTCACTCACTGTCCAAAAAACCTGCCAAATAGGCTTGCCCTGGAAACAGCTGTGGCCAAGTTCTAACTCTTGCTCTTCACAGGTGGGGCCGGCAGGCCAAGCCTTATGCAAGACGGGGCTTCAGCAGTGTGCTTAAGCATTTAACTTGACAAATATTCTATTCATTTCTGAGCATTTCACTGAGCCAACTCGGAGAATTGGAAAGGAACATTGAACTCGCAGCCCTACTACTGTAGCCTACTACAGTGGTACCTTGGGTTAAGAACTTAATTTGTTCCGGAGGTCCGTTCTTAACCTGAAACTAATCTTAACCTGAGACACCACTTTAGCTAATGGGGCCTCCCACTGCCACTGTGCCGCCACCAAGCGATTTCTGTTCTCATCCTGAAGCAAAGTTCTTAACCCGAGGTACTATTTCTGGGTTAGCAGAGTCTGTAACCTGAAGTGTCTGTAACCCGAAGCATCTGTAACCCGAGGTACCACTGTACTGTACTCCTGAAGTGACAGTCAGAAGGGTGGCATATAAATTATTATTATTATTATTATTATTATTATTATTATTATTATTATTATTCCTGTATAATCCCATTCACAGTCATGGTTGACTGGCATTGCCTTTTGATCACATAACCATTTCTTTCTGGCCCCTATTTTTCCTCTCCAGCACTTATTTCTTTCCTATAGTTATTCTGAAGGCTCCAATTCCCATTTCTCTCCATATCCACTGGATCATGTAGTAGGCAGAAAGGCAAAGGGCCGCTGTGCAGGACCAGGTGTAGGAAAGAAAAGTCCCTGAGCATTTCAGCCTCTGAGGATTTAGTGACTATTACAAAAGAGAAACTACATTTTAAAAGTGGATGCAATGTCTAGAAAGCAGGGGCCATACTTTATGCTGCACTGTGCTAGAATTCTGCGGCAAAAGTCAAAGGACATTTCAGCAAAACAGAGCTAAATCATGCTGTCAATAAAACAATTAACGGGTGATATGTGTTCTTGAATTGGCCAAAGAAGTGATTCAGTTGACAAATCATCTGCATGAAGACTAAAGTGATCATAGTTCCAAGTCTTGCCTAGTTAGAACATCTGGCTATGTCTCTGGTCAGTATCAGTAGCACACATAAAAGCAACGTTCTAACTTACTTTCATGTAAGTGTCCCCATCCTGCAATTTGGCATTTCTGATTATCTGGAAAGGACATTCCCTTTTCCGGCAGGCAGATTGGTCGAACAAACTGGGACTTCACTGCGCAGCGTTGATTCACCTTCTTCAACTTAACTAAAACTGCAAGAGAAAATAACTTTAAAAAAAAGATCACAGAAAGTGACTGTGTTCACTTGATTTTGAAATCATCAAGCAATGACCACACGCGGATGACCCAGCCCTGCAAGTGAAGAGCTGAGATTTCAGGTACTTCTTTTTTTTGGTCTCTCACCTTTGTTCAAAAAAGCACTTTGCCACTAGGAATGGGTGGAATCATAAAGTTCTGGTTTTTATCAAAAGCTTTCTGCAGCAAGGAGAGCAGATCCATTCTGATCTTCCCAAACTTTAGAGGGAAGATCCATTCTGATCTTCCCAAACTCCTATTGAGGACGATGCCTGCAGTTCAGTCTGGCCAGGCACAGGGAGCCAGAGCTACACTTCCGGTGTCTGATGGGTGGAAGCTATGGCAATATCACTGCCCACTTGGCTACACCTCAGTCCACACACTTAAAACTAAACCAGAAAGAAGAAAAAGGCTCACCTATATCATTTTCAGTTGGGTTGTATACTGTGAAATCAGGGTGCATGACGTACTTCTCCACATCAAATTCTTGAGTAACATCTGTTGTCATATTAAAAAAATGTTGTCCCAAAACAATTCGAATTGTTGACATCAGCGGACTGAAGAAAAGAGGAAAGAAAATGATGAAGAGAATGATGGTATTAAGCTACATGATGCATTTTAAATATTTTATTCTTATTTAGCTGTATATTTGAATGATTTTGTTATGACCTTAACAAATACACTTCCTTCCTTCCTATAGGTAAGGAACAGAATATTATAGTATTATAATATTTAAATTGGCTGATCCAGCAAATAACATTTTGATTGGGGTGTCAGGGTGCCAATGTAACATCGTGAGTTGCAGTCGTGATGCTATAAGCCAACTGGAACTTAGGCAGTAGCCCAGCAGCAGCAGAAGGAATAGCAGAAATGGGCGTGACAGCCATGCTCACCAAATGAAGAGTAACATTTGGTAACACAAGAAACGTGCTTCCAAAAAACATTTTGTTGTAAGGAAAATGAAGGGGGGAATTCAGAAAACACTGCTTAACACAGTGTTGTATCACCTCCCCATAAACAAACTGGGAGGGATGCTCAGTAAATGGGTTACCTGGAAGTAACCTTGGTTTGACATAACCTTTGCTTCCATCCTGTAGATTTAGTTCTGCCATTGGGCTGCTGAACTAGTGAGGATGTGCCGCACTGATTCCTTCTGATTCATGTGGATGCAAATGAGATTGCCAGCCACAGTCTTTAACTTATAGCAAGGGACCGTAAGACTCTGGGCAGGAAGCTGAAGGGCACAGTTGCCTTTTTCAGGTGCTTCCCGTTGAAGGATGTGACCCAGGAAGAGAGAAGAAAATCCTAGAAGTAAACCACTGACTGTGCAGTTGGTGTTGTCAATAAGGATTTGGCTTCTTGGACCATGGTCTCCGCTTCCTTGAGGGGCTTCTGGCAAGAGATGGGTTGCACCTCACCGTGAAAGCCAACAGTTGCAAGAAAGGTTTCTTTGGCTATGTCTGAATCAATAGGAAGAACAAGCAAGTAGTACTTCTTCTGCATGGAGAAGACAGAGACATGCTATAGGAGGACAAAGAGAATGTGGAACTGCTCAACACCTCCTTTGCCTCTTTCTTAACCCAAAAGAAAGCAGTACTCAACAGAATACACGTTGCAAGGAGGGAGCTGCAGCCCCAGATAGGAAAAGAACACCTAGCTACTTGAAATGTAGAACTCTTCAGGGCATGGCGCACTAAACTCAGGGGTACTAAAGGAGCTTGCAGATGTAATCTAAGAATTTCTGTCTATAATCTTTAAGAAATATTGGAGAACAGATTAGGTTCCTGCCGAGTGGCAGCGGGCAAATGTTGTCCCCAACTTCAAAAAGAGGAAAAAAGAAGACCCAGGTAAATAAATAATGGTCCCAGGACAAATAAATACCAACCAGTCAGCTTGACACTGATACCAGAAAAGGTCCTGGAACAGATAGTTAAATGGTCAGTCTGTGGGCACTTAGAAAAGGATGCTGTGATTACTAAGAAACAATCTCATTTCTTTTTTTGATAGAGTTACAGGATTGGTGGATCAGGGCAATGGTGTAGACATGGCATTTCTTGATTTTAAGTCCCCCATGATATTCTGGTGGAGAAGCTAGTGAAATGTGGGCTGGATGAGGTAATTGTTAGGTGGATTTGTAGCTGGTTGACTGGCCAAACCCAAAGAGTGTTCACTAATGTTTCCTCAACATATTGGGAAAAAGTGACAAGTGGGGTGCTGCAGAGTTTTGTCCTGGGACCATTGTTGTTCAACGTCTTCGTAAAGACTTGGATGAAGGAATTGAGGTGATGCTCATCCAATTTGCTGATAATCCTCAGGGTCCCTTCCAACTCTACAATTCTATGACACCAAACTGGGAGAGACAGCTAATGCTGCAGAAGACACAATGGGGATTCAATATGACCTTGACAGCATGTCAAGGCATGAAAAACCAGCTGCACAAATGGGGGACACCTGGCTTGCCAGTAGTACATGTGAAAAGTGTCTAGGGATCTTAGCAGGCTGCAAGCTTAACATGAGTCAACAATGTGATGCAGCAGCAAAAAAGCTAATTCTATACTAGGCTGCATCAACAGAAGTATAGAATCCAGGGAAGTAATAGTCCAGCTCTATTCTGCCTTGGTCAGACCACACCTGGAGTACTGTGTCCAGTTCTGGGCACCACAATTTAAGAAGGATATTGACAAGCTGGAAGGTGTGCAGAGTAGGGTGACCATGAAGAAAAAGGGTCTGGAAACCAAGGCTTATGAGGAGTGGTTGAGTTGGGTACGCTTAGTCTGGGAAAGAGGAGACTAAGAGGAGATATCTTAGCCATCTTCAAATGTCTCAAGGGCTGTCACATGAAAGATGGAGCAAGCTTGTTTTCTTCTGCTCCAGATGGTAAGATCCAAGCCAATGGCTTCACGTTACAAGAAAGGAGATGCCAGTTAAACATCAGAAAGAACTTTCTGATGGTAAGAGCTGTTTGACAGTGGAACAGACTTCGTCAGACGGTGGTGGACTCTCCTTTAAGCAGAGGTTGGATGACCATCTGCCATGAATGCTTTAGCGGAGGTTCCTGCATTGTAGGGCGTTGGACTACATGACCTTTGGGCTCCCTTCCAGCTTTACAATTCTATGATTCTAGATTTAAACTGTAGAATATGTAACGTCAGGTATGCAGCAGATAAAGATATGACTGAGTCAAAAGGGGGGTTGTATCCGTAAAGCCCTGTGCATAGTGCCCAACATTGCTGTTTGGAAGCCCCATTGTTCAGGAGATCATTGGAGCTTACAGAGAGCTGTGTGTGGCACTTTGAAGTTTCAAAGCAATGCACACACATCTCTGCAAGTACCAACAATCAGCTGGTCCCCTGATGATCAGCAGAGAGCTGTGAAAGGAGCTTTAAAGTCCTGACAATCAGCAGTTTGTTGGGACTCCAAAGTGATGCACACCATACTTGTCAAACTTGGCCACAGAGGGTGGGGAAAATTAGGATCCAGCTGCCAGCCAGTTTCAGTCCCCCCCCCCCCCGCTCTGATAGATGGGAGTTGGGTTTCGCTATATTCCTGGCATTGCTTCTTTAATATAACATCAGCTGCACCTTCTGGGAATTGCTTTTTATTTATGCTTGCTGTTCCAAACTGCTAAATACTGTTTCAAAATATAAAAAGTTCTGAGAGTCCCATTATATAAAACACAATTCCTTTACCGTCTTTGTGATACCTGCAGGCTAGTGGACATGCTAAGAAGCTTTATCTTTGTATTATTGCTTCACAGGGCCCAGGGGCTGCCTGCTTCTAGAGGTTCTGAGCATTAGGGATTCTTGGCTCAAACTTCATTCCATTCCATCTTCGCTCAGGGGTCTCACATGAAACATTTTGTTTGATTTAAAAGCATTTTGAGGCACGTGCAGTGAATTTCAGATGAAATCAAAGCATAGGCTCTACCTATCAGCAAAACAATGCGCAGCTGTCACCACCCAACAAGAACGAAGAAGGCTTCCAGCACAGAAATTTCTCCCAATGTATATGCTGGCCAGCCAGGGATGTGATCCTGGCAAGGAGGAAGATCCTCCTATAATTCTGGGTCTTAAGAAGTTTCGCTTCTTATGTCTTCTCCCACATAAATTCTGGACCACGGCAAAGTCATCAAAAGTTTCCGGGGGTGGGGGTGGCGGCGGCGGCCGCCTTCTTCTGCTCCCTGAGTGAAGAACAGATATATTTAATCTTTTACCCATTTTTACTACTGAATCTTTACTATTTACTTTAAATAGCTACGGAATATGATTACAAGGCAAAGACCTCTTTTCTGATTATGGCGTCTTCAGAGTGGCGTAGCAGAAGTGGAGCAGCTTAGTTTAGGCTGCATCTTCTCATTCTGGGCATTTCCTGCTTGCTGCTCAACCTGATGCCACCCCACTAACATCAGAGTCTGAAACTGCATAGGAGGGGTAGAATCACCCTGCTTATGTCATTCCTAGTTCAGCCTTTGATGTTAGCATTGTGCTTCCCTTCCCTGTAGTGATATGTTCCTTTGTTGCTGGACTTGGGCCATTTTATTCAGACTAGTGAATAGGGTCTCAAACTCAAGCACTTATCAGCTAGATGCACCCCAATCCTTCAGAACCACATCATGCGCACACAACCTCATACAAATCCACCTCTTCGTCTCTCAGTCCTTCCCCAGGAGCAGAATTGGGCAGGCTGAATGCCCCAAGTCAGCCTTGCATGAGAGCTGAGACAGTGAGCACAGAAGTCTTTAAGGATTCATCTTTACAGCACAGCGGCAGAACCTGGTCTGGAGAGGAAGGGGAGGCATATACTGGGCTGGGCTGGGGGAGACAGACAGGACTATCTATGGAGCTGTTGTACCAGCTGCTATCTGCTCCAGAACATTCTCACCTCAAACATAAGAAATGGCACGTGACCTGTATATGGAAGGGGAAAGGGACTTGTTCCCCCCTTACATTTACTAATTTCACTTCTTCCTTTGCTTATGCTAACTTCAAAAAGCCCCACAGATGCAAAATGTTACTTACGACATAAAGTAACATTGCAGTATTCCCAAGATACTGACTTTTCTTTGACTGTGTAGCACCATGGCTCCTTGTCTTCATCTGGGTTTCTAACGCAGTGGGGAAGGAAAAACATTTGCCCCTTAATGTTTGGTGAACATTGCTTTTGTCACTAACCCCACCATTTTTTCCTCTTATGCAAGTTTGGGTTTTCTTCATATACCTTCAGTTCTAAACCCAATTTTCTCTCTGGTTTCTGTCTGCATCATTCAAGTGGCTTTGCTAACACACAATACCGCACATCTATCAAACTAGAGAAGAATATGTGTGCATGTGCATATATGTGTGCGATCAGAGAGTCACTGGGGTGAGAACCAGGGTGTAACCCACAAATGTCTCTATTTTTACTTGTATTTTCCACTATCTACCAGCTAATTTTCTTACCGGCAGTATGAATGTGGTCCCAGTCCCAGTTGCACAGGATTTTCAACTATGTCAGCATGAAGCTCTTGGTAAAGGAGATCTGAATTCCATGGCAAACAATTATCTCCAGAAATTGTCTTTTTCTCAATGCCCCTGTAGTCTGTCCCATTACCAGAATAGCAATGTTGGCTAGGACCTGGATAAACATACAGAAGTCTTAAGTAAACATCTGCTAGCATAACATTATCCACTTATTTCTGTGAGGGAGAGGGTGGCGCTGTGGTCTAAACCACTGAGCCTCTTGGGCTTGCCGATCGGGACGCCGGCAATTCGAATCCCCACAATGGGGTGAGCTCCCGTTGCTCAGTCCCAGCTTCTGCCAACCTAGCAGTTTGAAAGCACACCAGTGCAAGTAGATAAATAGGTACCGCTGTGGCGAGAAGGTAAACCGTGTTTCTGTGCGCTCTGGTTTCTGTCACGGTGTTACGTTGCACCAGAAGCAGTTTAGTCATGCTGGCCACATGACCCTTTCCACAGACACATGTCTGTGGAAAAATGCCGGCTTCCTCGGCCTGAAAAGCAAGATGAGTGCCACACCCCATAGTCGCCATTGACTATGCCCAGGGGTCCTTTACCTATTTACAGTGCTTTTTTTCTGGGAGGACGCAGGGGTATGCATACCCCTAAACATTTTGTGAGTCTAAGTTTGAACTCATTGAGGGGCAGTATTTCAATATGAGTAGGAAAATGAGAGTACCCCTAAACATTTTTTTAAGAAAAAAAGCACTGCCTATTTACCTTTTACCTATTCACTTATTATTTACACACACATAGCTTGTGTTGGAAATGACCCAAGCGGCTTCCAGAGAAACTGGGAAACATTTTGGAATATTGAGGTGATCCAAATTTGTCCTCCCCCCCCTCCACATCTCAATGTGACCCTAGCCCCACTCACCCCCTCTTCACCACACCCTGTTTTTCCAGTCATCTTCTCCTTTCGGCTCTATTTTCTGGGCCACCACTGTTGATGGTGGACCTGGCTGTAGGCCACTGGGAGAGAACATCATTGCCTTCACATTGCATCAGTCCTTGGTGAAGCTACATTTCCCAGGGCAGAACCACTTGTGGCATTGTGTGCTTCTGTACAGCACACAGCTTGGATAGAATGGATCCTGTTCTCACTATAAGCACACCTGTCTGCCTAAGGAAAGGTGATGCCGATGTTATCAGCCCCAGCTGAAACCTATGACCCACTCTTATTTTTGCAATATGTCTGAAGAACTGTGAATGGCAAGCATGGTGTAGTTCTGTTGCTTTGTTGAGTATTTAGCAAACTCTGAGAATTGAGCAGTTTTATTTCACCATGTTTGACTAAAAAATGTATCTCTGTTCTTGCAGCTGTTCTTAATCTTTCTCCCTTTTAAAGCATTAAATTCTGCTGGATTTTGCCACCTAGTGGTAAATAATAAGAGCTGCAGTTTCTTATCTGCAAAGTTTCACATCTTCTGCACAATATTTTTTAAAAAAATTGTTAAATGATCTTTTGTGGATGAACAATGAATTTGACAATGAAAATACAGGGACTTCAGGGCAGCTTGGGTCATGGGGGTAGTGGGTTCTCCTCTGCTTTTTGGCCCTCTTTACAGCAGGGGTTTAGAGGATAGCCAAAGGGAGAGCAACTGTGTCAGCTAAGGTGCTGAAAAAGCAGGTTAAATGTGATGGCCCAACACAGTGAATGAAAAGTAAAATGGTCATTGTAAGAAGCAAATATCTGGTTATCTAGCTAGACTACTTGCCCAGCCTAATCAGTTGCTATTTTGTCCACCATGCTAGAGAAAAAGGATGAAGTTGTTGGTGGCAAAGAGGGGTGATTTCAATCCAGCCTAATCCAGTTTCTAGACCATCTGACTAGGTTGGACATATGGGATAGTTCTGGAAGTCAACCCTATGAGGAGTGGGAAAGGCATGGCTGCTGCCCACCCCACCCCACCTCCTGTCGTCCGCTAGACTGTTTATCTAGTAATCTAGGCAGCCTTTCCTTGTAGCCTATCTGTCCAAGTTAACTCTGCCCCTAAAAGCTTAGCTGTTTTGTTTTTTCTCTCCCAGCTTGAGACAAAAAGTATGCTATCTCTCTCTCTTTCAACTCTGATTCTGTAAGTAGTTCTTTTCAAGATAAATCTGTTCCTGCATGAATAAAGCCTTTAAACTCCAAAAACATAAGTGATAATTTCAATCTCATTCACTTGAGCTGCAAGCTCTCCTAACACTAGAAAAGGTAGACATTGCCATAGGCATGCATGCATTAGGACAGACTACATAGGGCTGCCTTTGAACAGAACTTGGGAACTTTAACTGGTACAGAATCCAGCTGCTCAAGGTGCTTGCCAGGTTAGTCAAAGATATGACATAAACTCTATACCAGCTGCACAGGTTGTCAGGATGCTCCTGGGCCCAATTCAAAGTCCTGGTTTTGGCTTCTAAAGCCCTAAATGGTTTAGAGTCAGGTTAGTTAAAGGGCTGATTACTTCTATAAGGACTTGACTATCTCTTAAGATTGGCATCAGTGGCCCTGCTTGGTAGGTTTTAAATATTATATTGTAAGCCATGTTGAGAAGTCAGAGCAGATAAAGGCTCCTGTAAAGAAGCCTAAAAATAAACATGAGTAAAGAAAATGTCCATATTGACATACAAGCTGTGCCATAAGAAAGGGCAGCAAGAGTCCAGAGTCCTAATAATTTTAAAGCTAGTCCATTCAGCTCTGGGAATCAAGCATTAAGGAGCAGGGAGCTGTTTATCAAATTCCAAAACAAAAATTATGAAGGGTCCTGGATATAGCATAAGCCTCGGTGAATGAGGCCTAAATTCTGTGGAAGGAAATAAGTCAAAGATCCAAACTGAGTGAAAGTTGAATACAACTCACCAACATTGCAATGTTTTCCTGCCCAGGGTGTTTTGCAGTCACAGACTGTTTCGTTAGTGACGACTATCTTCTTGCAAGTACTGTCTTGGGGGCATGGATTGACGGTGCAGCCTGCAAGGTGAAGCAGAGGACTTATCCACACTGACCTTTTGCCCTGCTCTGTCCAGCCAGAAGCCTGCACTTGAACACTCCGTGTCCAAGCATTTCCTACCCCCCACCCCAGTTCCCCCGCAAAAACTCGTTCTTTAAAGCTGAATCGGAGCAAATGTCAATTCAGGTTTTCTGCACACTGATGTTTGCTCCAGTTGAAGGTTTGTCCACACTTACCTTTCCTCTGCGCTTTCTGAGTGTGGATGCAATTTGAAGTTCTGTGTCTGAGCAGCCTCTCGCTTTTCACTCTTTAAAGTTCAGTTGGGGCAAATGTCAATCCATGGAAAACCTGAACTGACAGTTAATGTTTAAAGAGCGGGTTTTAAAGCTCCAGAGCAAGAAAAAGGATGCTTGGACACAGAGCATTAACGTGTGGACGTTAAGGCTTGCCTGGAAGGTAAGCCTTAACATGCACACAATACCCACAGAAACGGCCTAAAGTGTTTTTGTGATAAATGCTGAGGTGCACATTACTAGTAGGAAAATCCAAAGGTGAATTAAAACTGGACCAACCCCTTATTATCCCCAGAGTCTCATAGAATACATATAGAGATTGAGATATATAATGTCAGCTGAATTGTACCTGGAATAGAATAACATTCCTGAAAAATACTTTAAAAATCCAAAAGACTCAGGTATAAGAGTCTGAGGGAGGAGGAAACTCTGGGACTTTCAGTGGCTGCACCATGATTGACCATGAACACACCAAAACAATACAGTGGTACCTCGGTTGAAGAACAGCCCTGTTTATGAATTATTTGGTATACCAGTTCAGCAAAACCAGAAGTAGTGTACCGGTTTGCGAACTTTACCTTGGTCTACAAACAGAAGCTGAATGATGGAAGGGCACCGGCGACGGGAGGCCTCATTAGGGAAAGTGCGCCTTGGTTTAAGAATGGCTTTGATTTAAGAACGGACTTCCAGAACAGATTAAGTCCATAAACCAAGGTACCATTCTCTCTCTCTCTCTCTCTCTCTATATATATATATATACACACAGGGTGACTTTAACAAAATATTTTTCCCACTCTCCTACTCTGCTCACCCCATTTTAATTTAATATTTACGTTTATAAGCTTGCTTTTCCTCCCAAGGAGCTCAGCGTGATTCACGTAGGCCTTTCCCACCCCTCACCCTATTTTCCTCACCACCAGCCAGAAAGCAGCAGTGCCCTCCATGTGGGCACACACAAAGCTCTGTACGCATATTCATACACATGCACACACTGCTTATAGGCAGCAGCAGCAGCAACCCACAACTCCTATTTCAGACACACAATTCAGCTGCAATGCCTAGTCTCCTCTCCCCCTCCCAGGGGGCGAACAAAGGCTAACAAACACCCAGGGCAGGGCAAGCCGTTGGCTGTGCACATGTTGCGCCGCTGCATATGACGCATGTGTAGTGTCGCTCCATACGACGCGTGCATGACATCGCTACGTAGGGCACACGTGCAGCGTCGCTACGTACAGCGCATGCGTGCACCACCGTGCATGCGTTGTACATAGTGGTTTGACGCCGGCACTGCCCAAGCACCGTACGGACAGTGGTGGGATCCTCTGCTCACGGCTGCAGTGGTAGTGGACCGATCTTCCGATTGCAGCTGGAGTGGCGACGGAGGGCTCCCACCGCCATCCATAGGGCGCTCGGGTGGTGCCAGTGGTAAACTGCTATGTACAGCGCATGTGCGGCGTTGCTACGTACAGCACATGTGTGAGGCACTGTGCATGTGTTGTACATAGCGATTTGCCGCTGGCGCCGCTTGAACACCGTACGGACTGTGGCAAGATCCTCTGCTTGCGGCTGCATGTGGCTGGGGTGGCACAAGGGCTGCTCACACCGCCACGCCCAGGGGCAGCGGGGTGAGCACCACATGGGGTGCCTTCTTGTCACCCCTCCAGACATGGCACCCGGGGTGCACCGCCCCCCCCTTGCGCCGGCACTGCCCCCCCCAAACACAGACACACATTGCAGAGTGTCTGTCCTAAAGCAACTGAAACAGCCACTTCACAGAGGCAATCAGCAGGACGTGCAATTTCCAATTTCCTTTTTTTGTTTGTTTTTTGCCAAGAGAGGAGAAGGCAGCGTTGTGCACAGTGTTTCTGGTTGTCTCTGTCTTCTTGCAGGCAAGGAAGCTGGTGCTGCAGTTCAGAAAGGGGCTTTAAAGCCTCTCCCTCCTTTTTTCCCACTCTCCATAGCACCAATGATCCTTCCCCATTTTGCCAAAAGGGAGAAAGGACCACTCCCCCATAGCCTTTTTAAAGTGACTGTGGCTTGGGTGGGGCGCTGAGTGAGGAAATATAAACCCAGGAGAGGGCAAAGAAACAAAGGGCCCCACCCAGCACCTCCCTCTGCCCATTGGGTGGATGCCACCTTCCCAAGTGGGCAGCTCTTCAAACATAGGGAGGCTGCCAATGGAGTCAACGCCATGGGACTCCCATGTATGGAGCAGGGCAGAGGCAGGGGGTGCAAAAAATGATACAAAAATGCTTGTGCCTTGAGAAATTCATTTGTGAAGGCAGGACCATCAACTATTCTGAAGTGGTGCCCATGATCTGGTACAAAACCACTTAAATTGTTGAATAACTTTTAGAACTTTCGGTCAAATTCAACCTGTGTGCAGCACATTATCCAGAAAGTCCAGTACAGTTAGGGTAAATTAAGGAATTGAAAACTGAAAAGGAGGTGAAGAAGATAAAATCCTTTCAGGAAACTTACGAGAATACTTGAAATTACTATCATGCAGCCACTTCACAGATTACATTTTAAGATTCATACCTTTTAATTGCTGTAAGTGATTTAAGGCTGAGAGTATGACTTCTTCACTACTCTATGCATTATTTAATGCAATTCAACATCTGTGTCTCAATCATTTATTTGTTTTATCATTTCACTGGACTACATATAAACAGATTAGCAAACATACTAAAATAAAACATACAGTATGGAAATACCTGTGTGCTGTGCATATTGGCAGTTAATTAGGTTGTTAACGCATGTGCATTTCTGCACTATCCCTTGGTAGATTCTTGGCCAGCTTTCTCCAGTTGCAAAATATTCATGCAGAGTTTCATCAAAGCATTTTTCTGCAGTTTTTTTAAAAATGCAAAAGAGCACATTAAGCCTATTCATTCATTCATTCATTCATTCATTCATTCATTCAATTAAAAAAAACATTGCTGGAGTGCATATGAAGATGTTCCTGCCTCCAGGCCATCTGGTCCATCACCATGACCAACCAGGTGCCTGTGGGAAACCTGCAAACAGAACCTTTTCCCCTTCTGCAGTTCCCAGCAGGCCCATGTGCAGCTTGTCTGAGGCCCGGGATAGGAGCAGGGGCACAGCTAGCTGCTCTGGCACCCAGAGGGGCAGGGCGAGCTGCCCACAGGAGCACTGCGGCAATCCGCGCATGTGGGCGCACACAGGGGCAGCATGGTGATCCGTCTGGGGGACGGTGTGGCGAACCGCCATGGGGGGGGTGGCTCGGTGAGCTGCCCACGGAGTCTGCCTGGCGGACGCAAGCCCCACGCTGCCGTTTTGGGCAGTGCAGGACCCCGAGCCATTGTGTCACTCCCAAGAGAGACGTGTGGCTCAGGTGCCCTGCAGGACAGGCCCCACGGTAAGTGCCGACCCCCCCAAGGATGACATCTGGGGCGGACCACACCCCCGCACCCCCTTCCTATGCCCCTGGGTAGGAGTCTTGTTAGAAAAAAGTATAAACTCAAACAAAAAAAACAGCCGGTCCCTGGCGCTCCACCCCCGCCCTCTGGGTGCCCCCTCCCCTCTGCAGGGGTCTGGTCCCCAGCAATGCGGGTTCAGAAGCATGCTGCCTCCGACCTCCAAGAGCATAAATTATGAACCCTAATATTTTTCCAGTGAGTAAATGACAGTAGGAAGTTCATTATATTGTAGGGACCAGTGGCGTAGCGTGGGTTGTCAGCACCCGGGGCAAGGCAAGTAATTTGCACCCCCTAACCTGTGGATTTTAGCAGGGGGCAGAGAGCTGCGAGTGCAAGCGCCCCCCCGATGTTGCGGCCGGTGCGACCGGCCCCCCCTGCACCCCCCATGCTACGCCACTGGTAGGGACTGCAGTATAGTGGGCATATGTCGCCCACCCATATGTCGCCATGAGTTTCCTAGAAGCAGAGAGACTATCCATTTCCACAGCCATGAATAATGTGGGCGAACCAGAGCTGGGAGCAGAACTGAGGGATGCAGGCACTTCAAGTGAACTGAAGACCTCCTCAGCCCAGCCAGAAGTGCTGCAGAGGAGAAGCAATGAGGGGGTCACCTTCCCAGCCCTGCGAGGTCTTGGGGTGCCACCTTGTGGTGAGGAAGGCAAGGTTGCTGACCCCCTTCTCATATTGTGAGAACTAAGCAGGATCAGTGGCGTAGCGTGGGTTGTCAGCACCCGGGGCAAGGCAAGTAATTTGCGCCCCCTAACCCTAACCCCCAGATGTTGCGCCCGGTGCGGCCGGCCCCCCTGCACCCCCCACGCTACGCCACTGAGAATCCAGCCTCAGTTGCAACCAGTTTGCCGTATCAGTTCAGCTGGATCATGGAAATAACCCTTGGAATCACATCTTGGAATCCATCTTGGAAGCCGTCCAGTGAGCAATTTTACATGCTGTGAAAGCAAGCTAGGAAGGAAGGAAGGAAGGAAGGAAGGAAGGAAGGAAGGAAGGAAGGAAGGAAGGAAGGAAGGCTTAGTTTGTTTGGGAGGCATATTAAAGCATCTTTGGTACCTCTGGAGTGATGAACTTCATGTCTGGATTCTTCTGGCTCAGTACCAGGACTGTTACTTCCTTCCTACAAATAAAACAATGAAGAACAAGTTTGCTTTTATAGAGGATTTTCTCAATACAAAGTTCCTATTGGCAGAAGAGCAGCCAGGGATTGCCTTTTAAAAACAACTCAATCACCTGAGGCACCGAGGCAGCAACCTATGGCAGCTTTTAGTTTCTGCCTTTCTCTCACAGACATAAACCTTGTGCTAGGCCTATTAATACATTTGGGAATGCCTTGCAGTTGGGAGCCCTGTTCAACATTTATATAAAGACTTGGATGAAGGATTTGAGGGGATGATCCTATAATTTGCACAGGACACCAAACAAGAAGGGATGGCAAATGCCACAGAAGACAGAACGAGGATTCAAGATGACATTTACAGATTGGGGGACTGAGCCCAAACTAACAAAATGAATTTCAATAGGGGCAAATGTTATACACTTAGGCACAAACAAACAACTGTACAAATATAAGATGGGGGGGGGGGACACCTTGCTTGCCAGTAGTACACGTGATAAGGGTCTTAGTAGGCCACAATCTTAACATGAGTCGACGGGGATACAGTGGCAAAAAAAAGCTAATATTATTCTAGGTTGCATGAAGAATAGCATCAAGGGAAGTCCTGCTCTCTTCTGCCTTGGTCAGGCCCCACCTGGATTACTGCGTCCAGTTCTGGGCACCACAATTTAAGAAGGATAGTGACAAACTGGAAGGTGTGCAACGGATGCTTTAGCTGACATTCCTGCACTGCAGGGGGTTGGACTAGATGACCCTCAGGGTCCCTCCCAACTCTACAATTCTATGAAAGTCCTCCTTGAGTCTATGCTCTGGCCTCCAGTTTCAGGGTGGCCATGCTTAAGGTTCTTTGCTGCACTTTTTAAATGCATTGTACACCAGTGCCAAAACACGTTTCGGTTTCGGGACATTTACAGCACATTAACTAAGGAGTATGTTCTTTAAATATTGGTGGGGCATACTTCTAAACAAGCAGGTTTATGATAATGTTGTGGGAAGAAAATGAAGAGGCACACTTACCATTCGCTCGGGAGCACTGCTTAACGCCAAAGAGAGGGTAACAACCATGGAGCAAATGTAGACTTTCATATTTCACCTTTTTATTTCTCTTTTCTTTTCTTCTTTTGCAACTCCCTGTAATCTTCCTGGAGGAGTGGGCCTTCCAGTGTCTGAAAATCCAGAGTGGGAAGTCTAATCAACATTGGGGCTTATGGAAACCCCCTGCGTTAGAGAGTATGTTTGACTTTTTAAGCAATCACTCGTTCAGCAATGTTAATAAGTAATGTGTTTGTGTACTGAGGTAAATATTGGTTTCACAAACATTTCGGGGAAAGCACACACAAAAAGTAGGCCCAAGGATGGACTAAATATGCCGCATCCTGAATTTGGATTAAGAATTTGGGTTAGTTCCCGTTTGGGCTGATTAATATTTTCCCAAAGTTTCCATGCCTTTCCCTTATTTGTCATACTCCAGAATAACCAGAATAACCAGCATTGAACAGGAAATCTGGACTGGTATTTAGATCCCCAGGTTTTGGAATAGAGTTCATGCCAAATCTATCAGAGTCTATCCTTATTTATTTATTTATTTAGCTAGCACCTCATCCATAGATCTCAGGGCAGTTCAGTTGAGAAAAACACAAAATACATAATAGATAATTCAGGAGAGAAACAACTGGGTCCAAGAACTGACATTCCAATGTGTTGTGAAATCTATTTTACTTTGATTTTTTTCCCTTTACAACAGGCTTCCTCCACCTTGGCCCTCCACATGTTTTGAGACTACAATTCCCAGCATCCCTGAACACTGGTCCTGCTAGCTAGGGATCATGGAAGTTGTAGGCCAAAAAACATCTGGAGGGCCGAGGTTGAGGAAGCCTGCTTTACAATGTAAATGGATTTAAGGGTGGAGGTGAACTCCTGTTTGGAAGGCAGACGGATGACATTCATAGATGGTTTCAATGTCACAGTTACAGTTTACGTAGCAAAGATTCAGGTTTGGTCTTTTCTCTTTATTGGGTTAGGGTGGTAATCAGAACTCAAACACATAGCTTTTATTAGGGCATCAGACCAAGCTTGGTCCCAGTGGGACATTATGCGATTGGGATGCCCTTTCCCTTGTGGAGATTGGTGACTCTACTGAGTTTGTTGGTGGCGTCAAGGAAGGAACCTGTGGTGTTGGAGTCCATGCAGCGGTGACCCCTCAGAGTTTTTGGTTCTCTGGACTTTGCTCAAGCTGATGTCCATGTGCAGCTCTCTTCCCCCAGGAAAGGCAGCCAGAAAAGACTTTTGCTTCACCCATAGATAGCCACAGCCTGGGATCTGAGCAGAAACCAGACATTGCTCTCCTTCACAGGAGACAGCCTGCTTCTTCCTCCAGCTTCTAGCTTACACCCACCCACCCCTGGCCTTTGTCTTTTCCTAACTCACTACCAGCGAGTTGAGGGAGGCTGGCCCACCCAGGCCCACCCATTTGCTTTCTGGCATGGAGCACTTCTTTTGTAACCTTATTGCCCCATTCACAGAAGGCCATCACCATTACTTGTCTGGCTAGTTCAATAAGCCTTGCTTAGATTTTAACACTTGCTGGATCCAGGAATTAGAAGGGTCTCAACATACAACTTACTCCCTTGCCCCCCTCAACTCATAACATTATTATTTAACTAGAAAGCACTCTGAAGGTATTTGAGCCATGCAGTTTGTGGGTGAATGGCCTCACAATCCCAATCCCCACCATGAATTGTTGAATTATTATTATTTTTTAACCTCATAATAATAAGTTCAGGCAGTGAGGTGACTCCATCCCAGGATGGCAAAGGCATATGGGCAATAGAGAAAGTTTCAGAAAGGTGCTTCATCTTTTCCATGTCCCAGTAAGAAAGGAACAAGAGGCCATTCTAGACTTGTAGCTCCACAGCAGGTTCCTGAAGATTCTGCATGAAGATACTAGAATTGGACATCTTCCCCTACAGTCCCTCTTGCACCTGTGCTTTAGTTTGCCAGGACTTAGCTATCTGCAAAAGCACTGGCGTAGGGAGGGTAATGTCTGCAGGGTTGTGGATCAAACCTGAGTTTTCTCAAATAATTATCTAGACACAGCTAGATTTCTGAGTGGAATTTTTGGTGTTGGTTTTTTATGAGGAAAAAAAAATATTGTAAATGCACCCACTTTTGAAATTCTGCCAACCAAGTTGAAGGAGTTTAGAATAAACTCATTTGCACTTTATTCAGGGTTACATTTTTAGATGTACTAGAGTTTCTGCTTTTCCACCCACGTTGTTCATTAGCATATTAGACACCCCCACGACATGTTTCCAATAGGTTTATAGCTTTAAAAGCAAAGGAAGAAAGCTCTGACGATAGATTTGAGTAGGCTGCAGCCTCCTCTGCCGCCCTGGGAGAGTTCACATTTTAGTCGTAAATTAAATATCTCCCTTTCTACAGAGCTGTTGACCCCAATAGGTTGTTTTCAGCAAGATCAAACAGTAAGTCAAGTGAAAGGAGTCTGTGACTGTTGCGTAGGGAAATTCCCCTTTTACGAAGGAGCCATCAGCTGAACACATAACTTGACAATCTGTAGGAGGTGAAGCCTGAAGGACCTACAAGAGGCAGGCTATATTTCTGCCTTGATCCACATCAAGGATTTAGAATAGCTTCATATACTAGTGATTATTATTTTTTGCAGATCCTGGCCCAGTTCAACACAGATCCAGCTGCACTCTGCAATACAAATGTAATTGTTTTATCCCTGTTGGTACATGAAAAGACTCAAATGCATATTCACCACATTTTTTATAAATGGGGTTTTGTAACCTATTTACAAAATTTCCAATGGAAAGTGACTTGCAAAACAAAGAAAGAAATCCCTAGCAGAGCAGAACAACTGACCATGTGGAAACATCCTCATAACCCCTTGAGAAAATCAGAAGCAGTGCTGGTGGAGGTAATGGACAACTGACTCTTCAGAGGAGGGGAATAGAGCCTTTCAGAGTATCCCAAGAGTTGTTAGTTTGAACTGCCCCACTATCAGACCCACATGTAGCGTTTGCCTCAGTGTCACTTGATGAATGAAATCAAGAGGGAAAGCTCATAGAGGGTCCCACAAAAAAAGGAAGTGAGCAGCAGGGGGGCCAGATTCTCAAGCAGAAGGTCAACAGGACCAGACCGCTACTGACACTACTGCAGACGGAAGAAAAGAGAGCCAAACCTCAAGGAAGCAGCTGTTAAAGAGAGCCATTGTGGTGTAGTGGTTAAGAGCGATAGACTCGTAATCTGGGGAGCCGGGTTCGCGTCTCCGCTCCTCCACATGCAGCTGCATGAAGTCTCTCAGCCCCACTCACCTCACAGGGTGTTTGTTGTGGGGGAGGAAGGGAAAGGAGAATGTTAGCCGCTTGGAGACTCCTTCGGGTAGTGATAAAGCGGGATATCAAATCCAAACTACTACTAGTACTCCTCTTCTTCTTCTTCTTCTTCTTCTTCTTCTTCTTCTTCTTCTTCTTCAAGTATTTCCCCTGTAGCCCATGTTTGTTCTTGAATACAGCTTGTGGTGGGACACGGGTGGCGCTGTGGGTTAAACCACAGAGCCTAGGGCTTGCCGATCAGAAGGTCGGTGGTTCGAATCCCCGCCATGGGGTGAGCTCCCGTTGCTCGGTCCCTGCTCCTGCCAAACTAGCAGTTTGAAAGCATGTCAAAGTGCAAGTAGATAAATAGGAACCGCTCCGGTGGGAAGGTAAACAGCGTTTCCATGCGCTGCTCTGGTTCGCCAGAAGCGGCTTAGTCATGCTGGTCACATGACCCGGAAGCTGTACGTCAGTTCCCTTGGCCATTAAAGCGAGATGAGCGCCGCAACCCCAGAGTTGTGGTTAGCAAGGAGAGAACGTGACCATGCCCAGGGGCAAAGCTAGGCTTTATTCCACCAGGGTCAAAGACCCTGTTTGGCATCCTCCACATGCATTTGCCTAAACGCAGACACAGATTGGGAGCCTCTGGAGGCTTCACCCAGGGCAAAAATACCCAGAGTGACTGGGGAAACCCAGTCAGATAGGCGGGGTATAAATAATTTATTATTATTAATTGTTGTTATTGTTGTTGTTACCTGGCTACCACCCACCGCCTTCTACGACTTGGCCATGCTAAACCAAAAGTTGGCTTATGACATGCTAAGCCAAATTTCGGAATGTTCTCCCCCAGCCCTACAGGCTGCTGCAGCCCCCCTAAGGTGGGTCTGCTTCCTTCCTGCTGTCCTGCGTTGATGTGCAGGACTTGTCTATATACTTTCTAATCCAGGAAAATCAGGATCTGAAGAGCTCACTAGCTTTTCCTGACCTATAATGTAAGCAAGTTGTTTTCATTTTGTCCCGCTCGTAAATACAGCATAGCTTGGGAGCTCAGTACTTAAAGGAATGTCTCTTTCCAAATGAATTTAGGGGTATGAGAGGAATCCACTGAAGACTAACAAGTGAATTTCTTTCCGTCCGTCCATTCAACCCCCATTGTGACATCTACTCTGCCTGGGAAAACTATTTGCCTCAGTTTTATACAAAAAAACCATTTTTTTAAAAAAGAAAAAACATGAACACATTATGAATCCAGAAACTGCTTTGTAATATACATTATTTAAATATCCATTGATGTACACAGGTGCCTATTCGTTCTTCTTCTTTCTGAAGTGTTTGTTCCCAAAGGCAGCCTCTGTGCACCAAGACTGCAATCCTGCCCACGGCCAATGAGAAATAAATCCCACTGCGCTCTGTGAGGTTTACTCTTGAGTAAGTGGGATTAGAATTTCAGCCTTAATTTCCTTCCTATTGTAGATTTTTAAAACCAATGTAATGAATCCAATGTAATGTAATGTAATGTAATGTAATGTAATCTACAATGTAATGTAGATTTTTAAAACCAATGTAATGTAGTTCTTTTCACATGGAAAGAACAGGAAAGACTGAAATATTTAATATTACTTTAATATCATACAAGCAGATTACAAGATCATTCATATATTACACTGTAAACTGATTCCTTAGCATCATTATAACAAGATGTTGTGCTCTTAATTAAGCTAAACTGAATTCTTGTTTTACACACACAAATGGATTAATTCTGAAGCTCAAATTGCATTTCTTATTTCTTACTTCAAACAAAACAAAATTAGTATTTTAAAATAACTGATTTATGTAAGTTGTAATAATATATCATTGTAAAGAAAAAAATGGACCATGATTTTTGAAAAGTGATGGACAATCTGATATTTAAATTACATCTATTTTCCAATGACAGATTTTTACTACTCAAATTCCGAATGAAAATTTAAGATTGGTTCCAGAGGGCAAAATATTTGCAGTTCAATAGATAATCAATTAATTGAGATGAAAAAGCAGCTGACACACCAAAATAGTTTCTTTCTTTTTTTTCCACTTAATTGCGTGACTCTCCAGATTCAGCAATATAGGACTGTTAGTCTGTATGCTTTTTGTTATGGAATGTGCTTTGCAAGTGTGGCAAGTTCACTCTTATGTTTAGCATCACCTGCTTCTGTTGAAAAACCGAGAGGCTGCTTCGTATTGGCTCATTACAGCTGCACAGAGAGGCCCAAAGTGATCCTACTGACACTAATGTTTTCCTTTATCCGATGTCCAGAAGAATACACTGATGTGGCAAGATCAACCCTGGCTATGCAACCCACACAGCTGGATTCCCACCACCAGCCATGGGTCTGTTCTGACAGTTTCCTGTAACATTTTCCTGTAAATTTTTCAGCTGAATTGTATAATGAAAGTGTTTCCATATTTACATATGCTTCTCATGCTACAGATACACACCTACCAAGTATAAGGAGACGACAACTGGTGATTTCACCTCAAACAGGGGCTCCTACATCCTAGCACACCACCACAATGAGAGTACAGGCAGCAACCGTTTTAGATACGTCCAAAATGTGCATGACTGCGCATGTGCATATTGTGCCAAACCTGGAAATGACCCAAAAAGTCTCATAAAGGGGCAAAACAGGGCTTGGGCAAAACGGGGTGTTTGCAGGCTTTTTCAATGGTGTCTCAAATACATGCAATTTCACTTTGAACGTGTGGTGCCTGGGAACGTAACCCGTGTGTAAATTGGAAGTTGGCTGTCCCTATCTCAGCGAGAAGAACACATCTCCACAGTCTGCATTACTTTCTGCCCATTCTATGGAACCACAATGTTGTCATTGTTTGACCCACTTAAGTGATTGTAGCCAGGAAAATGGTGCACGCAATGGGTCGGGATTTCACCAATCTTCTCTTCCCACTTCACTTTGGGAGCAACTCCTAAGGCCTTCTCTTCTACTGATAAAATTTCCAGACCAGAGGTACAGAATTTCATACTAGTTTCTGAGGGCCTTCTATGTCCTTATACAGCACAGAGTAATTTCAGAATTATAAATCCTGAGATGGGGGCCTTTGGCCTTACAGATGTTGCTGGACTCTGTAACTCATCAGCCAGAGTCAGCATGGCCAATAGTCAGGGACACTGAGAGCCACATGATCCCCATGCCCATTTTGGACTGCCTAGTTTGTATTAAAATTGTCTCCTTTGCCAGCCTCAACTTGTAATGAAAAATACTCTATGGATTGACAGTGGAGACAATATATATGCATTTTCCCTTGTTTGTTTGTTTTGTAGCACAAAAAAGCTTTCGTAAGATAAGATATTGAACTAGGGCAGGAATAGATATCCTGGACTATTATATTCAACTTCCATGCTGGTGATCCTATGTACTTTTCATTTACCATACTTATTTCCCAGCATGGAAGTTGATATTCAGCCCATGAAAGACTAGAGACTGGTTAAATGGATCTGTGGATTTAACATGCAGGTTTTAACAAAATGTAAATAGAATCAGCTGAGTGGGTGGGTAATAATTATTAGGCTCACAGCAGACATATCCCTCCTGCTGATTCTATTCGCATTTAACAACAACAACAACAACAACAACAACAACAACAACAACACTTTGAACAACACATTTAACTTCATGTCTTGTTAGCCTTCAGAATTTTAATTAAATTTAAAGGTTTATATCTGAAAGGGAATAGCTAGAGAAGTTCAGGTGAGGGACCTTCAAGAAATGTGGTCTTTGTGAATGAGAATGGAAACTGACTTCATACACACTGCCCAGACTATTATGCAGATGAGCACAACCTTCAGTAACTGAACTTCGTCGAAATTTCCCAATGCAGCTCTCACCCCAAGAAATTACTAAAATGCATTTAAAATGTCTATTTCATGATAAAATACACTTATATATGCTTATGTTTAGAGAAGACATATTTATAAATGCATATTTTGTGACAGAGGTGCCATCTTCTTAAGGGGATGGGGGGGGGCCCTATGTGATGCCGTGTGACAGCTCGCACAATGTCAGGGAGCAGAGCCAAACGCCCCCTGAGTATTGGCTCATCTCAGCCCCCTCAAAAATACCAAGGGGGGGGGGAGAGGGAGAACTGCCTCGGTCCCTCTGAGTTGGCATGCCTGTTTTGTGAGAAGATACATTCAGAAATATGTATTTTAAAACATATTTATGTACTAATTTGTGTATGTTTTTCCAGTAAATTTTATAACAAGACTGTTGTTTTTTTGGTGGATTTTCTCAGATGCTGTCAACAAGTTTCACTGTCTCCTAGTAAAAGGGAATTGTGCAGCTTGTGTTTATGTTCCAAAGGCAATAAATGTACTAGTGCTTGCAATGACCTTGGAGAATGAAGTTTCTGGAGCCAGGCATAGTGCAATTTCATACAAATGTTGCTTTACACTCCTCATCCTTATTTTTCTCACTCTTAGCAGCAATAAGAGATGGAAGATCTGATGTCCTGTAGACACCTGTTCGCATCCTCGCTTGGCAAGATTTTAACTCTGCAATACAGCCTTCAAAACTGAGGTTCCCTTCGGATTCACTACAAGACCAGGCCAGACCATCTTCTGGAGCAACTCTATCCACATCTATTACACAACTTACAGGGAGTTCATTTCTGAACATTTCCCCTCTAAATTCAGCAGCGATAAAGTCATGACTAGTTTTTTTAGAACTTTGTTCATAAAGGTTTCCTCCAGCTACTTGCACATCATTTTTCTTTCTGTGGCTCACACCTAGAAAAAAAAGGGAAAGAAAAAGACAAAAAAAGGGGGATAATATTTATTATGCTTTGCTTTACACAAGTCAAATTTTACAGTCTATCGTGTTTCAACAGCTTGGATATTTTGCTATCCTATTTTTGTGGTGCAAAATACTAAAATTTTATATATCTGAGCTGAGTCTGTAGAACTAACTTTGTGGTTTTAATTGTAAATTTGTACATTGCTTTGCACATCTGTCATGGCAGAAAAAGTAAAGAATATGTACAAAAATTGATAAAAATATAAATACATTATTTACAAACTTCCAAATAATAGAATCACAATAGGCCAGGATTCTCATTCAAAAACATGTGATTAGAATAATCAAACATAGCCATAAAAGCAAATAATACAGTATAAGCTCTTTTGTAATCAAATCACCATTCCAGTTCCTTACGTATCATTGAAGATTTATGAGCGTGAAGGCAATTAACAAAATGTGGGATATATCCAGCCTCATATAACCAACATGCTTAACTCTAATTATTGCATGGAGGGGTTAAGACCATAGTGTTTTCTGATTTTAAATAACCCCTTCCCTTTTTTCTTTATGTTGGAAGCGGGTGGGGAAAGCTGAGTAGGAATGCCTCTAAGTTAAAAACTTTTGGAATAGAGTATTCTCCATTATCGCCCAATTACAAGCCAACCCCTTTCTCCAAATTCGGCCTTTTTCGTTGTTTAGTCGTGTCCGACTCTTCGTGACCCCATGGACCAGAGCACGCCAGGCACTCCTGTCTTCCACTGCCTCCCGCAGTTTGGTCAGACTCATGTTGGTAGCTTCGAGAACACTGCCCAACCATCACGTCCTCTGTCGTCCCCTTCTCCTTGGGCCAACATCAGGGTCTTTTCCAGGGAGTCTTCTCTTCTCATGAGGTGGCCAAAGTATTGGAGCCTCAGCTTCAGGATCTGTCCTGCCTTGGCCCTACTATCTTTGGACACAGACTTAGGCTCCACGCTGTGCCACAGCAAACTAGTAGGCTTCTTACTGACCGCAGCAGGATTAGCGATAGCTCAGCAGTGGAAGAACCAGACTGAAATACCCCTGGACACATGGCAGGGGTGAAACTAGCCTTGATTTCACCCCCACACATTTGCATATATACACACACAGGCAGGGAGCCTCAATGGTGCCCCTCTGGAGCACCTGAGGGGGAGCCTGGCTAGCCCCCCGTAGCTACGGCCTTGCATATGGGAAAATAATATCTGGGATACAGCAATGTTTGAGCGTTTCACCGGATACAGGAGGGCAATTAAAGGCATAATGAATAGAGACACCCTTCCACAAACATGGACCCCTTTCTTTAACTATGCTAATGACAACAATCAAGAACTTCTTATACCAACTGCTTAATATTCTCAGTGGAGGGGTTACGTTAAGTAATATGTTTGAATGCTGAATGTGTAAGTATATGTCTGGAGGCAATGGATAATAGTTACTGTATTTCCATTTGTTTGCAATGTGTAAAATACAAATTTGTTAAAAAGAAGAGATGGGGCTATGACTGACAGATCTCAGAGCTAGTTTTGACCTAGCACGGGCAAGGGAAGTTGTATTTTGAAAGTTTATTGCACACAAAAGTCAGGAAAATGGTAACCCTTCTTTCCAAGTCAAGACAAAATAAAAAAATTCCTTCCAGTAGCACCTTAAAGACCAACTAAGTTAGTTCTAGGTATGAACTTTCGTGTGCATGCACACTTCTTCAGATACACTGAAACAGAAGTCACCAGACCCTTCTCATACTTAAAACTAACTTAGTTGGTCTTTAAGGTGCTACTGGAAGGAATTTTTTTATTTTGTCTTGACTATGGCAGACCAACACGGCTACCTATCTGTAACTTCTTTCCAAGATTATTTGCTTTTCTAATGAAGAGCTAAAGAAAGGCATAATCAAATAGGTCACTTTCAGTTTCTTTCTAATTTTCCCACTCTACATTGTCGTATCAGTTTGTGATTTATCTGTTTTTGTAAAAAAAAAAAAAAAATCATTAAAATCTAGCAGTGTTTTAGTGAAAATTTGTCTTCATATATTCAGTTTTGCCTATATACACATTTTTCAAATCAAATTTTCCTTATATAATCCATTTTTGTATGCCACTTTCACTAATAAATGCAAACTTTACCCTGATTTCTTAATTTCCGTGCACATTACATGGCTGGAGAAATGCACTGCAAAATTCAGAGAAGGGCCCATTTTGCAGGGCGGCAGTGTTTTGCGTTGTGTATTGTTCTGGAAAATGCTGATCAGGTAGGTTTGCCTTTGAATGTGAAGCCAATTGGAATTTCTCTGCCTTCCCTAGCTAAAGGTTATATATCACTTGACTGAAGACCTTTTGTATAAGCTGCAATATATGCAGTCAGACGTGGGAGCCATCACTTCCAGGTAATTTACAGTTGTAGCCAAGCTAATTCCAATAAATTGGGTGGTGTGCTTACGTTATGTGTTGATTTGTGCAGCTCACCTGTTGTCAACACAGACTGTACATTCATTGAATGCCATATGTGAACTTTCAGAGGTGAGCAGCATAGCTAAAAAGGAATGGGCCTCTTTGTTTTGCTGCTTTCCTGCCAATGAATCTTACACTTTTCCAGCACCAAAATCTTAGCTTTGGCCAGCCTTTTCCCCCCTTTCTCTTACACCACTGCTTTTTTAAAGTTGCTCTGCTATTTTAGCCATTTGTTATTGTTGTTATTTATTTGATTTTTTAATATCACCCCCTTATCGAAAGATCCCAAGGCAGTGTACAATATTATGCAGCATTAATAATAATAAAAAATAATAAAAAGTATAATAACAGACAGCATAATAATAAATTAATCTTAGTAACAGTTGCGTCCCTACCCCACCTACAGCTTTAACAAGCTATAGAATATTTATTGGCCAAAGACCTGGGTAAAGAGGAATGTTTTCCCCAGTGCCTAAAGGCATGTAATGATGGCACCAGGTGAGCCTATCTGGAGAGAGCTTTCTACATTCAAAGATGTGATAATCCTACCTGCAGTATTCTGAAATTATTCCCTCCCCCTAAATTTGTAAATTCATCCTCATTTTCTCTCTTGCTAACAGCTTCATCAGTCTTCCTTGCTGTGTAGGGATATTGCGGAGTGGGGAGAGTGGTCCAGAGGGATCACACTTCCCCACCAGCAGGCAGCCACAGTCTGCCTGCACGCGTGACCTTGGGGTGCAGGGAAAATCCCCCCCCCCAGACAAGCCACAACTGTCTGTACATCGTTCCACCCATGTCTGACCTTTTGCGGTCTCAGAAGTCAGCAGTGTCCTGTCTGTAACATTTTCCTTAGAGACCTTTTGTCTCCTACGTCATACATTGAGCAAGGGGGAAATGCCGCTGTGGAACAGGTGCCAAAATAGTTCTGTACCACCCCACGATTTCGGGACGGAAGATGTGTAAAGGTCACAGCCCAAAAATGTATTTGCCTAGCTTGCATATTTGTCTCAATAAAAAGAGGCTCCACAGGAATGGTGGTAGCTCGCTCGCTACAGCCCACCTGTGCTCACATGATGATCAACACCTGTCTTGGGCCTTCACTTCATGCTGGTTAGGACTTAACAGTGCAATCCTATACAAGCCATATATTGTAAACTACCCTGTGATTCTCAGATGGAGGGTGGTATAGAAATAATAATAATAATAATAATAATAATAATAATAATAATATGCACATCTACTTAGAAGTAGCTGCATTGAGTTTAACAAGACTTACTCCCACTTAAGTGTGTACAGGATCGCAACCTCAATTAATTATTTTCTATAAATAGAAAATCAAAATGTCAGTTCTTCAGCCTGAACAGGCATGAAAGCCACGGAACTTTCCAGGTGCAACACTCGCAAACGAAGCATTCCCATAGGGGCTCTTTACCGACCTGCTCTGTCAGTCCTCCCTCCTTTATGCATGTCCATTGAGAAATGGATGATCCAGGAATTCCAGACTTCAACAGTAGGCTCAATAAACTTTTTGCCAGTCTGACTTTCTGCACAAGAAGATATGAAAAGAAGACCCGGAGACACCTTGTGGGGAAAAGCTTCTTAACATCCACCTATCAGTGTCATGCGGCTTAAGAGGACTGTGTAGGTCTGATTTTCTTGGGTTTTGGAGGAATCACCCGTGCAATTACAGGTGCAAAGATGGAACACAACTCCCAACTCCCACAGCCTTGCTGCTTCAACAGCCCTGAGCTGACTGCGCAGTTCTCTTTTGAACCAAGGTAATACCCTATTTAATCACACAGCACCCTGGTCTTTGCAGGAGAAGATGGTGAAGAGAGAAATAAGAAGCAGGAGCAGAGGATTGGGGTGGCTGCAAGAGGAGGTGGAGGTGACACAGGTAATCATCTCTCAGCAAGTAAATACAACCATCTACATCAACCTCTTCTGAACCACAGTATAATTTTCTTGTTTTATTAGATGCTTGTACTGCTGCAGTGTTCACAGATGCTTGGTTTCTTTGCAAGGGAAGAGGATAAAGAGAGACCAGGGGGAGGGGATCAGGGTGGCTCTAAGGAGAGGTGGAGGCCACACAGGTAGCCTTTATTGCAGCTTATTATCCAAGGTACGACACTCATTTATTTAGTTAAGTTGTTAAGTATTTGCACAACTGCAGAGTTAGAAGTGCCCACTGATTTTTTGCAAAGGAGGACAGGGAGAAAACAAGAACAGGTGGAGGAGGCATAATGGAGGAGGCATAATGTTTTTCCCATCAGAGAAGCCACCGTGACAAAAGAGACACCTTCAGAACCAAGGTAAGATACTTTATTAGTTCAGTTGGGTGCTAGGTATTTGTAAAACTGCAACTCTTAAGTGTCCACATTATCTTTGCAAGAGAGGAGGATCGGGAGGAAACCAGAATAACTTCGCCATGCATCCCTGTGACCTCATCTCCTAGTAGCCCTACCTGACGCAGTGGGCATCTGCCATTGCTGGAATAGTCATTCCAAGCTAAGCCCCTCTGTGTGAAGACTTCCTATTTCCGTTGATGAAGTGCAAGGCAGGCTTCTGTGGCAGTGAGACCCTGAGGCCATTTCAGCCTCATTGCCTTTTCCTCAGACACATTACACAGGTTGATTTAAATCAGAAAATAACTCACTGATGTGCCGAGCTTTGGAAATCCCCCGTTGTGGCTGCAATTGCTGGGTGCTAACTTGTGACAGGATATTCTCAGTGGTGGCTCCCCATTTGTGGAATTGCCCTTCCTGGGGAGTTGTTTCTATCTTTCTCATTATCAATATTCAAGAGGCATTTTAAAAAGTCCCTGTTCACCCAGGCCAGGAGTCTGATGGCTGAAAGATACAGAACCCAGCAACCTTGGAATTATTAGGCTGTGAGAGTATGTGACTGTTTTGAAATGTTTCTTTAAATGCATTTAATGTTTTTAGATGTTTGTAATTGTTTTGTATATATTTTAAATACTTTTACATTTTTTAAACATGTATTATTTTACCCCTTTTCTGTTTGTCAACCAGAGCTCTTTGGGGAGCAAAGGAGGTGCAGAGATAGAAATAAAAGAAATTAAAATACCCCTGCCATTGATGATCTTCCACCTCCCATTGTGTGTTCTACTGCCAGTTGCCCCTCTTCCTGCTTCTCTCCCTACATGTTTATGCTTCATTATTATTTCCTTTGTCATCCCAGGCAGGAGAATCTCAGCCTGTCCCTGTAGCTGTTCAGGGAACACACAGATAGAAGCATTATTTATTGGAAAAAAATTTATTAGAGCTGTGCAGATGTGCAGGTGCACACTGAGAAGCAGCATCTAAAAATAAGGATTACTATGACCACATATCAGTGAAATGGAGGCTAAAACGTTCTTCCCACAGATTAACTGTAAGGCCAAGGATGAGGCAGAGGAGGAAGGTTTAGAAAAGAGTGCCAAATAGGTTTTGCAGGAAGGAAGCCACTCTCGCCGATATCAAGACTGTGCAGCTGGTGCTCATGAGATGATAGGCAGGAGGAAAACACAGTAACTAAAAAAGCTTGGCACAAATCTGTTCCGAGAAAGCCTGGAATAAAGGGCCAGAACTAGCAGTATCAACACAAGTGGGGATGAACATCATGTGCATCATGAGAAAGCATATAAGTGTGTGGAACAGGTCTCGGTGTTTTGATTTCTGGGAATGGAGTTGAGAGATGACCTAACCTGGGGAGAAAACAGCAAAGACCTGATGAAGAGAGCACAGCAAAGGTTATATTTTCTGAGAATCCTTCAGAAAAATAATCTCTCAAAGGACCTGCTGATGGCAGTTTACCATTGTACCGTGGAGAGTGTATTAACTTATGGTCTGTGTGTGTGGTTTGGGAGCTGCACGGCCAGGGAAAAAACAATGCTGTCCAGGGTTGCAAAGACTGCAGAGAGAATAATTGGGTGCACCCTTCCCACCTTGGATCAAATCTATGCTTCCAAGTGCCATAAGAAAACTGCAGAGATAGCGCAGGATAGTGCGCACCCCGGAAATGATCTGTTTCAGCTTCTGCCTTCTGGAAGAAGGTACAGAGTTATAAAGACTAGGACTAGCCGTCTGAGAAACAGTTTCTATCCAAATGCGATTTTGGTTTTAAACACAGTGTAAGGTAGTCTCTATAGTATATTGTATTCAGTTATGGGGTATCAGAGTTTTTAAGGGGCTAACCAGGCTGGGATAGCAGGCTTGTTGGTTTTTGGATGTCTGCTGTAGATTTTTTCAATTTTGTTGTTCTATATAGGTCAATGACAATAAAGATTATCGTATCGTACAGGTAAAACACAACACCCACTCCCAAGTGAATCAAGCCTAACTCTTGTAATCCTGAACTTTTTCAATCTCCCACTCGCTCACCTCCTAGCTTGCTTTGAGGGACTATCATTGGGAAGGAAAAGGGGGAGAAGAATTTGCATGTTTCTTGGCAGCATCAGCCCACTGGAGACTGCAAAGAAGATGAAGATGCACTGGCTAAAGTTCAGGAGGGGGGGAGGGGGGCGACCAGTAGGATTTGCCTTTCCATTGTTTTCTGCTTTGTTTTTTATTCATGCTCACTATAGTATCTGCTCTGAGTATCTGCCTGAAGAAATTCAGATCTGGCTGTCAGGTGGGCATCTGTCCTGTACCATCTGACTCTTCATCCCGCAGACAGATGCTGCTGCAGCTTCTCAGTCTGAATTTTGCTGCTCTGGGCCAGTCTCATACTCAGCTGTTCCTGTTCAAAGAAGACCGAGGGTCATCCTGTACTTAATCCACCCACTTCAAGGACAACTGAATAAAAAATTAGGTCAGCTAAACCTTTTGCGTCAGTTATTAAACCTAGATCAAGAAATACAGTAGTGCCCCGCAAGATGAATGCCTCGCAAGACGGAAAACTAGCTAGACGAAAGAGTTTTCCGTTTTGGAGGTGCTTCGCAAAACGAATTTCCTATGGGCTTGCTTTGCAAGACGAAAATATCTTGCGGGTTCCTGCGGGTTTTCCCCCCCCTTTCCCCCCCTTTTTCTAAGCCGCTTATCCGCTTATCCGCTAAGCTGATAAGCCGCTAAAGCCGCTAAGCCGCTAATAGCGCTAATCCGCTAATCCGTCAATGGGCTTGCTTCGCAAGACAAAAAAACCACTAGACGAAGAGACTCGTGGAACGGATTCTTTTTGTCTTGCGAGGCACCACTGTACTGCCACAATTGTGGCAGATTCAGAGATGGACATGACCTGCTCCTGTAGGCCATTGTTACACCCATTTTTCCCAGGCCCAGAGTATGAGTATTGCTTCAAAGGTTTCTGGTTTTTAGAGAGATCCAGAAAAGCTAAAAGGATCACATTCCCCTTGTTTGTCTCCTGTTGTAGCCTGTTTACCAGAGTGATTAGATCCGGAATGGATCAAGACAACCTGTTTCCTCTAATTCCCCAGACCTACAGGGATGCGGGTAGCGCTGTGGTCTAAACCACTGAGCCTCTTTGGCTTGCCGATGAGAAGGTCGGTGGTTTGAATCCCTGCGACGGGGTGAGCTCCCGTTGCTCAGTCCCAGCTCCTGCCAACCTAGCAGTTCAAAGTGCAAGTAGATAAATAGGTACAGCTCCGGTGGGAAGGTAAATGGCATTTCCGTGCTCTGGTTTCGCCAAAAGCGGCTTAGTCATGCTGGCCACGTGACCCGGGAAAACTGTCTGCATAGCGGACAAACGCCGGTTCCCTCAGCCTGTAAAGCGAGATGAGCACCGCAATCCCAGAGTCGTTTGCAACTGGACTTAACTGTCAGAGGTCCTTTACCTTTTTTACAGGGACTGGAGAAATCTCTCAGCAACCCCCTCCTCAAACGAGGCCTTTGATCTTCCTCATTTATAATAGATTGAAGTATGGGATCTCTTAATGGGGTTCTTATTTTCAGATAAACCAATGTCCTCAATTCTTTCACTTTGGTAGAACCAGCCAAGGTGGGGGCATTATATAATTCTGCCCCAGTTTTATCTCAGCCACCTTCCAAGTAGTTATATGTCCCAGCAAAAATTATTTGAAGCTACTTCTACCAGGTGGTGAACAAATTCACACTTTTGCCTTGTGAATCAAAAGTTGAAACTGAATATAGAACAGCCAAGCTGTCAAGTGCAGATGGCATAGATATGAAGCCTCTGCTGTTAGTCAGGTTATACTACCCAAATGTTTCACGACCACCTCCACAAGCATCTCTTTTATAGAGGCTTGATAAAAAAAGGTTTCCAGAACAAAGAAATAAAAGGGCAATCTGAGAGCAACAATGAAGCCGTGTGACATTATACTTCAAGAATGGGAACTACTGGCACATGATAAAGCAACAACAACTGCAAGTCATCTATGTTGGAACAGAGATATCAGAGGTACTAGTGTGAAAGTGCCCGCAGTAAAAATCTTTTCAAGAGCAGTTTCAGGACAATTTGAGCTAGAGTCCAATACGCTGTGGTCTAAACCACAGAGCCTAGGGCTTGCCGATCAGAAGGTCGGTGGTTCGAATCCCTGCAACAGAGTGAGCTCCCATTGTTCGGTCCCAGCTCCTGCCCACCTAGCAGTTCGAAAGCATGTCAAAGTGCAAGTAGATAAATAGGTACCGCTCTGGTGGGAAGGTAAACGGCGTCTCTGTGCGCTGCTCTGGTTTGCCAGAAGCTGCTTAGTCATGCTGGCCACATGACCCAGAAGCTGTCTGTGGACAAATGCCGGCTCCCTTGGCCTATAGAGCGAGATGAGCGCACAACCCCAGAGTCGTCCGCGACTGGACCTAACAGTCAGGAGTACCTTTACCTAACGTGTATGCCAAGGCAGTCTGCCTGTTAGTAAGGAGCTTTAATAAGTGCTTTCTCTCATACCGCCCCAATCCTTCATTGTGAACAGCTGGGGAGATTCTCTTGGTTGTGCTGCACTTTGGAGAAGTACATTTGGCAGTACCCAGAAAGAGTAACAGAGCCGTTAGACAATGGAAGCACGTTCCTTGGGGGTTTTTAAGCAGAGGTTGGATGTCCAACTGTTATGCATGGTCTAGTTGAGATCCCTGCACTGCAGGGTGTTGGACTAGATGACCCTTGGGGTCCCTTCAAACTCTATGATTCTGGGAGGTCCTTCTCTGTGGCAGCACCAACTCCCCCTTTAGGTAAGTGTTTTAGCACCTCTTGAAAATATGCTTATGCTCAAGGCTTTTGCTGGCATCATAACATTATGTTTTAATTTGCCCTGAATCACAATTTAATTTGTGCTTTAAAGTATAGATGTTTTGTACACCTTGCCGTATGTGAAAGGCAAAATAAATAAAGGCTTAAATAAGCAAATAAATAGGGATGCTGGGAGACATGGACAACACCATTTCATAAATGCAAATATAACAGAACAAATTCTTTCAACATTTTGCAAGTATACAATTTTGCATGTTTTATAAAAGAGTTTAATACGAGTCAGTGGTACAAGAGACTTAAAGGGGTCTCACAGAAGAGATAAAAAGGGGAAAGAAATTTGCAAGCACTAAATGGATAATGAGGTTTTCATGACTTGCTATAGAATGCAATATACATGGGGCCTGGTCAAGCTATCTGTGAGAGCTCAGATTGCATTGCCTCCATGGAAATAAATTGAGAAGCTACTTTGAGGAGGGTACTTCCTCACTGATTTTCGGTATGTCTCCCAATTGCATTTAGATCTGCTTCTGCACATTAAATACTTTTGAATAAGAAAAAATGAATTAACGAAGAACAGAGTTTATTACTCTTTGTAGTGGTGGGAACTCAGATACAAAATATATGCAGAAACTACATTAAGGCAGCTACAGAATAAAAGAAGATAGAAACAACAAAAGCTGCAGCTCACGGGAAGGTATGGCATGCACTAAATACAGGTCAGTTTGAAGATTTGAAAATATTCACATATGAACTCCAGTTTAAAAATAAGACAGTCTAACTTGTAAACTCCCCTTTTAAAACACACATGCTCTAACTATAGATATACACAAATGTACACAACCAGGCCACAAAATACACTTCATGTATTATCATTTGGACATAGCCAATTACAAGGTCATTTGATGTTTAATTTCAATAATTTTTATGGTAGCATATATAAAAACACTGTGAAAGACATAAACCTTTTTCTGATTTTTCAGAGTAGCAGGACAGAAGAGTTTGGCTGTCATTTGTTAGCACGTGACAATTAGGCATGTGAAAATCACTGAATAAGTACAGGTAAGAAACAGGTAAGAAATAAGCAGTCAAACCAAATGTGTTTGCATTCTACAAGTCATGATTCTGCTTGGTACTGGAATTATGAAGATAAGTAGTACAGACAGTTGCATCAGAGGTGGTGATCCAGCCCTTGGGCCCATGTGCAATGGAGACAGCAGGAAGCACTGTAGGCTTTTCTCCCCCGCCCAGCACCACATTCTTACCAGGCATATGGCAATTCCTGAATTTCTGTGCCTTCCAGCAGATAATTCAGCTGCCAATACTGATACCTGCCTGCTGCTCAGAGTGTGCAGAGGGGTGGACTCCTCTTTGGGGAGGGGGGGATGGATCTTCTCCCAGCGGCAGGTGTTCTATATCTGGGATGGGGAGACATATCCATCCAGGCCTCCCTTTCTGGCCACCCCCCCGTCTCCCCCTCCTCCGCACCTTTCCCCAGCCCTACACTTTGCACCTTCTTTGAGTGTTCTTGCCTGGCTGCTTTGTGTCCTTGAATTCTGATAATGCTTCTTGGCTGCCTAGATGGAGGGTGGAGATGTGTGTATGTGTAAAATCAGCCTCTTGGTAAAATTTACACGAGCTGCTCTGCCCACTTTGCCTCTGGCCCTGCCCACCACTGGCACGAACAACCTCAAGGGTGGTCCAGGAGGAACATGTTACGTGTGATCCTCATCTGGTATTTGCATGTGTCTTTAGAGATGAGTATCTATAAAAAGTTGTTTGCATGTGCTTCGCGAGGACGTGCCCAGGACTTCCAGCAGAAATGTGGGAACCAGGCTGGGCTTTCCCTTTCCTCTTCAAGTCTTTATAATGGTACACAGCACAAAGAGGAAACGACAGCAAATAATGCATGCATATGCGTGAAAAGTGTGTCTTGGAGGTTTAAATGGAAAAACTATGTTTTGCAAGGCTCTTCCAAACAAAAATGTATTTATTTCCAACATGCAAAATGGTCGTTGAAGCTTTTTATGAGTGCACAGCCAAACAAGTGATACCACATCTGTTCTCAATGTGGAGTTTGTGTACTTACAGCAGCCTGTAGCTCAGGCTGGCTGGTCTGGAACTTGCAGCTGTCCGCAGTGTGGACAGGCAGGAGGGCCCAGAGTGGGATGTAGACAAGGGTCACAGAGGCCAAATTGTGTGCTACCCCTCAGAACTACGGTCTGTACGTGCCCTAAAGACAGGCTTCAGTTGCACTTTTCTGCATGTTGTAATCAGATGCAACAAGTGCTGAAACAAATGTAATGGGGAATCATTTCTTATTAAAGACATTTAAAATCTGGAAATACCTGATTTGGATTTCTCATGGGTAGTTTTTTCCTGATTATCTGTTAGTGACACGGGAGGTGGATACTTGGCTCCTGCAAGAGTGTTTTTGTCTGAAGAAGAGGGTGGAGATGGCAGCAACGTACTGTTAGGGCTGTTAATGTCTCCCTCAGCCACCAGAGTCAAGTCTGCTACGTTCTCATCCTCAACAGTTTGTATGCTTTCAGCCTGCAGTTCTTTTGATTGCCTTTTCCATATGGTGGCATCCTGCGAAAGCGGAATCGGAGAGAGTGGGGCACCAAAAGGAACACTGCAAGTCTTCTGGCTGCTGCAAGTTGCCAGCACAGCTGGTTTTTGCTTGCTTCCAGAATAAGCCATTTTGACTGCGGAGCTTTCACTACTGTTTTTCATGACGTCCACTTTGCCACTCAACTGTACGCATTTGTCCTTGACATCAGGATGTGCAATTCTTTTGTTGCAGCCTTTAGACCCTTCGGGTGTAGATGAAGAAGGCCTAGTCCCACAGGAAGGCAAGTGAAGAAAATCAGGCAGAACCAAGTCTTCTTTTCTCAGCAGCCCTCGCTGGTCATCTGCTCTGTTACTTTGCACTTTTGATATAAGTTCAAAAAACTCTATTGCAAGAAACCCAGAATAGACCCATTAGTCAATACCGCAAAATTTCATGACACCACACAATCATTTTTTTTTCCTAACTAGACACATTTGATTCACCCACCATTTACCAACAACACTGAAAAAACAACAAAATCTAAAACATCTGCCCACTTTCTGAGCTGAAACTCCTATAACATAAATAAAACTAAAGTTTACAAGTAACTTTAAAAGACAATAGTAATCCTAAATCTCTGATTATTTTAATAGGTGCATGTAGTAGTATATTTTTTTTCTGGTACCAGTTTTTCATATTATACCTGCCACTTGTAATATTTCATATGAAAGATGCCATTTTCACCCTACATTGAGAAAGAATGAGGATTGCTTTTCTCCACTGGTTACAGGGGGAAAAAACATATCCACCTGCTGAATCTGAACACAAATAGGGAAACAAATGTGAAGAAAAAATGCACAGTGTGACACATAGGCATTTCATGTGAATACCAATTCTAACTGCAGTAGGAGATGGATAGAAAGTTATAGCCTCATCTGTCCAGGACCCAGGCAAGTTTCACAAATGAGCAGCACTCTCTGGAATCCAGAAACCACTTCCACATGCCAAAAGCAGAACTCTGAATCTGCCCATTGTTGCCTCATGCAACTGGCATTCACAGACTAGCAGTTGCATGTACATAAGGCATCGCCCATAGCCCCACCAGGCATGCTGCTGCCACTGCTGCTGCAAAAAAGAACCAGGCACTTTTAAGCCAGGACCAGGCATCTTTATTGCATGTAGGAGATGGTATGCGTGGGCATCCCTTGGGTCACCATGAAGCAGGTGTGATCCTTTAAGTGAGTGCATGCAAAAAAGAGAGAGAAACATTCAGTGTGCACACCAAGCTCATGTGCTAAAAACACTTGCGGAGGCATGAAGGATGTGCTGCCGTCTTTGCTGACACATTCTCCACCTTCCTCTGCCTTCCCCCCAATTGCCTAGGGCAGGGGAAATGAGAGGTAAGGAATCCAGCTCCTCAGCAGAGGGTAGTTATTGCCAAGGAGGGAACAGGGCCCACATATGCCAATACACCTAGCAGAAATGCTATGCTAATTATGTCCATTTCCATCAGGAACAGGCTTTCCTGCCAGGCACACTGGGGCATAAACAGCTTTGTTCATAGTCTGCTTGAGCCGGCTACAAGTAGGGTCCTGCCTGGCAACTAATGGGGGCCCTTACGGAACTGAAATATTCCTAGTTGCAGATGATGAAATGTCACTATATTTTAGCACAGAATTCTATGCTCAGTTTTCATCATCTAGGAGACCTTAGGATTTGAAACGTCTGCTTTGCCAGTAACATCACACTGGTATCTGGGTTATGTTGGACACACTGGCATAATGTCTATGTCTATGCGACCATCACATTTTCTCAGTGAGGAATAGGCTTAGATTGAAACCTAACTCCAAGGTTTGTTCTTGGTTTGCTAATTATTTTGTACATTTAAGGGAAAGCAAACTACAGTTCTGGTTTGGATGACACAGGAAACCTTGGTTTGTTGCACCTGTTCATGCTAGGAGAGGAGCAAAGTGGGTATAGTAGAGCCACACGCACCCACACTGTGATAATGTTAACAGGCCAGGTTCACACAAGAGATATTACAGAGTCAAGGGGCTATTACTTTCCAGCCATTTCCAAAAACAACTGGGGATGAAAAAAAGCTAGTTTAGATCAGGTTGGGCTTTACAACTTTTATACTAGTCAGTCAAAAAACAATTATGTGCAGTTCTTTTAATGTTCAATCTCATTCTTAGTGGATTACAAATGTGAACCCAATTACAAAACACAGCAGCATTTAAACCCCTGACAATGTGCCGTAACTCAAACGGCATGGCATGGGGCTTTAGGTCTTTTGTGGGTGCTTAGTGCTCTTGATCAGTTAGCGACATGGCAATTATACAGAAAAGAGATTTTGCACAAAAAGGAACACTTTGCACGGTTTCACCGCAGAATATATATGGGAAGAACAGATTGCTAACATTTCTCTTTTCAGAATGGGCAGTGCGGGGCACCCAGGTAAGCAAACGATACCGTACTTCCAAGTATGAATGCTTCAAATTCCTTCCATGTCCTTCCCTCTGCCTTTGGTATTGTCCACTGGGTACTGGCTAAATTGTATTGACTAGCCATTCCTTCTTCCTTCAACACTGCCTTTCACACTGGGTGCAGAAAGGGTAGGAAGAGCTGGCAGCCATTCTACAAGCAGGTAAGTGCACTGTTGGTGGAATGCTGATCAAACATTTTCAGGAGCACAAATAAACCACACAGAACAGAACAAGCAGTCACTGTAATGAGTTTCATTGCAACTCCTTATGGGAAGGGATAAATATTGGCTCATTTACTAGTCTCTCCCCTAAGGGGTGCGGGAGGCTGAAAGATGGGCATCTCGGTCCAGGGACTATGTGGATACTGCTGCTGACCACTGCTCATCACTGTTCCTGTGTTGCTCTTGGCTCTGAACAGGTAGATGTTCAACAGTTGCAGAAGTAAGGATGGTTCTTATTCCTAATGCTACGTTTGGTTCCCACTGTGGTTCTAGCTGTTTATTTATTTATAAAAATATTTGTAGACTATCCCAGCTCTCAAATTTTACAAAATTAAAAATTAAAAATAATACTGTTCCTCTGTGTGGTTGCTAAGCTTTATGTTCCAGTTGGGATCCTGCATCTTTGCAAGCTATTTCAAGGATGCTGTTGCATCAGTGAAGGAGGGTGAACAAGCCATGGAGCGAATGATGCCTGTTAAACTGCTGTCTGTCATTGAACTTTCAAAGGCATGTGACTCCTGCCAGGGCAAGAAAGTTGGCAACCCCAACCATGTGTCTACCTTTCAAAACCTGTCCATTATTGCTAGGGCACTGTCTTGTAAGCACTGCCTATCAGGCAAATGACAACAGGCTGGTGCAGTGCTCCTCCGATTCTCAGAGCCTATGTGCTCCCTCATTGTGCCTGTGTGTGGGGTGATCTACATTTTTCCGGTGGGAGATCACATTTAGGATCCAAATTGGGCATCTACTGTGCTGTTCGCTTGGGCTAGACCTGCCCCTGGTGTGCATGGCTGGGACTATGGACTGCTGGCTGTGGAGCGGCAAATGCCGCATGATGTGTCCTTCTGCCTGCCGTGGCTAAATGGCCAGAGAGCTGCTCTGTGCTGTGCCAGTTCTGTGTGGTGCCTCTTTTCTCTCTGATATGCGGGCTGCTGACAAGACATGCAAATGGTGAAACATAGCAGGACTCAAACCTCCCCAAACCTTTTCCCATCTCAGAGCTCTATGCAACCATGGCTTGTTGCTTGTCCTGGTTCCTCCATCTGCAGCACTGGCAAAAGGATGGTGGGTTTTTTAAATACAGCTTTGCTCCACCAGCAAGTGGCTCCTTTCCCTCAGGAACTCTGGATGTTTATTATTCAGACCCCTTCTCACAAGAGTGTAGGCTGGGGTGGGGTAATCTCATGGAAAGTTCCCACATCCCTTTGCTCCGCCCCCTGCACTGCTAATGTGGGGGCATTGTGGCCATGCTGTTCTGTGATTTGCCAGCGCTGGTAATGTTGCCATAGATACTACTGGGCGAGTGGGTGGCACTATTTCTATGTTCTCCTTCAGTTAGTACTGCTGTTTTCAATTTGGCTGCTGAGAGTGCATTCCTTCACATGCATTCGAGAAGCCTTTGCCTACAATTAAAGGTAATTCTAGAGTAGGTTAGATTAATTTATTAGTAACATCACCACACTGCTGAAATTTATAATACAACCTGTTTTCTTCAATAATAAAATGAACTAATACCACTGTTTACAAATGTTTGGTTTAAAAACTAATACTACTGCATATACTAAAAAAGTGACATACCCTCTGCTTCGTCCAAATTAATTTTCTGACTTTTTTTATTCCCCGTCTGTGCAATACATTCTTCTCTGTTTGCTAGATGGACATCCCTAGAGCTTTTTCCACTTTCTCCTTTTATTTTAATAGAATTAGACTTTCCTAGAGTTCTTCCCTCTCCCTGTATTAGAAGGAAAGTTAAAGGGCTACTTACTTTTACATAATACTACAAAACGGATGCAATAAATTGTCGATAAATAACAATTATTTTGTGCACAGAGTTGTGATTAAACATAGTACAAGCATTTTCGGTAAACCACAAACAAAAAGAGAAGAGAAAAAAGAATTGCACCGACATACAAAAAAAGCAACATGCTCATTTTGAACTGTAGAGTTTATGTCTGTCTTTGGACCAAACTCCATTTTATTATATATAGTTGCATGTAACTTTCACCCAGCAACGTCTCTCTTTGCCCCCATGAAAATCTGTGGAGACTGTGACTTTGAGCAGAGCACTGGGTGGGGTGTGTAGGAGGAGAGTTGCTTTAAACCCTTTCTTTCGTAGTCATTTTCCAGCTCTCTGTGGAGAAGAGCAGCCAGGGATGATTTGAGTGGGGAAACAGTTCAAGGTGACAGGGGTAAACATTCTCATCAACTTGTGATGCTTCACTCACAATTGCAGCCCCCTTTAGATGCTTTGCATGGGAAAAAATGTGGGGAGGTACATGTAACTGCATATAGCATGTGTTTTGGTATTCAAGGACAGATGTCAGAGAACAGAAGACAGGGGCATGCACTGGTGAAAGCAACAAAACAAAGCCCTTACATACGTGAAAGGCAAGACATAATCAGCCGAAACAAACACTAAGCAAATGCCATTAAACATTTGGGACATTCTTTTCATCCACAATTTCCAATCTGGGAAATCAACCAAAACCTGGGAATAACTGGAGTGACAAATAATTTCAAGAAACTTACTGTGGGTGCTTGAAATCTTGCATTAGGAGTTATAGCTGTACTGTGTTTTAATGGTGCCCCCTTTCCCTGGTCTGTGAATGATAGAGATTTTAAAAATAATAATTACAAAACCTGTTTTTTTTCCTGTAACAAACGTATTTAAATCATACTAGTTTATGACCAAGAATTTGGGGAGAGAAAAGTTTACTGGATTTTACCATTTTCTGGAGGATATCCCCACTGACTTTCATGATTGCTATTTCAGGAAAGGTAAAGGTACCCCTGCCCGTACGGGCCAGTCGTGACCGACTCTAGGGTTGCGCGCTCATCTCGCTCAAGAGGCCGGGAGCCAGCGCTGTCCGAAGACACTTCCGGGTCACGTGGCCAGCGTGACGAAGCTGCAACTGGCGAGCCAGCACCAGGGCCGCACACGGAAACACCGTTTACCTTCCCGCTATAAAGCGCTACCTATTTATCTACTTGCACTTAGGGGTGCTTTTGAACTGCTAGGTGGGCAGGAGCTGGGACCGAACGATGGGAGCTCACCCCGCTGCGGGGATTCGAACCGCCGACCTTACGATCAGCAAGTCCTAGGCACTGAGGTTTTACCCACAGCGCCACCCGCATCCCTGCTATTTCAGAGGCCTGGATCAATTTGAATGAGTGTCATAAACTAAGACAGAAATTACTACGATTATTATTCAGATTTCTTACCCACCCTTCACCGGGGTCCCAGGATGGGTTATAACAATTGTGTTGGACCTTGTCTATCCTGGATTTCTTGCTGGCTAGCTGCCTCCCTTTATGTGAGGTGCTACAAGACTTCAAACTTCTATTATTTTGGTTCCTATTCAGTAAGATATACTTTGATTTTTTTTCCAACCCAGCTAGTGTTCTCTTTCCAAACTTTTATTTCTGAGCAACAGGAACTAAAGAAGTAGAACTGGTGCTCCTTCTTCTACCCAGAGTCTTTTTCAGAAATAGTCTGTTGAGCTACTCAGTTCTGGGTTTTCTAATGTAAGCAACCACTTACCACAGAGGATTTGGATTTCCCTACAGGGTACAAAATAGGGACGGTGGCGTTGTGGTCTAAACCACTGAGCCTAGGACTTGCCGACTAGAAGGTCGGTGGTTCGAATCCCTGTGACGGGGTGAGCTCCCGTTGCTTGGTCCCAGCTCCTGCCAACCTAGCAGTCTGAAAGCATGTTGAAGTGGAAGTAGATAAATTGGTACTGCTTTGGCGGGAAGGTAATGGCGTTTCCGTGAGCTGTTCTGGTTTCACCAGAAGCGGCTTTGTCATGCTGGCCACATGACATGGAAAAACTGTCTGTGGACAAATGTCGGCTCCCTTGGTCAGTAAAACAAGATGAGCGCCACAACCTCAGAATCCGTTCGTGACTGGACTTAACTGTCAGGGGTTCTTTACCTTTACCTTTATGGGGTACAAAGGGGAGTTGGAAGAAGAGGTTTAGGACCCTAAATCTGTCTGAGCACTAGGTGCTTTCAACTCTACCTCTCAGTGGAAAAGTGGAAGCACCTGAAGCAAAGATGCCTGTTTCAGCCCAATGTTCACAAACATCCCCAAGGAAGGTTCAGACAAACTCGGTCCCACATTGAAAGACAAAGTGAAGAGTGTTGTGGGGCTGTGTGGGCTCCTTCCCCTGTGTGTGCAGCCAGCATGTAAAGGGGTTCTGCATCCATACTGATGCAATGATTTCATGTGATCTGCATGTTGAGTGAAGTGGCTCGTCTAATACGAAGATTGGAATGCAGCTATCATTTGGCTTTTGCAATTCCCCAGATTTTGCACTGTAGCTCTCAGCTAAAAATAGATGCCAAAACTGCATTAAAATGTACTTACAAAACTGACTGATCCATCCATCCCTAGATAAATGCATATGGCCCCTCCACATATCAGCTGAAAATGTGTAGAAATTGGGGATGTTGCTAATACATTCATTATCAAAGGGGCACAGCTAGCCAATGTGACTAAAAGCCATAGAACGGGGTGGGATATGTCAAGCTGTGCAAATAAACCTCCCCTTTCTGAGAAAAATGCACATACAAACAGTTTCACAGCCCCATAGTTGTTCACAGACATAATAGAACACTTTAAAACAACAGCAATCAGCAACATCATCTAAACAAACAACACGGAACAAAATACTGGTGTTCAGACAGCATGAAAAGCACATCTATACAGCATTAACAAACTTTCTGATGACTAGGAGGGAAGGGCCTAAACATGCCTCTGGGAGAGGGAATGCCAGAGCTTAGGCACTACTACTACGGGGAAAGTCGTGTCCCAGGTACTCACCAAGTACAGCTCAGATGGTGAAAAGACCCAGAGCACAAGATCTTACTATCATGAGGGTGGGAGTAGATGATCCTTCATATATCCTGCACCCACACTATTCAGGGATTTCAAAGTAACAGCCAGCTATTTGAACTGGGCTCAAAAACCTACAGGGAGTCGATGCACAGCAATGGAGTCCCAAGATCCCAATAAGGGGTCCTGTTAACAGACTACCAACAACGCTGTAAAACAGCTGGTGTTTACAAATAATCTTCAAAGTAGATTTCCCTTGCAAAGTGCAACCAAAGAATGTATAATAGTGGCCAGATCTGCTTTCTCCAGAAAGTTGGTGCCCTAGCCAAAGCTTATTAGCCACAGTCATAATCTGAGTCCAGTAGCATGCCCAAACTATAAACCTGAGCTTTCAGAGGGAGCACTAACAGGTTGAATATCTATTCCCAGATTGGCTTTCCCACTGACCCAAACCACCTGTGTCTTGCCTGAATTAAGTCTTATCACACCACAGCCTCCAAACACTGGTTTAGAGTTTAAATTGACTCCCAAGTGCCTGATGGAAAAGAGAAATAGAACTGGATGTGAACTGCATACTGATGACACTATTCTCCAACACTATGGAGAACTTCTCCCAGTGGTTTCTTACAGATGTCTTGCAGGCCTCTCCAAGTGGCTTCATGTAGCATGGGGAACATGATGGAACTCAAATGAGAAAGTCCCTTCTGGGATCTGCCCTCCAGTTCACACTGGAACCAACACCAAACAGTGCCCACAAGTCAAATCTGTCAAAGCAGTCTAGAAGGATATCATAGTTTATCAGATAAAAAGTTGCTGAAAGGACCAGCAAAACTAAAAGGAACACACTCCCCCTGTCCGATTCCTAATACAAGCCGTCCACTAGTGCAACAAAGGCAGTTTCAGTACCAAAAATAGGTCTGCATCTAGAAAGTACATACAGTTGTACCTCGGAAGTCAAATGCCTTGCGATTCGAACGTTTTAGCTCCCGAACGCCACAAACCCGGAAGTGTGTGTTCTACTTTGTAAATGCTCTTTGGAACCCAAATGTCTGATGCAGGTTCCACGGCTTCTGATTGGCTGCAAAATGTTTGGAAGCCGCGCCTTGGCTTCTGAACATTTTGGAAGTTGAACGGACTTCCAGAACGGATTCTGTTCAACTTCCGAGGTACAACTGTATAATCTTGAGCCCCTTGCCCAAAGGTCTACAGTTACCCAGGCTGATGGGATACAGCATCTTACTATTGCTTCTTTCAAGGTTAATGTAACCTTATTCTCAAGTACTAAATGTTCCATCCTCTCCACCAAAATTAGCCAAGAATGGACCAGAAGTGTAAATGGTCAAACACAAACCTCCAAGGATCTTGTTCACTTTCTCAAGCTGCACAAGCTGAAATGTACCCATAACAAACAGAAAAAGTAGATGTATCAGGTACATCCACAGACTCAGCAATTAACCTGTACTCCAAATAGGAATGAATACCAACAATTTTAGCTGCACAGTGTTGTGCAAATTGGTCACAGCAGGTTAGCAATAATACCTCCCCATCAGACCAAGATAGAATAGGCTCTTTCCTACCCAGAATAGCTCCAGTGATCTACCCTGAGCAAACATGAAGACAGTGATGTGGGTTTTATGGGAAATTTTGTATTGGGGAAATGTTTCCACTACCCTAGAGATCTGATTAAGCACATTTATTTGATTTACATTTAGCAAAGCACAACTAAAAAACATTTCATGTTAATTTTAAATGCAATTTAAATATCTGAAAAATTCTTCCCACAGCCAAAGGTGGGTGACTAGAAATATTTGATTAGGAAAAACATTCAGTAATGTGACTGTAGTGTGAATTAAATGCTATGTTGTACTCAAGCCAATTCTAGCTTTACTTCAGGTGAAACCTACTGCTAGGCATACTCAGAGTAGGCTCAATGACAACAACAACAACAACAATCTTTATTACGTAGGCTCAATGAAATCACTGACCTTACATAATTATATAACTTACATAACTATACTGTATTGTTTTAATTAGTGTTTTTATAGTTGTTCTGATTTTGTGTGGAGTGCCCTACCTGGGTGGATGGAGCAGCCAAGTAATTTCGTTGTCCCTGAGAGGGGGCAATGACAATAAAGATATTATTATTATTATTATTATTATTATTATTATTATTATTGAAGTCCACTGATTTCAATGGGTCTCCTATGACTTAGTTGGATATCACCCTTGGAAATATTTTTATTGGAATACTTGTAAATGATAGCATATTCCCTTACATCAGTGGTTTTCAACCAGTGTGCCGTGGCAACCTGGGGTGCCTTGACTGATGGTCAGGGGTGCCGCAGGCAACACTGGCCTCTGTCCCTCTTTCCTTCTCTCCCTTCTCAGATGCCCTCTTGCATCTCTGCCTCCCAAAGGCTTGCACAGCTATTTGTTGCAGCAGCCCTGGCTACAAGCTTCCCAGGTGAATAGGGCTCTGGGGCTAGACAGGGGGTGCTTCCCAGGCCCCTGTGGGGCAGTGCAAGGAAGCACCTGTCTTTGGGGTGGGGTGGGGGTACAGCTCAGAGACCAGGGGCGGCAGCAGCGACTGCCCAGAGGACTCCCAAGGAGAGGAGAGCGGAGGCTGAGGAAACACTCCACAAGGGAGGGTGTTCAAATGGGGTGAGGAGCTGCCAGCTCTGCAGGCAAGGGGTGACATAACTGGGCTCCTGAGCCCCACAGGGGTGCCACAGAAATAATGTAGTTGGTCAAGGAAGCCATGGACCCAAAAAGGTTGAAAACCTTTGCCTTACATTATTTAGATTTTTTAAAGGCATGCATTCAAATCTATAAACATACTTAGGTCCATGCCTGAAGAGTGCGTAAATATAAGTAATTCCTTCGGAGGAGGAGGAGAAAATTAATTACAACTTTGATTTTAGTTTTGCCCAATTAATCTTCATTCATTGTGTTGCTAACAATACATTTCTAAGGGTGGAAAAGCATATTAATTGAAACTATCCCACTATTACTGCAATGCAGTAGGCTCTAACCTAAGTCTCATCAGACTTGTTGCATGCCTTCTTCTAGTATCACACTAGCTACCATCCCTTCTCCCTGGTCCACAGGAAATTATTGCCTCTAACGAGTGGGAGAAAGTGCTATAGCTTTATAATGTCAACTATTTTGATCATTTACCCATTTCTGGCACTAGGAAACACCTCCAGAACTGTCAGGAATCCATCTGGATCCTTCCGTCTCCAGGAGTAGACTAATAGCAACCCCTCTCCCTGCAAATAGAGGCTACAGAAAATCCATATTTATGACAAAGGAGTTATGCTAAACTCCCCCAATCTATACATCCACATATGCTTATGCTGTATATACATATATGCTACAATATGGGTGGGACCCAGTATTAAAGAGAGGTCCATGGTTCCCATGCAGGCTTGGTCAATGAAATCAACTCTCCCTTGGTCAGGGAGATACTATCTGATGCCAAGATTTATTTATTTTAACAGAGCTTGCCAGAAAGGGCCTAGACAAAGAGGTGGATTCACAGCAGATTACTAAAGTTCCATCTCCCTGCCTATGTCTAGCTTGCTGCTGCAATAGGAAACAGAGATGGTAGACATCTGGTAGACAAAAATGGGACAGATTAATTCTTTCTAGCTCATCTAAGCAGCAAGTCTCTATCACACAAACCATATTGGATTGTCCATCCAGGATCAAGCCCTGGGTGCCTGATGTCTTATTGACCGAGCAATCAGCACCAGATGCTTCACTGTCAGGGCTGACTGCCAAAAACTACAGAATATTGTGAGAAAAGGAACAGCTCTCACTTGTCTGAACTTCCTTACCTGAAACATTCCCACTGCCTTACCACTTTCTGCTCAACACACTGACTATAGTAGGGTTCAGATTTTCCACCTTACAATTCCCTAACCCAATCTTCGGCCACCAAAAGCAAGGATCCCTCTTCAGAACAGAGAAAGCAGCCAAATACAAAACCAGAGTTCTAAAATACCCCTCTGATACAGTGCTAATAAAATTCCAGGTTTCTGCTTGCAGGTTTCAAACATTCCTGCACTTTTTATTCTTTATTTGGATAAAAAGTGTGACACTTACTGTAACAACTAAATGTAATTACTGTACTCACCTAAATAGGTGAGTACCGGCACCTATTTTTCTAGAAAAAAGCACTAGTTGTAAAACAGCTGAAGGGTGGCAGGTTGGGCAAGGCTGTATTTCTAGGAATGTGAAGTGAAGAAAGCAGCAGACTAATCAGAAATAACCATTTCAGAACTGCTTACCTTTTCCTTTTTTGGGTTGCCTTTCATCTAGAATAACCCGTTGTCCATCAAGATTAGAGATGGGAACACCAAGATCTAATGGTTCCTGTTCACCATTCTGTGGTCAAATGTTGATAAAACAAACTACTTTTAAGTTCTTGCCTTAAAAATTCACTATATAACAAAGAATTGCTATACATAAGTTATCAGCTAGAGACTGAGGAAGCCATCTTCATTTACCTGCTGGAGCATCTCCCTGTGAGAAGTTATTGTGTCCACCTGGTGGCTCTAAGGAGAGCGGTCCAGCAAGCTATTTAACCTCTAGAAACCAAAGGCCAAAGGGGTCTGTGAGGAGGAGGGTAGCTAATTATAAGTAGCAATTCCACCTCAAGTAAAAATAGCTAGCTATTTTACATTTTATTTGATCATCCTGAAGTATTACTGCTTAGATGTATTTTAGTGGGCTCTGTGTGATTTCAGTGTAACTACTGATAGTGTGTTTTACTCAAACAATTGTAAGAATGGAAATGGGCAAGGAGTCCGGGACATTACTGACTTGTCCAAAGCAGAATAAAATTGTTATGCCCTCCCAGCTTTGGCTCCTTGAAGAGATTCTTTTATGAGTAGTTAATTTGATATTTTATGCGCTGCTGTGCCAACCCATTCTCTTGAGTTGGGCAATCCCAGGGAAAATGCAAAATATAGGGGATTAGTTCCTTACATGGCAAACTTTATTAATTGCTAGAACAGTTCAGCAACTTGAGCACCAACTATATCAAATAGAATTGAAAAAATGCCTGTACTGTTAAATTGTCGTGGGACCTGCTGGTGAAGGACAGGTAATAACTTTCTTAATAATAATGATGATAGTAAAAAATCTAGGTCATAGTTACTATGATTTTTACTCTGGGAAAAATCTGAGTTAAAACATAACCACAAAGCCATCAACAAGGATCCCAGCTTGGGAGAAGATGCAATCCAGTGACAACGACTGGTTTTGGGACAGGTCAGTCTGTAGGATAGTGGCAAAGCAATCTGAAATTATTAATAAGCTGATTTGTAAGTTATACCAAGTTATATCAAGTTATACCAAGGTTCTGCTTGGTGAAGAGGTGAAGCTGCTTGGTAAGATCAGGTTCGCAGCCTGGGGTGCTTCAAGATCCAGCTGTGTCACTGGAGACTCATCTGGCATGACTTGTTTTTGGGAAACCCGTGCTGAGTCTTACTAATCACAGTATCCTTTTCTACGTGCTCACTGACCAACCGTTTAATTATCAGTTCTAGGACCTTTTCTGGTATCAATGTCAAGCTGACCAGTCAGAAGTTACCAGGGTCGTCTTTTCCTCCCTTTCTGAATTGCCCTCCTCCAGTCTGCAGGGACCAAGAATTCTCAAAGATGATAGACAGAGGCTCAGAGATCACACCCGTATGTTCTTTTTGTACCTTTGGGTGCAGCTCATCAGGCCCTGGAGATGTGAATTCATTTAAACTAGCTAGGTGTTCTTTTCCTTTCTTGGACTGCAGCTCCTTCCTAGCATCATTTATTCTGTTATCATGTTGGAGCACAAGTCCTTGATCTATGGTTGACAGCCCCACCCCAAATCCTACTTGTGCTTCTGCTAGAATGTTTTCCTGATTCATCCAATCCACTTGTTTATTACAGAGGTGGGCAGTGTCTAGTTTAGTTTACTAATTATACTTTAAAGACTAATCGGTCTATAATTAGATGGTTCAGATCTATTCCCTTTCTTATATTGTGGTATGATAATTGCTAATCTCCAATTGTCAGGAATAATTGCTGACTGATCGATGCTGGTAAACAAAGTGACTAGCAGTTGGGCCCACTATTCAACACTGGCTTTAAATAGCTCAGAAGGAATATTAGCTACCCCTGGGACTGTGCCTTGTTTGAGATTTACAGTAAACTGACACACTTCCTCTATAGCAGGCATGTCCAAAGTCTGTTTCGGGGGTCTAACCTGGCCTGCCAGCCGATTTAATCCAGCCCCCCCCCCCATTGGCAGTATATGTCCTGGGGTAAAATCCTAAAAATAGCTCAGCAACTCTGGTCGGCCCTCACGCACGTTCACTTCATCAAATCTGGCCCTCTTTGAAAAAAGTTTGGGCACCCCTGCTCTATAGTAACTGAGGGTCATTCTGGGCTAGCACTGCTTGTGATGGTTGGTTGGTTGCTTGGATATAGAGAATGGAAATTTGTTTCCCAGACCCCAGTCGGATAGCATATTCCACTTCAGATGGAGTGCTTTACCATTCTTTTGCAACTACTCTCCAAAAGGTGGCTGAATCTCTCCTCAAGGAGGCTTCTATTAAGCATTGCCATGCTTCCCTTTGAACCTGATTCTTTTTTAAATATATTAGAGATTTGTATGTCCTCTTAGGTTTGAACCATGCTGCCGGAAGTGCAGTTAGATTAGCTGCCCTATAAATCTTTAATTTTTCCAACAGAGTATGTTTCATGGCAATACATTCCTAATCAGCCCAGGTTTACTGGGCTGTGAAGACCATTGTCCTACCTTTTTTGGACTCAGACAGATCTGAAGATAAGAGATCATATCCTAAAACAAAGCTATTCTTGTTTCAAGAGAAGAGGTATTTAATAGGGTGTCTCACATGAATAAGCATTTGACAAATGTATAGTGTTAACACACATATTATTGCTATCTACCTTTACAGTGGTACCTCGGGTTAAGTACTTAATTCGTTCGGGAGCTCCGTTCTTAACCTGAAGCACCACTTTAGCTAATGGGGCCTCCTGCTGCTGCCGAGCCACCAGAGCATGATTTCTGTTCTCATCCTGAAGCAAAGTTCTTAACCTGAAGCACTATTTCTGGGTTAGTGGAGGCTGTAACCTGAAGCGTATGTAACCCGAGGTACCACTGTACTTCCTATTCTTTTGGATTTGATAACCGCAAAAGTAAATGCACACATGCATCTAGAGTCTTCAAACATATATCAGTAACAGAAAAAGAGAGTTCAGAAGTAAAGGATAATGGTGTCCCAAATAAGCTTAAAAATCTTGTATATTAAGTGGAATCAAAGTAACAGACACATAGGTGTTTTGTTTTTCTAAAAAAACCCCGGAATGAAATACGTTGACTGTATTATTTGTACTTCAATATATGGTGCTTCCTATATAAAGGTATTACAAATATGCTATTTAAAAAACCTGTATATTCTTCTGCAGATAAGCAAAACAAAGATTTTAAACATATTCTAATAAATTACTTACTAGCCTTGCCACAAGATTATTAAGATTTAAACCATATTTTGCAACCACTGGTCGAAGGACTTCTGTTACTGGTTTGGTAGGTTTAGCTTTTAAGCCAACAGATCTATTGATAGGAATGAGATCCAACCTAAAATATATGAAAACATTCAGTAAGTCTTTGCTATTAAAAGCCATTCAGAACATATAAGAAGTCTGCAATCATGTTAGGGTATCTGAATACATGAGAAGCTGTGAACAATGTATTTTGTTCAGTGTAGCTTCACTTTTACAGATCACATCAGTTTTACAGATCTACTGCACCCTTTGCGTTCTTGAGAAAGACTGCAATTATTGTCTCTGCAGTAATTGCCCCAAAGGTGCTGTTCTGGTACAACATCCAGAGTAGCTTCTGTCGAAGAAGCTGAAAACCAAATGAACTCTGCTGCCTTGCCTGCCCTGCCGCTGGTGCAGAAGCAGTGCTGGCAGTGGCGCCAGTTTCCAGTGAGATCTCTCACCAAAATCTTGTGAGATCTCACAGAGCACACAAGATCTTGTGAGATTTCAGTGGTATCTCACGAGATCTCATGCTCCTGTTTTGCCTCAGGCAGAGAAATGGCACACAATGTGCTATCAACTTTAAAAGCCGCAGGAGAAGGAGGTTTTTTCCTTACCGAAATAAAGTTCTCTTTTCTAAACGAAGAGCTCGAGAATCCAGAATGCTGCTGTCCTGATGCAATACAAGTGGCTACAACCATAGAAGGAACAGAAGAACATGGTAATAGAAATGGTATTTAGGGGGGGGGGGATTAATCTATCAAAAACAGGAAACAGCCTTACTTTCAGTACAGTGCAAACTACTACTTAGGACTTTTCTGAGATTTTGTGGAATACATATATATGTACATATTTCAAGGTGATTCCTCATGCCTACCTGCTTTGTTGGGAATAGCTGAGGAAGAGGATTGCAAACTCACACCTTTCTAACAGCGAATGAACCGAGTGCAGAAACTGCCTCTGCCTCCCGCTCCCACTCATTATGGGAAATATTGTACAAGAACAGAATGTGTGTATGTATGTATGCAACATATTTTAAAATTATGTTCTCATTTTGTGTTAATGTACATAACATTATTATTATAATGTCATGCAATATCAGAAATAAATGCAGATAAAGAAAGTGACAAAGGATTTTGGAAATTCATAACTACTCCACCTGTGACTCCGCCCTGTGACTGCAGAGCTGATGGGAGGTATGAGACCAAGGTCTACTGGGAGACTACACACCCTGCCTCCCAGGAACCTGGATTCTTCTATTGGCCAATGAAGAATCAGTTGCTCCAATGCTTGATTTCCTCTACCCTCCCTATTCCCTTTTCCTTTTCTCTCATCTCCCCATATAAGCACATTCAACCATGTTGATCTGTGATATTGGCACTTTTAGAAGTGCCACATAATGTTTGTTCTTCACATGCAAGAAACTGATCCTTCGGTGTGTCAGCACCACTCTGGTATCCCCTGTCCTTCATGGTATTGTTTTTACTGTCAGCTAAAACTTTTGTTTAAGCAATCCTACTCAAACATTTTCTGACATGTATTTTATTATGTATAGTTTAAAACCTGTTGAATTTATTTATATTTTATTTTTTTCTTTTGTGAACTTGTTTTTAACATCTGACTTTATCAGTACTTTTAGAGTATGTTTCATATGTTATGTAAACAACTTGTAGGTTTTGATAACTAAGTGGTATACAAATCCTGTTAACTAAAACAAAATGTCTGCTAGACTGTGAACATGCAGGCAATGCTTAGAATACCAAATTAAGTACCTTGTCTCCACCAATTAGAAACAGATCTACTGCAGCTATGTTAATGCCTTGTTTCTCACAGAATCCAGATAACATCTCTTTGATTGAGAATCCAGCTTTAACAGCCATTGTATATGATGAGCCATCTGGAAGGTTTATATGGCAGCATTTAGAAGTCTTCTCTTTCTCAGTTGCAGATGCCCTATAGGAGTCAAACTTTCAAGAGACAAGACCACAGGTTAATATTCAACATGAAATGAAAATAACAAGCAGAGAAGAAAGGCTACTTGGAAAACAGCATTACAAGCCAAATACCACCGTATGAAAAATAAAGAAAAGAATACTGTAAAGAAAAATACTTGATGTTTAACTTTCCTTTGTTAAATTATTGTGCAAGCAGAATTAAATATTGTTATTCTCTTATAAGAAGCTGCCATTCTATACACTACATACTCTCTCCTTGTTAATGAGGGCTAGCAGGGATGAAAGAGTCAAGCCTTATGGTGAACTACCGTATTTTTTGCTCTATAAGACTCACTTTTTCCCTCCTAAAAAGTAAGGGGAAATGTGTGTGTGTCTTATGGAGTGAGTGCAGGCTGCGCAGCTATTCCAAAAGCCAGAACAGCAAGAGGGATCGCTGCTTTCGCTGCGCAGCGATCCCTCTTGTTGTTTTGGCTTCTGAGATTCAGAATATTTTTTTCTTGTTCTCCTCCTCCAAAAACTAGGTGCGTCTTTTGGTCTGGTGCGTCTTATAGAGCGAAAAATACAGTATATCTGCAACACATTTTATCTATAAGTATTTTTGCATGTATAGTATTGTTGCATGTTTATGTGCTCTTAAGAAGGATCTAAAAAGGATGCTGACAAGCTGGAATACGTGCAGAAGTGGGCAACCAAGTTGACCAAGGGTCTGGAAACCAAGCCTTATGAAGAACGGTTGAAGAAGATGGGTATGTTTAGCCTGGGAAAGAGAAGACTGAGAGGAGATATGGTAGCCATCTTCAAGTATCTCAAAGCCTGTTACAAGCAAGAGAGAACAAGCTTGTTTTCTCCTGCTCTGGAGGGTAAGACTTGAACCAATGGCTTCAAGTTACAAGAAAGGAGACTCTGACTAAACATCAGGAAGAACTTTCTGACAGCAAGAACTGTTCGACAGTGGAATGGACTCCCTTGGGAGATTGTAGACTCTCCTTCCTTGGAGGCTTTTAAGCAGAGGTTGGATGGCCATCTGTCAGGGATGCTTAATTGGGATTCCTGAATTGTAGAGAGTTGGACTAGAAATCAGTGTTTCCCAACCTTGGGCCTCCAGCTGTTTTTGAACTACAATTCCCATCATCCCTGACCACTGGTCTTGCTAGCTAGGGATGATGGGAGTTGTAGTCCAAAAACAGCTGGAGGCCCAAGGTTGGGAAACACTGGACTAGATGACCCTTGAAGTCCCTTCCAACTCTACAATTCTATTCTATGTTTCTATGATTAATATTTTAGGAAAACATATGTGCAGTAATGCATATAATAATGTGTATAAAAATGTTAAAATTGTTAGTCAGCCAACTATATATTCAATATCAAACAACCTGAGCATCAAAGAGCACATGAAATGCAAAATATTATTACAAAACACAAATGTTTAGGGTGCTAGGCTAGAAAAAATGTCTTATAAATGCAAATTACTACAGTATGCAATATAATTATCACTAGAGCATACTTCCTTCAGATAAAATACATAGTTTAGTGATAGATCGCCAGCTTTGCATGTAGTAGATTCTGGGTTCAATCCATGGCATCTCCAGTTAAAGCAACAGGGAATGTGAAAGACCTTTATGTTCCTACTTGATAATGTTTTTAAAGCAATGCAAATGAGCATTTCAAAGATAAGCAGTAAGTTCCATTGAACTGAGTTAAGCATATGCCGTGGATATCAAAGGGCCTTCAAAATGTTTAACTTTGGCCCCTGTGTTCAGTGTGATTTCCTGTCTTTTAAAAAAAAAATCTTTCACCTTTCATTTTATACATAAACACACACACATTTTCAATTACAGTAACAAATTATTGAATGTAGCTGCATTTTGATTATCTAAACTATTTAAAATGTAAAACTTGTTCTCTCCTTTAACATTTGCACATTATTTTTGCATAATGAAACACCACATCCTATTTTCTGTCAAGCAGCTGGACTTTTGCCTACCAAGCAGTATTTTTCTGACTCATCTCCGGTTGTTTTAACTTAGGGAGTACAGTTATTCAGGTTTTTACCCCCATGCTCTCCCTGACATATTTATGGTCCTAACATGCAAGCCTTACCATTTCAAGACTTGCAGATGATGACAATGAGTCTTGAGATTCATGTCTGTAGGATAATCCATTGGCATGAGAGGAATCTGTACAGCAATCTTAAAATCACAGATAATGCAATTAATTTAAACATATGGTAACAATCTTATTAGACAACTTTCAATCACCAGAGCAGAATTTTCAAATAAAATGCTGAGTATATGTCATGTGTAGAATGTATTGAAACAGCTTCCTAATCATGCTTTAAGATGAAAAAAAATAATGCTATGTCCATTGCAGTCAATGTTTATAATGCTTGAGATTATAAACATTGTCTATAATTCTATGTTTGCAAATTAAGCTGCTGTGACCATCAAAAGTATGGAACTCTGAACAAGAAGTTTCAAATATGGCTGTGACTTATGTTGTAGAGATGTTCAGACTTCAGACGAATAATACCGTTAGTAATCATAATGGTAATATCATTTAAAATATCATTATTTTAATAATAAAACTTACCTTTGGGATAATCACCATTCTCCTTTTTCTTCTGAGATCTCCCCAAACTCTTGCTTCTAGACCACGAAAAAAATGTTCCTTTTTTTTTCCTTTCAAGGTCTTCCTCTCCTGATTCTTCATTTAAAGATCGCCCAGACTTGGATTTTCCACTTAACTATCATAATATAGTTTTTTAAAAAAGAAAAACAGCTGGAAATGTTGTGCTAATTTAATCAGAGCAGCACTTATACTTTCCGATATAGCTAATAATTATAGCCCAATTCACAACTAACCTTTCATACAAGTGACTGCCCCAAGAAGCCTTGGGCTCTCTCTTCTATCCCTTTGCATGTGACAAGAGAGCACTCTCCACTTCCTGCTTCTCCTTCCCAAAAAACTCCTTCCCAGCAACTCCTCCTCTTCTGTCTGCTCATCCCCATTCTTCCTGCTATTCCAAGCCTAGTTTTAAAAGGTGACAGTTTTCCTGTAGTAACCTCCATTAGCACAGGCACAAGGATTTCCCTTTGGTGGGCCATCAACACATTTTGCTATGCTTAATGGCTTCTATCCCAGGTGAGACCCTGGCCTGGAAAGGGAACTTAGCCTGTAATTTTCCCACTGACCTAACTTCTTCCCTTCAATACTCCAAAAATCAGCTAAATCCTACCCCTTTATTATTTTCTAACATTCACAAACTCTAGCAGTTATGGGTGCCCTTGCACCCCAAACTCTGTTACCCCAAATCTGTAAATTCTGTAAATTCTTGCACCAATACAGATATCATGTGGAACTGCAACTCATCTAAATGTGGAACAGAATGCTTCTGATCTTTTGCTATGGTGCTAGAAAAAATAGAAGGAAGGTGGCAAAATAAAAGCTTGAGGCTCACTTTAGCACATCCATTACATCTGACCCAGACCCTCATGGCAACATAGGGCACTATAAGCAAAAGTGGTTATATTTTCCTATACATCCAGAAAATCAACAAACAAAAAACGCTTGATTGTAAATGATTGGTCATGTAAGAGACAGAAACCTTTTTTGGTGTTGATCTCTCAGAGCCAAAGCTGTGTTTAGAAGTAGGGCTGCTGGGAGCGTACTGTGGATCAGGAACAGGGCGACCTTCTACTTCTGCCAAAATACAGTCTTGGTAAAGCGGAGATTTCAGAAAACGTGTATAACTGTCAAACTTCATCAAGTTGAAAATCTGAGAAGCAAACACATCAACATCTCAAAAACAACAACACTGAATAAAGCTTTTGCAAGCATCATTTTTTAAAAAATGCTAAACATAATGATAGTAATTTGTCCTAAGAGTGCTTGCAGTTTAAGAAGAAAATGGAAGCTACATCTAATTTCCGTGAACTGTTGTAAATAAAATAAGTTCCTGCACAACTGCAAATAAAAGACTTGTCATAAATGTTACCATGTAAACGACTTTTACACTCCAGTGTTTTCAATAAGAGTGATTGTGCTTACTACTTAAAAGTGCTTGATTTTAAAAAGTGCTTCATTTTGGCTGAATCTGATCCATGGCACCAGGAAAACTGAAGTTCATATCCTTGGTGCCTATGAGCAGATTCTGTTACCTTCCCTGCATTAAAAAAACAACCTTTATATCTGTATCTATATCTGTATCTCTTGGGGAAATGCTGCTTGGAGACGCTGCAGAACAACTGGGATTTCTTATTCTGGGCAACTGAAAAACTAAAGACTTGAAAGTCTTTACCAATTTATGTTTAATGCTGTACATGACATTACATTAAATCTAATATAATGAAGAGTATCTCAAAAATGTTGTGAAAATAATTTGATTAATTCACTTCTCTCTGGATATTTTGCTCATTTCTGCTTTGTGATATTGCACCTCTGGTGTATTCTTTTCCCTTGGAGGTTTTTAAGCAGAGGCTGGATGGCCATCTGTCATGTGTGCTTTAGCTGAGATTCCTGCATTGCAGGGGGTTGGACTAGATGACCCCTGGAGTCCCTTCCAACTCTACTGTTCTATGATTCTGTGAAATTATGAATGGGATTGAGTGTGAGTGGAAGAGAAGCATCGAGCCTAGAACTGGAGAAAAAACCCATACCGTGTACATCTAAATGCATGTGCAGTGAGTCTGCTCTGGTTCTGCATTCCCTCCGTTTTGGTCAGATGCACAGCCTTCTCTTAATCGCTGAGATTGGGAGTGAAAGCCACTCATCCATTTCACAACAGTGTTGCTGGCTATCACAAAAGTCAACCAATCACAAACACCCTCCCCTTTCAGAACAGTTTTTTAAGTTAAATAAAATCTGGTTTTATTTAAGGTAACTTGCAAAGCTATTGGGGTGCAGAGCAGTGAAGAGGGATAAAGACGAAAGCAGGCTAGGAAGACAAGCATGTGCATAATCTGAGGCATGCAAGCTGTGGGAAGCGATCTTTACCCAGTAGCAGGGGGTGGAAAGCACATTTTCACCCACCCACAGCTATGCCCAACATTTTCCGTGTCACATCACATCACGAGCAAAGTCTCTCTTATAAGCTCTCCAAAATGTACTTTCTAACATTTCAAAAATCACCTGAAGCTGTTGATCCTTGAACATATCTGGATGCGGTGCATTGAGAACATCATCTGCCAACTGTGCTTGGCTATCAATATTAACCGGGGTTGTAGCTTTGCTACATAAAAACTTATTAAAGATCTCCCGAGCTCTGAAAGAAAGCTACAAAGCACAAGTCCTGTTATTCACCTGGAAGCAAAACAACTTGCAAAGTAATTAAGGAATCAGGGTCAAACTAGATGTGGTGTTAAATGTGTGAATGCATTTAACATGCCTAACATTTTTTGTTTTAAATAAGAGCAGCTTGGGGGCATCAGGATCAGGACTGCAGCACACAAGGTAAAGGTAAAGGTAAAGGTAAAGGTAAAGGTAAAGGTAAAGGTAAAGGTAAAGGTAAAGGTAAAGGTAAAGGTAAAGGTAAAGGTAAAGGTAAAGTTACAGATAGAAGTGTGCATGCACACGAAAGCTCATACCAAGAACTGACTTAGTTGGTCTTTAAGGTGCTACTGGAAGGAATTTGTTTTGTTTTGGTAAAGGTAAAGGTAAAGGTAAAGGTACCCCTGCCCATACGGGCCAGTCGTGTCCAACTCTAGGGTTGTGCGCCCATCTCACTTAAGAGGCCGGGGGCCAGCGTTGTCTGGAGACACTTCCGGGTCACGTGGCCAACGTGACGAAGCTGCTCTGGCGAGCCGGCACCAGCGCAGCACACGGAAACGCCGTTTACCTTCCCGCTATAAAGCGGTACAGTGGTGCCCCGCAAGACGAACGCCTCGCAAGACGGAAAACCCGCTAGACGAAAGGGTTTTCCATTTTGGAGGCGCTTCGCAAAACGAATTTCCCTATGGGCTTGCTTCGCAAGACGAAATGTCTTGCGAGTTCCTGCGGGTTTTTCCCCCTTTCCCCCAGTTTTCCTAAGCCGCTAAGCCGCTTATCAGCTGATCCGCTAAAAGCCGCTAAACCGCTAATAGCGCTAATCCGCTAAGCTGTCAATGGGCTTGCTTCGCAAGACAAAAAACCACTATACTAAGAGCCTCACGGAACGGATTAATTTCATCTTGCGAGGCACCACTGTACCTATTTATCTACTTGCACTTAGGGGTGCTTTCGAACTGCTAGGTGGGCAGGAGCTGGGACCGAAAGATGGGAGCTCACCCCGCCGCGGGGATTCGAACTGCCGACCATGTGATCGGCAAGCCCTAGGCACTGAGGTTTTACCCACAGCGCCACCCGCGTCCACACAAGGGAGAAAATACTTAATCCCTCCCCACTAGCACCCACCTGAAACAGCAATTTCTCCCTGGGTAGGGGGATTTTCATTGATAACTATGATGTGGGGGAAAGATTAAAATCCCTACATGCAGGCCCCAGCCCCAGCCCTCAATGCCCAGTAAAAAGGTAAAGGTAAAGGTACCCCTGACCGTTAGGTTCAGTTGCGGACGACTCTGGAGTTGCGCGCTCATCTCGCTCTATAGGCTGAGGGAGCCGGCGTTTGTCTGCAGACAGCTTCCGGGTCATGTGGCCAGCATGACTAAGCTGCTTCTGGTGAACCAGAGCAGTGCACAGAAACGCCGTTTACCTTCCCGCCAGAGCGGTACCTATTTATCTACTTGCACTTGACGTGCTTTCGAACTGCTAGGTTGGCAGGAGCAGGGACCGAGCAACGGGAGCTCACCCCATCGCAGGGATTTGAACTGCCGACCTGATCGGCAAGCCCTAGGCTCTGTGGTTTAACCCACAGCACCACCCCATTGCCCAGTACCTCATATTTAAAATAAAGACTAGACACTTCCAAGAATTCACAAATTTAGTATCACATTGAGTCTGGCCCTCATCAGACATTTTTAACAATCCAACAGAGCTCCCAGAATACCCTGCCAGGGCTCTCCCCCTGGGTGTTAGGGCTGCCTTGTGTGACTGCAGAGTGGCAATGAGAAACCGTGGCACAGGTGGTGGTCTGGTCTGCAGCAGTTACCTTGCATTTGCTACTATTACTTATTAAATGCATAATTCAAGGTGACTTGCAAAACAAATTCTACAAACAAAACAAATTAAAAGCCACTATAAAAATACAGCTAAAAAAGTACAACATCTGTTTTGTGCTTTTTACTTCCCTTAGATCTCCCCCAAAATCTTAAAAAGTAAATTATCTATTAATTTTCTTCTAGGGATGCGGGTTGCGCTGTGGGTTAAACCACAGAGCCTAGGACTTGCCGATGAGGAGGTCAGCGGTTCGAATCTCCGCGACGGGGTGAGCTCCCGTTGCTCGGTCCCTGCTCCTGCCAACCTAGCAGTTCGAAAGCACATCAAAGTGCAAGTAGATAAATAGGTACCGCTCTGGCAGGAAGGTAAACGGCATTTCCTTGTGCTGCTCTGGTTTGCCAGAAGCGGCTTAGTCATGCTGGCCACATGACCCGGAAGCTTGGCCAATAAAGCGAGATGAGCGCCGCAACCCCAGAGTCGTCCACAACTGGCCCTAATGGTCAGGGGTCCCTTTACCCTTTACCTTTAATATGCTAATGTCTATTATTACAGTTACCAAATATCAGAAAAATATCAACTTGGAATTATTGAATTAAATGTATAAAGTGAGTTTCTTGCCTCACCTTTCCCCAGATCTTTCACCAACTGAAAATAATTTACCTGTCCAGAGAAAGTTTAAAACAGAGAGTCCCATTTTTCCCTCAGACCAAGGCTGATAGACCTCACATCCAAATGGTTAAGACCTTAGAACCAGAGCCTAAGAGACTCTCCAGACGAAGAGCAGCTAAGCTCTCAGAGAACAGAACCCTCTCAAAGATACAACACAGCTCCAAAGAGATAATAAAGTATTAACTCATACATTGATTCCCTTTACAAATAATAAAGATATGTAAGAATAAAAGTGTTCTCCACCTGTGAGTTCCATGGTTATTGAGAATAAAGGGTATATAATGTTTTAGATCAACCAAACATTTGCATATACTGGTGACATTGAGTGACCGTGTGCCTCAATATTTATTTAAGAAATAAAATCATGCCATATAGCCCCCCCCCCAAAGGAAAGGTCATTCAAGCTCTGCCCTTTAGATACTTCTAGTTTATGAGATATCATTTCAAGGGGGCAATCCCAATTCTTGAGACTGAAGGTCTTCTAGGTTCTGGCAACAGAGCCCTGGGCTGCTGTTGATGAAAGATAAGCTCTTTGCTTTTCAAAACCCATTCTGTTTCCATATACAGTTTCAAAAGTGCCAGGTGGAAAGATGGAGCAATAGTTTGTTTAGTTATCAAATAGATCTTTGTACTTTCGTCCTTCCAGGCTGTGACGCTATATGGTTTACATTTTTTATTATTCTTTCTTTTCCAACTTTTTGTTATGTCTGCACTTTTCTTTAAACAAATCAATAAAATATTAAATAAACATATAATAAAATATTAAATATACATATAATAAAAAACTCTCTTTCATCTGAAGGAATTAGTTCTGGTTGAAAAAAGGTTATGCGCTACAGATTTGTCATGAGGCCTGTTTTCCAAAACAAAGTGACCAAGAAAATAGGCTTTTTAGGTACACACATAGGCCCCACTTTCTCAACATGGTATGTTCCCAGGAAATCGTTCGTTCCCATAAAATTGTTCGTTAGGCAAGAATTCACATAGCATGTCAATGATTTTCATTATTTTCTATGGAAACATTTCTAATCCATGCTTTCTATCCCCGTGCTTTCTGCCCAAAGCTGCTTCAGCCAATCAGCAAAAGCCAAATGAAGGAAAAACTGGTTTGTTCAATTTCCGCTCCTTCTTCCCTCCATCCCTTCCCTGGTTTCTGCCCAAAATGACTCCTGCTGACCACCAAGCCACAAACAAGTAAACAGGTTGGCCAACTCCAGCTTTTCGGATCTCTGAATCAGCTGTTGGTGTCAAGAGGTTGGGGCATTAATTCCTTGTGTTTGAGTAACTGAAATTTTGGATAACTAGCTTTCCAGCAGAGGGACCTGTGTGTGTGTGTTGTGTATCAGGTCCGTGTCAGAAGGGAAGGCTACTCTTTGCAGCATTTGTTGTGCCCCTCTTCACAACAGCCCCCTCCATGCTTACAGCCAAGGTGTTGAGGGGGCAGTAGAACTGCACCTGCTGGCCCTACCCCCAGTCCCAACACCTGTGCACCTCCCCACCCCTCCCTGACATCTCAGCATTGCACATAATGTTTGCAAGTAAGCCCCACTCAGTGTCTAAGTGTCAGCAATGGGGTTGGCAGGCAGACTTCTGCTGCCCGCTCCATATTTCGACTTCAATTGGACTGCAATATGCATATTTCACATATTTGATTACAGCTTAATGTGCTGTTCTGAAAAATAGTGAATGAATGAATGAGGGGGCAGGACAGCCTAGCTCACCAGGGTCTAGGAGGCCCTTGTGATATCTTCAGAGAGAGCCTCCAGAGTCCTTGCACAACCCTCACAGAGCTCTTTCCTACGTACCTACGGGACCGCCTCTCCTGGTATGTCCCACAGAGGAACTTACGGTCTGCAAATAAAAACATCTTGAAGATCCCAGGCCACAGAGAGGTTAGGCTGGCCTCAACTAGAGCCAGGGCCTTTTCGACCGCGGCTCCAATCTGGTGGAACGCTCTGTCACAAGAGACTAGGGCCCTGCGGGACTTGACATCTTTCCGCAGGGCCTGCAAGACAGAGCTATTCCACCAGGCCTTTGGTCAGGGCACAGCCTGACCCCCCTCCTCTGGCAATCTGCACAGAATTTTGCTTATTGGTTGCCATCAATTTGATTTTAATTAATTTTTATAATGAATTTTTAGAATCGTTGGATTATTTTGATTGTTGTTAGCCGCCCTGAGCCCAGCTTCGGCTGGGGAGGGCAGGATATAAATAAAATTATTTATTATTATTATTATTATTATTATTATTATTATTATTATTATTCCACGTTGCCTTCCAGGCTCTGGGAAGCTCCTGCATGATTTTGTGGGGCTGTCCGATATCTCACAACATCTCAGGTGGCGGGCACAGTTCTGGGGGTCGTGCAATCCCCAAGGGAAGTAACACCTGCATAAAAGTAACCTCCAGGGAAAGTAACTATCTGCTTGGTCAGTTTGTTCTGAAAGAGGGGCACTGTGGCAATACTAAATGGCACATCCTTTTGCTTAAAACTTGTCCCGCCTTTTTTCACTCTTCTATTGCAAAGCCAGTGCCAGTGGTACTTCTGTGGCCACTGGGCCAGGCATTTCCCAGCTCCCAAATATGCCTAGTGTATGCTGGCACAAGCATGAGAGAAGGGTAGGGTAGTGCCCACATTGCAGAGTGGATGGATCTCACCCGAAGGAGGGGGGAATTGTTGCATGGAATCTCAAACATTTACAGTTGTATTCTCCTGATATGCCATTCATCTCGGTTCAGGAAATGGACCCCTGAACTGAGAATCCTTAGGGCTTACCCCAACCAAGCTAAAACCATGAAGACCTTCTCCAAAAAATTATACAGCACTAAGTTACTAGTAGTTCATATATAACATAAGCCTCACATGGCCACATGGTCCTACCTCTTTTTTGTCATGAGCGGATATGTGGTTAAAATATTCACAGGCCTGCCAGAATAAAATATTTTCTTCACTAAATTCCTTCCGTAAAAATTCCTAGAAAAAGAAAAGTGAATAGCTGTCACTCAAAGACGGCCTGATTCAAAAGTATTACAATATTCCAGAGACTGTTAGGTCTCAATTTCTTTACCTTTAAGTAACTTTTCCATAGAGGAGAGTCTGGGAGATAAGAGGGTTCCAGACATGGTCCAATGATAGCTTTTCAATGAAACAATAATTTCCTGTACTTAAATGGCTTCACACTTCCATTAACTGATAGCCCACTTCACTCACTGAACAAAGTGTGGGGCTGACCTGTTGACTCTGCCTCCAACATTGAGCAGCTAAGCTTGCCCTGCCTACAACTTGTGTGCATTGAGCATAGCTGCTTATGCATAGGTGTTCCTCTTCAGGAGGCTTGTGATCAATGCATGGAAGTTGGCAGGTGGGGAGAGTCCGGCTGTGTGAAGTTGAGGGCATGGCCAGGAGTGTAGCCTGACTCAAGTTCTATTCATGGAGCCCCTTCATGTGATACACACATGGGTTCTGTAGACTTCACATTGCTGGAATTAGGATTCAATCTAAGATTTGCCCAGCAATCTCTTTAATTAGCCCTGTTGATTACAAGAAACTGCTCACAATACTCATTTTAAAGAATGCTGCACCCCTTTTCAAGCAATAATCACTTTTCCTGAGGATTAAAAAAATAAAAATAAATGACACCCCCACATGGCCGCATGTAAGTGACAGTACAAGCCAATATGCAAGTCTTTAGAAAAAGCAATCTTTTTAATGTTCATGGAGGAAGCTTGAAATTTCTAGTACAAATATAATTTAACTGGTATTTGCACATCACTATTTTTATCCTGGTAGAAATAATTTTTGACAGGCTTCGTTTAGACTTTTGGAAACATAAAACGGGCCCAATACAACAAAAATGAGCATATTTAATGCAGGAGATTTTACATTGGAGTTAATTCTCTTTTTGAAATAAGCTAAATTTTATGTACAAATTGTGTTGGATACTTTTTGTTTCCATTAATATAAATACCAAAAAAGTTAGCATTTTGTCCCTTACTTACAGAGAAATATCTTACACCAACTGGGTCCTGCAGAAGCCGTTCAAATGAAACCGCCCAACTTGCCACTCTTCTTTCCCGATGTCGCCGGCAGCTCTGGACGCTTGGGAGGCTGGCATTGCTGCTGAGGCTATTATCACTGACACAATCTTTCAAATCTGTGTTATTTAGCTCTGTTGTGGGAAGAAATAACCAATTAATTTATCAACAAATTACAAAAATGCAAACTTTTCAGAAAATAAATTTCAGCTACAATTTCTGTATTAAACTATTGTTCTGATATCACTGTTGAGCTGGAGAGCAGAATCTTGCAGAATCAGAACTTGGACCTCACAAGCTCCTCTCTCACTTGTAACCTGTACAAAACAGACTATCCCTCCCCTCCAGTGAAGGAATGCAGACTTTCTCCAATTTGATTAGAGCCCAGGATGCATATGATCATCATAGGTTCAAGCACATCTTTGTGTATCACTAAGCTGATGAAACCCAGCCCTATCTCACCTTTCTACTGCTACCAGGAGAAGCAATGAAAGTGCTGAACCAGCGTCTGGAGGTCCAAGGGGTCTTGCTGGCTAGGAAAACCTATGCCTGGCTTGGGCTAGTGCAGCAGCTACATCCACTGCTGGACTGATGGATAATTCATTATTGCATTTTTCTTTTGTTTCTGTGTGTGTCAAAGTTATAGAATTGTTTTATTGTATTGTTTTATATTTTACTGTGGCCTACTGGTGAAGGGCAATATACACAACTTGCAAAACACAGAGAAGGAGGGCTGGATGAAGTTATGGAAGACACACAAAAGTCAACCACCCACCTGTCACATCATGTGGACTAAGCCATACTTGTGCTCAGAGGGGGACTTGCTCTACTGGGGAGAGGAACCCTTCTCAGCTCAAGGCCTGCGTTCTGCTTGGGGCAGCCTTCCAAGAGCAACATGCCAGCCGTGGGTGAGCCCAGATGCAAAAGTGGGTGGAGCAGTGGGTGTATTTTTATGCAGTAGTCTACTTTCCACACCCACAGCTCTACCTCTACATCCTCTAGACAAGCAAAAGGCATTAATATAGGGTCTCTATTAATGACTTTAACAGTTGGAGTCGTACAGTTTTACTTTGCATTCCCACTCCAGCAGATGAAATTAACAATTAGCAATTTTATGCACACTGATAAACAAACCCTCTCTTTCTTGTTGCCCTCCTTGTTATAACATCTCCACAACTGTTACAAATAAAAATGCAAAGTGGGGAAATTGTAACTGAATGGAAAGGCAAATTCAAATAATTTTCCTATTTACCAATTTCTTGCTTTCATAAAAATACTACCAAAAATGGAACCTTTCAAAATAAAAAGCTAACAATATTACTGATTGTAAGAGGGTTTTTTTTAAAAAAAGTTTTAGTTTAATAATCCAAAAATATTTAAGCAAAGAACTACCCTTTCAAAACAAATATTTCCCGTGCAATCATTTTTACAATGAAACAGCACAATCCTATTCAGAATGCCTATATCTCTAAATGATCATCAGCATCACTGACGGTATTACCTGGATAGAGCTGGTAAGAGCCACTGTAGTGCCATTTAACCAAATCCTTGAAACCATTCACTGAAAACCATCCTTCTGTATCCATTCCTAACACAGATCCATTCCCCTGGAGCACGCTTGATAGACGCTCTCTGAACAGTGTGGAACATTGTTCTTCTGCAACACCTCCCACTAGATTACAACATCTTCTTCAAACAACTCTTCAACAAATTACCCATTTTTTACTTGAACGTCTATTTCCCCTTATAGCCACAAGAGATATCCTCAATATACTTGGCACAAAGCATTATAAAAAGCTGGATAAATAATTTAAAGAAAGGGCCTTCAACTGCTGTCGCTGAAGGAACATGAATTATTCACATTGTACTGGCACTGCAAGTAACGGCAGCTGATTTGGACGGCAAAGAAATGAAACACACCGTATACCTCCATGCTCCTCAAAAGACTTTCCCTGCTAGCCATTACAAGGGGAGAAGGGAGAGAAATGGTTGGGTTTGTTCTGGGTGTTCTGTCGCCTGCACTTCAACCCCTGTCCTACTCATTCTTAAAGGTCCATTTCATGGTTTCCAGGAGGAAGATTACATCACAGGACTCTCAGGCTGCTCCAACCTGGTCTCCCTGCTATTCCTTGCCCTTTTGTTCTTTTAAACTCAGTTCAGTCAGGGATCCTGGTGCAGGGACACTGCCTCTTTGACTTCCCATGGCAGGGTGGGGACTCAGCAGCACGTTTCCGTTTTGCCTCAGGCAGTGAAACAGGATGCGCTACCCCCGGTCTAGTGGCATGGACATGGCCCCTTTCACTCTACTGGGACAGGTAACATTGAACACTCCTTTCCTTCTCTGCCCATGCCCTTTCTCCCCCTTCCCTTTTCTAAGTTTAGCCATGGTTCTGCTAGCAGGATGTCTTTATCTAATACAGTCGTGCCCCGCAAGACGAATGCCTCGCAAGATGAAAAACTCGCTAGACAAAAGAGTTTTCCGTTTTTTGAGGTGCTTCGCAAGACGAATTTCCCTATGGGCTTGGTCTTGCGAGTTCTTGCGAGTTTGTTTCCTTTTTCTTAAAGCCGCTAATAGCCGCTAAGCCGTTAATAGCTGCTAAGCCGCTAAGCCGCTAATAGCCGCTAAGCCGCGCTTCGCAAGACAAAGAGACTCGCGGAACGGATTAATTTCGTCTTGCGAGGCACCACTGTAACCCAAAATACAAAATCACATCCTCAGTAAAACCAGTTACATAGAGTGGTGAACTAAGATTAAATGGCAACCAGAACAGGTTTGAAAGAGCAACAACAATTTTTGCCCCCTTCTCAGTGATACAGATAAAAGTCTCTCCCAGAAAAACACTCAGCAGGGCCTCTGAAAACCGGCCTGGAAAGAGCTGCATGAGAGGACTCCCGATAGTAACTACAGAAAAAGAAGACGCGAGTGATCATTGCCAACATCTATCTCTAAAAGGATCTCTAGCGTATTTCCTATCTACGAGCTATGAAGGTAAAACATTAAGAAAGGCCAATGAAACAGCTCTTCTATACTTAGATATTGATAAAATTGTAAACAAGCTTCACGATCACTAAAGGCATACCAAGGAAGGTGGAGTACACCTCACAGGCTTCAGCATGTACAAATTTTGCAACTTGAGTATACCTGTCTCTCTCTTCATGCTCTCTTTTCCTTTTGCACTGAGTCGGTTAGATAGTCTGGCTATGTGTACAGGGACTGTATTGTTTATTAACTTTATGGTGCTTTATAAATTAGCAGCAGTATTAGCAGCAGTAATAATACAGGAGGAGCACTACTCTGTCAGTCTCCCAGCACTGATAGTGACTTTAACACAAATCCTATTTGGGCATTTTAGGTATGATTAACAAGAAGACAGGGCAGCATCTGGATGAGTAATCAGGAAGAACAGATGCCTTGATAGGAGACTGGCCCATTGTACAACTAGATTTTCCAGGATCACACCCTCCTGAAGGGAGCTGGCAAACCTGGGCCTGGCTAGAGGATGTAGACATTCTTAGTGAACCACAACAAACAGAGATCAGCATTATACTCAATAAACTCCACTGAGACATTAATATTAGGTTTGTTTTCCAAACAAATATGACTAGCCATTATGTTGATTTTATTCCTTTATCTTTTTGTTAGCCGGTTTGAAGGTTGTTTTTTTTGTTGTTGTTTTACAACATGGGTAGTCAACCTAAGGCCCAAGGGACAGATCTGGCCCAATTGCCTTCTTAATCTGGTCCGCGGATGGTCCGGGAATCAGCGTGCTTTTACATGAGTAGAATGTGTCCTTTTATTTAAAATGCATCTCTGGGTTATTTGTGGGGCATAGGAATTTGTTCATTTTTATTTTTATTTTCAAAATATAGACTGGCCACCCACAAGGTCTGAGGGACAGTGGACCGGCCCCCTGCTGACAAAGTTTGCTGACTCCTGTTTTACAATCAAGCAGTATACAAATTTTATAAAATAAGGTTGCTATAATTATCATCCAATGCCACAGTGCCAAATTAAGAAACATCAAATATTTTCACATATTAATGCTTACCTCCATCAGACACAGCTGCACACTGCAAAGAGAGAGGGAGAAACATCAGTTACACATAAACTGCTATAGATAATGAACATTGTTCAGTTATCAAAAATATATGAACCAGATTTTTGTTCCAAATTCACTGATAATTTTGAGCCATCCATTGCAGCCCCTTCAGGGCAATTTCATTCTCCCCACCAATGTCAACAAACATGTTCCCGCTGGCTATAAAGGGAATAAGATCAACTTTGGGTTGTGGATTAGTAACATTATTTGTATTGTAAGGGTTTGAATCTATTCCCAAGGGTGACCAGTAGTCTTTGATTTCTCTATAATGCACAGTTAAGATAACCCAAAGGTTTCTTTTGTTCCTGTTTTGGTTTTAATGCAGACATTCAGGCCCTGCTCAAACTGAAGAGTTTATGAATTTAACATCTTAAGACAGTTTTCTTTGCGCTTCTCCTACGCTCCATGTGGAACACAGGGTTTATAAAATCTTACAAGGTCCAAAATGTTTAGAAACCAAAGAGATTTTGTCCATATACAATTTAGGCTCAAAATATAAATTTGTTTCTTTCTGGCTTCTGTGTGGATTGCACTGAATATTTTTATTTATTTATTTTGCCAAATAAATAACCAGCATCAGGAGTCTAACACAATTAATCACTGGTATTTTTTTTTTTCATACCATGATTCAAAATACAACCATCTTGTTTTCCAAGCCTATTCACAGCTTCTTAAAATACCTTTGTTCTGTAACTCAGTGGAAAATGTTGCCTCCCAGCAGAATTTATTATTTATCAGACTTACAGCTTCTGTCATCCCAAAGCCTTGAGGCAGGGAGCTTAACAAAATTATCCAACCATTCTTCCCCTCTTTCTATTACCAAAATGCATATGAGGAAACAAAACTCCAAATAGTTTAAGCTGGCACGTCTGTAAAAGAATTCCAAACCTACACATATTGTGAAGGGATAAGGGCAGACCAGCTCCCCAAACTGGGGTTCAGCTACCCCTTCTTTGGACCTTTCCCCCCTCCTTTGGTGGAAGTGACTTACAAAGGGGGAGTGAACAATTTCAGATTTTAGTGCTGCTGTGAGCCTCTCCCCGCCCTAGATAAAGGTAGCACTGCAAGCCATTCTTTTTATTTGGCAGAGAATGTGAAGCAGGAGTGCTCTCTCCTGACATAGAGTTTAGTCCAGGTTTTTCCTATATGTATGACATCAACATTCCATAGATCCTGGAAACTTACAGAGCTATTTTTTAAAAATAAATAAATTAATGTGTGTTTTTTAAGCAACTTTCTTTTTAAAATTTACAAACCTATATAATTCTGTGTATCAAGTGAGTCCCTTGAGAAATGTAGCAATCACTACATTAGTTTCTGGATGTCCTTGTTTTGCTTCCAAGTTCACTATTAGATGGAATAAAACTTCCACTTTACTCACAGAGTGATCCAAAGAGATTTACATTAAAAGCAATTAAAAACAACCTTTCGTCCTATGCACAAGCTGCACCATGTGGAAAACTATCAGAACTGCAGACTGGAATATTTAGCATAAAACTGAAATTAGATTTTCCGTTATAAAAGATTGAAGTGATGAAGGATTTTAAATTTTTTTGGTAGTAAGTTCCTCATTGGTTTTCCCCCCAACTTAACACAATTGGCTTAATAAAGGGATTTTCACTTTTTCAGTCTAGGTTTTTTTTGGGGGGGTGGGGGCAGCTAGGTACTAACATCATCAGCTTTGGAATTACTTTGGGCTATCATTAATTGACCTATTGGTAAACTTTATGCTTTTCAGTTTGACTTCACCTCCAGAAGCGCACTCCATTGCCTTTCGAGACAGATGGATGCCAACAATCATGGTTTTTAAAGTACTAAACTTTTGTGAATGGTTGCATGGCCATCTGCCATGGATGCTGTAGCTGAGATTCCTGAACTTCAGGGGGTGGACTACATGATCCTTGGGGTCTCTTCCAACTCTACAATTCTACGATTCTATGACTATTGGATCGTCTATGGGATATGTATCTGTGGGAAATGAAATATGTAAATAAACTGACTATGGTTCTTTTTTTACCCATTTCTTCGTGTAGGCTTTTTATTTCTAAAGACTGACTGTAGACAAATGCCTGTCACACCCTGTTCTCGTTGCTTCCAGCATGCAGATGGTTGAACTGTAAACCAACCAGCAACTGCCACAGTTTAGGGCCAAGTAATGAACTGTTAGTTAAGACAATAAACCTTTTTTTTAAAAAAATGCAAAACATTATGATAGCCTAGATCTTCCCCCATCCCTGCCAATTTATTAATCTTTTCAACACACTTTCTCAGTTCCAGTAACTCCACAGGAATATTGACTGGCACAATAACAATTTTTTAAAAAATAATCTAGGGAGATGTGTGACAGCTACTTAAGTCTTTCCTACCTCTTATTCTCAGTATTTGCCTATTTACAGGAATGTAATCAAATAAATCATTTGCAACAGTTGAGTGTTTCAACCCTAAACAAGATCCCTATTTCACACAATCACAGATTATTTATGTGTGTTAAGTATCTACCTGCTTAAGGATCACAGTCATAGTTGCTTCCATTCACAAATCTGGCATTTGACTGCATATGAAACATTTATAAAACAGGTTAGAAAAAGATTAGGATATTTAGAATTGATATCTAAAGTGGACACAATCCACCTGCCACTTTGATACTCCAATCCCAGACTACTGAAGGGAAGCAATTTTGATCATGATTCCCAAGCCGGGAAATGACCCTTAATATACAAAATTGTATAGATCTATTTGCCTCCTTAAGATGTATCATAAGATTATTCCCTAAAAGATATTCTCTTTTCTATTGTCTCTTTTTTTGCTGATAAGCAATTTAAAAGGGTACCCCTCAGAAATGCCTTAGGGGCCTCGCAAATTATTTCAATGATAGGAACTGATTCAGTATTACTGTCCAAATATTACAGCCATTTCTTTATTAAGCAGAAGAAACTTGTTTAGGTGACAATATTCCTAGTATCATTATATCTAGCAAAATTTAATTCTAAACTTGGGGCCTGCTTTGCATAGGTCTGTGCAGCAACATGACAAGCCATTGCTTTGTCAGTCAACTTTGCAGAAAAGTGTGTGTTGGTGGGGAACCAATATTTAATATTTAACCTGCATAGAATCACCTGATCCAGATGGAAGACACAGAGCTGGGTGTCAACAGCATACTCATGACACTGTGCCCCCAAACCCTAATGACCACACCCAACACCTCCATATAGATGTTACAAAGCAGGGAGGACAGGATGGAGCCCTGCAGATCCCACCACACAAATGCCATGGGGTTGAAGTGAAGTCCCCCCCCCCCTGTAACAATGTACCCTCAGATCTTAACCAAGGAAGATAACATGGCTGATGGTATTAAAAGCTGCTGAGAGACTGGGGAGAATTAATAGGGTCCAGATCGCCTGTGCCTCTTGATCTGGGTGACCAAATGAGTTAACCCAGGCTTGAAGCCAGATTGAAATGGGCCTTGTACTAAACCACTTCCAAGTATTAAATCTGTTTCCCCAACGAGTCATCAGTTTTTATTACAAGCTGATGGAGAAAATAGCTATTACCAAAATTAGAAGCATGTATACAACATAATGATATGGTTTCCAAATTCCTATTTCATAAACAAATAGTGAGCCCTCTAGTGTATCTAGCACAGTGTAACCTACCATATTAATTACAAAAGCTACTTCCTTCCCTGAAGTATAAAGGTAAAGGTAAAGGGACCCCTGACCATTAGGTCCAGTCGCAGACAACTCTGGGGTTGTGGCGCTCATCTCGCTCTATTGGCCGAGGGAGCCGGCGTACAGCTTCCGGGTCATGTGGCCAGCATGATTAAGCCACTTCTGGCAAACCAGAGCAGCACACAGAAACACCGTTTACCTTCCTGCCGGAGTGGTACCTATTTATCTACTTGCACTTTGACGTGCTTTCAAACTGCTAGGTTGGCAGGAGCAGGGACCGAGCAACGGGAGCTCATCCCCTCGCAGGGATTCGAACCGCCAACCTTCTGATCGGCAAGCTCTAGGCTCTGTGGTTTAACCCACAGCACCACCCACATCCCTTCCCTGAAGTACACCATGTGTCAAATTAAGATCCAACTGGACAAAAAACCAACCCTATTTTCTTGTCTCATGAATCTACCACATTTTACTCTTTTACCTTGATTAATGAACAGTACAATCCTACACCTGTCAACTTAGAAGCAAATCCCGAAGAGTTCAGCAGAGCTTTACTTCCAGATAAATGCATATGGAATTGTAGCCAAAAATCAGTATTATAGACAAGAAGAAAAATAAATGATGTTCAAACTATGTTGCACTCTTAGTGATAGAAACCTCTTCTTATTGGGGATAAATTTTAAAGACATCCTGAAGATACCTGGCCAATGCCTGCTCCTTCGCCTCTCCCCTCCTTAAGATTTTGCCATCTTCTTCAATGCTATAATTGAATCTATTTGCTCTGAAACCCCTCTCTCCTCCCTCTTCCAGATCTCCTTTGTCAACTCTTTTTCTCGTTGTTTAACTTTGACCCTTGAACTACAACCACTTGCTGGCTGCAATGAGCGTGTGGGGGGGGGAATGTACTGTACAAAAGGTAAAAAACACACATCTGTTGACTTGTGTTTCTTGGAAGGTTACTCTCAAGTTAACACATTCCTTGGGCTACTTTACTTGGCCCTTGACTATTCTCTCTATATATAGTGTCCCTGGAAAACATCTTCACATCCTATGGCTTTCAATACTACCAAAGATACTGACAACCTTGGAATTATTATCTCTGAGGACAGGTTACTGTTTTAAATGTTTTTCATTGTTTCTACTTTCTTTAGACATGTTTTTACCTCTACTGTATTGTTTTACCACTTTGTTGATTGCTACTCCGGGCTCCTTTGGGAGGAAGGACAGGATAGAAATAAAACCAACAAATAAAACAGTAGTTTATATGCTGATGAGAACCAGTGTGGTGTAGTGGTTAAGAGCGATGGACTCGTAATCTGGGGAACCGGGTTCACGTCTCCGCTTCTCCAGATGCAGCTGCTGGGTGACCTTGGGCCAGTCACACTTCTCTGAAGACTCTCAGCCCCACTCACCTCACAGAGTGTTTGTTGTGGGGGAGGAAGGGAAAGGAGAATGTTAGCCGCTTTGAGACTCCTTAAAGGGAGTGAAAGGCAGGATATCAAATCCAAACTCTTCTTCTTCTGATGATGAAATCCTGTTCTACTTCTGAACCAGTCTTGCATCTCCAAGTGCTTCTCTGATATTTCCCCTTGTATGCTTTATGGTTCTCTCAAGCTTAGAATGTCCAAAAACAGCATTTTCACCTTTTTTATTTGTATGCATTTTCTTAATTTATGCTTTCGACATTTGAGTCAAGGCAATTTATGAACATATAAAAGGCAAGAGTCAAGGCAATTTATGAACATATAAAAACTGCTAAAATAGTTTTAAAAATGGTACAAGACAGGTTTAAAAATAATACAAAATCAGCAGAGGCACCTTCTCATGAAGCTGGAGAAGCCTGTAGAAATAAAAATGTCTTCCGTTGTTTCTAGAAAGTAAAAATAGTGGGTGCCTGTGCAAGACCTCAACAAGAATGGTGTTCTACGGAACAGAGGCAGCCACACTAAAAGCCTTGCCCAAGTTAGTGTGGGGATGGTACTTGAAGGAGAAACTTCTGCAGAATGCAGCAACTGACTGGGTATACAAGCAATAAGGCACTCTCTGAAGTAATCTTGTCCTGATTTGCGTAAAGCCCTAATACTACAAACACTTAAACATGGCCTGGAAGCACATTGGTAAAGGTAAAGGGACCCCTGACCATTAGGTCCAGTCGTGGCCACTCTGGGGTTGTGGTGCTCATCTCGCTTTACTGGCTGAGGGAGCCGGCGTACAGCTTCCGGGTCATGTGGCCAGCATGACTAAGCCGCTTCTGGCGAACCAGAGCAGCGCACAGAAACACCATTTACCTTCCCGACAGAGCGGTACCTATTTATCTACTTGCACTTTGATGTGCTTTCGAACTGCTAGGTTGTCAGGAGCAGGGACCGAGCAACGGGAGCTCACCGCCAACCTTCTGATCGGCAAGCCCTAGGCTCAGTGGTTTATCCCACAGCGCCACCTGCGTCCCCCCCCCATACTTCTCCTTTAATTCCTATACAGTGGTACCTCTGGTTGCAAACGGGATCCGTTCCGGAGCCCCGTTCGCAACCTGAGTAGAACGCAACCCGCGTCTGCGCGTTGTGATTCGCCACTTCTGCGCATGCGTGTGATGTCATTTTGAGCCTCTGCGCATGCGACGAAACTTGGAAGTAATCCTTTCTGGTACTTCTGGGTTGCCACGGGACGCAACCTGAAAAGATTTAACCCGAAGCATCTTTAACCCAAGTTACGACTGTACTGGCTTCCAGCCATTCCAGGCCTTGCACAAGCCAGAACCCCCCCCCCCAGTCTCTCACCTGCCCCCATCTCCTTCCTCTTGTATCCTAGCACACACCAACCTGTGTCTTTCACTTTTTAAACACCTTCACCAACCATCAGAAGGTTTCTTACTTCCTGCAACGACAGCTGATTTCTCCATTGCTGCCCCTTCTGCCTGAAATTGCTTCGCAGAAAGTTTCAGAGACCAGCTTCTTTCTTTATCTCAAGTCCCTCCTCAAAACTCACATTTTTCATGAAGCCTGTGGAACAACCCTCAGACCCTAACCTTACTGTAACTAAACCTCAGTAGGTGCAGCTGAAGTAATTGCATATTCTTCCCATTTACCCTGATATCCCTTCCCCTGTTGTTCTCTTTGTATCTATTTTTTAGATTGTAAAGTTTCATGCATACACAACAACAACGCATATGAGAAACAACCTGAATGGTATATAAATGATTGCTGTTATCACACAGCAGATACGCCTGTTCTGCTGCTGAGCTCTAGAGTGTTTCATGTGATGTTCTGTACTGGTACTTTTCAACTCTCCCCATCTGGCAACAGCCCCTCACCCTCTGAAAGCTCTCCTGGCAGATCAAGGGGCTCTTGTGTCTTCCTGGTTTCTGGTCAATGTTTCTATTTTGCAAATTATATTTTTGCAAACACAGAGATTATGCATATTCAATATTTTCATTTAAATTTAAAAATTCAAATGACACATAACCTCTCTGGACGTAAGTATGAAAATAAATATTATTTTAAAAACACTACCTAAACATAAAAATATAAGTATTACTATTATGAAATGAATGCCTTAAAAATATGTATTTTACTTTCTGCATATTTTCATTCCGGTTCCTGCCGCAGTTATCAATCATTCATTTTACTTTGATATTTTTTTTAAAGAAAAGATATATGCCAGACATTTCTTACAGAGGAAATTGAAGCAGGTTATTTTTTAAACACCAAAAAGTAACAAAGTAACTGTAAGAAATCATAATTTCTGTTGTGCAGGAAGCTGATTCATCACAATTTGATAGCATTTCTTTACTTCAGAATGATTTTTAAAATTATTTTCTTTCCACTTCTAAAATTGTCTACCCAGAATTAAGACACACTAAGCTCAGTGGAGCTCCATATTAATTGTCTACTTGCATAAAAACAATAAAGCAAGAAGAAGACAAAGATGATAGTCTTTTTCTTGCCATGTTAGAGAAATTGTTACAAGACACTGGTGTCAAAAAAATGCAACTCAAATTTTAAAAAATAAAAGGTTTTGCCTCCAAATAAAAATGCATTTGTGTGGTTTATTGCAAACAGGCAAGAAGACATAAGCAATCTGTACCATTTATAGATGATTGTCAAATTTGTTTTTCATCTTGCAACATCTCTGATAAAAGTTAATATTTACACACTAAAATTTGATGAGTAAAACAAAAAACTTGTAAAACTGCTGCTCCCATACTGCTCCCATAATCAACATTTGTTTTAAAAAATTATTTTTTCACAAAATACAATTTCAGCTATAAGTTTCAAAAGTCTTAATATGGAATAATAATAATCTATAATTCTGGTCTCTAATCTCCAATGCAAGACAGTCCCTTGTGACAAGCAATCATATTGCTTACCTGTTCATCGTAAGAAAAAGCAGTTATTTTTGCCAGAAGCACCTTTCCTAAATTCATCTTTACTTTAGATGGTGGAGCATTTCTTAAATAAAACAGGTTCTCAAGAGCTTAAGTGCACCATCCAATACTCCGCACTGCCTGTGCAAAATGCCTACAAAGTTTAAAGGCATTTCACATGTTCTATTTTACTCCCTTTATGTTACCAATAGCAACCAGCCACCGCAGAACGCTCCAGTTCATCATGGATCAGATTGTATCTCGGCTATCTCACAGAAAAAGGATAGTTTGGAGAATTGGGGCTGTGGTATTTAACAAATCCTGTCTGTAGCAAATAACATAACACAGTTTATTCAGTCTGAAATGGTGCGTTTGCAGAAGAACACTATAGTTAGGTCTGTGCATCTGCCATGGCTGAAAGAGTGCAAAAATGGGCAAGGTGTGGCAGTAGGTATAGAATTCAGCTTCCAGAGCATCTCAGATTTATATTTTTAAAAGGAGGTTTCCAGTCCTCATAGCTGTAAAGACAGAAAGGTTTGCTGAATCTCAGATACCTGCTGGGTTGCTGAATAATTGGTTTGGGGAGCAGCTTTGAAGTCTTTGTCCCTTCCACTACTGGAAAAAGGTAATATATCAGGATTATCGAAAATCAGTGTGTATGCGTATGTTGTATTAAATGCTCCTTAAAAACAGGTGGTGCAAAATTATACAGGAATGCAATAGTCTATTATCCGGGACCCTTTACCAAAACTAATAGCAAAAGTTGAAGACTGCTCTTCTATGTAAAACAACAAACTGGGGACAGAACTAGATTTAATGTTTGAGATAAAGTATAATAAATGTGACACAGCAGAGTATGTATTTGTCATGAAGGTCTGCACAACCCCTGCCTGTCTACCAATATTGCCTGTCCATCAAAGACTCCATTGCTCAAAGGTGGGATAGGCATGTCTCAAGCATCCCCACTCCCCTTATATAATACTGTTTTTTTCTTTAGTCATCTTTAGAGGCAGCAGTGTGCGGAAAACAGGATGTCCCGGGAGGTGTGCTGTCTTCCAGCTGCAAAGATTCACAATGTGACAGAGAAACTGCCAAATCTTATAAAGTCCACTGACACCAACCCCTTCTCTTTTTGATTCATGTGGGTGCAAACAATACTGCCAAACACAGCCTTTGACATATGAGACTCTGGCCAGGAGGCTGAAGAGACACAGGTGTTTTTAAATCTCTCCTTTCTGTTGAAGGTCTTGGTCCAGGAAGAGAGAGGAAAATCCTGGAAGTAAACCACTGACTGCGCAGGTGGTATTGTCAGGAAGGATTTGGCTTCTTAGACCATAGTTTCCACTTCCTTGAGGAAAGACTTCTGGCCAGACATGGGTTGCACCTCACAGTGGTCGGCAAGAATGTGTTTGGAGAATGGAGAAATCACAAAGGAAGGGTATATATGAGTAGCCAATAGTTGCAGGGAGAAGGTCAGGCGGGCCAAAGCTCAGAATGAACTCAGGCTTGCAAGAGAGGTTAAAAATAAAATTTTAAAAGCTTTCTTCAGTCATGTTCAAAGAAAGAGGAGGAACAAGCAAGTAGTAAATCCTCTATGTGCAGAGGATATAGGTGAGAGTGACTTTAACTTTTTTTCCTTCAAAGGAACATCTTGAAGATCCATACAGAAGCCAGGCACATAAGCTGAACCAGGCAAAGCTTACTCAAGGCATCAGAGTAGCTTTGGGGCCCCACAATGTGACCCTTGTGAACACTATCTTCCCACAGACAACCTGAGCACTCTGAATTTTAATTTCTTTTTTTAAAAAATGAGTTTTTAGGATTACTCCTTGAGGGTAATGTGGCAATGGTCAGGGACAGACCAGATGCTGGATTACCTAAACAGGAACTGCCTTGCTTCATTAATGCAATGGGATTTACGTCTAAGTAAGCATGGCGCTGTGGGTTAAACCACAGAGCCTAGGACTTGCAGATCAGAAAGTTGGCGGTTCGAATCCCCTCGACAGGGTGAGCTCCCGTTGCTCGGTCCCTGCTCCTGCCAACCTAGCAGTTCGAAAGCACGTCAAAGTGCAAGTAGATGAATAGGTCCCGCTCTGGTGGGAAGGTAAACGGCATTTCCATGCGCTGCTCTGGTTCGCCAGAAGCAGCCACATGACCCAGAAGCTGTACGCCGGCTCCCTTGGCCAGTAAAGCGAGATGAGCGCCACAACCCCAGAGTTGGTCATGACTGGACCTAATGGTCAGGGGTCCCTTTACCTTTAAGCATAATCCTGGTACCCTCTAAGGTGAGGGGTCGCCCCCCTGAAATAGAGACTCAACAAATCCAGGAAAGAGGTAGATAGATACTGGTTTGGGGCAATTATTGGCAGATGTAAAAACAAAAACAAACCCCCCATTATGTTACAAGCAAATATAATTTTCAATGTTTTTCACAAAGAATCAAAGACAGTTCTATCAATGGGTTTCTGTCTCAAAAGACCCCTCTTCCCAGGGAAGCAAATAAGTTTGTTTTCTGCACTGCATATTATTTGTTCCAGCAGCATTAAATAATTAAACCAATAAATGAAGTAATAAGTGGCCTCAAGATTAAAATATTTTGCCTTGATCAATATTGTGGACCAATATCCTCTTTTCAGTTGTCAAAGCTCTGAACCCAATTTGGGTTCTAGAATCATAGAACTGTACAGTTTGAAGAGACCCCCAAGGATCATCTAGTCCAACCCCCTGAAATGCAGGAATCTCAGCTAAAGCATCCGTGACAGATGGCCATCCAACCTCTGATTTAAAAACCTCCAATGGAGGAGAGCCCACCACCTCCCGAGGGAAACCATTCTCCTGTTGAACAGCTCAGAAAGTTCTTCCCAATGTTTAGCCTCAATCAGCCTGAGCTGTGCTGAGCTGCAACTTTCTCCCCCTCCTTTCCCTTCTCTGCGTGCAAAGTTCCTCTGCATAGTTTGTGTTCCGCACATGATTCACTGACACAACCCCATCCCCTTCAGACCAATTGACACTGATAAGGCTCATTACTTGGTGTCCAGGGTGGTTCTCATGCTGAACATCTGAGTCAGATGTTCAGCCTGCAAGTCACCCTGGCTGATCCCAGCGGCTGCTGTGCTGGGAAGGGAAGAGGCTCACTCATGTAGCTAGCTGCACTATACCTAGGGCCGTCTTTACCCAGGGGTGCAAGCGGTGTGGGGCACCCGGGTGCCAAATTTTGGGGGGCACCTGGTGCCCGCTGCTGAAGCCACTTAAGCTCTTAACTATCTACCTGTCATGAAATAATACATATTTTTGATCAAGCTAGAAAAACAAAATACATATATACCTAGGTATTATCGAAATGTACATCTACTGTTTCACTAAAGGACTTTTGACATCATGCGCTCATTTACGAAAGATGCACCGCGCCAGCGGTGTGCTTATCATTCACAATGGCGGCGCTTGTCATTCACAATGGCACCGTGCACGCGAAAGTAACTCTTACATCAAAATATTACGTTACATATTGAATTAAGCTGCTATGCGGCAGCGGGGTCAGCGGCACCTTTGACATGACTGATGTTTCTCCTAAGGAGGTGCCTAAAGAATACTTGTAAGTTTAAGTGTGGTGGTGTTGTATACTTAAGTATAAGTGTATTGTAAAGAAATGAGCAAATAAGAAAGTTTGTTTCTTTTTCCTTCCTTCTTTCCTAAGCAAGAGATAAGGCTTAAGCGTGGTGTCTGACATAAGCATAATAAAAGTTAATTTGGGGGCTAAACTAAATTTGGCGGTGCTGGGGGGATCTTTGCACCCCGGCAGCACATATGCAAAAGACAGTGCTGACTATACCAGGCCAAACTATTTCTCCACTTAGTCTACTCTGACTGGCAGCGGCTGGCTCTCTAAGGATCTCAGGAAGAGAGAGAGGTCTTTTTCATTACTGGCCAGACAATCCTTTTCACTAGAGATGCAAAGGATGAAAGCAGGGACCTCCGGTATGCCAAAGATGTGGTCTGTCACTGAGCAAACAAATGCTGAGAACGGGAGGTGGATGTTGGTGCAAATGGCACAGCCTTCTGCACTTCTCACCAGCTTTTTACTGGGAAGGGTAAAGAGGGAGAGGGCAGCTGCTGCTCTGCTCCTTCAAGGCCACATTGTCTCTCCACTCCACCCACAAATTCAGCCCATGAAGAAAAACACACAGGTAGAGGATAGCAGGTGCTAGGGGATAGGGTGGGAGTTCAAAACTCGTTGGTTTCTCAGAAGCAATACTGGGCTGTCTGCTGTTCAGGACACTAAATTATAGGAACTCAGGTTCTCTTCCAGCAAGGCAGTTCTTAAGTATGAATAGCCAGATCTGTTTAATCAAGGAATTTCTTAACTAGGACAGATAGGGATGGAACCTCCATTTATGAAGGCCGTTTATCTTGTGTTAGCAGCAGCTCCCAGCAGGAAACAACAGAAGTTAGTGAAAATATAAAACACACCAAATACGTTAGTGTTATATATATGGGAATGGGAAGAATGCTGTATAAATATTCAAATTTAACTAATAGATTGACTAACCCTTCAATGATTAAGCTATTAAAGTTTCAATTAAGTTTCAGTCTTAATAATAATCCTGTTAAAACTATGAGATCGTATAGCAAAAATATATTCTCCCTAGAGAATCTACTTCAAAGGAAAAACTGTATCAAAGCATTCAAATGTCACTCTTAAGAAAACTGAACATGTTTTTCAGGATATGGTTGAAACTTACAATACCAATAAAAAATATGCCATCCAATGCATGCTAGCACTGAAGCAAGTCCAATTCTACTCATAAGTTTGTAGCCAATAAGTTTGTAGAAGACAATTTTTTTGCGTATTAAAAATGTGCTTGTTTTATTTTCTTTACCAGTAAGAATTAGGATAGCCAAGAAATAGCCACAAAAATACGTAAGGTGTCTTTTAACAACCTGTTGAAGATAGATATGCCTACCAGTGAGTTTTGTGTGTGTGTGTTACTGGAATGTATTCCATTAACAATCTAGCCAGGGCATATTGTTCCCTTTCCTTTTTTAATGACACAGAGCCTTTAGAATACTTCTCTGTGTTTCATTTAAGAAACATTATACATTTTTAAAAACTGAACCATCCCCATCTCAAACTTTATCTGAGTCATGAAAACCCCTAACGGGTAGGTCTACCAAATAAACACACAAAGAACCATCAAACCATGCAGTCAAACTATTTTTATACATGAGGAGCTGCCATTGTTTAATGCATTTAATTATTCTTAGAAAAATGACAGTGCACAGTGTTGCATAAGTACCTACTGGAAAACCACTTTACTGCTGACTTACACAATAAAAGAATTAAATATAAAAATTACCAGTTAACATTAATAGAGGGGGGAAATCAACTGGAGAGAATGTAGACTTTTACAGGAACTATATGGAAGACCTTGCAACTGAAGGCTGTCCTTTAAGTCACTTTCTTGAGTTCCATATACACTATTAGATAAATGAAACATACTTACGTGACTAATGTTGCAAAGTTCCTCCATGTACAAGTTGTCCCTAAGGGACTTCTCTCTCATTTTAAGGAAAGTTTCCTACGAACACACATGTTTACTTCTCCTGTCCAGTAAAACAAATGAACCTAAGGTGCCTCTTCTTCCTTCCTTCACAGTGGAGACCCACCCAGACTAAGCACCAGTTTGTGTATCTACCCATCAAAAGAAAAAGAAAAAACAGCTTGCACTCAAGGCTTTAAATTGTTGCTGTGACTGTCTTTGCATAACAATGAACCCTCCACAGAGACTGCATACTAGTGGTTCATAGGTTCAGTGTGAACTGTATAGAAAAACTTTAAACTAGCTCTAAAATCAAACAGCAACTTTATACAGCTTGTTCCCATTTTCTCTGTTTCTCGGCATGTAGCTGCATGTTCCTTCAAGATTGCAATCACATGCAAGCCTATTATGCTATTTGCTTCATCCGACTTGTCTGTTCCTTGCTCCTTTGACTAAGCAAAAGAAGGTTACAGAATTCTTTTTCCTTGTGCAACAGGATTCTCATACATTTCAGTACCACACCCATTTATTTTAACTCACAAGCCTATGAAGTACTGAGGATACGTCTATTATGTCATAGCATTAGTCAAACTCCAACCACAAAAAAGTCATTTGTGTAGCTAAAAATGACTACTTCTGAATATACTATATAAAAAATATATAGGATATTGCCACCCCAGTAATGAATTGTTCATTCTTTTAGAAGCTTGCTACATTTTGAAAATCATGTTTTTTGAGCCACATTCTGGTTAATGTTCACTTTTTGAAGACTTGTAGAGACTCTCCCCCCTTACACATACACACACACACAATGATGAAGGCTAGGCATTGTTATGAAAGCAGGGATTTAGTTACAAGGCATCAAACCGAGAACCTAGGCAAATTTATAACACAAATTCCACATGTTCAGCAGCACCACCTATATTATAAGAATATTTAGCATGCATGCATTAAATGGCCTCATTTGCATGCCACTTGAAACCATAATGAAGCTTAATTATGGTTTAAAGGTGAATGTGCAGTGTACTGATGCAGAGGAAGAAAACTGCAGCCCCTTCACTCCTCCCCCATTCTTGCTTCTGAGGGTTCAGCCTTAGGATTACTGAACCTGAGTTCCATGGTTTGCCTTCCCCAAACAAGCCATAACCAGTAAGGCAAGAACAAAATATGGTTATAGCTCATGGCTTGTTTGGAGAGATATACCGTATTTTTCGCTCTATAAGACTCACCAGACCACAAGACGCACCTAGTTTTTGGAGGAGGAAAACAAGAAAAAATATATTCTGAATCTCGGAAGCCAGAACAGCAAGAGGGATCACTGCGCAGTGAAAGCAGCAATCCCTCTTGCTGTTCTGGCTTCTGGGATAGCTGTGCAGTCTGTATTCACTCCATAAGACGCACACACATTTCCCCTTACTTTTTAGGAGGAAAAAGTGAGTCTTATAGAGCAAAAAATACGGTAATTCCCGAGTCTGGGTCCAAACGCAACGCTAAGCCAAAGCAGGGCTCAACTCCTGGCAGCATCAGCAGTGGGAGCAGGGAGGGGTGACGTGACCCCCCCAGGACATGGCACATTCATTTTTAAATCACAGTCAAGCTTAACAGTGGTTTAAAGTGATTTGTCAACCAGAACAGAGAAAAGCAACACGTTAATTTACTCTCATTTGAGAACATATCTACTTTCCTTAGAGTACTGTTTAAGCAGCTTATCAATGCCTGTTCACTCTCTCTTCACAGGAAACAGTGGAAGCTTAGTGTAATAAAATTACCTCAAGATCATCAAGTGAGCGAGTAATGCTGAATCTCTTTGTCCGTCCAAATGATCTTCGAGCAGAAGAGCGCTGGGGAAGCTGTCCTAAACCAGAAGTAGGTCCAAACTTTGTACACTAAATAAGCCAAGAAATATATATTTAATTATATTGCTTTATTCATTCATGATACAGCAAAATTTATTTGACTTTATTATCCCCGTTGATGGCACTTAGTATTTACCGTATTTTTTGCTCTATAAGACTCACTTTTCCCCTCCTAAAAAGTGAGGGGAAATGTGTGTGCGTCTTACGGAGTGAATGCAGGCTGCGCAGCTATCCCAGAAGCCAGAACAGCAAGAGGGATCGCTGCTTTCGCTGTGCAGCGATCCCTCTTGCTGTTCTGGCTTCTGAGATTCAGAATATTTTTTTTCTTGTTTTCCTCCTCCAAAAACTAGGTGCGTCTTATGGTCTGGTGCGTCTTATAGAGCGAAAAATACGGTAGTTTAAAAAAGCAGGCTTAACAATAGTCATTTGTGGGACTATGTGCAGATTAGCAACTAAACAATGATATACTATTATTTATTTTACCGCCTAGATCTGCTACACAGATGCTTGCGGTAACATGCCTGCTTTTTAAATTCTAATCAATGAAATAGATCTTGAACAAATTTTACTTTAGCAAGTGAAACAGAATAAAAAAGAGACCAGTGAATAATCCGATATACATAGAAAAGTGCACAAACTGAAGATAAATGGCAGGCAGCATTAATACTGCAAGTTAAAATAAAGATGCTCTACCACCCACCTGCCTTCATCCCTAGCCTTCTAGTGTAGTTCTGTTTACATAGGTGACATAGTTGCACTGCAGAGAACAGTATTAGGTGGAAGCAACCTTGACCTCATGTCATAGCCCAGGAGATACTTTCCCTGATCAGAGAACATCAACTATAAATCAATCCTTATTCCCTTTAATAAACCACAATGTTAGACACCAAACACCATCTTCAACTGTCTTCTGAATCACCCTTTTGTATCTTTGTTTTCTTGCACTCCTCTGGACAGGCCTGGATTAAAGCAACTGGAGGCCCTGGGCCAGGAGACATTGGGAGGCCTGAATTTAATAGCATCTGATCCTGAGAAACAAAACCCTGTTCTCTTCTTTATCTACTCAATGGAAGCAGAACATTGCTGAAATTTGAGCATTCATGAAAATATTGTTTCTAAATTTATAAACTTTAGTAAGTTTACAAAAGTATGGAATTAATGAAGACATTCACACAGAACATTCATAGGGGAATCATAGCTGTAACATTACACTATATGCAACAGTTTCTTTCAAGCTTTTTTAGATGCCAACTTATCAATTATATCATTAAAATCAGTGAGTCGCAGTTTATCATTTTCTGTGCAGAGAATGCTTAGATCACACAACCAATCTTGGGCATAGCTGTCAACTTTCAGATTTGAAAATAAGGGATCAGCAGCCTCAAAAACAAGGGATCAGCAGTCTCACCTGTCCCGGGGACAGTCTACGGGATATCTAACAATCCAGGATAGCAGCGGGAAGCAGCGGGAAATGGCGCTGGAATAAGGGAATTTCCCACAAAAAAAGGGAAGGTTGACAGCTATGATCTTGGGACATTGTTGACCATAGATCATGCTATATCCTTCTTAGTCTAGAAAATAATCTTTCATCAGTACAGTTTGTAATTGTTAAACACACGAACAATCTGAAAATTGTTTCCACATTTAGAAAACCTGTCCAAATTTTCTCCTGTAATATTATTTGATACATATATTGGTGGCTGAAACTTTCTTTTTCCACAGGGTAAGTTTGCACAGATGGAAGTGAAAGAGTTCATTGACTAGACTAAGGCCAACATCCTTTGGATACACTTCCAGCAATGCAATTGTGAACCTGTTTCTTGTTTGCATGCATGTTCACAAAAAAATAAAAATTACCAGCTAATGTGAGCATTTGACTATGCTTTCTAGTTAAGCATGTTAGCATAGAGTTCATATGATTTTTCAATTTTCCATGGGATGCCAATAATCAAATCCAGTAGAAGCTAAGGCTGTATTTGAGGCAGTTTGGTTACAGAAAAGTCTGCACACGAAACAGTAGACTTTTGCTTTTGTGGGAGAATCTACTAGCCATTCTCAAGGGTGGTTTTCTCCATTTACTTCTTAGGGACTCAACTTCTGTTGCAATCTTATACACATATACCAGGGTGTAAGCCCCCTTTGAGTAGCATGGTTCCTACTTCTTTTATGAATACTCATAAATACATTCTTCATGTGTGTCTGGGAGACAATGGGAAGTGAACTAACGCGTCTGCTATTTGCAAATTTACTTTCATAAATGAGCAAAGTACACTAGCCAGGACACCATATTATAGCTGATAAAAGGCCACTGTTGAAAGCAGTGCCCTTGTGTCATCTTCTCCTCATTCCTGCTTAAGAAGGCAAACCCCATAACATGACATCACCACAGTGTAGCTTCCATGCTACCTCACTGACCACCATTTATAGGAATGGCAAATTCACAACATAATGATGACGTCACCTCATACATTTTGGTTTGCTAACTGGTATGAGGGAAAGAAGAGATGTGGGGCTGCTGCTTTTAGCAACAGTCACATGTCAAATGCACCACACAGCCCTGGGCTTAGATCTGTGGTTCCCAGGCCTTTTCGTCCTTTTAATAAGCGAACTTCAAAGGCTTTAGCCCACACAAGCCCCTCCTTTCTCCCAACGTGTATGGTTGCCATACTTTGATTCATCATAGCCTACCTCAAGGGGCTGTTGTGAGAATCAAATAGGGAGGAGAGAACCACATATGCCACCTTGGGGGAAGGACAGGATATAAAATGTAATGAGTAAGAGTGAGGGAAAGGCTAGAAATGGAAAGCAAAGTAGTCTCTTAGATAACCAGGGTATTCCTTACCCTGTTCTCCTCAACTCAACTCCTAGGGATGGAGCAGGTGCTGCAAAGTGCCCTGCAGAATCCTCACAAGTGGGCAGGAGTTACCAACAAGACAAGTTTGGGAAGTCATGTTTGGGCATCATCCAGACATGGTTGGAGTTGTTCAGCGACCACCCGCTTCATCACCTTGCCCAAGAACGGAAAAATTGAGACTGGGAGATAACTGGCCACAATGGCTGTTCCAAATATAGTTTTTAAAACAACTGCTTCTTTAAGCAGTTCTGGGAAGACTCCCTCACAGAGGGAAGCATTCACTACCCGATGGAGCCCTTTGCCAAGCCAAGCCTGGCTCGCTTGCCAGGATGGGCAAGGATCAAGCAAACAGGTGCTTGGTTACACTCGTCCAAGCAGCCTGACCACTTCTTCAGAGGTAACAAGCTGAAATCGGTCCCATACAACTTGACCAGACAGAGCATGGGCACTCACCCAGCCCAGCTCTGCTACCATTCTTTCTGAATTTGAGTGATTTTATCTGCAAAAAAACTGCAAAATCATTGCAGGAGATCTCGACCTCACAGGACCTCAATGGAGAAAGTGGTTCTATTAAATTATGAACCTCTTGAATGAGTCTCCTGCGACTGTTTTCAGCTGATGCAATAGAGATGGCAGCGATGAACAGGCTTTATGGATTCTCTCTTCTGGAAGTGACATGCACCTAGACCATCCTTAGATGTGTCTGTACTTCAAGTTGCTCTGCCAGGTCATAGTATCAGCTGTGTTATCCCTTGGAGCTGTGGTAAGGTTTTGCTTGAGCCTTCATATTTTGGTCCCCATTGGCAGATGACATTATTTTTCAGCGGTTGTGCTGTTAGGCTAAACTTATTTAGTTTATGCTAGTTACTGATTAGTACTGAGAATCTTCTGTAAGCAGATGCCTTCTGTCTTGCTTTCACTTGGTTTAACTCCATATATTTGACATTGTGATTCAGGCATTGTACTGTTTCTTGTTGAGTTTTCCTCCTTTTTGATTAGCTCTGCCCAACGCTTCCTTTAGAATGGCAGCATGTTCTTTGGCAGCTGATGCGATTATCATGTCATCTGCTATGATGTGTGCACTTAATAACACTCGTTTTTCTGCTAGAACACTTGCAGACTTTATTCCAAAAGGGAGTTTGTTGGAGGAGCATCTCCTTGGGTAAATAAACATGTGGACTTCTGAAGGCTATTTGTCCACTGTCACTTAGCATCTTTCTCATCCAGGATCATGAATAGTTTATTTCTAGCTGATTTGGCCTTTTGTGGGGTAGGGGTAAAGATGAGGGAATCCTGAATTGCAAGCAACGGAAATGGTGCCCCTTAGCTTTGTTTTGCTATGACTATACAGTTATTTTTTTACTCTCTGATTACCATGTCATTGACTTAGGTAGGGTTTGGGTTTCCACACTTTGATAACAACTCTATCAGCCTCCAGCCTTTAAAAAGTAGCCTTAAGATCTGGTAGCATTGCATATATTTTCCTGCATCCTTGGATCTTTGGGGTCACAGATGGAACCAAGCAGATACACTGAGTGTTGGGAAATTATCAAAGCCCCTCAAAAATATCTAGATACAGTTTGAAAACATTATCTTTGCTGGAGGGTGCTTGTAATGCAACATCATAAACTCACCTGATGAGATTCAGAATGAAGTGCATTGCCTAGCATTAGTGGATCCTCTTTCTCTGTGATGTAGAGCGGGAGAACTTCTTAATTACACCCAGCTGTGCTGTAAGCTATTCCTGTACCCTTTCATTTAACTGTGGCATTTCCAAAAGCAGCCAGTATGTTCTCTGAATAAACACTCTGCCCTCCAGGATCGCTGCAGTTTTCTGGTCTTGCATTTGCTTTAGATCCACTGTCTGGCTACTGAAGACACTCTATACAACACCAACAGTCTTGTATCCTGCATCTTGCTCCCTTGACTTCTTTGGTTGTAGTTTTGCTGCCATTATTCCAACACATAAGTCATGCAGCCTGTTCCTCAGTTCAGGAGTTACATCTGTTTGCTTTAGGTTGAAAACTGGTGCGGGTTACTGCTAGGTAGATGTAAAGCCACTGCCTCACACTTTCTCCAGTGGCTGCCTGTAACCGTAGTTCAACTGGTGCCTTAAACTACTTAAATTTGTTACTGCAGTTAACAGGGACTACAGACTTCTTGCTTGGGCTGTTTTTGATTCAGTGAGGGAAACAGGCCTATAGGTCTAAAGAGAACCCACAAGTATGAAAACGGAAGGAGAGGAGCCATCAGTTAGGAGTGCAGAGATGCTGTTGGGCAAAAAGAAGAGTGTGCATGCTATGGGATGTAGACAGAAAAGAGAGGGTGAGTTAGCAGAGAGAAGGATGAGCAAAGAGCTCTGATGGGTCAACACGAAGAGATTTCACTGCAGTATGCAGACAGAAAAAGGGAATTAAGACAGAATGGAATAAAAACCATATATATATATATATATATATATGAATATGTATGAATGCACTCCAAGCAGTGCTATAAAACTGCGGAGGTGGTTGATGCCAGCATGTCATTACCGAAGGGTAATTCCAAAAGGGTTGCTGCTTAGACTTTTTCTTCAAATGTCTGCTGTTTATTATTTAATGGTTAATTCCCCCTCTTAAATATTGTACTGATTAGTGCACCATTTTTATTGTTAGAATATTTCATACAATGCTTCCTTTTTTAAAAAAAGTATTGCATTTTTTTGTTATTAAGTGCAATAGGCTTCCTGTTGGAAGGAAAAGCAAGATGCAACCATTCACTGAAATAAGTTGGCATATATGCATATAAACTCACATGGCATATATGCATTTAAGGGTTGGGTTTTTTTAATGAACAGCTGATGTTTGCTGAAATAAACCAAAGTCACTTGTGATGCAAGGACAATGTTAACAAATCTGCATAATACTATCAGTTTCTTCTTTTGCATAATTATAGTGTCTTCAATTTTCAAGAGCTCTGCTCACTTTGCTTTAGAGACTGTCCCTTTAGTAAAGAGAGAGAGGGGGGGAGAGAAGCTTTTTATAAAACAAAATTAGTAGCAGCTGGAATTCTGTTTAGCGCCATGCAATTTAATGTAACCTTTTTTAATTGTAGGATTTTGTTCTATTTTTAAATAACATCTAGAAAAACTGTTCTAATATTGGGTTGCTATGCATTAATTTCTGAGGGCAGAACTACATGTTCTAAGGAACATGTGGTGACGGCTGAAAATAGCAACTTATCTTCATCCTTCCTCACTCCTTCATAATGTCTAGCACAACTTACCCATGCCCTGACTAATTATGCTGTCCATTACCCCACCTCCACTGCGCATCACTGACTGCCCCGGACAGGGAAGAGAAATGCTTCGCATAATAATGACTTCCAGACATGGGTTATATTGTTCTACACATTGCAGAGGCTGCTTTTTCAACAACAACATGTTTCTTATATAGTAGAGTTCTACCCTGGTTAGTCAAATTCTTCATCCAACCTCTGCTTAAAAACCTCCAAGGAAGGAGAGTCCATCACTTTCTGAGGAAGTTGTCCATTCCATTGTAAAACAGATCTTACCGTCAGAAAGTTCTTCCTAATGTTTAGTCACAATTTCCTTCCATGTAGCATGAAGCCATTGGTTTGAGTCCTACCATCCAGAGCAGGAGAAAACAAGCTTGCTCCATCTTCCATGGGACAGCCCTTCAGATATTTGAAGATGGCTATCATGCATTGTTGGTAAAGTTTTGTTTTACATTCTGTTTAGGCTCAGAGATTAACCTATACCAGCCTGACATTTGCTGTGATATCTTTACATGAGAGGAGGGGTTGTACATGTAAAGAGTGACTTGACCTTACATGCTCCCAGCAAATTATCAAGTTTTATGTGACTAAAGGTGATGGAGTTAAAAGGACGTTAAGTCCTTTGTTAGAGGCAGTCCTTTGTGAGAGCCAGTGTGGTGTAGTGGTTAAGAGCGGTGGACTCGTAATCTGGTGAACCGGGTTCGCTTCCCCGCTCCTCCACATACAGCTGCTGGGTGACCTTGGGCTAGTCACACTTCTCTGAAGTCTCTCAGCCTCACTCACCTCACAGAGTGTTTGTTGTGGAGGAGGAAGGGAAAGGAGATTGTTAGCCGCTTTGAGACTCCTTAAGGGGAGTGAAAGGTGGGATAACAAGTCCAAACTCCTCCTCCTCCACATACTTAAGAGATCTACTTAGGAGGATAAATCTGTTTGATGTCTCAGAGCAGAGCTGTGTTCATGGGTGGCTCAGATCCTTGCTCTGAATGGAGGTCCAAAGGTGCCTCTAGATCAGGGGTTGGCAAGGTTTACCTCGCCGGGGCCAGTTCACTCCCACAGAGATCGTTCCGTGGGCCAGACGCGCAGACATGATTTCCGGCGCTGCAGAAGCGAGTGCCCGCTCCGCACTGTGCCAGTTTAGCGCAGCATGTGGGGACTCGCTGAGCGGGCGGCTCAGTTTGGAGGCAGCTCGTGGACTGTTTAAACAACCCCTGTGGGTTGCTTGTGGCCAATGGGCCGCAGGTTGCCGACCCCTGCTCTAGTCTAGACACAACAAGATTCTATTCCTGGAAATAAGCTAAAGAAGGAAGACAGTGAAGAGTATAGACCCTAGTCTTTTTACACTTGTGGGAAGGAAGTTTGAAGTTGGCGGAGAGAATACACTTATATCACTTTTAATTTTGTCTCTGCTCTGATGCTAGATAAATAGAAATCTGTATCTCATTTAAACCTTTGATTTTTAATTTACGTAACTTTTTAAAGTTGCAAATTGCTTTATGTATGGTTTCTGCTAATCTAAAATATGTCAGCTTGGGGTACTTACTGGCTAAAGGGACCAAAAGGAAAGGAAAGAAGTCCATTCTTTGATGCAGCTGTTGTTAGCCCAGGAAGACTCCTAGGAGTTGATTCATTCCCCAAGTAATAGTAAAGGTAAAGGGACCCCTGACCATTAGGTCCAGTCATGGCCAACTCTGGGGCTGTGGCGCTCATCTCGCTTTATTGGCCGAGGGGGCCGGTGTACAGCTTCCAGGTCATGTGGCCAGCATGACTAAGCCATTCTGGCAAACCAGAGCAGCGCATGGAAACGCCATTTACCTTCCCGCTGAGCGGTACCTATTTATCTACTTGCACTTTGATGTGCCTTTGGACTGCTAGGTTGGGAGGAGCAGGGACCGAGCAACGGGAGCTCACCCCGTCGCGGGGATTAGAACCACTGACCTTCTGATCAGCAAGTCCTAGGCTCTGTGGTTTAACCCACAGCGCCTAAAATATGTCAGCTTGGGGTACTTACTGGCCAAAGGGACCAAAAGGAAATGAAAGAAGTCCGTTCTTTGATGCAGCTGTTGCTAGCCCAGGAAGACTCCTAGGAGTTGATTCATTCCCCAAGTAATTCTGCAGTTAAAAATCTAGGGGAGAGACTAAGAGTAAAACGACAAGAGACACCATTCACACAATTAGCAATTGAGTGATTTTCGAAAAACTAAATAAAAAAATTCCTTCCAGTAGCACCTTAAAGACCAACTAAGTTAGTTCTAGATATGAGCTTTCATGTGCATTTCGTTAGCTCATACCTAGAACTAACTTAGTTGGTCTTTAAGGTGCTACTGGAAGGAATTTTTTTATTTTGTTTTGACTATGGCAGACCAACACGGCTACCTATCTGTTTCGAAAAACTAAATAGCAGGCACAAGTCTAGGTCTGGGCTCTGGTGCTGTGCATGTTTTTTGTCAGGTGGGGTGAGAACTCCCATTTGCATAAAATTGGAAGCTTTCCACTGCCAACATTAGGTGTGTGGGTTCTAATATGCTACAGCGGGGTGGAGGGGAATATGTGAAATTCCCGTGCCTCACCCACCAGGGTCCCAGTTTAGATTCAGCCCCCCTGTGCCTCCTATTTACCTTTAAAAACCATTCACTCAATTGATAATTGCATGAATGGTATCTTGTTTAATCTGGCCCTGAGAAACATTGAAGACTGTATGATTATAAGAGAAAGGAGAAGTATTCTTAAGAGAAAAGGCAGTAAGAAACTTAGGGCATAAGCAGAGAGAAGAAGAAATTCTAGTTATGGTGTTATAAGAATTTAAGGTCTCAAATACAGTATATAAATTAAATGTACAAGGCAAACACGTAGATAAATATATAAACCATATATCTGAAACAATACAGGAAGACAGTCTTGAAACCATTTTGACTCTCCCAAACTGACCAAATGTTTCTCTGCAAGGGGGGAGGAAATGCAAAAACCCTCCCATTGTCTCTGTGCTCACAAATCTTGCCTTAAGGGCACATTTAAGGTGTGAATGGGGTGAGCCTGTGACCTGGCTCAGGAACTAAGTATTTATCATCACAAAAGAATAGCCAGGCTGCCTGGTGATCTAATCAGTGACCATTGACAGGTTTTCTGCCAGACAGGGATTTGCTGGAGACCACCTCTTTCTGTGATGTATGTATGATGTATTGGGGTGATGGTCTTGAGTTTGAGGGTGGGCAATTTCAAAAGTCTACATAAGGGCTGGCACCCCCTGGTTCTGGGTCCTCCTGCGTGTGGGGGGAGCACCCTGCTGCAACAGTTTTAATAAAGATCAGGCTTACTAGCTGCTTTGCTTCTCAGTATTCTCTGGTTGGCCTCTGTTATTTTCTCCTACCGATAGGGAACCCACTCTAAGGGCTCTTGGATACCCCATAAGGGGAAAAGGGCAGATTTTGTTTACAACAATGGATAACTAGTAAACTGAGATTTTAATATGCCTGGAATTTCCTTTAATAGGATATGAACAGCCCAGTTTAGAACAGTATTCAACAGATAAGGTGTATAAACATTGATTTCTAAACATTTCCTAAAGAATGTTGATCTCCAATCCTCAAAAGTAACCTGAAAAGAATATGGAAGGGTAAAAGTGGAACATGGGGGGGAGGGGAAATCAGAAAAAAATGATGTCGTTAACAGGTATTGCAGAAAACAGCTGGAGCAAGCAAATCATTTTTTAAATGACAAGCATTTATAAAATGAACCTTTCCTCCAAAACAATCCTTCCCCCCAAAAGTATATTCAGCTTCCAAAACTCAACTATGCCTCACTTCCAAATAAGATAAAATACAGTAGTCCTACAACGGAGGCCCAATGAGGCACAACCATCTTGAAAAATATTTGTAAATGAACATGCAACAGTATATTGGGGCGAGGAACTGCAGGCCTGGCTCAGAGGCTAAAAGTGTCCTCCTATCTAGAACTTGCCCCGAGTAACACGTCTCAACAGTTCTGTGCTTCCTCAAGTGTTTTAACCTGGCTGGAATGTGCTCTTGAACTGTGATAATGCCTCTTGTTTGCAGAATAAAGAGGTGTGTGTGTGTGTGTGTGTGTGTGTGTGTGTGCATGCGCACGCGCATGGACATGGACATGCATGTAGAAACTGCTGACTTTTGCACGACTGGTTTGTAGTCGACTGTACAACGATAAGAGTCATATCTGCTGCCCTGCCCACTTTTGGCTCTGGCTTTATGCCTATCCATGTTTGTCTCTGAACTTACCCATCACTAACATGCAGCCCAAAGAAGACAACCTGCAGGTTCTGGCTGCAAAAGCTTCCCCACTCTGCTTTCTATGAATATACAGTGGTACCTCGGGTTAAGTACTTAATTCGTTCTGGAGGTCCGTACTGAACCTGAAGCACCACTTTAGCTAATGGGGCCTCCCGCTGCTGCCGCGCCACTAGAGCACGATTTCTGTTCTCATCCTGAAGCAAAGTCCTTAACCCGAGGTACCATTTCTGGGTTAGCGGAGTCTGTAACCTGAAGCGTATGTAACCTGAAGCGTATGTAACCCCAGGTACCACTGTATATAAATACACCCTCTCCTTGGGAATTCTGTATCAATGAAAATAATATACTGAATAATCTGCTAAATATTACTTCCTCCTCTGCTTTTCAAAGGACTGCACTACAGGTGTCTCCCCACTCGCATGTGATCAGCATGTGTGTTCCTGCTGACACATGTGTTTTCAGTGCTGAAAGGGGGAGGGGCGGAATGGAGGAATTCACACTTGTGCGCATCCCAGTGACACATGCAGTGTGCGGGAACTGAATCCCTGTGTAAGTGGGGATTCCCCTGTACTTCATATGCTCTGGGTGAGTGTTCCGCAATACATTATTCTCTCCCCAGTGCTATTTAATATCTATATGAAGCCATTTTGAATGATCATTTGGAGTTTTGGAGGAAGATGTCACCAATACACTGATGATACACAGTTTTACTTCTCCATAACATCTGAATCAGGAGAGGCTGTGAAAGCTTTGGGTCAGTGTCTGAATGCAGTGATGGAAATAAAATATTTCACATGGAAGCAGTGAGAGACTAATGGTGGGTGAACAGGAAGGAGACACATTGTTTTAGCTGAATCATCGTTCCCTTCATAGTCTAGGACCCTGGGAAGCTGGGGTGCATGACAGGTACCATAAGACAGGTAGCCAGGTACATTTATTGAGGGACATATGCAGGGCATACTCCCAACATATGTGTAATAAGGTGAATGATTTTCATGCAGAGTGTGCAGGTGCACATGGTCCTTAACAGCCACTGTCAAATTGTCTATAGAGGCAAGACATAACAATAATCTGTCCTAATTCATAGGACTGGTCCCTCCACTCCTCCACTCCTACTAATGCATGAGGCAGAAGGAACCTGCATTCCTCAGTATGTATGTTTACGGAGACAGACACTGACAAAGTTAGACTAGGTACAAAGATTGTGTAAAAGTTCACTCATGGAGTTCACCTGAAGGTGAACTAAATAAGGGAGATGCTCTAGAGAGGAAGGAGGGTGCAACCAACTGTTCTGTGAATAACCATGTTCTGTATGAATATTGCTTCACCATGGGATGTAGAGGCCATACAATGTGAGGGACACCTCTGGAACCAGTAGTAACCTTAGTGAGCAAAGAACCCTTAGAGTTCTCTGTGCTCAAAAAAGGTGGTCAGCAACTGAAAGCTGGTCTATACTCCCTGTTGGGTAATGTACAGAGTGCCTCCAGTTGGTGGCAAGCAGCAGTAGTGCCAACAAAAGAGATAAAGTCCCCACACTGTGTGCCTTGTGCACAGATTCCCTAATCTCCTGTAGACAGGCTGCTTGGACGCGTGAAACCAACCACCTGTCTCCTGGATCCTTGCCCATCCTGGCTAATAAAAGCAAGCCGGGAAGGGCTGGGCGATGGGCTCTGCGGGGTGGTGAATGCTTCCCTCTGTGAGGGAGCATTCCCAGATCCGCTGAAAGAGGCGGTCATCAAACCGCTTCTTAAAAAACCATCTTTAGACCCGGCCAGTATGGCCAACTATCGCCCAGTCTCAAATCTTCCATTCTTGGGCAAGGTGATTGAGCGCGTGGTTGCTGAACAACTCCAGGCACGCCTGGAGGATGCGGACCATTTGGATCCCTTCCAATCGGGATTCAGGCCTCATCATGGGACTGAAACTGCCTTGGTCGCGCTGGTTGATGATCTCCGGCGAGCTAGGGACAAAGGTGAGAGCTGTTTCCTAGTTCTGCTGGATCTCTCAGCGGCCTTTGATACAATCGACCATAACATCCTTCTGGACCGTCTAGAGGGGCTGGGAGCTGGGGGCACTGTTATACAGTGGTTTCGCTCCTTCCTCCTGGGCCGTGTTCAGAAAGTGGTGGTGGGGGATGAGTGTTCAGACCCCTGGGCCCTCACTTGTGGGGTGCCTCAGGGTTCCGTCCTCTCCCCCATGCTTTTTAACATCTATATGAAGCCGCTGGGAGAGATCATCAGGGGGTTTGGACTGGGTGTCCATCAATATGCAGATGATACCCAGCTCTACCTCTCTTTCAAATCAGAACCAGTGAAGGCGGTGAAGGTCCTGTGTGAGTGCCTGGAGGCGGTTGGAGGATGGATGGCGGCTAATGGATTGAGGTTGAATCCTGACAAGACAGAAGTACTGTTTTTGGGGGACAGGGGGCGGGCTGGTGTGGAGGACTCCCTGGTCCTGAATGGGGTAACTGTGCCCCTGAAGGACCAGGTGCGCAGCCTGGGAGTCATTTTGGACTCACAGCTGTCCATGGAGGCGCAGGTCAATTCTGTATCCAGGGTAGCTGTCTACCAACTCCACCTGGTACGCAGGCTGAGACCCTACCTGCCCGCGGACTGTCTCGCCAGAGTGGTGCATGCTCTAGTTATCTCCCGCTTGGACTACTGCAATGCGCTCTACGTGGGGCTACCTTTGAAGGTGACTCGGAAACTACAACTAATCCAGAATGCGGCAGCTAGACTGGTGACTGGGGGCAGCCGCCGAGACCACATAACACCGGTCTTGAAAGACCTACATTGGCTCCCAGTACGTTTCCGAGCACAATTCAAAGTGCTGGTGTTGACCTTTAAAGCCCTAAACGGCCTCGGCCCAGTATACCTGAAGGAGCGTCTCCACCCCCATCGTTCTGCCCGGACGCTGAGGTCCAGCGCCGAGGGCCTTCTGGCGGTTCCCTCATTACGAGAAGCAAAGCTACAGGGAACCAGGCAGAGGGCCTTCTCGGTAGTGGCACCCGCCTTGTGGAACGCCCTCCCATCAGATGTCAAAGCGATAAATAACTACCTGACATTCAGAAGACATCTTAAGGCAGCCCTGTTCAGGGAAGTTTTTAATCTGTGATATTTTAGTGTATTTCTGGTTTTTATGGAAGCCGCCCAGAGTGGCTGGGGAAACCCAGCCAGATGGGCGGGGTACAAATAATAAATTATTATTATTATTATTATTATAGATTCAAAGGGATGGTAAAGGGTGGTATACAAATTTAATTAATAATAAATAAAACAATACAGTGGTGCCCCGCAATACGAATGCCTCGCAAGACGGAAAACACGCTAGACGAAAGGGTTTTCCGTTTTGGAGGTGCTTTGCAAAATGAATTTCCTATGGGCTTGCTTTGCAAGACGAAAATGTCTTGCGAGTTCCTGCGGTTTTTTTCCCCTCCCCCCCTTTTTCTAAGCCGCTAAGCCGCTTATCAGCTGATCCGCTAAGCCGCTTATCAGCTGATCCGCTAAGCCGCTTATCAGCTGATCTGCTAAGCCGCTAAGCCGCTAATAGTGCTAATCCGCTAATGGGCTTGCTTCGCAAGACGAAAAAACCGCAAGACGAAGAGACTCGCGGAACAGATTCTTTTCGTCTTGCGAGGCACCACTGTAATTCTTCCGTGAGAGGTCTGGAGGGTGGCAACACAAGAACAGATGTTTTCTGCAGTGGCTCTCCATTTGCGGAACGCTCTCCACAGGGAGGCTTGCCTGGTGCTTTCATTACATGTCTTTAGGTACTGATTACCAGGCTTTGGCTGATTAACATTCTATGGCCTTTTAAATATGTTTGTGGGAGGGACGTTATTGGTATATTTTTCTTTTATTATGTATTTCATATTCTCATTTTGTATTTTTATGCTTTGAACTGCCCTGTGATCTTTGGATGAAATATAATAAATAAGAAAATAGCAGTACCAATAATAAGAGGAATGTGATCCTCGGATGAAGGGCAGTATAGAAACAACAACAACAACAAAAATAAATATAATATACCCAAATTGTCTTTGTGAAGGTACTCTAGCCCAGAACTGGAGCTGCATAGTAAGGACATCTGGAGCAGTAACAAATCTATACAGCATGTGCTTGGTGCTAGGACTCGAGTTAGGAACTGAGATTATTGGCACAGAGAAACAATATGTACCCAGACAATATGCTGTCTGAACTGTAAGTTCATCTGAGACATATGTTGTATGCAGCACAGGGTGCCAAAGTTGCCGGTGCAGAGAGCACAGTGTATGGGACACTGGAGTTTTGGTGGAACTGCCTGTGCAAAGAGAGCCAGGCATTCCATATTTGGCTCCTCTTACTAGGGCAGTTTATGCTAGGGCATTTTGCTAATTCCTTAAGTTTTCTAATACTTGTAAGACACTTGATGTAACCATACCTAGGACTGTTCCTATAAGTATTGGCCTTTAGAGCTTTCCAAGTCTATAAAGTATGGTATAAGTATTCTAAACAAATAATACATGCCAGGGGCAGTTGGGTATACAGACAATTGTGGGGCCTTTAGGTTATGGAGGATACTGGAAGAGTAACACTATAAAGGTCCTCATTTAATAGTGGGAGCCCTGTTTCTCTGGACCTGCTCTTGGCAACACTTGTCTTTTAAATATTTGTTCTTTATCTTTTTCAAGCAGCTGCAGTTAGAACATACTGGATCCTTCTGTATTAGAAAGCTTCTGGTTCATTCTGGATTCAACAGTTTTGGCAGATGACATAATTTTTGGGATCTGGCTGTTCAGGAGAAGGCTGTCTCTATGAAACTACAGTTCTCTAAGATGGAACAGGAGAGCAGAACATCTATTTTTTTCTGGCCTTAACTGCTGTCCACGGCTTCTGTGCAATTGCAGCAAGATATAGGCATGAAGACCTCAGGACAATATTCCAGCACCTCTTTTCAAGAATGCTGGTGCAGTGCCTTTGATGTGAAACCAGTTCTGAATTATAATTGTTTTTAGCAATATTGACCTCCCTGTAGGCTTATGATTGGAGCAAAATACATGCCTAAATTCTTGGACACTTATTACCATATCATTCAAATTTTTGCTATACTGAAGCTAAATTTTCATAGAATCATAGGCTTGGAAGGGACCACAAGGGTCCAACTCCCTGCAATGCAGGAATCTTTTGCTCAACGTGGGGCTTGAACCCACAACCCTGGAATTAAGCATCTCATGCTCTACCAACTGATCTATCCTGGCCCTTTCCAACTTTGAATGTTATTTGGGGTGGGGGTGGGGAGGACAAATACCACCAAAGATCGCAGGCAATTTTAAAGAATGGTGTGTGTGTGTGTGTGTTTTTTAACTTTAAGTAAGAAGCAAGGACTTAAAAAAAGAAAAAAGATGTACTGCTGCTTCATTCAGTTGGCAGTTTCTGGCAGCCAGCTTTGATCCCCTTCCAAGATGTCCTTGGGAAGGGCATTATATCATAATGTAGTATCCTTTCCAGGGCATTCTGTCCAATATTTTTTTAAATGCAAGAAAAACTATGAGCCATCTCATATTTAAAGGTAAGACTCCTCCCCGCAAAATCTTAAAATTTGCCTGCTGCTATGAAAGTTGCTGAATATCCTGCCCCTAATTTTGAAGGAGACGAATAGTCCCATGAAAGGGGGATATCTGGCACTCCTTTAATTCAAATGGTTAGCAGGTGGCAATTTCAGGCATTTAGGAATGTTAACACTGTGAGACGCTTTATTTTAGTGGGTAATAGGCCAGCAGTAAATCTTGCTGACACAATGGGTTCAAGGCCAGGTGTTCTTTTGTTTTGTTTTTCATTTGTGTTAGTTGGAAGTACAGGTCCCTTCCCTGTCCCTATGTCAAATTTGACTGTTTATTTTTCTAATGGTGGGCTGGTCTGACTCTCTTTACGATGCACCTCAGTACTTAATATTTTATTAGCAGTTTAAGCATATGAGCCTAATGCCCCCAAACAAATTATTTTGTGGGGCTACAGGAACTTTGTGGGGCAAGTCATTCTGGGAGCTCTTCCTGGATCACAGTATGGAATATGCTCAGTTAACAAGACAGACGGGCACAAAATAAGAAGCATGTTGTGGGATTGCCTGCTTCCTGTCCTCTTTCATTACTTGAAGGCCTTCCCACTTTCTCAAAATCTTTTGGTTCGCTCAGGTGCAAATGACTTGGGGATGAGAACTGGCAAATCCCATTGCCAACAGATTAAAGCATATCTAGACTGAGATGGCTGGTTGACTGCTATGTTGAAAAGGGTGGTTCTGAGATGTGCCAAGGACTCAAAGTGCATTGCCAGAGCCAGGGAAAAGGTTAATAGGACTTGAGGTGGAACCAGTGGCGTAGCGTGGGTTGTCAGCACCCGGGGCAAGGCAAGTAATTTTCGCCCCCTAACCCGTGGATTTGCGCCCCCTAACCCTACCCCTAACCCTAACCCTCAGATGTTGCGCCCGGTGCGGCCAGCCCCCCCTGCACCCCCCACGCTACGCCACTGGGTGGAACCTGGTAGTAGTGGATGCTACATATTCCCCACCACAGCAGCATTCCTGGAATGATCGTGAATATCTTTCAGGTGACAGTTATGGCACAGGATTAGAGAGGGGAACACTGCAGGGCATCCTTTCCTCAGACCCGTCTCTTGGTGCTATTCCGCTTGTTTAGAAAAATAAACAGTCAAATTTGACACAGAAACTCTCTTGTGGAATGGCCAAATCACCTATCCAAAGCTTAGAAGGCTGAAAAATGAGGCCTTTATAAAGCCTCCCAGATCACACTTTGAACAGGTTAGCTGCAACGACTGAAAACCATATGGGATCATAGGCCCTGAGCTGGGGTGGCGTATGCATACTTCTAACCCTGCCCCAATCACTCAATAGCCTTTACAATGCCATTTTTCGGTCTGTACTGAAAACTTCCAAGTTTACCTTGCTGCACATTCTTTAATGGTTTAATAAAGTTGCTGCCCATACATTCTTTCAATGTATTTTGTGCAGTCTTGTCATTCTGCATCTGTGTGCACCACCTGGAGTTGATTTAATTGTTATGAAAAGATCAGCTCCATTGTGGCTGTACCAGCCCAAGTTCTTTTGCAAGCATATTTTACAGACGTTTTCTAGTTTCATCTCACAAGAGGTTTGCACATTACATGGCTTAATTATACATATAAACCCCAAAACTTTGACCATTTGATATAGTGCGGGCAAATACAGTACTACAAAGAAATTAAAGAACAGACTTATTATGTCTAATTTTCCATGGGTGACACTAAAAATTCTTTGCTGCTCATAAATCACATTCCAATCCTCCACCCTACAGATGCAGTGCAATATTATTATTCAACATTCCTATTATCTGTAAGTACAATTTCTTTTGCATGGTACTGATAATAATTACAGACAAGGGGGAAAGAACAGAAGACAGCAGCCCCTTTATTATATTCCCCCCATTCTCTAACAGCACTGCTTTCAAAGCATTTTCTAACAAATGTTACATGAACATTCTTACCTTTTTATCTTCTTTGGCCTTTCTGACATTGTGTTGAGAGTCAAATGTGTTTTGTATATGAAACCCTTTTTTAGTCAATTCATTATTTTGAGACATTAGATGAGGCTGCCCAAAGCTGCCATTAACTCTGTATCTGTCAGCAGGAATCTTATTCATGGGAGGAGGAAGAGTACCACAGTTGACACTTGACCAACCGTCTGTAGAATCTGTGTATGACTCTTGGTCACTTACACATCCATGTTGCCAATCTTTTAATACATGAACCGGCAACCATCTTTGATTGGAAATGTTCACAGAATTTTTCTTGCATGATGTAACTGAGCTTTGGGGAGGAACTAGTGGAACTTCAGTGCGAGCTGAAGGAGCTAAGAATTTACTTACATTTTGAGATTTATCATTCTGAAACATTGCTTCTAATGCAGAGTTTCCTTCTTGTTCATGACCAAATGCCCAATGGGAAATAGCCTGACTTCTACCTACTGCACTGTCTTGTGCACTATTAAGAACATGTTTACTTGAGTTAGCTCCTAGTTCAACTACCAAAACTCTATTACTTTTCTCTTCTTGGTTAAAATTTCCAATACCACTATCACTATTACTGCTCATACTGTTATTCTGTTGACCATCTGCATCTCCATCAAGAAAGGCCCTTGCCCGAACTCCCTCAATCAATTCTCCCATATCCCTGTACAAAACGGAGACAAACTGAAGAACTGGGAGAGATGACACTGGAAATTCTAGGCAGCCATTAGTGTCGGGATCTGCTGTGCATTCCAATCCAAAACGTCGTGCAATGCCCTGGTGAATTTTATGGTGAAAAAGCTCTGGATCCACCATAAACACATGGCATGAGGTCCTCAAAACTGCTTCATCTTCCTGAGCCAAACTTCCATCATCAATGGTTTGCATGGTAACTAACCCAAAGAATCTTCTGTCATCAGGGCATACAGCACTAAATGCCAGCTTCTCTGCAGGATATTCTGCAATCACACCAGATTTATTACTGCAGAGTTGAATAGAGTCATGCATAATCTTCATTATAACCAAAGAATGGATTTTTTGTTCTGCTCGAAGACGTCGCATACATCCACGAATAGCCTGCAAACTATCATATTCCAGATTTGAACTTGAAGATGGAAGTTCAATTGATCCTAGGTAGCCTACAACCATTGCTACATTTAAAATACTTGCATCTAATCCAAAATATTCCTGGTTTTCCACTCCAATTCTGAAAATGGAATCGTCATTCAAGGCTTTGGGCAGTTCCTCATTACAGGGAATATCTCGGTTGTTATTTTCAGGTCCTACTTCTAATTTAACAGGAGCAGTTTCATGGACCAGCATTTGCTTTCTGGTCGTCGTCTGCAGATTACCAGCAGAAATGTTAGGATTTTCAAAGATCATGTTGAAAATTCCACCAGATTGCATTTCTTCTACAACCTTCTCTGCTCTGTTTATACCCAATCCTTTGGAATCGGGCTTTGGCTTCAGCCACCCCTTCCCATCACAAAACCCAACTTCTTCATCGCTTGAGCAAGAGTCTGCGTGGCCAACCCCTTCAGCAATGACCATGTGCAAAACCCCAGAGCACTTGCCTATTAGCTTCACCACATCTTCATGGGATGCCTTTTTCACATTGATTTCATTTATAGCAAATATTTTGTCTCCTGCTTTAAGTCCCACATAATCAGCAGGGCTACCTTTTAAAACGCAACTAAGAACACAGGGAGCCTGACCAGAGAGGGTAAATCCATATCCAGCTCTTCCTCTAGCAACTTCAACACTTCTTATGCTGGGACCATGCATACGCATCCGGCGTTTCACTTTCTCTCCTGGTCTGTACATGCTGGTATTTCTTGGAAAAGAAAGTCTGTGCAATGCAGTGTTAATGTTTCCTGGGATACAGGCAAGGGATTTTCATGTCTTTATCCAGTGAATCCTACAGAGGGGGAAAATACTGTTTAAATATATCTGCTATTCCCACTTTTGTTGTTGTTGTTCAGATACGTGGTAGTAATATAAGGAGGCTGACCCAGGTACAAACTCTCCTAACCAAAAGAAGCACCTAGCACAAACTCTACTATTTATTAGTGACACATCTACTACTTCCCCAAGTACCTAACATCTGCCAAGTTCACTCTCAGCAAGAAGCCCATGGAACTGCTGGCTTTCTTCTGTTCATTTTGCTCCATATCTAGTCCCACAGTGTTAATTGTGACAGTTCCTAAAAGACCAGATCCTTCTATTATGATATTCACTTTTGTAAAGGCAGATACAAGGAACTTAAAGCATGTAATATAAAACAATCCTTCCAAGAAATTGCATTGAGCCTCACTACTGAAAGCCTTAACTTTAAAAGTCACATTTTTCTAGTACTGTACAGTGCTGGCTTGTTAGCACACAGTAGAGCTTACAGGACCAGAAATACCGTACCGCAGACTCAGATTTCACACCTTTTCACACTTCCTAATTCATCCATTTGCTGACATTTTTATTGTGATCATGGATCCGTTGTTCAAAGCCTCAAAATTCTAATCATCTTGTCCCCCATTTTATTCTGTAACAGTGGCTGCAATCTTTCATTCTTGGAAAGAAGTTCCATTAGGCTCAATGGAACTGCATGTCAAGCAAGCATGGAGCAATTTAGTTACATTCAAACTAACATATGGAGGACACTTCTACTCTTTCCATGTGTACTACTTGGTTAAAGAGATGTTGGTGAAACCACGCTTGGGATGGGACAGGAGCAGGGGCGCCGACTTATAAAAAATATTGGGGGGGCCCATACCGGGGTCCTGCCCCGGGAAGTTTTCTAAATTTTAGATGAAAATTAGTGAGTTTTAAAGTTTTTTAAAAGTATTTTAGAGTCATATGATCAACATTAGAACCCCGAAAACTCGACTCTCTATAACTCCACACTCCGGGAAACTCGACAAGCCTGAAACACTTTTTGGCTTTGAAAAAAGAAACAAAACATAAACACGCACGGTATTTTCGTAAAAAGCTAATTTAATTTACAGTAACAATTATGCTTATAGACTATTACAGAGCAGTGAATATATAGCTCTGAAAAGACTGAAATGATATTTAAATAAATCCTAAACTATCATTAAAAGAATAAAACATAAAATATTGCTGTCGCACAGTAATAGCACTTTGATTAATAAGTGAAATAGCTAATTTAAGCTTACTTTGAATAAGGCTGAGGGTTCATTAAATAAAAATAATATCTCAAAGTTAATGCTTTAATACAGTTAATAAAGTTAATACAGTATGCCTAATACTGTATGTAAATACTGTAATACTGTATGTAAATAACGGGCTTTAATTGGGTCTTACACCCTAAAAATATTTAAGTATTTGAAAATAACAATTACAGTACTATAGTGATATAGAAATACAGTACTAAACTAGTACTAATATTTCGAAACTGAAAATTTAACATTCTGTATGTATTTAATTCTCTATTTTATAAAGATTTTTAATATCTGACAGTGAGTTTGGAGTAGCCCAATGCAAAAATCCTGAGGATCCATGTGGATCCATGCTTTGTAACCACGTGTCAGAGCCACCCTGGGTCCCAGCTCACAAGAGACCAAAGTCCAGTCCAAGCTATATACAAAAGGTTTTATTGAAGATCATTGTCGTCATTACATCCAAACTCCGTGGCTCCGCATCTGTTACCCTTAGATGTTAGAAGTCCCCTCTGAGTCCGTCCCTCCCCTGCACCAATTTAAGAGGCTTGTACTGCTCCACCTTTTCCTCTCTTTCCTTTTCCGCAGGGTCTTCCTGCCCCCCTGTCTTCCCTCTTTCCGGGACTCCCCAGAGGCTGAGTCTTCTCCCGCCTGCTCCCCCCTCCTTCGTGCTTTGGCACCAGGCTCCTCCTCAGAGCTCTCCTCATTTCCGCGCGCCTCTATATTTGAACTTGGCGCGCGTACGTTGCCTCTGACCTTCCTTTCTACAGTTACGCTGCTCTCGGTACTACACTCCTCCCTTTCAGGCAGGACGTCTTGCTCCGAACTCCTCCCCCTTCCTCCCTCCTGTCCTGCTCTTTCTGACACACTGGCAACTCCCCCCCCTCTACTCCGTTCCGACGGGGGAGCTGGTCCCGCTTTGCCACTCCCACTGGGGATTCCCTCTTCGTTCCCCTCTCTCTGACTGATTCCCTCTCTATTGCCCCTTGGCCTGACCAGGGGGGCTCCCTTCTGGGAATCCTCTGATTCGCTAGACGGACTTTGGGACAACCTCGGCTCGTTGTCGTCCTCTTCCTCCTCGCCCTCGCTCTCTGTCTCCTCTCTCCCTAAAACCCTGACATCCATCCCCCCCTCGAAGCCCCCCCTTCCCCCCATCGGGTGCAGGTTGTGGAAGCTGCCGCTCTTCGGAGGCGGACGCAGGATACAGATTCTGCACCTCCATCTCCTCTGTTTGCAGTTCGTTGTACGAGTGTTCGAATTCGGGTTCTTGACCCAAGGTGTTCTCTTCTCCCTCCTCCATTGGTACCTGGTCCGGTGCTGCCTGCCAAGGTCCCGTCAGCCATTTCCTGCGCCAGTCCTCCTCTGGTTGCTCGTCCCACCAATAAGAGGGTTCTGTGTCCACCCCCGAACACGATCCCCTGGGCGAGTTGGAGTCCGGCGACCTTTCTTCAGCTGAAGAAAAGCCGTGGAAAGTGCTGCCTGAACATGTGGGCGTAAAGAGCCAGTCATCAAAGTACTCGGCTGGCATGGGTCTATGAGGGAAAAGGGCATGGAACTCGTCTTTTAAAAGAGGTTCGTCTAAGGCGTAGCCCGGCACCCAACCATTGGCACTGACTGGGGCACCCTCTCTGACTAGAAAATATTCTACTCCCTCTTGCCCCCATCTCGAGTCCAGGATCTCTGTGACCTCGTTGAGTGGTTCGGCCCTAGGCGCCCTCTCCCTCTCCTGTGACTTAGTGTGTTGTTGCGTGACTGTGTCAGACTCCTGAAACCTGTGCGGTGCCTTGTAGGGAGTGAGCACCGATCTATGAAAGACCGGGTGCACTCTGGAACCTTCGGGGAGGGCTAGTCGAAAGGCTACAGGGTTGATTTTAGCCTCCACCTGGTACGGCCCTAACTGCCTGTGCCCCAGCTTCTTCTTGGCCAACGACTTGGCTGGCATCGCTTGGGCCGCTAACCACACCCAGTCCCCCACCTGGATCTCCTCTCCCTCTCTCCTGTTTTTGTCAGCCTGCACCTTATATGCTTGCTTGGCCAGCTCTAAATGTCTCCGCAACTCTTCGTGCACCTCCTGCAGCTCCGCTGCAAACTGGTCGGCTCCTTGCGGCACCCCCTCTCCCGGTGCCACGAACCCCGGGAAGGTTCTGGGGTGACGACCATTGTTCGCGAAAAACGGCGTCACCCCCGTGGACGCGTGCTTCGTGTTGTTATAGGCAAACTCTGCCATCGGCAGGTAGTCCACCCAAACTGCTGGTCGCTGGTTGGCGTAACATCTCAGGTACTGCTGCATGATCGCGTTGACCCTCTCAGCTTGGCCGTTGGTTTGTGGGTGTCTCGCCGACGTGAGGTTGATCTTGACGTTCAGGATACCTAAAAGCTTCTGCCAAAAATTGGAAACAAACTGGCGCCCCCTGTCGGACAGGATGGACTGCGGCAGCCCATGCACCTTGAACACGTGATCGATGAAGAGTTTGGCAGTCTGTTCCGCCGTCGCCACCTTTGCGCATGGAATGAAGTGCGCCATCTTGGTGAACAGGTCCACAACCACCAGTACCGCCGTCTTCCCCCTGGAGCTGGGCAGGTCAGTAACGAAGTCCAGAGCTACCCTCTCCCACGGTTGCTGTGGCGTTTCCAGCGGTTCCAACAGCCCCGCTGGCTTCTGGTGTACTGGCTTGAACCTCTGACAAGTGTCACACCTGGCGACGTAATCCGCTACCTCTCCACGCATCCGGGGCCACCAAAAGTCTCTTGCCACCAGTTCTATTGTCTTCTCCTTACCGAAGTGGCCCGCACTGGGGGCGTCGTGCAACTGCTGCAGAACCTTTGCGCGAAGCTCGTCGCTTGGCACGTAGAGGGCACCTTTGCGAGTTAGCAGCCCGTCGCGTAGTTGGAACTCTTCGCCACTCTGCACACCTCTGCGCAATTCCTCCATCTTGGACTGTGCGAACTGATCCACTTGCAACGCGCGTCGCACCGCGTCCAGATCTACTGTGGCGGCAGCGCACGACCACGCCTGCGGTGCGAAAATGTGCTTGGCTGCTACAGGCGCCGCTTCATCGAGATATTGCGGTTTCCTGGATAGCGCATCGGCTATAACGTTGGAATCTCCTGGGACGTACTCTATCCGAAAGTCGAAATCCGCGAAGAATTCCGCCCAGCGCATGTGCCTCTGGCTTTGGAGCTTCGCCGTGCGCCAATACTCTAGGTTCTTGTGATCCGTGCGGACCTGTACTGCGTGCTTGGCTCCTATGAGGAAGTGTCGCCACGCTTTGAAAGCTGCGTGAATGGCTAACAGCTCCCTGTCCCATATGGTGTAGTTTTGCTCCGCTTTGCTGAGCTTTCTGGAGTAAAAGGCACCGGGTCTCCAGTTTCCATGTGGATCTTCTTGCAGGAGTACGGCTCCAACCGCTCTGTCTGACGCGTCGGTCTCTAGTCGTATGGGCTTGCCTGGATTCACGTGCAGCAGCTGCTCCTCGGAGGCGAAAAGGCTTTTAAGCTTCTGAAAAGAGCGCTCCGCCTGTTCCGTCCACACGAACCTCTTTTTCTTGGAACTGAGAGTGTCCGTGATCGCTGCCGTCTCCTTTGCAAAACCTCTGATGAATTTGCGGTAGAAGTTGGCGAAGCCGATGAATCTTTGGACTTCCTTCCGATTGCGAGGGCTCTTCCAGTCCAACACCGCGCGGACCTTGGCGCTGTCCATGGCCAGCCCCTTGTCGGACAGCTTGTAGCCTAGGAAATCCACGTCCGTCACATCAAACTGGCACTTCTCTAACTTGGCGTAGAGCTTGTTCTCCCGTAGTCTCTGCAGGACTTCCTTTACGTCCTTCTCATGGGCCTCCTCCGTTTCCGAAAAGATCAGGATGTCGTCGAGGAAACACACGCATTTCTTGTAGAGAAGTCCCGCTAGCACGTGATGCATAAATGCTTGGAAGACGTGAGATCCATTTTGGAGACCAAATGGCATAACTTTGTATTCGTACGTGCCCAGAGGCGTGAACATGGCCGTCTTCCACTCATCGCCCTCCCGGATGCGTATGAGGTTATACGCTCCACGCAGATCCAATTTGGTGAAGATCTTCCCCTTCCTTACGGTTGCCAGGAGATCATCTATCTTGGGCATGGGGAAGGCCTTGGGTTTGGTCTTACTGTTTATGAATCGATAGTCCACAATGAGTCTTTTCTGGGGCGTGTCTTTCTTCTTTACAAAGAAAACAGGACTGCCCCCCACCGCTTTCGATTCTCGGATGAATCCGCGCTTCAAATTGTGCTCTATGAACTCCCTGAGTTCTTGCATCTCGTCCTCAGACATGGAATACAGCTTTGCAGTCGGCAACTGCGCCCCTGGCACCAGGTCGATGGCACAATCATAAGGCCTGTGGGGCGGCAACTGGTCAGCTTCCTTCTCGCAGAAAACCTCCAGGAACCCCTCGTACTTGCGGGGTACTGCCTGCACCATGCCAAGTTGCAACTGCTGCTCAGCTCCCTCCTCCTGGCTGGACTGGATGCAATGTTGAGCACAGTACGATGAGCAAAAGGTGATCTGCCGTTGGTACCACGCTACAGCAGGACTGTGTCTCTCCAGCCAACTCATGCCTAATACTATAGGCGTGTCTGAAAGGCGGGTGACATTGAAGCTGATGACTTCTCGATGATTTCCAATCCTCATCACCATGGGAGGCGTCTGTTGCACAACTTGTCCTCCTAGCAATTTCCTGCCATCCACCGTGACTACGTTCAGAGGTGTTGTCGCTGGCAGAAGCGCTATGCGATGCTGCTTGACAAAGTGCATCCCCACAAAATCTGCGGTGCTCCCAGAATCAATCGTGATGGGGACTTCCAGGGTGGTTCCATTCGGCAACTGAAGTGTTGCAGTGAGCTGCACCGCTGGCTTGGGTGGTAAAGGGTCTGTGCGTTGCAAAAGCGCTGGGGACTGCTCTACAGATTCGCCTGGCTGAGCCCCAGCAGCTCTGCTTCCAGCCAGGCACTGTCGTTTCCCTGAGGTTGCTCTGCTTGCATCATTTCTGCTGCAACAGTTGCTAAAGCTGCAGTGTGTTTCTGCAGCCTCTGGGGACACTCTTTCGCCATGTGCTGTGCACTGTCGCAAATGTAACACTTCCTGGTCCCTCTAGGAGGCTTTGCCTTCACTGCACCGGAAGCTGGGGCTCTGGCTGTTGCTTGAGCCTTAGCACCACCAAGTTCCATGGGCTCCTCCCCCTGCCTTCCCAGTGGCGAAGGATGTGACTGACTGAACTCCCTGGGGATGAAAGAAGACGTCCTCGCTGGTGGACGCACCTGACGTTCTTCCTCAGTGTGCCAAGGACGTCCCTCGTGCCGTATCCCAATCGCCAAAGCCCTCTGCACAAGCTCCTCCAGGGTCTGGGGTCTGTCTCCCCTGGCAAGTTCATCCTTAATGGGACCGCTGAGCCCCTCCCAGAACAAATCCCTCACAGGTGCACAATCCTTCTCCCAGCTTAGCGCAGTCAGTAAAGCAAAAAATCTAGAATGGTACTGACGCACAGTGGCTTTGCCTTGCCGCAATCCAAAAATTTCCCTGCGTGCAAGATCCACATCTACAGTAGACTGGAAGCAGGCATCCATCGCTTTAATGAATTCATCTGCATCGCGGCGGGCAGGGCCATCTTCACGCCACAAATTGCGCAACCAGTCTCTGGCCGGCCCATGCAAGTGAGAAACAATAAACCCCACTTTCTCCTCCTCATCTTTAAAGTCATGATGAAGCAAGTGCAATGCATACAAAACGTCTGCTCTGAAACTGGGGTAGTGCTTCAGGTTCCCATCGAAGTGGGTGACTAGGCTGCCCCCCCTCCGTCCAAGTCCAATCCCCTCTGATCTGGACCCTGGGAACCCTTCCCTGCTTGCACGTTCCCACCTTGTTTGCAGGTCCTGGCAGCGCTTCTCCATTTCGTCATGCTTCTTCTGAGACGCAAGGACTGCAGCAGTGAGTTCGGAAACTGTAGTTCGCAGCGCTGTCAACTGCTCCTCCGCAGTCATGGCTGTCACCGTTCGTGAGCTTTGCAAAAAAAAAATTTTGCGTTCTTTGGAGGGGACTTTCTGTCAGAGCCACCCTGGGTCCCAGCTCACAAGAGACCAAAGTCCAGTCCAAGCTATATACAAAAGGTTTTATTGAAGATCATTGTCGTCATTACATCCAAACTCCGTGGCTCCGCATCTGTTACCCTTAGATGTTAGAAGTCCCCTCTGAGTCCGTCCCTCCCCTGCACCAATTTAAGAGGCTTGTACTGCTCCACCTTTTCCTCTCTTTCCTTTTCCGCAGGGTCTTCCTGCCCCCCTGTCTTCCCTCTTTCCGGGACTCCCCAGAGGCTGAGTCTTCTCCCGCCTGCTCCCCCCTCCTTCGTGCTTTGGCACCAGGCTCCTCCTCAGAGCTCTCCTCATTTCCGCGCGCCTCTATATTTGAACTTGGTGCGCGTACGTTGCCTCTGACCTTCCTTTCTACAGTTACGCTGCTCTCGGTACTACACTCCTCCCTTTCAGGCAGGACGTCTTGCTCCGAACTCCTCCCCCTTCCTCCCTCCTGTCCTGCTCTTTCTGACACACTGGCAACTCCCCCCCCTCTACTCCGTTCCGACGGGGGAGCTGGTCCCGCTTTGCCACTCCCACTGGGGATTCCCTCTTCGTTCCCCTCTCTCTGACTGATTCCCTCTCTATTGCCCCTTGGCCTGACCAGGGGGGCTCCCTTCTGGGAATCCTCTGATTCGCTAGACGGACTTTGGGACAACCTCGGCTCGTTGTCGTCCTCTTCCTCCTCGCCCTCGCTCTCTGTCTCCTCTCTCCCTAAAACCCTGACACCACGTTTTGCACCACTGTGACCCTAGGCAACAGTGGGTGCGTGATTTTTTTGGTGCAAGATGTAGCCATGGACATGCTATGTGATCTGATGGTGAATTTGGGGTGACCCAATGCAAAAATCCTGAGGATCCATGTGGATCCGTGCTTTCTAACCACGTTTTTGCACCACTGTGACCCTAGGCAACAGTGGGTGCGTGATTTTTTTGGTGCAAGATGTAGCCATTGACATGCTATGTGATCTGATGGTGAATTTGGGGTGACCCAGTGCAAAGATCCTGTGGATCCATGCTTTGTAACCACGTTTTTGCACCATTGCAGCTCCAGGCAACAGTGGGTGTGTGATTTTTTTGGTACAGACTGTAGCCATGGACATGTAATGTGATCTGATGGTGAATTTGGGGTGACCCAATGCAAAAATCCTGAGGATCCATGTGGATCCGTGCTTTGTCACCACGTTTTAAATGGGGAGGGAAGGAAAAACACAGAAGGGACAAGAAGCACAAGAGGGGTGTGCGGAGAAGCAGCTGGCTAAGAATGCAGGGAAGGAGTTTAACGGGGTGGGGGGGAGGAAAGGAAGGCAAAAGTCCCGGTCCCCCCAAGCCAGCCCTCTCTCTCTCTCTCCCACCTGCGAGTCCCTAGAGCACGGAGAGGAGGAGGTGGTGGGCTGGAGCCGGCACGCAGTGTGACTATGAAAGAATTAGAAGGAAGGACTCGATCCTTTCCTTAACCCTCTGCTTGCCAGGAGGGCAGGGGATTCCCTGCTCTTTGTTGAGTTTGAGCAAATGCAGCAACAGAAGCGGGTGGGCAGTAAGACCCTGAGGCAGAATGCAGGAAAGCAGCAGCTTCCGCCTTCCCTCCGCCCGACCGCCCGATCTTATTTTTGCCTGATTTTTGCCCCTGCGCTCCGGAGTCAGCTCCAGGGACCACACATTCGCTCAATAACACGCACAGACATTTCCCCTTACTTTTTAGGAGAAAAAATCTGCATGTTATAGAGCGAAATTTACGGTAATAATTTTCTTAAATTATTGGGGGGGCTGAGCCCCCCCAAACGAATTTTTGAGGGGGCTCGGGCCCCCTCAGGCCCCATGGAGTCGGCGCCTATGGACAGGAGTCCCTCCCCTTTCTTTTCTCTGTCTCAGACTAAATCTTCAGCAATTCCTGAAGTCTCCTGGGTTCAGTGTGGGTTCCTTGCAGCTCACACAGAGCTCTGTCCTCCAACTGAAGGTTATAGCCAGGGACCTGGGGAATTAGCCAGGAGTCTGCTGCCTGAAACAGTTGCCTTACACCACCTAAAGGTAGGACCAGCTTTGACAGCTTGGTTCCTGCCTGGGTGAACTAACCCTTCTGGCACACCTCTTCCCCTTAGCAACTTACATGACCAATCCCTCTGCTTCTCCACAGCCTGGGACCTCAGTATCTAATGGCTCACCCCTTCCCATGGGTACCTCTCTGGGCCTGGTATCATCAGCAGAGGGCTTCTCTGCATACTCCCTCAAACTGAGATGAGGCAGTTAAAAGAGAGAGGGCCTTCTCAGCACTGGTTCCTTGCTTGTAGAATGCTCTCCCTAGAAAGGCTCACCTACATCCTATTTTAATAATATTTTGGTGCCAGGCAAGATCATTTCTATTATAACATGCCTTCTAATCTGACCCTTTTAACTCCTCTAATATCAAATAGTAATTTTATGCAATGTTTGTTTGCTGCTGGATTCTCTGTTGTTGTTTTTTTATTCGGATGGTTTTAATGGTGTTGTTTAGAAATGCATTTTGAAATTTATGGTTTGTTTGTTTTGTACTATGCTGTATGTCACTCAGAAATGAAATGAAAAAATGGAACATGTTGGCTTGACTGTAATATGCTGCCCACGGTGACTTCTTCACATTGCTCAATGGTGGAAGTTGATCCATATCTACAACACCCTTTTTCAAAATGTGGCCAGAGAACTGTACACCATATTCTAAACATGGGTACACCCAAAGATTGATACAGTGACATTGTGGTACTTCATCCCTTTCCTAACACCAACTTTATATTTTATTAATGGAGCTGTGTTAGGGGGGAAAGACCTCCCAATGTGGCTAATATGAAAATGTAAATACTTAACATCAAATAAAGTGCCACAATTTAAAATAGAAGTTAGAAAAATCTAAGTCCAATCAAGCAATCCCTAAAAAACAATTAAATTATTTAAACACAATTAAAAACCCAACAGTTATAATCCAACATCAGATACCGTAATTAACTTAAAAATAATGTGAGATACTATTTCATGGTATCATAGAATCACAGAATTGTTGAGTTGGAGGGGACCCTGAGGATCATCTAATCCAACCCCTACAATACAGGAATATGCAGCTGTCCCATACAGAGATCAAACCTGTAACACGGGCATTATCAGCACCATGCTCCAACAAAATATCAGGGGTTTTTTAAGTGTTTGCACTTATGTAGCCAAAACATTACCGCAATAGTATCAAACAAGCTAGAGTTAGTCCTAAGGTCTGCAACAGACTGGAAAAGGGGAGCATGGAGGAAGAGACATATAAGAGCCTGGATAGCTCAGGTGGTTAGTCATGGTGCTGATAACACCAAGGTTACAGGTTCAATCCCTGTATGGACCAGCTGCATATTCCTGCATTGCAGGGGGTTGGACTAGATGATCCTCAGGGTCCCTTCCAAACTCTACAGTTCTATGATTCTAAGATGTAAAGGAAAACTATATGTAAAGAATATATTCTTAATGCCCCCAGGACAGAAGTGAGGTATCAGAAATGTTAATTTCGCTGCAATGGGGCACATTGGGAAGGGCCTGCGAGCCTGTCTATTTAAACAGATCTTACAGGTATATCAAAGAGCAGGGTTGCAAATACCGATCTCAAGGCCCAAGCAGGTTCATGGGGGTGCAGGTGGTCCTTGAAATCACTTTACTTCAAACCATTTACTGTACAACTTTAGAAGTTAGTAGCAGCACCCAGAAGCATACAGGCAACCACTGGTACAATACTGGTGTACCATGTTCTGACCACCTGATGAGTCTCTAGATAGTTGCACAACCCTGTGTTAGTTGAAATTTCAAAACTGCCTATTAAAGGCAGACCATATGCAGTGCATTTTTGAGTCCTTCCAACTTCATTACAGAGACATATGACTGGTATCCTTCTTCGAAAGCATGTCTTGCCATTTAAAAAATGTACCTCCTATCATTAGCCAATATCCCCTTTCCATTTTCACACCTTTAGGTGAAGCGAACTTTGTTATCCCAGCAAAGCTCTCCTTGGCATAGATCCGCACCTGTCCATCCCACCTAGTTCAGAGTGCAGTGGCGTAGCGTGGGGGGTGCAGGGGGGCCCGGCCGCACCGGGCGCAACATCTGGGGGTTAGGGTTAGGGGGGCGCAAAT